>NC_071475.1:17100000-17725000 GCF_028500815.1 Rissa tridactyla | reverse complement strand
TTTGGTAAAGCCAAAGCAAGAAATTAGAGACATTACTATAGAAAAGTAAAATTCAAACATTTATTTGAACAAAGCTTCTTCTCCATTGACTTTCTGCCTCATGTATTCTTCAAGTAGTTTAATAGGGCACAGTATTTTACTGCTACCAAAAAGAGAGGTATCTCAAACTATGACTACCTGCAGACATGTTTATTTAGGTATCACGTGTGAATAATAATAAGAAAAAATACATGCCTAGGAAGTGAAGATACTAATCTAATCATTTAACATGCTAGTGAGCTAATTACACAGATTAAGTTTAAGATTACAAAGTCTTTTTTCTGTAGCTCGACTTGGAACAAAGCCATCAAAGGTCTGCTGCAGCCTCTGTCCATCAACCAGGTCCTCCTCTGTAGAGGGTCGCACACATTGTGCAACCACTACAACTGGATCATTTGCTGGCATACTAGGGAAACCACACTAAATAGAGAGCGAGCTCCTGCCACCCTTGAAAAAATTCTTTCCAAATTACCACTGTTAATTTTTGGACAGTGTTCACTACTGGGTGGAAAGGTCAATCTGGTGCCAGTCAATCCAAAACTTTTCATGAACAATTACTAAAGTCTTCAAGACCAAAAACCTTTTATTTTCTCCCCACATTAAGCAAAGCTACACCTGAAACTATCCATGCTCACAGGAAAGAGGAAAATTGATACTGTTCTGCAATATCCTCTCTGCAGTATGTTAGACTCTCTTCTACTATTCAGACTGCTGTAGTTTCTTTCCGACAATAAAATGTCAATAAATCACTGACTTCAGGAATCCACTTCAGTTCTTAACCAACTCAGTCTCTCATATCAATGAGACAACAGCATTCATGTACTAGAAAAGGTACTACACCCATCAACAGTAGACGCAATTGGATATTCTCTCTCTGGAAAGATCTGAAGTGGTTTGAAAAGTATTTTGCAAAATACTCATTGAACAACGTCTTCTAGAAACCCTGTCATTTATACTGAAAGCAGATCAACGAAAAAATTCTGCAAAACATCAAGCAACAACCACTATATCCAAAAGTGTACTTTCGCAAGCAAATTTAACGTCAGGACATTATCACAAATATTTGGCGCTTTACAAATGAAAAGTACTTTGTAATAGGAGATACCATTTTAACTCATTTGTTAGATCTTCACGGCATGCTTGTATATGCTGGAAACCACTTTATTGTAAAGACACACAGAGCACCAAATCAAAGCATACAATCACCTATACTGAGAGCAGACCTGGCATTTGCAGAGCCTCTATAAAATTATGAGCACTCAGTCATACCTCTATTTGATGAAGCGATTTGAAAATTGACAGATCAAAGGGCAAGAGATGCTCCTGAATGTTACTGGTTCCAAAAGGTCCCCCTGTTCCAGTGACCTAGCAATCAACATTTACGAACAGAGTTAGTGCACATAATCCAACTTGTCCGCATTTTTGATAGTCTTATGCAGGCAACAGCACAAATACAGTAGTGCCGTTTGGCTGTCTTGGAAAGACAGCCAAAGTTTCAACCAATTTTTCAAGTATGGAATGATTCATGAAACTTGCAGATTAACTCTTCAGCAAAAAAAGTTAGTTGGTCCAGCTAAGTGCACTGAACTTGAACTGCCACCTTGTGCTTGTGTTTTGTAGCACACGAGGCATGCAAAACAGATACCATAGGCAAGACTGACCAAGGCTTCATTCTCAGCTGAACAAGCAGAGCTGCATTCACTAAAAACAACTTCCTTGAAACATCTGGATCCTCCAAGATAGAACTGTCTTCAATTCCACAACAGGGGATGAAGTTCAAGGCATTGACAATACAGGTTTGAAGGAAACATTAGACATTGGTATACATCTAATAAAACTGCATCTAATGTTTCCATGTGGTCATTGGATTCTGGAGTCAGAGCATGTCAGCAGCATAAAAGAGTTTTTTTCATTTATGTTTGCTGTGAATATAGTTTTGGGAGAAATCTTTAAGGTTTTTGTCTGGTCCTACCCTTCAACTCAAATTGTTCTATGATTCTAAATGTATCTTCCAAGCTCTGAAGGTGCCCACTCACAAGCATTCAAAAGGGCCAGAAATTCTGAAGATGGGCATTTTTCTAAACAACATGCTCTTCTCCAGACAGAGAATCCTCTGTTCAGAGGATTCTATACACACACAGGATGGCAAAGGCAACTGAAGATCCACAGGAATACCAGTACAGCTGTGGTTTTGCTTTTGCAACTACCTAAGTCCTCCAGTGACACTTCCCCTGATCCACTCCCCTTTGTTTCACCATACCACACAAAGGAAGCTGCTCTTCATGTAATAACAGGGCTAAAAAGTTTTTGAGCTGTAGCAAGCAGTGTTAAAAAAATTACTCAGGAAAAAGTCCAATTCACTTATTTGGTAGGAAAAAAACAAATTATCTGTTCTGAGACTATTTTACATTTATTCTGAAATGGTATTTTAGCTAGAAATTCAGTGCCATCTCATCTATGAAACTGAGGGTTTTGTTGGGTTGTTTTTTAAAGCTTTCAGATACAGTCAAAGGTGAGAAAGGGGACAGTATTTATATACACATGTGCTTGTATGCATATATATATATATACATATACATTGGCTTACCCAGAGTGTTTGTAAAGAATGCAGGGTTGAAGAGAACAATATTATTTATTTATCAAATATTCATAATATTTAGGTCAGTGCCACTCCTACTAGCACCCACTACGATTCTGTGATTGCATCTCTACAGAGAGCACTACTGAAGAGACCACATTGGAGAATCAACATCTTCGTTAGACAACAATGTGTATTGAAGGCTGACAATAAACAGAGATATTTAATATTGACTTCTAAATGCTTGCAGGTGTTTACTATGAATAAAGTTCTTGTGTATTCAAACTAGACTCCAAGAGCATGCTAAGAATCATGTCATAGAAGCAACATCTCCAGTATGTGTGCAAGCATAGCTCACCTTTAAATACTTGAGTCTACAAGTGAAGTCTAGAATATGACCTAGATCTGTTTTGGCATCTCCATTAGCACATGTAGGCTTCCCCTGTAGCAACTGTTGAGTGACAGCATATAACTGCAAGGGTCTGATGGTGAAGACTTCCCCAGCCATTAATAACTGCTCTCCTGGAAAACAGAGTATGATGTTATCAAACACAATGCTGCAATGGTTACAAAAGAATAAATGGTACATGGGAGATCTAATGATAGATATTAAGTCTTTGTCATTTATACTCTAAGCTCATGATTAAGGTACCAAAACAATGTCCTTTTTTGCCACTTTAAAGTAGAATGGCTGAATTAAGATTTTTTTTAACACCAAAATAATTTAGGTATTCAAATATTGCTCCTAGTGCAACTAATAGCAAGTTTCCCTCAATCTTAACAGGACTGGAATCAAAGTTCATTTATATAAGGTAAGAGATACTAAACTTTTTCCGAGATAAATCCTTGAGTTCTATAGCAGTTAGGACTTACTCTATTCAGAATAAGCAGTGCCTGCCACCCAAAAAACCCAGACATCTTTTGCTCCTCTGTCTAAATGCAAAATTGTAGGAAATATATTTTCTTGGAGAGTATAAGGGACTTTCACCACACTAATACCAATGCAAACTCCCAGAACAGGAAATGCATTATTTGATAATATTTTTACAATCCTATTTCATTCTAGCAAGAGTAGGAAACAGCATCCAAAAGCCCCTCTGAAAGCACTACGGCAGTCAGAACGTGCACACATGGAACTAATACCTTTCTTCTCCTCCTTTTAGGGACATCAGTTTGACTTCAGGGACAAGAGAGCATCAGCTTTCACAATAAGCTGAGTTCTCAGACACGCTCTGAGGAGTAAAATTCCCTTTGGCTTCAGTGGGAGCAAGTCCAAGCGTCCAGCTACATGTTACTGGATGGCTACACTATATACAGCAGTCAGACATCAATGATTTTGGTATCAGTGGGACTGCAGGTACTACAAAGTCAGGAAAGATTTCTTCAGGAGCTTCCTTAAAGTGTTCCAAAATTTGCTGCATGGACCCTCTGAAATGGCTTGACCTAAAGTTAATTTTGTGCCAGAACAATCTGAAATGGCACGCTGAAACAAGCTTCACCTATCACCTTAGCCAACTGGAATTACACAGTAGCATCTATCATGTCCTTCAAAACAAAATTAGCATGGGTTAATCATTTCACATGCCTCCTACTGTTAATGGACCAGTTAGAGCTGTTGCAGTTACAGTAAGTGCATGTCACTGTCATCTTCCAGCCTCAGCAAAGGCCATCCTTTAATTAACTGACCAGGTCTCATGTTTCCTGAATTCTGGAAGAACAATATTTATTTAGATACGTAAAGTGCCCTCTCACATTTAACACACACTATATCAGGACTCATTGATATAAACCAAACTTCCTTACAGGTTACACTAAAACATACCAAGACAGAAAGCTTAACAAAAGCTTCTGATCACCAGTTATCACATCCTATCCTTTAAGAACACAGACTTGTAGGTCCTCTTCAAAACCTAAATTCATCAATTTCTCTGTTTTGTTTCTAAATGTAGTGGCACTACTGTTACAGCTCCTCCCAAAATGCAGCTTGAATGAAAGTACAAGCAGCAAGAAAAACGTGAAGAAAAAGTCTCAGTCTGATATGAAATATTCAGATTTCTCATTTCCTGAAGATTAAATATCACAGGTACATTAATGCATGCACATAGAGGAAACCATTCCCAGTTAAAATCTTGTAAGTTCTTTACCTTTGTGGAAGAGCTCTTCAGCCAACGCAGCAGTGATCCCATTGATCTCCTGTAAAGAATAAGCCATTGTAATCAAGTGTTATTTACATACTTACAGATACAATTTTTCAACATGTACTTTTGCTGAAGTCTCCCTTTTTTGCTACGGTACAGGACTTCTTTAAACAGAAATCAACTGTGATCATGTCTTATGGATTTCTTTGTAACTTAAAAATACTTCATAAAAATGACCTGAAATTATTTAATTTCATACAGTTTTCATTTCCAAGATAGCAGATACTGAACTACATTTAAATAATCACATCCTGCATACATTAGAAAAGGGCAACAGCAACTAGAGCAACTATGACTAGCCATCATTAGTCCAACTTCAAAGAAAGCTCAGTTCTGAAGAAACTATTACAAGGATAGTGTTCTTTAAATATTAACATTAAGACTAACCTAATGCATCATGCACTCAACATTTCCTCAGAGTATCACTAATACACAGAAAACTTTAGATTAACAGGTCTACAGGGAATCATAGAATCTTCATGGTTGGAAAGGACCTTTGAAATCAAGTCCAACCATACACACACAAAAACCCCCCTACAATCTCTGCCACTAGAGCATGCCCTGAAGTGCCACATCTAGACGTTTCTTAAATACCTCCAGGGATGGTGACTCAACCACCTCCCTGGGCAGGCTGTTCCAGTGCCTGACTACTCTTTCAGTAAAGTAATTCTTCCTAATATCTAACCTAAACCTCTCCTGCCGCAACTTCAGACCATTTCCTCTGGTCCTGTCATTATTCACCTGGGAGAAGAGGCCAACACCCACCTCTCTACAACCTCCTTTCAGGTAGCTGTAGAGGGCAATGAGGTCTCCCCTCAGCCTCCTCTTCTCCAAACTAAACACGTCCAGAAAGAGAGATACATAAAAAGTAATTACTCTTCTGGACTTCAACTCTATTCTGCTTGCTGCAGAGTAATTCAAAAGCCCCCTTTTTCCATCTTCCATCTTCTCTATCCTCCTGGGCCTATCCAGGTGCTCAACTCCATTCCAGGCACTGACAGCTCCAGGAGGAACGGAAAAGGCTGAAAACTCAATGCAGGGATTTGTTCTTTCTAAATCTGAAGGTGCACAAAGATCAGTACAAGTATTTCCCATCTGGGCATACTTCTTTCCACAAAAAGTAAATGCTCTGTGGAAGTCCTGAAGTAGTTCTAAGCATTTCCATCAGTTCTCTCTCAAAGGCCCACAAAAAGAAACAATAAAACTATTTGTGATAGTGAAGCTTTCCCTAGACACACACATCTCATTTTAAGGTAGCTGCAAAGGATAAACAGGTACTATAGATCATCACAAAATGAGTATTTGATGAGTCTACTTCACTGACAAATCCCTCGTGATTCATAACAAGGGAATAAATCCACAGGACATCTGCAGCAGACAGTTCAGCTCATTTGATGAGGCAAGCATTTCAGAAAAGCACATTCCTAGTATAACTGAAACCCCACTCACTGAGGATGAACAAAGCCTCCACACCACAGTTTTGAGAACAACATGCTAGAAGCTGCATTACAAACAAAATTCAACAATTCCGACTCATATGAATAAGCCAATTACACTCATTTGGCATGCACAGACATAATGAAAACTATACTCTGTATCCCTTTCATCATCTGGGACACAGAGCAGGAATTTTTTTCTACATTTATAATTGAAACAAGATTATGACTTGAACTGTTCAGTGACTAGCAGGCAAAAAAAAGCAACTCTATTCCTCTGTCTACAAGAGACCTCTGTCTTAGCTCTAACTACTTATATGCATCAAACCCACAAAAGTCCATTGTCTGCAGGTGTCTCTGAACAGCAGTCTGTGGGTACTCAATTCTTTTCTTGCAAAAGCTTCTATCTGTAAGTTAACAAACCAAATCTTCTTAGATGGCAAAGTATAAGACAGTGCAACAAAATAAGTAACAATAATGTTCTACACTGCTGTCACATGCAACTGCTTCTTTTTGCTAAACCGTACCTGGCTTTTCCCTGTGACATGTAAAGGCTCCAAAGTGGTTGTAATGTATTTACTGTAGATATTTCTACTCCATTTAGTTTCATTAGCCTGGCAAATAAAATTAAATAATCCCTACTGGAAATAAGCTACAAATAAGAATAGCCAAAAATTGCAGCCTTCCTATATAAACTAATGAGGCAATATCGGGGCTTATAATGGCTCAAGCATGCACACAGGCTGTCTGGTAACAAAGATATTCTAAAAGATCAAAGTTCAGCAGGAAGGTTATTTTCCAGTAGAATCGTTGTAGTAAATATTTAGCTTTTCTGCTGAACAACTAACTTTTTTTCATAAATATTCAAAAGTACTCCAAAGTTCCAAGCAAAAACATTTGAGTTTATACCTCAAGCCAGACTCATCCTAAAGCAAAGAAATGCACATTAAGCAACAACTTTGCTCTTAATACACAAGCACAGTATAGAAACAGGGAAGCATTTGTATCTAAATAATGCCAGTTCTTTGGAGAAGTAAAAAAGGATGAACATTACAGCAACAGGAAAAAAACCCAGTCTAACTGAAAAACAGGAGCAGGACTAGGAAGAATTTCTGCCTGCATAAAACCTTCGTTGAAGTTACAGCATTGAAACGTTAATGAAACAGACATCATTTAAGAGACTGAGTAGGCAGAGAACAGAAAAATTCTGCAACTTCCTGGTAATCAGGAAGTTTGCTCCATCTGAACAGAACTGTTCCTACATCACCACACATATTTTTAATACATTTAAGACCTCTAATTAATTTTAGAGGGCTTGATCACAACAGACTGGTGCTTCTCATTGAAATCTGCAGGGCAACAGCAACACTATGAAGTAAACCTACTGTTTATCTAAGTCAAACTCTAAAGTCTTAGCAGAATAATTATGTTCATGTAACATAACTAGAACAGGTTTTTCTGTGTTGCTAAAGCTTAATTAACACATCTAATGGACCATTTGTGACTCATTTCTGAAGCCTTCATATGAAATCATGGAGGGCCATCTCAGCACATCCCTCCCCAAAGCAATTACTGCTCCTCCTTTCCATTGAGTTCTCCAGTGCATTTTCCTCTCTATGAAGTTCATTCTCCCACTTACATGATGCCATACTGAAAAAAAAAGTCTAATTATACACAAGAGATGAACGAACAAATTGCAATCTGAACAGGAAAGCAAGTCATTGCTTCTTACTTCAAGCATCCTTTACCATAATGTTTTGTCTGCTGACTGGAGCTATTTCTCCAGAGGCCACTTCATCAGTGTGCTTCTCCTGGAGAAGCACCATTTTTCTTCATTTGGGCTACTGGAAACTGTTTCAGTGTGAACCACAGCTCTACGCATTAACCACTAAGTAGGGGTGCGTGTGGATCAATTATGCAATGTTCCTTCGGAGAGCCAGCACTATTGACTTCAGCCTAACAACCAATTCAGCTTCAGATTTATTCACAGCTTCCAACTATCCGGCCAGCATTTATTTTCTCCTCTCCTCCCTACCCACACTCCTTGCCAGCACAGTATCTACTACAATAGAAAGTGGTGTCAAAAATCTTAAAGATGTTTTGTTTATTACTTTGTGCAAAACGCTGAAAAAAGAGCAGTTTCAGCTATTTTGTGAAGATTCCATACAATTCTCTTCAAGTCAGACAACTAGGGAAAGACACTTAGGCCTCCATTTTATATGCTAAAAACAACTTACATATAAATGAAAGTGTAGGAAGTGTGACAAAACTTTTGGAGCTGTAATGGGGAACTTGACTAGCAGGGTTTGCAGGTAGACCTCTAATTCCTTCTGTCTTTTCTCCACCAGGCTTTTGGAATTTTTTCCAATAATCTTCTTGGGAGGTAACAGATTTTTATCTATTTTCTTTTCTGAAACAAGCTGAAAGACAAAAACCAGTTACTATCCAACTCACCATCTGAACTTCCACAAAAGATGCAACAGAACACATTAAGAGCACATTGCCTGATCTTGGTGAGGTCCAAAAATAAAATTACTTCCATAAATTTAGCTATTGACTTCAAAGTCTTAGGTATTTTCAGAAAGAATATTTTATCATAAGATGATGAGAAGTTCAATAATAGTGTTTTTTGAGAGAACTGCTCACAGTATGACATGGCAGAATGTAACTAAGGTAATAAAACCACAGAATAACTGGTGCGTTTCTGAGGAAGAAAACAGCACACTCTTGAATATAGTGGATTTTCCATCATTTTCACTTGTCATTTTTAATCAGCACTGGTTATTAACTACCCCATGCTAATGTCTAAGGACAGTTTTATCATCCACCCCTCCCAAAAGAGAGTCTTTGCTCCAATCCAGCTTTTGGTTACCACATCAGCTGATCATAAACATCTCTTGGCAAAATGTCTAATGACTGCAGCCTGAAATCCACTCTGTCCAAGGCTAGAGTTGTCCAGGCCAACGTCCCTCAGTTTAAGAGGGGAGTGTAACAGTGGCAAGTAGTATTGTTCATACAAAAAGGATTTAGTCTGCAGCTCAGATGGCATCTGGCAGATATTCTTGCTCTTTACTGAGTGTAGAATTCACATCACATACAACAGAACTACGCAAACTGTACAATATTTTGCAAGAGACAGAGGCCACAGTTTTAACATCCTTACCTTTTCATGCAAGTCATGGAAATCACTGTAACGATGTTTGACTGTCCACTGATAATTGCCAACACTGACCTGAATAACGTATACCTGAAAGAAAGAAATTAAAGTAAGGGAACTGCAAAGCATTCGTCTCAAAGAGAAGCTGACTGTGAGATGTGCTGGTTAATGTAGCACTATAAGGTGATTCTACATTCTTAAAGAATCATAGTTAACTAAAAGCTAATCTAAACTCTAAAGTGGCTTTGCTGATGTAGGACGCCTAATCTCATTCACAAGGCTGCTCTACACACAAAAACATGCAGATGCTTCTTAACGTAAAGCAACGGCTTTTAATTTTGCAACCCAAAGGTTAATAACCAAGATCTCTAAAGCTACTTCTTTTTCTGAAGACTTCTGCTAGCTAAGTTGGCATTCACAGCTATCCACAACAAGCCTGAGACAGCAGCACCCCTTCTTCAGTCTACCAAATTCCACAACAGGCAAAGGAACTTGACAACCATCCTGCTGTCACTTCTCAGTTAAGCAGAAATCTGGAGCTTAACCCTTCAGAAATCTAGACAAATCCTTTGCTTGACTGGATGTTAGCTGTTTTATTCCTTTTAGGGTAAAGCACACAAGATAACTTCCCAAGTGTTACAACTGTGACCAAAGAATCACTGAAATTATCTAAAGCAACTTTTTTTTTTTTTTTTTTTTTTTACACAAAACTAAGTATTTTTAACCACCCATGTACCAAACAATTCCAAGATTTTCATTGTAGGCGACTTTCTAGATTGAACAGTACTGGTTCTCCAGGAAACTCACAATCTACCTTTGGATATGGCAGAAACAAGCCATCCCAAAGAAAATTTAAAAGTACAAAATAAAACACAAAGTAGGAAACAAACAAGACTCAGCAAAACCAGATCTACAGCTACTTGAAAATAACAAATTAAATAAACTGTGTTATCCAATACAACCATATTCCTTGGGGAAAAAAACACTTCGTAATCAAATCTTGGAAGCATTTAATAGAGTTGAGAACTTGCTTACTACCAAAGATCACAGACCTGACTCACAGCTGCTATAAGACTGATGCACATCTAGTTGCTACTTGAAAGAAAAAGCATCAAGTTTCAATTTGTTACGGAAAAGGCCAGTTTTCGCTTACTGTTAGTACAGACCAGCACAATAACAAACCCTAAATAGAATACCACTTGCATTTTAAAAGATGGACTATATCTCATACCAATTATATTTCTGTAAGCATCTGACACTGGCTTGCTGAACAAAACCCAAGTCCTACAGAGAACTGAATCAAGATGTCTGACTAGTGCATACAGCAAGTGACACGTCAGTGTTCGGATAAGCACTGAAAACAGATGAATGCCTACACAGAATTACACTCTCAATTAAGGCCTGCATCTGCTTTCCCATCATGTTGTGTTGGGAAATGGCAGATCAGGATTATTCACTGTGCCAGTGACAAATCAGAACAGGAATAACCTGAGCATTCAAAAGTACCTCATAAGCCTGAGGAATGCAAGGAGAGACTCAAAAGAAACCAGAAGATTAAAGTCAGAACTAAAGTACTACATTTAGAAATCATAATAAAAAGACTAGTTCTTTTTAAAAGCTGACTGCACTAAATTATGGCAGAGCCAGCAGCATAGCTATATGCAACGCACATTGAGTACGCAATGCATAAAAGCTCAGATTAGATCTGAAAACTCAGTAAACGTCACAGTTCCCAACTGAGAGCTCGTGAGACAAGGAACAAATGTCCCTCATCTCTGTATACAATACAGTCAGAGTAAATACATAATAAAGGTTTCATATCTTTTTGCTGAAATGGCAAGCACTGACCACTTCTAGAAACACAGCAGTAAGCCAAACAGATAGTCTGGTCAGGAAAATACCCGTTTAAGCAAGTGTTTCATGCACTGATACAATTCCTCAAATGAAGTCTTTAAAAAGCCATAGTAATCCCCACATAAAGCACAGCCAGAGCTGGCAGTACACATTCACCCTTCAAACAGCATCAGTACGCAGAATGACAGCAGCTGATTTCACATCAGTCCACATGCTGCTGTTATCTTGAAGAGTAAATACAAATGCAATATGCTTCTGGTGCTTCAAAGACTTGTTTCAATACAGAAATCAATCATTTTAAAGCAAAAAAAAAAGTTAAGTTTCTGAAGAAGTCAGATACATAAATTGATCTTCAACTAATGACAAGGCTGACAGTTTAAATTAAGATTCTTCAAGGACTGCCTACCCGTCAAGCCAACTGCTAGAAGGCATACATGGAGAGATGATGAAATTCTATCATGCCACACTGTCTCCCAGACATAAATATACCATGTGAAATCTCCACCCATAGTTATGCCATATGCATTTCTACTGAGCTAAAATGCAAAAGCGTTAACATTCACAGACTTTCCTCCACCCCATATCTCTAACGAACTCTTATGTATAACAAATTTTGTACACCTTTATATAAATCCGTTGTTTTGGCCAAGTTCTTCATAAAGTGTCTAGCATATCTGTAGTGCTGTATATTTTCAAGATTTTTCTAACCAGGGACTTCAAACTCTTTGTAGTTAAGTATTCACACCACCAACCAGCATGCCTTTGTCTCCCTAAATATTTAAAGGTGAAATATTTACTAAAACTTTTTTAAGATGTATAATTTTTAAACCAGCTGTTAAATGAACAGCAGTGATTCCAGCCTGCCTTTTGTTTACTTCCTGTACACATTAGAAAAACTTGCCCATCTCACTTTATATGGAAAACTTGCATTTCTACAGTTTCCCTCATCCAACTTCATATGTCAGTACTGTCAAGCAAAAGGGCAGAGCTGCCCACAAAAGCCTGGGACACAGGTGTGACTTCAGCCAGTAGGTCCCAAATTCCAGTGCAGTGATGCAACCACATCTCCTCCTCCCTGCCTCCTGAAGTAGTTAGTTTACACCCATTCAAGGAAGCCACAGTATTTTCCTTAAATAACAAAGCTAGTATTTATATTAAAAACAGCTGCAAAAGACAGGAAAAGCAGGAAGGCAATTTTGGGCCAAACAAATACATAGCAGGAAACAAATGAAGCACTGGCAGCCTTGAGGCATTCTAGCAATCAGCCAGTCTTCAGTCAGCGTCTAGCTGGACCAGCACATGCAGGAGAAATACCTAGTAAGAGCACTCATACTTTTCTAACCCAACAGAAAAAAAACATCAACAAGTGCAGTATTTTTTCCTGCTGGATTTATCCATACCTTGCCTTCCACCCTAGCAACTCCAACAAGAATCACATTTTTAAAACTACCTTCAAATTTACACAGAAACATGAGCCTCCCCAACACATTTTACAGGATTTAATCTCACAACTGCCAAATGGATGTCATTAAAATAAGTCTCCTTCTATTGAGATTATGAGCTCTGAAATACAGAGTACAATAGGAAGCACAGATGCCAAAAGAAAAATAACTTTCAAAAAAAAGGATGTAATTAGGACCACTGCCACCTTGACTACTACATGTTAACAGATAAAGATGCACCCTGCTACTGGTATATTTCCTTTCTCACCTTTACCAGATTTGACTGACTTCTACACCATCTAATTTCTTCACTTTCTTCTGCTCTGGTACAGGTCTTTATCAAGTCCTTAAGTGCTGCTTATCTGTTTTTGAACGCTAAACAAAAATTATAATTTTTGTGAAACATTTAACCTTGTGAATAATTTTGTAAAATTTCTGTTTCCATTTAAAGATAAATTCCTGTATTTCTAGAGGCTTGGGTCTATCTCATACAAACTGTCTGCAGGCTTGGAGTCCTGCTAACAGTTTTAAGAGGTTTACACACAGGTAAGCTTAATGCCACAACCCCTTCAAAAATGCAGCAAGAGAATCAAAGTAGGACCAAAATACTAGTAAATCTTGCCTTTAAAACACTCTACTTTTAAAGCTCCCAAGAAAAATGGCATTAAAATGGCATTGTATTTCCAGAGCCATAATAATTAAAAAAGAAATGTGGCCCTGAAAAAATAAGCCTCCTTGGGTTTAGCTGCAGCAGCTTAAAATGTTATCCCTAACTATCAGCTGATCTGCTGAACACTACCTGCAAAGATACATGCCTGAACTACAGCTCAATCTAGCACATTAATGGCATTATCAAAGGTTGGCTGTACCACAATACTAGTTTGCAGGCTGAAGCCACAAAGTAGCTAACATTTCACCTCCTGTGCCCATAACCTCCACTGGAATAAGGGGGCAGATAACATTTTGACATCATCTCAACTAAATTCACTTGAATTTCTGATTCACTGGTATTGCAAAATACTAATGGAAATCCTCAACAACAACATGAGCTCTGCTAAGTCTTGGTTCACACCTCAAATGGAAGTTTCCAGTCACCATGCCGCAAGCCTCGCCATGCCTCTTGGGCTCATCGGGGACTGCGAAAGCAACCTTACTTGGGGGATGAACCACATCCTAACTCACAAGGCAGTAACATCTCAACAGCAGCAGTATCACTTCTGTGACTGCACATTACGTAACTAACAAGACAGAAAGAGCTGAAACAATTTTCAAGAATTTATTTTAAGCTTCAAACCAATTCCCTCACTGAACACTCATGACATTTTTGCCTGTAAATATGGCTACTCACCACCTGACAGTCATTCCCACACAATGATGTTTCAAGGGTTGTCAATCAGAAAGGAGTTAGGCCCTTCATGTACTACAGCTGTGTAAATGCTCTGTCCTATTAAAAACTCAGAAATCACTCTCCTGTTGCTCTGTTTTCTTCATGTACCTTTTCAGAGGCAGTAACCTGAAGTATTACTTGTAACTATTACACAACTTTACAAATACTGCCTTTCTAGATCATTGCTCCCTTTTCTCTTTTAGGTTCCTACAACAGGAAGAAACCTGATGTCACTATAGACATTCTATATAAAAAAAAGATCATTCAAACTGCACTAAAAGAAGGTAAGAGCAGAAAACATTTTTTAGTTATATAACCAAAGGGTGGTGTGCTCAAGATGCTTTCTGTCTGTAATTATGCTGACGTTTGTTTTATGATGAGCTTCTTCCTGAAAAACAGACCAATTAACTCTTGGTAGAATACAACCAGTTAAAAAACAAGTTATACATCAAAAATTTAATTCCTTCTCCAAATAAAAACACTGCTGACAATCTTTCCTTTTTTTTTATTTTTGTGGGGTAAGAGAAAAAACTGTCTATCCTAAATCATCTGATTTACTCTGAAAATAAGGTTAGCTTTTCAAGAGGGACTTTTACGGTATTGTTCACCTGAAGAAAATATTTCTTACTATATTTAGCCCAAATTTAAAAGCTATGTTGACTCGATAACACTTTTTCATAACCATATGTACATATACACGCATATGTATAGGTATATATGGGCGAGAACGTGACATTTGAAAATAGCCTCCACTAAAACCCCGGCTCTCCCTACAAGGAGCCCCGGGGCCGGGCCCCCCCGGCCAGAGACCCGCAGCCCCGCTCCTCCGGGGCCGATTGCCCACAACACACATTCCCCCACGGCGGCAGAAACCGCTGGGAAACCTCTGCCAAATTATTCTCGCCTTAGCTTTACCGTGGGTGCAAAACCGGGCCCAGAACCGCTGCCGGGCTCCCTCAGAGAAAGCAGCGCTGCGCCCTCCCGGCTTCAGCCCGCTCCCCCTCAGGCTGCCTAAGGCGCGCCCGCTCCCCCCCGCCTCACTGACACCGGCACGTCCCTCACGGCCTCGCCGCTCGCCCCCGCGGGAGTCCCGGCCCCGGCGCTTCCTCAGCCCCGGCGCTCTCTCAGCCCCGGCCCCGCACCGTGTAGGTCTCCACCAGCTCGGAACCCACGACGCGGGCCTCCCGCGGGGGTTCCTCGCCGTCTTCGCCCCCCGCCGCCGCTTCCATGACGCCGCGGGAAGTGCAGGGGACCGGCCGCCGCCGCGCTCACGCCGTCACCGCTCCCCGCTGGTAGCTGCTGCTGCTGCCGCCACCGCCGCCTGCACCAGCCCCCGACCCGGCCCGCTCTGCCACCACCGCCATCTTAGCTCTAACCCCCCTCAGGGCGCGGCTCGCCCCGCCCGCCGCCTCTTTATTGGCAGCCGGCGGCGGCGGCAGGGGCGGGACTTGCTGGTGTGGGCGGGGTTTATGCTGGGAGGGGCGGGGCTTGACACAGGGAGGGGCGGGGCTAATGGCAGTCGGGGCGGGGTTTGGGGCGGGGGCGCGCATGCGCGCTGGCTCTCCCGCCGGGAGAGGCGCAGCGGTGTGCGGGGTGACGGCGGAGTGCGGGGCTGTGTGGGGCTCTGCAGTGGTCTGCAATGCAACACCGTGCTGTGCGGTGCAGTTGTTACGCTTTTATTGTCGTTTAGGCAATTATTCTCCCTCCCAATCACCCCTCCCCACCCGGGAAGGGGAAAAACCAAGGAAACCCGAGGGTTGAAACGTAAACAGGTTTAATAGAGTAAGACTAAATAATTAACATTAATACTGCTAAAGAATCAATATTGATCCCAATACCAATACAAACTATATGAGGCTCATACTCATCATTCCATCAGCAGGAAGCTGTGTGCTCCCAGCAGGGACAGCAAATGTGGGACACCGCTGTGGCTTCGGGAGGAAGGGAAGGGCTCAGGGCTCCGGCACAGGGGCAAGGAGTTCTCTGGACCGTCGCCATCATAGAATAGAGAACTCCTCAGCAAACTTTCTAATTGGTATTGAATGCAATATTCATGGTATGAAGTAATCCTGTTGGCCAGCTTGGGTCGAGTACCCGTGTCTCGCTCCTCGTCCCCACACCTGGGGAGCTTGGAAACACCAAGACATTGAAACCCACACGCCATAGCTGGCTATAAAGTAAATACTTTCAAAAATTCAGACACTAGAGGCCTCTGAAAGTGCCACTTTCCTAAGCATTAGAAGAGAAATTAGCCCTGTGTCGCTCAAACCGGGACACACCTCAAAACCGGAGCTGGGCTGCTGGGTCAGACCAGCATGGACTCAGCCCCGGGCCTCAGGGACAAGCCCGGGGTGAGGATGGTGTAGCCTGAGGTGACTTTGCTGACGTTACGAACTTTCCTTACCTCTATGCACTGTCCCACTGAGCACAGGGAAGTGTTTCAAATCAGTGCACGCTGATGGGATCTTGCCAGGAATTTGTAACAGAAGCAGAGAATCTTAAAAGGATGGCAAGCAAATCCTCCTCGGCCTTTTCCCTGTGAACACTGAGGGGAAGTCACAGGAAGTTTGGGGAAAAAAAACACCTTCCAGCAAAACAAAGGTGACCTCTGTCTGTCCTTGTTTATGCTACCTAAGGGAGGACGCAATTAGCTCCAGTGTAGAGTCATTGATAACAGCAGAAGTGCCAAATGCACTAGATACACGTACGGGTTTCAAAGTCATCTGGATGGAAAGTATTTCCTTGGCAGAAGGGAGCTGTGGGGCCAAGGCAGAAATGCTACAGGGATAACACTGGTGTTGGGCAAACGCAACCAGGACCAGGGTGGCAAATAAACAAACACACCTCTGCAAATGCAGCTGGATAAACCCATTTTGATTTTATTTTCACTGCAAAACGCTTTCCCTTGGTCAGGATTTAGCCAGAGCACCTTTCACACTGTGCAAGGAGAGAACACATATAGTAAAGGAGCCCAAGAGAGATTTTCTTGCGCTGACCCAGCGCCGGCAGGAGCTGCTGCTGAGCTCAGCATCTTGATGAGATAATAAGTGGTTTTGGAGAGCAACTTTAATTAAGCTTCCTCTGAATGTCCCGTCTCCTTAATTAAATAACAATTTGCAGCGCTCGCACGTCCGTGGGTTTGGAAAGGCACCCTTCTCCTCTCCCTGAAGCAGCCTCTGCCTGCGGGCGCCGAGGTGGCATGTGGTGTGACAGCCCTGTCCTGGCTCCCGGAGAAGGTGTATCATCAGGAGCGATGGAGCTGGGGAAGGGGGAAAATGGGGGCTCGTTCAGCTAAAACCCTCTGAGGATGTGGGTAGCAGTAAAGAGCTTCGATGTCGGTGGGTCTGGCCCCGCTTGGGGCTGGCTGCCCTGTGCAGGAAATTGGGAAACTGGAGTGTTTCGCTGCAGTTTGGAGCCATGACAGACTGCCCAAACACCCCTGACCTCAAATAAAGTTGCAACTTAGTTGGGCTTCTGCTTTTTATTTCCTTGTATTTGACCTGAAGGATGCCTTTGCTTGTTTTGCAGCAGGTTGCGGCTGCCTGGAAAGGAAAACCCGAAATGAGATTTTGGAGGAAAAAAATGCAGTAAACCTTTCTGCTTGTCTTGGTACCTTGAACTGACTGACAAGTGCAACCGCACATGGGATGCAGCTGAAGCCCGAGCTAACATGCCGTACCGAACCGCAGCGACAGCCGGGGTGCTGCTGAGCCGGCCATTGCCCGGATTAAGGGCGCTTGTGTTGGCAGCCCTCCTCAGGCTATAGATAGCTGCACTTGTCTCTGCCGTGGGTCTCGTGTGGGGAGGCAGGAGAAGCAGCCGAAGAGGATGGGTGTTCCTGGGACACCCCCATACCTGCCACAGCAGCCTCCCCCCGCGCTTTGCAAAGCAGACACCCTGAGTTTCTCTATAAAACCCCCAATTCCCAAGTCTTTCATAAGTGAACCGCTCCAGAGAGCCAGAGGATGCTGGCAGCTTTGGCTCCGAGTAGCGGGCGGGGAGGCAGGGGCTGGCATGATGCCTTCGCCTCCCTCCCCGGAGGGAACATTGCCTCTCCTGCCAGATGGATTTCATCCTTTCCTTCTAGGCATGACTGTGTTTTGCAAGTCTCTGTTCACATCAGGCGTTTGCAGAAGTGTGGCTTTCCTGTGATGGCGTGCAGTGGCCCATATTTCCCCTCTCTAAGCAGACAGGGACCCTTCTTCCACATCCCAACCTGGATTTCATCCCAGCTCCTCCGGGAGCGCGGCTGCGACCCTTTGAAGGCAATGTTAAAGCTCCCGCTGCGCATCGGCCCTAGATATATTCTGACACATCCCAGGGGCTGTTTTCAGGGGGATGACTCAGAGCTGTCGCCTCCTGGTACGGAGGGACAGGGCCAGGCGCGATTCCTCGCCCTCTGCTGCAGTGCCTGGCAGTGCCCGGGGCCAGCACCAGCCGCCCCGCCGGCTCCACAGGGAATCCCGAGGTGGGCGGAAACAGCGTGGGTGTCACCTTAGGCCAGCACTTCATTGGGGTTCTCCATGGGGTGCCTGGGAAGTTTTGGGCGGTGATGGGGAGCAGGTCCCCCATCCCAGCCTGTGCGCCAATCCCCTTTAACAAAATAACTACTGCCCTTTGCAGCTTTTTCTGCCATTTGTACGGTCAAGGCAACCAAAATATTAATATATTCCAATTCTGAAGATTAACGTGCTTCAAAACTTAATTCCTTAAATGCAAGTTAATCTTTCAGGACCACAGAACCTGGGAGGATGTGGTGTGGGACAGGGCGCTGCGCTCACCCTGACACCATTCCGGGATCACTGGTTAATGCCGCTAAGGCGAGGGACAGCGGGTTTCTTGCATGCAACATGATTAATATTAAAGGGAGAAAGGATTTTTAGAGGAGGTAAAACCTAATAGCTGCATCCATGGTATTTTCAGTTTTTCTAACACTGATATGAGCTAGCTGGAGGCAGCGCTGTCACGCTGAGACGCTGGAGCCATCCATATCTCCTTTGGACGCAAGAGGGAGTCCTGAATCACGAAAAAAAGAGGTTTTAGCTTTGATCGCTGTGGATTAAAATGCTTTTCCCTGCACTGAAAAAACACTGGTCATCACTTGAAGGCCTTCGGCATGTTTTGCTCTCCAAATCCGTGGTAAATCCAGGAGCGTGGATTTTCCCCATTTGCCAGGTCAGCTCGCTAGTTGGGTGAAGTGAGCCCCGGTTTCCTGAAGGACCGAGAATTATCCCTGAGATCAAGCACAGCTGACAGCTACCCCCCCCATTTTGCAGCCCCAGCTAAATGCAGAAAACGGAGGCAAAGCTCCCTCTGCCTCCACGCTTCTCCACACCGCGGCATCAGGATCGCACGTTCTCTCAGGCCTCGGCACCCGCAGGCACATGGCATCGGCTCCTCCGAGGGCATCAGCCGTGGCTGCGTGTCCCCCAGCAGCCTGTCCCCGCCATGGGCTTGGGGACAGCCAGCGGAGGGGACAGGGAGGTCCCAAAACCTCCTGTTCCCATGGCTCACGGGGGACATTTGCTGCTGGATGGGGATATTTTGGGAGGCATGCCTTTCCTGTATTACCCAATTTAATTAGGCACTGTATAATCTTTCTAATGTGGCTTCCGGGGGGGGAAACATGGGAGGTGGAGGTGACACAGTGGCATGTGTCCAGCCAGGACATCCAAATACTGCAATATATCAACAAGGTCCTGCCAAAACCTGGCTGAAAGGGCTTGCTCCTTCCCGTATCAAAAGTCACGAGGAAACCTCCAGCTGCCCCAAAGCAGGGCTGGGGCTGGCTCCAGACGTGCCAGCCTCGGGCTCAGCAGCGTCCCCATCCCAAGGCACGCAGGCGAGGCATTCCTGCGGGAACGGGGATGGGCGTGCGGGGCTGATGGTGGGCTGGTCACATCCCCCGGGGGCGGGCAGCCCCCTATATCAGCCGGGCTTGCAGGGGCAGCGCCAGCAGAGTGTGACCGTAACGTCCCCCGGCCCCTCGCCCACCCTCTCCAGCCATGGATGACATTTATAAGGCAGCGGTAAGTGTCTCCCTTTGGGCCTGTGGTTTTGGGGGGGGTTAAAGGGGTTTTTTTGGGTTTTATAGTGGATTCCCCAAAGCTGTGACAGAATTAATTCAATGGAGAAATGCCAAATAAGAAATAATTTTAGGGTGGCAACTTTTAGTTAACATCATCATCCAGGACACAGACCTTTCCCACTGATGGCTCTGAAGGTTTCACACTCTCCTCGTAAGTGTGAAACTCTCAACTGTGCTGCTAAATTATTTACAATTACTCCCCTGGTTCCCCACTGTAAGGCAGGGAGGTGGCCCGTAGGTGAAGTTACAAATCTCAGCGAAATCTTGAAAGCCTAAGAGGTGGCTGCTGGTTTTAGACCAGATAAAGCCGAGCAGCGTTTCCCATGAAATGAACATTATTTTTCCAGGTTAAACCTCACCCTCCTCATTCTGGTGCTTTGAAATTCTGCCATTGCTACGTTTCCCCCCCTTCCTCAGCTGAATATTTTTTTCTGGAAGATTTTAAAAAAAAAAACCCTCGTCTTTTGTAATTTATTTCCAAACATCCTCCTCTGCTTTGCCACTCCTGCGGAAATGCAGAATGTGAGCTATGCTCTCGGGGAACGCAGAGCACCCTAATGGCTATTTTAACTTACACAGCTGCACGCTGCGCTCACCGCGTAAACCCAAACTATTTGGTCTGTAATAAGAACACTGCATTATTTTGTAACAACGTAGACAGACAGTGATATGCAGGTGGAATAAGGATGAAAATAGATTCTGGATTGTGTGGATTGCTACTGTGTCTCTTCCATAACTGGGCTTAAATTAAGAGCTTTTTTTTTTTTTAAATATATAGTTGATTAGGTTTGACTTTAACCAAGGGCACAAAAAAATACATCATACAAGTCCTATTTTAATTCCAAGGTTTTCAGAGGGAAGAAAGATAGTGCTTGATATGTAATTGAAGAAAAAACTCCAAATGCTCACACCTCTCCTGTCCTTTGGTGAGCCCGAACCTCATGAGATGGACTCACCCTAGCAATCACAGTAGTGAAACGGCTTAGGAAAGCACCGAGTGCCCCAACCAACACCTCAGAAAGGGAGAAAAATATGACCTATAAAATCAAAGAAAGCCCAGGCATCTCTAATTAAGCTTTTAAATTAAATATGTTCTCTGCAACTCCAGGCAACGGTTCTCTCCTTATTGTTTAGGGACCTCATGCCTGTAATTAGGGAGAAAGGCTGAGGTGCTTTGGAAGCCAGTGATGCCCACAGCCAAAAGGGTCTGTCCGTCTGCTGGGGCAGCGCGCTCACAGCATGGGCAGAGAGCCCCAAAAGAAAGGGTTCCCCATCCACAAGCTCCAGCCTCTCTCCAAATCTCTGCCCCAGAAATGGGCAAAAATCCACAGGCAAAGGTCATCCCTAGCTGAAGCCTGGGGACTTCAGCAGAGTTGGACCATGGAGGAATTTAGCTGAAAAAAAGGAACTGCAGCAATAGAGAACAACCCAGAAGTTCCCACCTCAGATACCAAAAACTTACCCCAAACACAGAGCCCTCAACCAGGGAAATGGGCCACGCAAAAGACCCGATGGGTTCACCATAAGGATTTTGCTGCTGGTTTGAAGGTGTGGCCACGCTGGTAAATGTGGGGCTCAAGATCCGGGCATTGGCTGCCAGCACCTTTATGGGGCACAATAAGCCTAAGCCAGGCACAGCTGAGACAAACAGCTTTTTTGTGGATCTATTCCCCAAGATTTTAACTGTAAGAAAACATTTACCCGGAAAAAAAATTCAAGAACTTCAACTTCCCCTGCCTGACTTCAAATGGAAACATGGGATGAAGAAGAGAGCTGATAAAAGCAAAATAAGGCAGATTCGGCGTCACCACAGCCGCCGCAGTGCTGTGAGCTTCGTGCTTGTCTTCCCACACTGCAGCTGGGGAAACCTGTCCCTCAAATGATGCGGAGGGAAAAAGGGAATAAAGCCGCGAACAGCCCCCATGTCCAGAGGGCATCATAAACAGCTCAAGAGACATCTCTGTAATAAAAGTGTCACTCTATAGTTATAATGCATTTAATTTACATGCAGCATAGTTCCACCTCTATCATTTCAGTAGTCAAGGAAGCTTCAAAAGTGAGTATTTTTTTATTTGCTGCATGCTGATGGCATATATTAGTATTATATTTATGCCAAATTACCTACGTGCAGCCGGAGAACCCAATGGATTTTCATCTTGCCCACTCATGCCTAGATAAGGGTGTGCAAACACAAAGCTATTTCGGGAACATTTTTAGGCTCTGTTAAGCGGCACTAAGAACAGTGCCAGGGACAAGTGTCCAGATAAAGGGCTGCAAGCATAAATACCAAAGCCTGGGAACAATTGGGGAGCTCGTCTTTATCTCCAGCACTTCTCTTGCCCAGGCTTATAAATAGCGAATGCACCAAGAGGGTCAGGTTACCCAGTGGCCGTGGACATCGGCCGAGGGAGCACTGGCTGCCCTCCCTCTGCCCAGACAATAGCCACGAAGGGCTGGCAGCTGCCGGGGCCACAGTGGGCTCGGGTTTCCTCCTGCAATGGCAATCCTGCCACCGTCCCTGCCGCTTTCTGACTCAAAAGTCTTTACCTCCTGGTGTGTGGGGAACGGGATGAGGCTCTCTGCCCGCTTCCCGCAGGCTCTGCCCTGCTAAGAAAAAGCACTTTCCAGCTGGCTTTTGCAAAACCACTCCTCTTCGGGGCAAAAGCATCAGGCTTCCCTCAAACACAGGGTGCCACAACCCGGGATTGAAGAGTGACCAAACCACGGTGGGGATGGGCATCGGGGATGGCTCACACGGGGCACAGGGATGGTGGTAAGGAGATGTTCGTGGGGTCAGGCAACCTCTGCATGGGACAGAGGTAGTCCTGGCAGGGGTCGGGTCTGGCCAACTCCAGAGAGGCTGTCAACCAGCCTGGGAGGGAAAAGTCAGCATTTTAATGGATGGTACTGAAGGGGCAGTTGGACACGGTGGCGGGGTCAGCAATTTTAGATAAGCAGCACCTGCAGGCAGGAATGAAGCCAAAGAGAGAAATGCACTTAAAGAGGCACGATACAGAGCTGATGGATTCCTCCTTGCTCTCCTCATTGATTATTTTAATTAGTTCATGCTAACTAATAAGCTCCCACTGATCGTCTGCAGGGAATGAATTAGGGTAGGGTTTGGGAACAATCTGCCAGCCCGTTTTGCCTAACACCTAATGGCTCCATGGGACATTTCTTCGGGGAGATACCCAAAACATGCTAAAGGGAATAGCAGCTCCCTTCTGAGGCAGGAACCTTTGTAATAAACATTGACTCGGGTGGAAACAGACCAGCTCTTAATGATCCAGATAGCGCAGAGAGTTTCCTGACTCTAGGGCTGAAAAACAAATACCAGGGTTGGTCTTGTCCGCCTCTCCCTCCCCAGGGACCTCGCCAGCACATCCCACCTCTGACCTGGCCTCAGCCCACACACGAGCAGCCCTCAGTAGCCCAGCCGTCCTGCTGCGAAGCCTCCCGACAGCAACAAATTATCCCCAAAAGGTTGACAGAGACAAATGCTTTTCCCAGTGGGTCTTCCCTGCTCGTGCAGAGGCTAATTCTGATAGATGTGGCCACTCTAGAGAAACACTGCCCACTTCAAAGGAGTTGGGAATATTTTTTTCTCTAAGGGGGAGACTCTCTTAGACTACAAAAAGTTGTGGTGTCAAAACCCCACTGGTCATATATCCTGTAGTCCATGAGGGTGACTGTTGTAAGGCCTGGCTGACCTTTACAAAGGCTGTTAAACAAATAACGTTACCTTTTAACCATTAGTGATGCTGAGGAAGAAAAATTACTTGGTCTCTGTATTTTTCCTTACAGGTTGAGCAGCTGACAGAAGAACAAAAAAATGGTAGGTGCATCTTTTAACTTGACACTGCAGCTTAACGAGGAACTCCCCAGCCGGCAGCCCAGCCTGCCTCAGCAATTACACCCCTGAAAATGCTTTGGCCAGACTGGTCCGGGACGAGCCCCCTCTCCCAGGGCTGCCCGCCTGCAAGGTTGAGGTATGGGGCAAGACCCCCACATCTCCTCTCCCTTCTCTCCCCAGAGTTCAAGGCTGCCTTCGACATCTTTGTGCTGGGGGCGGAGGATGGCTGCATCAGCACCAAGGAGCTGGGGAAGGTGATGCGGATGCTGGGGCAGAACCCCACCCCTGAGGAGCTGCAGGAGATGATAGACGAGGTGGATGAGGATGGTGAGAGATTTGGGTTTCTTCCACTCTGCCAAGCACCACAGGCATGGGGGGAACGGGGCAGGTCGGGAGCGCTCAGCATCTGCGCAGCCACTGGCAGGATCCATGCTGGGGACAGCCACAGCCTGCCAGGAGCGACCTGCAGTGCTGTGATTTTTAAGGACACTAAACACCCACCAAACTTCAGCGTGGCTCCTTTAGAAAATTTCCAGGCAAAGAGAAACTATAAAAATTATTATTCCTATAACGATCTTGCTTGAGCTGATTTTGGGGGCTACTCTGAAATTGTACATATCCATTTAAAAAACAAAATATAGGCTGAATGCAGCAACCGCTGGTTCAGAAATGCCACAGTTACAGGATTCTGTCATCAGGAAAGTCTTTCACTGCTCGAGTATACACACACACAAATAACTGCCAATATTGATTAAATCAGTGTACCAGTGGTCACACATAACAAAATCCACTGTGTGCAAGTTGGGCAGAAATACCATACTAAGTAACTGGAAAATAATCAGGCAAAAAAGGAAAAATAGCTGTAGTACTGTACTGTAGTGCTCATGCAAAACTACACTGCACAAATACCCACCTTCTGGAACTCTTATTGTTAACACCTAGATGAGATGGACACATATCCATGCTCCATAGCAGGAATTTCCATTCATCAGTGCTTCCAATAGGACTTTCGGTTCATTTTGCCTTGGCAAAATGACTGCAAAAATGTAAAATTTTGGCGTTGATGTCGGTCAATGGCCTCAGTCACTTATGCCAGCATCCTGAAAGCTGCCTCTTGCTGCAGGGCTGCCCTCCTGAGTTTTGGTCCTTGGTTACTGAAGGGAAGTGTGATCTCTCGGTGTTGCCTGTCCACCCACCGCAGGGCTGTCTGATGGTGTTTACTCTGCCTGCAGGCAGCGGCACTGTAGACTTTGATGAGTTCCTTGTTATGATGGTCCGGTGTATGAAAGACGACAGCAAAGGAAAAACTGAAGAGGAACTCTCAGATCTTTTCAGGATGTTTGATAAGTAAGGGCAGCGATGCAGCACGGTGGGGTGGTGGGAGCGGTGCAGCCACCCCAGTTCCCCCTCCCCAGCATGTTGGTCTGCTTCTGAGATCTTCCATCCTTGCACAGAAATGCCGATGGCTACATCGACCTCGAGGAGCTGAAGATCATGCTGCAGGCAACGGGAGAGACCATCACCGAGGATGACATAGAAGAACTGATGAAAGATGGAGATAAAAACAATGATGGCAGGATTGACTATGACGGTAGGAGCCTTTCTTGCGTGCAGTTTGGTTGTGAGTCCCTGGGCAGCTCCTGTGATCTCTGTTGCCTTCAGGGATGGGTGTGAGCTCACGCAGGCAGTGCTGGGCAATACGCCTGATCACAGCTGGTGTTCACACAGGGATGAGGGGCTTCTTATGCTTGTGAAATGGTAGCAAGGGCCTGGGGCTGCCTTAACTCTCCTCATCCCGAGAAAGCCAGCCTGCACTGAAGCAAACCTGCTTTTCATCAGAGACCTGCCTGTCCCTCCTGCCCCCTAACACAAGCACCACCTCTGAAGGGCTGTATATTTGAAGGCAATGCTGCTGAAATGACCCCCAGACCATTTCCGAGCTGAGCTGATGGCCATGTCCCTCCCCAGGCACTCACCACCAGTGTTTTGGTGGCAGCTGAGAGTGACGCTGGGCTCTGGTGACATTTCCAGTGGGAGTCACGAGGAGGCCTCGCCACAGCCAGAGGAGCGGTAGCCATCCCCCCTCAGCCTCTTGCACATCGGGGATGGAAAAGGAGACAGGGCTGGGGAAAGCTGCCAAGAGTGCACTTGGCAGCTGCGCGGGTACTTCAGTCCCACCTCACACCCCTTATCTCCTATGTCTTCCCTTTGGCAGAGTTCCTGGAGTTTATGAAGGGAGTTGAATAAATCTGAGGCCAGATGACAGCCCGAATCTCCTAAACCCCTCCAGCTCCGCATCTCATCTCCTTGGCTAAGTCCCCTGGCTACCGGCATGAAGACTGAGCACTGAGAAGGGTGGCCGCTGGGAAAATAAAACGCGTTAATACTGGGTGCCTCAGATGGTTGTTCCTTGGAGGTTTAGTAAGAGCTTCACCCCGGTCACGTATTTGTGACTAATGGGTCTGCTCCTCAGGGCTACAACAAGTGCCTGCAAGCCACGTCTGGGAAGGTGACACCACAGTTGGAGCTATAAGTCTCCAAGGAAATATTTTGCTGCCAGCTCAGTGGCAAAGCCCAGTCAATGCGGCCGTGGGTGCTCGGTGGGGAGCCGCCATGTTGCATCTCCTGACCCCTGCCACAGTGAGCGGGCTCAGGAGCTAACACTGGTGCCTGCTGGTTTAACTGGAGCATCAGCAGCATTTTAGCAACGAAATGCGAATTAACAACCACTTATGCCACTGCTGAAATCCCTGGGTGAGGGACAGTCCATCTCCTCCCCGCTCTCACCATGGCTGTCCTGAATGGACACCCCTTCCTCCTCCCCACCATCCTGATGGCCACCCTGTGGCACATGCAGAAAGACGACCTGTATTTTCTTTGGAAATATGAATAAAAGCCATTGCTAAGATGGACTGGGTTCCTCCTTCCCATCTTGCCCAGCCTGGCAGGAGGCAGGCAATGGCGGCCCCGCAGCACCTCACGGTTGTCCAGCAGCCCCGGGTGGGAGCCTTGCTGCAAGAACTGAAACACCCAATTTTCCCTCAGAAATCACGTCCATTTGGGCCCTGAGCAAGGCACAACCTTGCTTTGGGTCTTGGCCCCCAGGCGCGAGATGATAGCCGGGCCGAGGAGGATGAGCCGTGCTGTCCCTGAGGGCCCCGCGTGCCATCTTCTCCTGTCCCAAGGAAGCGCAGCATTCCTGCGGCATTAGCAGCTCCCCTGCACATAGCTGTCTCCTCCCATCGAATTACAGCCCCAGCACAGCTCACACATTGTGGTCGTGTTGCTAAAATCAAACGTTTACCCAAGCAAAATAAACATTGGCAGAGCAAGGCACAAGACTGTGTCAGTGCAAAGCTGGGCGATGCTGCCCTCGACCCTGGGGGAGGGTGCCACCATGCCAGTGTCCCCATGCCCACTGCACCCTCCTTCGGCCTTTCCTCCCCAAACCAGCTTATTTTTTTGCCCCTCCCGCCATGGAAATAACACCCTGAGCAGCTGTATTTGGTGTGACACATGCTCTCATTTGTAGCAATAATGAAATATTGTAATTCAGACCGAACAGGCTTGAGGTGAAAAGAGGCCTGAGAGAGGCTGACAGGTGCTTGGAAGGACACGGCTGTGTCTTTCCTCTGGACAACGAGCACCAAATGTTTTGTCCAAGCAGGGCTTGTAACATCAGAGAAACCGAGGACATGAAGCCCTGTCAGCTAGAGTAGCTGATTTTTCTTAAAACCCAGGGTATTTTGGGAACACCCGTACTGCAAACATCTGTAAGACCCCCTCAAAGGGGTGTCCCCGAGGGTCCTACGCCCTTAATGCCATAGCTCCTGCTGATTCAGCAGAACTGCAGGTACACCTGAAGCCAACAGACACAGAAATGTGTTTGGTCCAACAACCCTATCACAGAAAACGCTCCTGAATGTCACTGTCTTCTGTTTCCAATGAATCCATAGCCTAGGGACCAATGATAATAATTTTCTACCTCCCCAGTGTAGCAGCAGAAGCTGTTTCCCAGCGAGATCTGCTTCTGAGGACACAGCTGAAATGTTTTACCCCAGGCTTGGACACCTCCACAAGGTGCAAATACCTGGGCTTCGGCCACAAGCAAAGGTGACACCAGCTCTCCCCACAGCCATGGCCATCGAGCTCACGGGCAGCCTGCACTCTCACATCACATCTCCACAGGCATCACCAACAGCCCCATTATCTCCCTCTGTCCCAAGCAGATCCCAACACCGAACAAGGACACCTCCACTGCTTACTGATAGGCTTTGGCTCCCTAAAGAGTGAACAAGAGGAAAAAAATACATAACTTTCCCAGCTTAACCCCCTCCCTTCAGACAACTTGGTGGCAGGCTTGGAAGAGTCCCTCTGAACCCAGGGAAAATGATGGCTGCAAAGAGCCACCCAGCCACGCGTCTCAGCTCTCCCCCCTTGGTTCAATGGCACAGGCAGCAGCAAGTCACAGCCTCGCTGTCTACCCACTCTTTTCTGAGAGCAAAACAGGAAAGGTGGTGGCTGGAGAAGAAGGACCGAGGTCTCATAGCAGCTGAAACTTGTCCCTAGAAGAGCTGATACACTGGGGACTACTTGGGCTTTTTTAGAGGAGCCATCAGGTCAGTGCGCCCTGCGTGAAGTCAGAAAAACTGCTGCAAGACCAATTTGTTTTAACACACTGACAGTTCTCCAGGAGTAAGACAGCAAATGCCGCAGGGTGAGGTGGATTTCACTGTTGGCAAACAGGGGAACAACTGCATTAGGAATGAAACACAACATGACAGGCTGGCGAGCGGGTCAGATGGCTGAAAAACCAGTAACCAGCACAGGAGCAGCCTGGCTGAAGCCTCCACAGAGGGGATGTGCCTGGAGATGTGCTAACGATGAATGAAAATCACCCAGAGGACTCCATGTATCTATGCAACTCCAAACAAATTTAGTTTTCCCTGCAGGCGTAGTGAAGCTTTGGTGCCAGAAGCCTTTAAGGAATGTAACACAGGTCCACAAGCACTACTTGAAAAAATAACAATAATAAAAATAAATAAATAGAGTAATTGAAACATCCACCCATTTTTTTTAATCTGGCAAAAAGCCACTTCCTACTCTCTAAACCAGTCCCCAGGTTTGTGTGCTCTTAACCCCCCAGCTGAGACGGAGCTGTGCTGGTAGGTGACAGCAGCCTGTGCCACTGGACGCAGCCACGGCTCTCTGGCCATTTGCTCTGCTTGCTTCCACTGGCAGTAGATTTAGCTCCTGCCCTGGTTTGCAGCTTTTGCAGCGTATTCGAGGCCTCTCTTTAGCCCTCGGTAAAACTCTGCTGTGCGAACTGACTGGCTGCAGGAGACCCGAGAAGGTTTGGTTCTCATCCCCCTAAGAAAGCTTCTGCAGCTCGCCGACAGTCATGCATCTGCCACCAGAGCAGCAGCAGCACAATGTGAGCTAAGATATGTCAGATAAACAGTATTTCACCATGCCAAAGCCCCTGTTGCATAGAAACACCTGTAACAGCCCTGAAACTTGGGCAAAGCAGAACTCATGTTCTATTCACTGCTTTTTGCTTTACCACACTACTGGAAGGCGGTAAAGGGGGACAGAGCAACAAGCATCCAGCCCCGCTTTTCATTTTCACTGTGAACATCAACATCCTCAGCTCTGCCTCACCTGAGCGTTTCCCATTGCTTTGATTTCTCCTCCCAGTTCTGTGCTCTTGGCTTTCAGTGCAGTCGCTCACCTTTGCCAAATGAGCTGATGCAGTATTTGGTTACGTGCCCTTTGCTCCCTATCGTTTGTGTTGGTTTTTTTTGGTTGTTTTTGTTTGTTTGGTTGGTTTTTTTTTTTTTTTTAATCAAAGGGAAAAAAGGAGCCAAACTGGAACTTGATACTGAGACCTCTTAATTGCAAAGAGGAGAAATGCAGCGGGTATGACATACCACAGCAGCAAGCATGAAACGTATGGCCCAACATACAGCAGTAGCTGAGCAGAGACGTTCTCAAGCTCACTGGCTTCCTGCATGATACCAAGGACTTAATCATAAGAGTTCTGAAGTTTTTAAATGTCAAAGATGACAGAGCTCTGCATAATGGGAATAGTTTCAAGGGGGCCACAGCTGCCAGTTCCATCTCCTGGGCTCCATATACGTAATCCTCCCAAAAAGGATCTTCAACCTCACTTGACCAACAGAAATCAAGACACAGAACTTAAATGATTTCACAGGGCAAGTGAAAAGAGGATGAAGACCCACCACGGGGCCACATCAGCACAGGCTCCCCTCTGCAGCTTTCCCTTCTGGGCTGGGGCAACCTCTACCACAAGAAGGGAAGTTGTGGACTGAGCCGTCACGGGGTTAGAAAACACAATAGTTGATCAATCGAAGTCCAGGCAGCGTCATGTGTGCAGGGAGCAGACAGCAACAAACCTGACACCGAGCTGTTGTGGAAGCTCACAAAATTCCTGTCTCTTGCTACACAATGATGCCTGGATTAAGGTTACGTTCCACCGCGCTGCATTTTGTCACGCAGACGCTATTTTGGTCAGAAAGTCAGCAAGCCCTTATTTGGGAAGCTGTCCCACTGAAGGGCAGCATGAAGGGCAGCGAGATGAAGCGGCTGCTTCTGAAGGCAGGCCTGGGGGAGCTGCCTGGAGCCACGGGAAGCCCAAGTCTTCCTCTCGCCTTCTCATTAACATGCCAACATTCTCTTCTCAGCCTGACCCTTGCCTCTCTCTTTCTTCCCTCAAACCGCACGCTGCGGGTGAGCTCCTCTCACAACACAAGCACTCTGGGGATGACACCAAGGGCGTTTAGAGATGAAATCTCCCATATTCCATAGAAAAGACTTAAGTGCTAGAGATTTCAAATGCAGAACTTAAAACAGGTTGGAGATCTGCAGACACACAGGCAAAGGTGCAGCAATACGAAGTCCTCTGTTCAGAGCCTTTTTCTTTCACTCTTCTTGTCACAACACACATCTGCACCAGACTGACCTTCACTTCCACAGCTGGACCAGCCACTCTGCCTCCTCCAACGCCAGCAGCAACCCAAGGGGATATCTCCCCACGCTAGGTCTCTCTGCCAGCCCCAGCAAGGGCTGCAGGGGGACGCAGTACAGCTCTGGGCCAGTGGCTGAGGCTGCCAGATGTGCACGCTCACCTGAACCAGGGCTATGCAACCTCGCCTTTGCAGAGAAACTCGCTCAAGCAGGGAAGGCACCAGCCACAGAGCTTGAGACCTCTGATAGCCACAGGCACTCAGGCACCACTGAGGCCAGTGGGATTTAAGCGTCATGGATCCGTCTCTGTGTGACCTATCACTTGGAAAAACAACTCTCCAGGGAAGATTACCATCAGGAATCTCTCACTTGTTGACCTCCTGCCTTTCCCGAGGGCAGCAGGGACCAGACAACCTTTTTGTCTTGGCTATTTAGCAGAGTCTAGCTGGTGGTACAAACCCTGTGACTGTACGCTCTCTCCAGCCCAGCACCCCTCCTCACCAGCACGCTGCTCTTGCACAGTGTCCTGGTTTGAGGTGAAACAGAACTTTCTGTCCAGTAATTTTACTTCTTAGCTAAGCCTCTTCTAACTCTCTGAAATTAACAGCATATTGTGCAGAAAACTGTTCGTTCTCAGAGCTATAAGACCAATGTTTTTAGTTTATGCCAAGGGATGGTACACAGAGAGGCTCTTGCTTATACTTATTGCTATAACAGCCAAGCTCAGATAATGTTATTATTTGGCCCACTGGAGGGTCAGAAATGGAAAAGCGTAGAGGGCTTGCCCCTGCAGGGAGGAGGGAACGGGACTGGAGACCCAAAACTGACCAACAGGGGTACTCCATCCCATCTGCCCCATGCTCAGTATAAAGCTAGGGGATCAAAGGGTCAAGCCTCTTTCTTCAATATCTGACTTAAAGAGGACCGTCTGCTCATCGGCCTTTGATCCTGATCCGCGTGTTCCTGACTCCAGCTCTGGAATCCAGTTACCATCCGTCGCCAAGTCCAGTCTGGGTCTTCCCCAGTGCCTGCCGGTGACATCATCCTGGGAGCTTGATACAGTTTTGTATATATTGTATCTATTTCATTATTCCTTCTTTATGTTATTGTCAGTATTTCATTAAAGTAGTTTAGTTCCTTCTAAACTCGTAAATCTCTTTCTCTCTCCTCCTCCTCTCCTTTGAGCGAGAGGTGGCGGGGAGAGCATCTATCTCGTCATCAGCCAATTTGGCCTAAACCACCACATTCAGCAACTACACTCTTTTGGCTGACAAACATCACTCTCCACAACAGTCCAAGAGATGTGCAGGCAAGAGTCAGACAGTTGGGGGTTGCAGACTTCCCTCAGACGTTAAAAGCCCTTAACTCCTGAGTTTTAAGTTAGTAAATCTCTTTATATGCTTGGTTTAGGGCTGGGTGGTATTTTTAATCAGTCAAAACCAACTGGGAATTGCAAAGACTGGGAAAAGTGGGAATTGGGAAGAGACTTGTGAATTAAAGCCATAAAGAACTTAAACTACTTACCCTGTTTCAAAATAATATTGTATTTTGGTAATTGGTTGAACTATTAGAATAAAGTCCATTACACTAATTGGACATTTCATTTGAAAAAAAAATATATATTTTTTTTTATCCAGAAAGTATTTTGCTGCTATACTGCAAAGGAGGAAGATACTTGCAAACTTGCAGCCCTTGTGTCGATTCGTGGATTTACACCACCAGGTGGACAAGCGCTGGAATTGCAACTTCAGGAACAGTTCTCTGCATTTTAACAGGTCGCTCATTTCAGTGATAAAAAAGGGCCTCTTGAACCAGCTTTGCTGGCTTATGGGACCTGGAGAGTGAAGTCATCTCCTCATCGACAGAAGGACAGCAGTAACAAAATCCTGTCACAACACCTCTCAGGCTTTGGAATGTTACTCCCCTGATCTCACCAGTCAGCACATTTCGTTCCAGTAACAGGAAAAAGCGCGTACCTGATAAAAGATCTCCACTAAAATACAGTAACTATGAAAAATACGGATATTTTATATAGTCCTATAACCTTATGCATTCACATGGTAGCTCCATTGACACTTCAGTACTTTCAAGTATTTCAGAGTACAACACACCATTTCTAACACCAATAACTATGAACTCTAACACCATAGCCTCGGTACCTTCCCACTTTTCAAGATTTCCAAAGCTCTAACTGTAACTACCTTACCTGGACAGCAACGCAGCAGACACGTAACAGCCCCTGGAAATCTCATCTTGATATAACAGCACGAGGAACTATCACAAAAATTATGGTACGCAAGAACTCTGAACACGTGTGCCTAAAGCAAAAATAATTTTACTTGATAGTATTGAGTACTGTCACCTCAAAGTCCAGGCAACACTGTCTTCAATTTATAGGAAAAGAAACAAGTCGGTTTTTGTTTAAATTTTAAAGCCTCAGTCAATAACCACTTCACAACTTGAAAAGCGACTTCAAGCTACTACGTGCTCATGATGTGTACCAACGATTACAGTAGAACTGCACTGAGGATGGAGCAGCTGTTTTACTTCGTGTGTGTGGAGGCTGACGGTATTAACACAAAACCTTTCCCCAACTCCAGCTGGCATCCAGAATACAACTCAAGCAAGACTTTTGGATGGTTCTCCTCAAATTCAGGAGGTGAAGGCTTTGTTACATCCAATTTTATTTTTACAAAAATGCTGTAATATACATGCCAATAGGAAAACTGGTTCTTTTGACTTAAACCACGTCACTCCTTTTTCTGCTGAGCAGCTTGCTTTGCATTGTTGGCCTGCATCTTCTTCAGCCCCTTTTTGTTGTGTTTCTTTGCAAATCTCATGTTCCTCAGAAACTTGGGATCAACCTATAAGGAAAAAATAAGCCATGTTGTAGAAGGGACGTATGTAAAAATCATATATATCTCCAGATTGTCCCAATTATTCCCAAATGCTGGCTGTGATTAATTCAGAACTTTTTTCTGATTTATTAAAACAACAAAGTTATTTTAGCCATCTGTAACCATCCTTTAACTAGTTATTTTCCTAATTTCCATAAACAAACCAAACAACCCACCCAACACCCCAGAAATAAACATACAGAAAGAATAGCATAAGTTGAGTAAAGCTGTAACCAAGACAAATTTGATTTCCATGTCACAATACATTTCGGATCTGAAGCACCACAAACCAACACTGGCAAGTGAGTCCATACACACATAATCCTTGGGCAAAGACCAATGGTGTTTCCTCAGGTCTCTCCTTTTTACGTTAAAGGACAAAAGTGACAGCATACAGAAGAGTTGCTCCCCAGTTTTTGTCAGCTAATGGCTGGCTAATGCATCCCGTCATGAGTAGGGCCAATTCTCAAAATTATCACAGCTGCTGTCCCACTGAGAAACATCTATTATTTTACTGTAAATAGCATTTTAGCTGGCACACATGAGTATCGGGGTTTTGTCATCTGAATTCATACACACTCGGTGCAAGATGACGGACTCAGATGGCTGGACTATCTGCGGAAGCGGACAGGACTGAACCCTCACTGAGCTATGCAGAAGACAAGCTTTTGTGTCACATTCAAAAAGCCAATAATCACATGTCCAAAGCAAACAGAATCACAACTCTCCCCAAAGCCAAAATGTCATTTTCACTTTCAAGCACAGGAAAAGATCCCGTTATATCACTTGTCTAACCTTGGAAAAAGCAAAATGCTCTCACTTTCCTACATAGTGTCCAGAAATGCCAATTCCTCTCGTCTTCCGAGACAAATTCTCTGAATTAGTACAGATGGTAAAATAATATTAAAGGGTATAGAGAAGTAGGAGACATGGCAGGACTCAAGAGGGAGAAAAGCTATCTAACGGACACGTGTTTCGTTTCACTGGAAGCAGCAGTTAGTGACACCCACCTCAGCAGGACAGAAACAAAACTGGCTAATAACTAAAAAGCAGTTTTATAGACATACATGTAGGTTAGAAATATCACAGCTGCATGTAAGGTAAGCAAAAGAGAAAACAGAAACCCACACTGGTTCTGACCATCTGAAACACAAGCTCCCATCTGCAAAAAATAAGTCAGTCAAAATAATACAATTACTAGACTTCTCATGGTTAAACCTCAATGGCTTAAGAGCCTGGGAATATCAATAGAAATACTCACCCCTTTGAGAGACTCATATCTATGGGACCTGGGTTTCTTGATGCCATTTCTGTGCCACTTACGGGCTATGTGGAAGAACAGAAAACAATTTAAATTACCATTTCTGTCATTACTAAATAGCTGCACCAGCTTTCCTTTAAGTCCAGCTGACCCTATCAAAATTACGTGGAGTAAAAATTTTCTAACCCTTCTTATCCAAACTAGAGGCAAATTAAGAAAGCAGCTCTATTCTCATTCCTCTCCACACCGTGTCCTCAGCACTGTATGAGTTTCTAATACAAGGATTTCAGGCTCCTCAGTAACTAAGAATATACCAATAGTGACATCACTAGCACAATAACAGGCCTCAGTCACCAAGAAGTTCAAGCACGTGTGTTTAGCATTAAAAGACACCATTGCTCACTGTGCAGGACCAAGCAGCACCTACCCGTGAATTCTGCCACTTTACAGCATGGCAAAGCATCACAGGCTGAAAGCCATTGAGTAACGTGCTCAGTTCAAACACATGAATCATACAACGGTTTAGGCTGGAAGGGATCTTAAACATCATCTAGTTCCAACCAATGCTTATTTTTTTCTGGTTACATATTATTTTTATATCGAGCCCAAACAAGCCCTGACTCTTGCAGAGCTCTCTTTTCATCAGACACACCATTCCATAGCAGCGTACCGCTGCCTCCTTCCCTCGGGAGCTTATCCTGCTGCAAGAAGCAGAGGAAGACGGGGCTGCCATAGCTGAGGGGGTCAAAGCAGCCGGTCAAACCCCTCCGCGGGGCGCAGCCCTGGGCCTCCCCGGCGACGCGCCCCCTTTCGCCTCCCTCCACCCCCCACGTCCCCACCGAGCCCGGCTTACACTGGTTGTGCGTGGTGTGGTTCTTGGACTTGGCCATGGCTGCACCTGCGGGAGAAGGAGACACCCCTCAGTCGGGGAGGGCCAAGGTGGCGGTGGCGGTACCAGTACCGACCCCGGCCCCCCAGCCTCCCACCCCACCACAGCCCCACGCCTGGCCTCTCTCCCTTCCAGCCCGGCGGAGTCGGGTCAGGCCCGGGCTCAGCCCAGATGGAGCCGGATAGCGCGGAACGACACTCACCGCTGCCGCCGCCGCCGCCACCGGAAGAGAAGGGCGCACCGCAGGGGCTGCCGGGAAGTGGCGCTGGCGAACCGGAACCCGGCGGCGCTCCGGTGCGCAACAGGCACCGCCAGCAGGGAGGTTCCGCCCAGCTCCTGCTCCCCTTCCCGCACCCCCGGGCTACGCCGGCCCCTCTACCGGCCCCAGCGGCTGCCGCCTCCGCTCCCGCCCCGGCCCTGCAACACCTGAGCCCCTGCGGCCTGGCGGGGCACGGTCCCCCCACCCACGCTCTCCCCCACCAAGCTGGTCCCCCCACCAACATGGCCTCCCCCTAACATGGTCTCCCCTGGGGCCAGCCCGGCCGCGGCTGCGGTAAAGACGCGTCAGGGCACAGCGGGTTCCATGCTGTGTCCGACTGCACCTGGCTGCGCCGGCCTGTGAGCTTAGAGCCTCACCACCGCAAAGTGCACTGACCGAGACTTAGGTACTTTAGTGTCTGAAAGACACTAAAATGATGACAGAGGTGGGCAAATGAAGCGGCGTCTGCCCACAGCGTGGTTGCTTGGCGAAAGCGCCAGCCAAGCCAGAGCACTCCAGCCATTTTCCTTCAATGGCAGCAGGCCCGGATGGAGTGGGTCCGTCCGCCAGCGGCCGAAGGTTGGTGCTGAGTCTTGTGGCGGCTCCCACTACCCCAAACGCAGGGGGACGTGCGGGATGGCCGTCAGGGAGCCCTGGCACCAGCTGCACTGAGACGGTGGTGATTTGTGGTTGTGGACCAAGGCATCTCCCACGGGGAAGTGCAAAAGGAGAAAGGGGACCCAGAGGCCAGGCTGGCCCAAGCCCGTTGGGGTCTGTCTGTGTACGAACTGCAGCGTTTCAGTCTGGGGCTGATGTACGTTTATAGAATCATAGAATGTGTTGGGTTGAGAAGGGACCTTTAAAGGCCATCTAGTCCAACCCCCCTGCAGGCAGCAGGGACATCTTCAGCTAGATCAGATTGCTCAGAGCCTCATCAAGCCTGGCCTTGAATGGCTCCAGGGATGGGGCCTCCACCACCTCTCTGGGAACCTGTTCCAGTGTCTCACCACCCTCAGTGTTAAGAACTTCTTCCTAACGTCTAATCTAAACCCGCCCTGTTCTAGTTTAAAACCATTGCCCCTCGTCCTATCGCTGCATGCCCTTGCCAACAGCCCCTCCCCAGCTTTCCTGTAGGCCCCCTTCAGGGACTGGCAGAGGCTCTAAGGTCTCCCCAGAGCCTTCTCTTCTCCAGGCTGAACAACCCCAACTCTCTCAGCCTGGAAAGCCTGGTTCCTTTTGATCAGGAACCTTTGAAAAACGAGTGAAAAAGGCCCAGGCCTTTCTGCATCATGGTAGCATGGAAAAATACTGCCATCTTTTCATGGCATTGCCTTTATTTTACGATGAGAGGCATGAGTGAATTGCATAAAATAACATGGATTGGAAGAGACCAAAGCCACTGGACGAGTACACAGGAGAGAGAACCAGACATATTTTCAGTGGCCAATTGCTTGTGAAGCAATTAGCTACTCTGCCTCAAGTTTGGATAGCTGTGAACAAGCTCATCCTGTTACAAAAATGAGGAAAAATAAATTATCCTTGGCAGATTGCTGATGAAACTGAAATGAAAATAGGCAGGAAAAAGAAAGCTAATACAATTTAATTTCAATATGTCTCTTATTTCCAGACACACCTAAGTTGCAAAATATATTTGGCTTTTTTTTTTTTCATTCTGGGCAGCAGTTATCAACAAATAGTGTAAAAATAGATGAAAATAGCAATATTTCTTTACTGGCATTTTGCAGCCAGAATATGAGGTTGTCCATGAAATCCTCCTTGATACACAGAATTTTGACTTTTTAAGCTCTGTTCTTTTAAAATTCTTTCCACTGTAGTGAGCTGCGGTCTTAAAATATTCGGACACCCCTGTGGCCAGCTAATCACCACCAACAGCAGAGAGAAAACCTGGCTTCCTGATAACCCAAAGAGCCGAGCTCGGTGGAAGATAACACTGAATCCCAGAGGCGTGTTTGTCCACTGCATTGCAGAAGGCAGAAAGAAATACGCTGCCAGGTCCCCTTATCTTGGCCTCTAGATTGTGAAAACTCTTGATGTTTTTTCACTCGTTTCTGAGCCTTCCTTCATAGGAAGAAACAGGAGGTTTTATTTTGTGGTTTCAGCTATCTTTTTTCAAGTTCTTTCAGTATCTCGCTGCAATTATTGCTGTTGGAGTTCCCTGGGAGTCTTTCACAGCTGCTGCTGGGGCATGTGAGCCAAGCAGTCAGACAGGTGGGGATCAGAGAAGCTGTGCCCAGGTGATACACGAGACCCATAAGCCAAATTATTAACATAAAACTGTGGAATTGCATTCAGCTGAGTGTAATATATTCAGGGTAGTTCATAAACCACTGCAAACCAATGCATAATATCAGGTGAAAAGGATGATCCAAGGCAGGGCCAAGCATTGGGTGATGGAGACCCCTTGCATTTCTGCTGTGCTCTAATGAGTTGCAATGTCTCTAATTACGGTGTTACTGAGAACGATTGGCCAGTTCAAAACCTTCAATCATACTTTTAGTGATTACAGACTTAATTAGTGCATGTTAGCCCAAGTGTCATCTATTAAAGGAGCTGTGCTCATTAAATAGGATGGTAATTACTCCAGCTGCAAAACAATTATGGAAAAATCATAGGTTAAAATAAAAATCTCACAGTACCTTTGACAACGGCGTTATCTCAGTCAATGTCCTTGCATCGCACACATTTACGCCAATTGATCTCTGTTAGGTTTGTCACGGCTTTCATGCTGATGCCGCATTTCAGCAGACTCCTCTAATCTTGCCTCCTCCCTCCCTGTGAGCTGACATTTGGACTTGGGGGCGATGAAAAAAACCTCCCCCTTTTAGCAGTGGCAGTGACTCGGAGAAGCTCAGCGCCCAGGCCAAGTGCTCTGTGGGTGGAAATCATTAATTTCCAGGGAACCGCTGCGATCCACCCCAAAAAGTATATGGGGAGGGTTTTGTTGACATCCGATGCAATATTTTGGAGGTGTTTTGATGTTATGTATTCTGATACACACATTTAAGGAAGATGTTAAATGCAAGAAACTTCTCCCAACATGTCTGGGGGCTGCAGCCCATGCTGAAAGGTGACTGAAGCATGAGGTGCCCGGGGCACCTCCCTTGGGCACTGCTTGATCATGGGCCAGTGATGGCTGGGGACCATTGCTCCAATGCATGTCTTCTGAGGCTGACTTGGGGAAGCCACTTGGGAGGTCTTCCTCAGCAGCTGGGAGCACGAGCGGCCTGCTGCCATCCCCTGGGACTGGGAAACAGCTGTGGGACCCCGCATTCCTCCTCGCTCTTTATCTCTGCTCACCCAGCGCAACACCAGCCCTGCCAAGGCGCCCGGCTGAGTGTGCTGTCCTACCCACAGTTACAGTAGCTGCCTCGATTCATGGTTATACCAAAGAACACCTCCTTGTTAAGTGAGAAATTAAGGTTGCCTTCACCTCTGCATGGTGTGTTTCCAGGGCTGTCGGTTATCCAGCGCGGTGTTGATGCCAGATCTGAGCCAGGCCGAGTTTTACAAGAAAGGCTCAAACTGCGGTCGAGGCTGGTCATTTCCCAAGACATTAGGAAATTTCCTCCCCATTTTCAGGGGTGGTACAAGAAGAGGCTAGGTCGTCTTCATGTAGGATGCTGGACGCCGCGTTACAGTGTAGCTCGTCAGTACCCCAGTGCACAGACAGCCTCTGCTACGTGGTGTCCTCCACGCCAGACAAAATCCGTGCTAAGAGCTTCAGGTGTTGATCAGAAGGAGCCCAGCTGTCTTTGCTTGACATGGACTATGGGGTGTCCCTAAATGCTGCTGCCTCTAGGAGAGGTAGCGGGCAGCAGGGAGAGCGCAGCAATGCTTTCGGCTGTCCTGGCTGGCTCACGAAGGTGCCCACCCCAGGGCAGTTCAGGCACTTTTCACCCTCCTTTCCTCCAGTGAGCGGAGGAAGGGCTGAGCCATCTGGCAGGTCCCCAGGACGTCCCCACATTGGTGGGATGGGGCGGATTTTGTGCAGTTTTAGGGCTGTTCCCAGCTTGTGGGGAAACAGGGCTTCACTGTGCCATAAGCCCGAGCTAGCGACAGGGATGATGGACAGTCCACAGGGACAAATGGCCATTACACTTCTGGAGAAACCACACGGAGAAACAGGGACACCAGGACATGGAGTCACTAGAGGGAGCCTGAGCATAACAGATCCCACTCTGGGCTCAAAGTGGGAGCACTGGTCCCAGTCAGGGAGAAGGGACATCTCTAGGGAATAACAGCAAGACACACAACAGTTTCCTCCTTGACCTGGCACCCTACCTGGCTGTGGCTTTTTTGCCCTGACATCTGTTATAATTTTCTTAAAGACATGAAGAAATACTGTTTTGCTTATCCAAAGTGCTGGTCTGCCAGTTGTGTGGACAGCTCGCTCTGTAGATTTACAATAGGTGGTAAGGAAAACCAGTGACAACTGGTGGCAATCATCAGGCTGGAGGGTTCAAGAGAGAATGAGTTCTTGCAAGGCAAAGGGGAGCAGAAGTGCTGATCCATGTCTGCAGGTATCCCTACGGGATGGGGAGCCGGCATGGCACAGCCCCGCAAGTGCTCCTTCACTGGTGGCAGGGACATGGGAACAGTAGCCAAGGCTTGTATGCTCTGCTGGGTGCGCTCCAGTTAGCACCAGTTAGGAGAGCTGGGGCACTGAAAGAGGCTGGAGAGCTGCAATCTTTTCTTTTCCCCAGCAATATTTTCATTGTATTCGCTTTGGACAAGGAATAGGGTCACCCGCTCATGATCTAGTTGTCTGAATCTCCCCCTGCCACCACGGGCCAGTGCAAGGAGCCAGAGAGTCTCTGGGTTAGCTGCAGAGGGGCATCAGCGCTACGATGGGGCAGGGGCTGGGGAACAAACACTTTGCACTGGTGCTTAGCCACAGCGGGGAGATGGACGTGTTTGTTCCAAGTACATCTGCAAAGAGTATCTTCTTTTACAGTGTTTGCACTGGGCCAAAAGTTGCTGTCAAGAGGGGTAACCAAGCTTAGCACAGCAGAAATCAGAGGAGCAACCAGAAGAGAGGGGTGAGCCGGGATCGCAAACAAAAGGAAGGACAAGTTACAGCAGCTCCATCACGCCTGGTTGCCCTCGGAGGCTTTCATTCCCCCATGGAGACCATCCCTCAGATCAGCCCGGATCCTCTGCACATCCTACATCCTGTGAGCAGCTTCCCACCATGAAAGCAGGAGGAAAAATCAGGCAGCAGCCTGCAATGCAGCCCTGACCTTTCTCTCCAGGCCTGCCACCTCCTCCCACTCTCCCCAGAGCTGGCACTACTAACAACTGGTTTCCTCTTGTTATTTTTCCACCTCCGCTCCTTCCTCCAGAGGGGAGGCCGTGCTGGTGGCCCACGTACTGGTGACTCATGGGCTGGGACCCGCGAGGAGCCAGCTAAGCCCAGCCAAACTTAGTAACATCTCATTTTCCATTGCCTACACCCTGGATGTGTCTTCTGGCTGGGTTCATCACTGGAAACCTTCTCCAGCTACCTGCAGGGTCAGGAAGCCCAGCCCAGTTGTGTTTCCTATAAGTTTTGGCAATGCAGGAGCTGGACTGAGATCGAGAAGCCCTTGATACAGATAAATTCCTTCTTGGTGAGTGTTCATCCACCTTGCTGATAGCTGAAAACCACGAGATGTTCTGGACACCAAAGAGGCCTTTTCAGGCTTGGGAAACGTGTAAATAAAGATGTGTCTAGAGGACTGCAGGGTAGTTGCATTTTTCTGGAGGCATTTGAATTATTTGAGGGAAGCTTAGAGGTTTAAAAGCTAATTTCCCTCTGTGTTGATCAGTCTGGTCTGTCTGGCTGGATGTCCTCAAATCAACACATGACAACCGCAATCACTAAACTGAGTCCTGGGGCACTTGAAAGGTGGGTCAGGATGGTCTGCAAAGGTGGAGGCGCTGCCATGGTTGGAAGCTGGGCATGGGAAATAGCTGGATGATGACCAGGGCTACCCACAGGCTGCGCCGGGCTGGCAGCAGATGAGCAGGCAAAGCATGGAGACACGTCTCCTGGGCAGCTGCAAACCCACTGAGCAGGACCACACAGCTCCGTGAAGGGCTGCCTGTAGGAGATAACGCGAGGAAGGGAGCAGTCGTGTGCGTTCAGCCCCGCTTATTTCTTTAATGGGATTTTCCAGAAGACTTTGTGCCCCGGTAACGGAAAAGGAAGTTCGCCTGCCGCTTCCCGAGGCCAGGGTGAACGTGCGCAGCCGATGCGACACCTGTTCAACCCATGCTTCCTGAGAGCCCGGCTGTTCGGAAGGAGCGATCAGATCTGCAGGCACAGTGTGCACCGAGCAGCTGATCGCTGCGGGGAGGAGGCACACGGAGGCGGCTGGGAGAAACGGGAGAGGGCTGACCTAAATAGATGCCGAGCTAATTTATTCATTTCTCTGCTTTATTATTTAACGTGACTTCAAAACAGCTCAGGACTTCTGGTTCCTCCCAGCTCTGCTGCTGATGTTGGGATGGGGTTATTTTTGACCTGATTTTTGCCTCCGTCGTGCTGAAAAGCGTGGCACAGCCTTGCTCAGCATCCTGCTCTCCCGTCAGGCGGGTCAGACACGCTGTGGGAGAGCTCCAACACGGCCGCTTTCCAGCGAGCAGCACAGGAAGGCCTTATTTTAAGTTATTTTGAGCTTTTGCTTCACCTCCCGCCTGGGAAGGTGTTCAGATTTTGGCCTGCTTTACGCATTGTTAATAGGGAGCTTTATCTCCAGTGGAGCTGGCGAGAGGATTGGCGAGTTCGTACGGCACGAGGCGCCTCCAGCCTCCGCCGCCGTCTCCCCCTGGGCAGGCTGCCAAACACAGCCTCGGGCTCCGCAGCGTGGGGGCTTTCAAGGATAAACCTGGAGCCCGCCTCGCTCCCAGCCGGCTTCCTCTCTCCTCAAATCCTAGCAATCCCCTGAAACACCGTCCGGGAGGAATTTATTACGAGAAGGGCACGGAGTCCCAGCTGTTTGGGCTGCGGTTCACCCCACCGGCTGCACGTGTCCTCTGCGAGCCCACAGCACGTTTTAGCACTGCTGAGGTTTAAAATCCACAAGCTGGGGGAAAAAAGAAAATCGATGCCTGTGCAGGTTGTCTAAGCCCCAGCACCATTTCTGCGCGGGCGCACGGGGGTATGGACAGAGCTGCTCCTGCATGAAGTGGCTGCTCACCAGGATTCAAACGTGTAGCACCCAACTTGCGCCATGCAGGGCCCTTTAATTTTGTTTTTCGTTAAGGTTTGTCACTCGATGTATAAATCTAGGCCAGTGTTGTATCCAATTACCCAGCACCTCCGTTATGATTTTTTTAAAAACGGATTATTCATCGACCTGCTTGATTCCTTAAAGATTTCTAAGCGGTAAAACAAGCCCCGATGCTATTTATCTTGGCGGCAAAGGCATTTCAGCTCACGCCACCTTCACATTGCTGGAGAGTTTCATGATGTTGCTGGGGGTGGGATAGTGCAAATTAGCAGAAATGAAGCAGTTAACGAGGCTGCAAGTTAAAGTCTTCCAAGCCAGGAGGCTTGAGGCACGGCAGGGAAGCAGGCGGGCGCGGGGCTGTGAAGGTGGGGGCTGCTCTGCCTGGCACAGCCAGCCCCGTCTCCTGCCTTCGCCGGCTAAACCGGAGGCAGTGCGGATGCTCGGCAGAGTCTCATCCTGCCAATCCACAGGGCACGCAGCCTGGCCCGTGTCAGGCTTTGATCTGAAGGGTTTTGGGTTTTTTTTATAATATAAAGTGATATACTGTTTAGATATGTTGGTCTGAGCGCCTCGCGAGGCCAAAAAAGAGAATGGCTGTGTCAAGGACAGAGACAGCCAAAGGGATGTGAAGTTCCCATTTACCTCCCTATATCCTGGACGGGAGTTTGGTGGATGACACCCTGATTTTGCTAATGAGGAGAGAAAGGCACTATGCCATCCCAGACCCTCAGGGGGCCAGGGTTCTGATGCCTGCACCTTAATTGAATGGGGCTGATTAGGAAGGAGTTAAGGCCGACTGAGCATCACCCTGGGATTTAGGATCTGTTAGGTGGGTGCAACTTCTGTCCTTCTCTGCGGTGACAAGGCGCTGCGATACAGGGGAGAATCCTTTAACGAACCTGCCCGTCAGTTTTGGAGTGGGCAGCAGGCTGGTTTTCGTCCTCGAGGAGAAGGATCCGGTTTGGCTGCCGGCTTGCCTTTATCTGCGTGGCGAGGATTATTGGGAAGCCGTGTTGACAAATGCTGCGGCTGAAAAGGAAAATGAACTTCCACAGAAAGATGGCTTGTTTGTGCAAAGCAGAGGGGGAATAAAGAAGCTGCCAAGAAAGCTGACATTAAACCCACTGCTTACCTGCAGCTCATCTGATACCATGACTGAAACCCGTCATTTGCAGCAATGTAATCCAAGATGTTCTTTCCGCAAAGCAAGAAAGTAGGTTATTGCTCAAGCGGAGCTGGGGAGGGGGAAGGAGATAAGCAGGGCCTGATCCTGCCAGGTGCTGTGTGCCCGGCACTCCCTATGAGTGGGGCTGAAGCCCGATTTGGGGGGTTTGGAAAGAGCTTGCATGCAAACCCTTTCCAAGCCTTAAGAAAGGGCTTCCCGCGCTGCCAGAGGCAGGGCAGCAGGCAGAGCGTGGGGTCCCCCAGCCCTGCCTTCAGCTCCTGCCCCTCTAACCCAGGGACCTGCAGGCAAGAGACAGAAACCCAGTCATTCTTAGCACTCGTGCAGCACATCTCATCTTCAGGTGCTTCGCCAATGGGAGGGAATTAATGACGCCACATAAAAGAGGGCCGCACATCCCGAGCCCCGCACCGATGAGATGCAGCAGTGGCTGAGGTATTTTTTAGCAGCAATAAAAGCCAGCAAACCTTCTGGATGCTGGAAACCTGTGGTTGATGCATGGGGCCGGGTTGTGTGGGGCCACGTCGATTTGGGCTCTCAAATCCGCTGTCCAAAGCAGCCCCGATTCCCTGGAGAAGCTGGGCAGGCAGAGAGGGACAGTCCCTCCTGTCCCTCCCGCAGCTGGCAACGGGGACAGGACCAACAGCCAAGCACGCCTCCGAAACCCTGGAAAAGTTGCAGTTGCTTTAATGATGGAAAAACCACGAGGGCTGATACCCTTGAAAGATGTCGATAACTTGGCTCTGCATGCAAACACCTTTTTTTTTTTTTTTTCTGGCTGCAAATTAAGCAGAAGGATAAAAAAAGGGAAAAAAAAAAAAAGAGGAAGATTTCTCTTCATCCTAAGAACTATTTCTCAGCAGAGACAGACCGGACTTAAATCACTTGAGAAAGCTCCAGTTAAGGCAAGACCCTAATGCTGTAGCTGTTACATTCAAGCACAAGAGCTTTGTTTTCTGTACAATAAAAGCATTGTAGGGCGTACGGTGTGTGGATCGAGGCAAGCAAAAAATACTGAGCGGATTAATTAAGCTCCATAGCCCTCTTAGCATTGCGTTGTGCTGCGGCCCAGCCCCAGCCCTTTCCCATCCCTTGCAGCCAAGAAATGTCCTGGCATTTTAATGCCTGGCTGCAGCACGGGGCATCAAAAACGCAGGGATCCCCCATTAAAGATGGGCTACGTGCCAGTGGATTTTATGCATTGATACACACATGCGATGGCTCCTTACTTTACTCTGCCCTGGGGGTTTCCATGCATTTTGTGTTTGTTTTCTGGTTACTCCTAGGGAATGGTTTCATTCCCGTTTTGCATTGCCTGGGTGGATGCAGGGACAAACTGCCTCGTGAACCTCATTGCACAAAGCTAAATGGTTGCCTGTCTCTGCCTTGGCAAGCGTGTCCTCACCTAAGGACTGTCGTCTAGCTTGATGTCCTCCTGAAGTCCATTAAAGGGAAAATGAATACAATAAATACAATTTTAATCATTGGGCACCCAAAATACACTCAGAAACAACTGGTGCAGCCTTGGGATGAGAGAGGAGCTTCAGGCTCGTTTCATGGAGATTGGGAACGGAAGGATCCCATGGTGAGACTCTGCCTGGGTTTGAGGAGCTGCAGTCAGGCAGGTGGGGGGCTCCAGCACTGGGAGCGGGGACAATGGCAGGCAGCGGTGGCTCCAATGTGTGCTTCCCCTGCAGCCTTCATCCCCTTTTCCCCAGGAGAGTGGAACATTGGAGCATCCAGGACTGCAGCTCGGAAATGCCAGATACCACCCAATGTTACAGATATCACCCAAAGCCACCACTCTGGTGTCAAGTGGTGACATTCATCAGGGAAGAGCCAGCACAGGGCACTTCCCCAGGGTAGTGGGGATGGGGATTCTGGGCCATAAAATACATAAAAATACAGAAAATTAAGCCGATCAGGTAAGCACAGCCTCAGAGGTGTCTGCAAGCACCAGCCTTTCACCCTGGCCTTCACTAGGGCTTTGCACACATGTAAAACGAAGCCGGACCAGCCGTCAATGCAGCTGGGCATGGGGGATGCGCTGCCCACGGGCACAGAGAGCTGGGGCAAAGACGCCCGCGGGGACCCTGCTCCAAGCAGCAGCCCCTGGATGCAGGAGGTGATGCTCAGGGTTTTCTCACCCAAAGTGAAATCCCATGCTGGAAGCTAAAGTATGGCGGGGAAGGACTTGCTAATTGCCATGTAAGTGCTGACATATATGAAGCACACATATATGCTCACACAACATCGACATCAGCGGCTTCCAGTAAGTGACGCACATTAACACTCTTTTGCTTAACGAAGGTGGCAGGATGGCTGAGGGGCGCCCTGGGACGTGGCGGGGTCAGGGCTTTCCAGGAGCAGAAACTTTCCACATGGGAAGGGGTCTGGCTTTTCGGAGCCTCTCCCAGCATTCCTAGAGAGGGGCAGATGATGTGGCACCTTCATTTCAGTTCAGGTTTGGGTTGTTCTCTCAGGCGAGGCGGCTTGGGGCAAGAAGGGCTTTTTGATTGATGTTATCCCCGGCTGGTGGCTCTGAAAACTTTCTTCGTTAGCACAGATGACACAGAGGCAGGAAGGGCAGCTAACACGCTGGCGTTCTCCTTTGACTTCTGTTAGGACATGGGTTTCAAATCCCCCCTTGGGATGAAGACATCTCTTGCAGGATTTACAGCTATGCAACGCTTTCCCAGTGGTTATCAAGCTCCCGGGGCAGCGCAGAGATCCCCCCACCCCCGGCTGCTGCCTCTGACCCTGCCGGGAGTAAGTATTTAGGGAAAGAGTAAAAAGAAGCCCCTCCTTTGGCACTTCCCTAGTTTCTAGCAGCAAGGGCATTTCCCTAGCTGCTCGCTCACATTTAATAATTTTCTAAGGAACAGCTGATTCTGTCAGTATCATGGCATCCTCGTGGATTTCATGGATGTCAGCCTCACTCTTACAGCTCCACCAGCAAAGCCCCAGAAGTTTTATACTCTCAGGAGCAGGAGCTGGGGCAGAGTCTCGGGCAGGTGGCCAGGCCGCTGCCAAGGAAAATGCATGGGACCTGGTCCAGTGTGGGCATCAGTATCTGCTGCTCCCAGGACTTCACCTGCTTTGCCTTATGGGGTATGGATATGGGCATTGGAGCCATTTGCCTGCCAGAGGTGGAAGAACAGCAGTGCAATGGGTGAAAACCAGCTTAGCAGGAGGCTCAGCTATTATGTTTCTAAGCATCTGCTTATAAATCTCCCTTCCCTGACTATCTAGTGCACAGAAATCAGTAGGATGGTAAGTCAGGTCCTAATATCTGCAAGCTGGTGGTGCTCCCCTGCACCCCCAGTGCTTTCCTGTGGCCAGATTGCCTGCTCCAGCCGCCTGGCCATCTCGTCTTTCCTGGGGGGCAGAGACAGCTGCACGCTTGGCTCGGCAGCCGCAAAAATCCTCCGCTCTGCAGCACCAAGCAGATCTTACGCTATTTCTTTCCCTGCCTTCAGATGAGCCAAAAGCCACCTGGCTGTGGTTGCCACTTGATTTTTAGGGTGCAGCATCCGCTGCTTGATTTTAGCCACGGTTTCGTACCCGGATCCTTTCAGAAGGTTGTGCTAATTAAGAAATCATATCCCCATCAAAACCACTAAGGCAAATGCCTCTCGGTGTGCTCCACGCGCACTCCCAGGGCTTGCTGCAGTCAGCCCACCCTCCCGTCCCTTATCCTGGGTGGCAGCAATAGGAAGTTCCGCAAAGGCTGTCCTCTAATATTAAGGACACAAATTATTGATCGGCCCGGTAGCACTGCCCTGTCAAAAGGTCAGTGCTGAGACATGTCTGACACCCTCTTTTGCACATCATACAAAGGAAAACCTAATTGCACCACGGCTGCATGGGAAGGGGCTGGGATTTGCAAACAGGTTTGTTGCAGAGTTCACAATTCCCGCTGTGAAAGCTTGCATTTTAGTGCCACTTTGTATACAGTTTTTTGCTGGGTTTCTCTGAGCCCCAGCGCAGTGCAGACCACCGCGGGTGCTGTGCTTGGGACGTTTTACTGGTTTAAATAGCGCTTGTACCCAGCCTCTTCTGGAAAGGGTGCCCAAGGCCACTGATTTCAGCCTGACAGCAGCTGCCCTGCAGGGAAATGGGCTTTATTAGGGAGATAAGATAACATGGGCTGTGGCAACACTTCCATCAGCCCCACTGGCATCCCAACCCCCGATGCCCAGGAGTGGGACATCTGCATAGACAAAGGTTTGCTCTGAGTGCCGGCAATAACCGAGCTGGTCCCCACAGGAGCGGATGGGCTGGGACAAGGGACTGCCGAACAAAGGAGAAGCACAGCCCTCCCCCTCGTGTATCATCCTCATCTCAAGCAGTCATTTGTATTAAGGATAGCCTGATTTATGACTTGGCTGGGATTAAAACACATTTCCTTCCATAGTGATTTTACCCAGGCTTTTCAAACCTCTTCATGAACTCCAATAAATCCTTAGGAAGTCTCTGGCAGGTGGATGCCCTTAAATCTCCGTTATGCCCTTGGCACTCAGCAAACCTGACACATCCAGCCTGGCCAAGATCTGGGGGCAGGTGATCTTCAAGCATTTTCCCCTAAAGCTCCAAACCTGAAGCCTCTTTTAGCTGTTTTAGTGTAAGAAATCAGGCCATAGTGGCACAGAGAAAGCAGGGAGTGGCATGGGAAGGGGATGCAGGACAGACCCCAGGAGTCCTTACTCTCTCCAGGCGTCCAAAATGCCTCTCCTTTCCCCCCTACCCTGTGTCATCATGCTGCCACCCCTTCAATAGCTGAAAGATCCTGAAAAAATATCGCTGAAGCTTTTTCTTGTCTGCTCCGCCTACCTAAAACAACCTTGTGTTCGGATGGAAGCACTGAAGCATTTCTTAAAACAGCTCTTCCTCCTGCCATTAAACATTTAAGAGAGGAGCACCAGGGGAAACCATGTGCTTTTACCGAGGCAGGATAGAATCATAGAATCATAGAATTGCTGAGGTTGGAAGGGACCTTTAAGATCATCGAGTCCAACCTTTAACCTACCCTGACAAAAGCCACTTCTAAACCATGTCCCTAAGTGCCCCATCTACCCTTTTTTTAAACACCTCCAGGGATGGTGAATCCACCACCTCCCTGGGCAGCCTATTCCAATGTTTAATAACCCTTTCAGTGAAAAAATGTTTCCTAATATCCAATCTAAACCTCCCCTGACATAACTTGAACCCGTTTCCTCTCGTCCTATCACTTGTCACCAGGGAGAAGAGGTCAGCCCCCATCTCTCTACAACCTCCTTTCAGGTAGTTGTAGAGGGTGATAAGGTCTCCCCTCAGCCTCCTCTTCTCCAAGCTAAACAACCCCAGCTCCCTCAGTCGTTCTTCATAAGGTTTGTCCTCCAGACCCCTCACCAGCTTTGTAGCCCTTCTCTGGACACGCTCCAACACCTCAATGTCCCTCTTGTAGCGAGGGGCCCAAAACTGAACGCAGTACTCGAGGTGGGGCCTCACCAGTGCCAAGTACAGGGGGATGATCACTTCCCTAGTCCGGCTCACCACGCTGTTCCTGATACAGGCTAGGATGCTGTTGGCCTTCTTGGCCACCTGGGCACACTGCTGGCTCATATTCAGCCGGCTGTCCACCAACACCCCCAGGTCCTTTTCTGCCGGGCTGCTTTTGAGCCACTCTGCCCCAATCCTGTAGCGCTGCATGGGGTTGTTGTGACCCAAGTGCAGGACCCGGCACTTGGCCTTGTTGAACCTCGTACCATTGGTCTCAGCCCATCGGTCCAGCCTGTCCAGATCCCTCTGCAGAGCCAACCTACCCTCAAGCAGATCAACACGCCCGCCCAGTTTAGTGTCATCTGCGAACTTACTGAGGGTGCATTCGATCCCTTCATCCAGATCATTGATAAAGATATTAAAGAGAACCGGCCCCAGCACCGAGCCCTGGGGGACACCACTTGTGACCGGATGGCACAGTGCTGGGAACCACGGAGAGCCTGACCGAAATAGCAATGAGATGGCGGGTGCTTGCAAAGCCCAGCTCAATTTTAGCCTCCCATTGCCTCCCTCTTGCTGCGGTGCTCCCTGCAGCATCCCCAGCATCGCATCCCCATCCCGACAGCTCCCACACTGGCCCCTCCGGCTGAACAAGCACCGAGGATCTGACCCAGCATCACCCTCCTGCAGACACCTGGGGTGGGAAGGCAGGCTGGGGGCCGCGCGTGCTCTGCGAGGCCATCCCTGCGTTGCAGATCTGGTGAACGAAACCATGTTGACCTGGAAACCAAGCGCTCGTCAGGACTGATGGGAACGCAGTGCTGCCCGGCCAGCAAAGCATGTAGCAGCCCCGGCCCCGACTGCCGGGGGTCATGTCGTCCCCACCAGCCCCTTTGTCTGCCCATCATCACCTTCCCTGCTCTGCCTTATTTTGGGGGGTGGAGGGTGGCGGAGGGAGGGTGTTGGTGAGTCGCTGTGCTTTGCAGTTGCTGTAGCAACTGTAGTGTCTCTGGCGGCAGGAGCACATGTTTCCTGCAGCCAGCCGGAGTGTGAACTAGTTACTTGCAAGCAGATTATTTTTTTTTTTTACCCTGCTAGAAAAAAGCCCCCCTCTGGCCCCACCACCAGCAGCCGGGGCCCGGGAGGTGCTGCTGAGGCAGCAGCAGAGGCGCAGGACAGCCCATGTGCGGAGCCGGAGGGATGCTGCTGCATCTTCCTGCTCCTGGGCCATCTTCTGCACGTGAGTCAAAGCCTCAGCACCTCCTTCAGACCCTCCGCTGCTGCCCCTCAGCTCCTTGGCAAGAAAAACCTTTCCCTAATCCAGTCTCGAAGGCAGGGTGGGTTGCTGCAGCCGTCCAAGCTCCTCCCCAGGGCAGCTCAGACCTGAATTGATTTCCACGTGAATTAGAGCATCTGCTTTGGTGGGGGGAGGGATCAGTCTGGATCAAAACATTCTCAGCAGCAGAGGATCAGCACAAGCTTCTCCAAGCTACTTCCCTGATTCATGACTTTTAAATAATAGAGCTCTTTTCACAGGCTGGATTTACAGGGTGCCCGTTTCCAGCCATCTTGTAAGACTTTGCCTCCTAAATCCCGTCACTCCCCCATTTCCATCACCTTCGTACATCACAAGCCCTGACCTGCTCTCCCTTCCTTTTCTCTTTGAGAAACCGGAGAGGTGGAGCTCCTTGAGACAGCCCCTGAAATGCTCTGGTGCCTCTGCTCTGAGCCCCAGCAACTTGGCCATGGCACTGGCATTTAACCTCGAGGCACGTTTCTCCAGTGTGCCGCCCTTGTGCCAGGGCCGTCCTTTGACCACGGGCCACCCACATCCATTCGGGGCCCATCAGCCTGGTTTGGGCTCCACCCTGCATACGTGACTCGTTTCCCTCTTCCTCCAGAAACGTGACTTCGTGTTCAGTTCAAATAAAGCCTACACTGCTGGCCTCTGCCCAACCCATCCAACAGTTCACATGAGCTGGTAGATACGCAGGAGAACAAAGGAAACAAACGTTTGCTTCCACGTTGTTCATCACGCATGGCTCTGCGTTGCATCTGTTTTGGTTTCATTTGCAGAACTAAGCCCCAGCCTTGCACAGAGACCTGCCCTGCTATTCCAGACAGTGATGAGCTCTGATCCAGCCTTTCCACCACCTGCCTTTGGGAGGGCTGCGGCTGCTGCCAGAGAGAGCAGGAATTGCAAGTAGGGTTGTTCTTCACAAGAGGGGGAGGCAAAAAAGGAGTGAGTTGCTCCCACCTTGAGAGTCCATCCTCTAAGTGTTTCCTGGTGGGAACCAACCTACCTACCTTCTTTCCTTCCTCAGGTGGTCACCTTCACCATGAGATAAGAGATGAGCACTACTCAGGCAGGGGCTGTTGTCACCCAAAATAGTTTTTTTTTACCCCAATCATCGCTTGATGTGTCTTTTATTAGCTGTCATTTTCAGGGCTGCAGCTAGAGCTTTACATTCCCTGGGAAGTTTTCTTAAAGAACAGGTTGGCCAGTTGGGGAATGTTTCACTGCTATTTTCAGCCTGGGACGTTTTCCCTTTTTTTCTTCAAAGTACAACAAAAAACCTGTCAACAAGTCACAAAAGAGTGATCTCAGTCTAAAATACGAGCCCTGGCACGGGAGGGCATTTGACTCAGAAGCCACTTCCCATCTTTGGAGACCTGAAGTATGTTCCACTTCGTCATCCTGAAGGTCTTTAAACGCTTATAAAAACAAAGTTTATTTATCCGCAGTCAGAACAGCCTATCTATTATCTTGAAGGCTGAATTCAGAAAGTTTCTTCAGAAATTTATTGGTTTCATTCCTACCAGTCTGAACAGAAGTTTTCCACAGAGTCTGTCAAAATACAAATGTCTCAATTCCAATTTCCTTCAATCTTTAGCAAGACATCACATTAATTGTGTTAAAAAGCACTTTTATTAGTTACTGAGAAAGCAGGAGTCTGGCAGCTCTTTTTGACCACTAGCTATTCACGTTTGTGAAGTCTGCTTTAACAGTGGTTTGATCCAGTGCAGTGGTTTTCTCCACCAGCAAACTCAGCAGTGCCTGGAGCCAAAGAGACCAGCTCCAGGCAAGGATTATTGGTTTCTGGTCTCAAGGGCTCCTACTGCTGCTCGGGCAAAGCCTTTCTGTCCCTCTCGAGGCTTCTCACATCCCCACTGCTGGAAAAAATGGAGCAGTGGAGGCACACGGTCAGCCTGAGGCCAGGGAGATCCATGAGAGCAGGCACGAATCCATACAGAATGGTGTAATTTCTTCTACACCTGTGATGCTTTCAAGAGGACTTAGGGAAAGATCTAACAGCTTTGGTTTTGTCTGATTTTGAGTACGGCTCCGTTGCAGCCAACAGCTCAACCTAGTGATAACGTGGCATCTACTTTGCAAGGGAAAGGTGGTCATGAAAAAAAACAGCAATTCCCAGTCCTCTGCCCATCTGATCTCCAGGGGATGCTCTGGGATCGCTCCTGCCAACATTTGGTCATGCTGGAGCTGTGTGGGCAGCCAGAAACCCAGATTTCCCATGTGATTCCTGGCATCAGCCCTCCCGGCTTCCTTTATTCAACAGCAGAGCACACGGAGCAGGATACCCACGGCGTGCGTCTCAGCACATCATCCAACTGCAGGATGCACACAATTCCCTACGATACAAGCACCAGGGTGAGGTACAACTGCGTTGTTAGCATTTAATGAGGAAACTTGGCTCTACTACATATTTGCTATTGACTGTCCTGTTCTAAACAAGGTGACAGACGTTAAGTGGCATTAAATGACACAAATTGAGGTTGGCCTTTCCCTCCTGGCATTTTTTTCAGCGTCCCCAATGCCACACCAAGCTGAGTCCCTGCTTATGCTTCAGCTCCGAAAATACTTTAAGGAGTGTCAACACGCGCACGCACAACCCTCATGTGCAAGAAGGCAGTGCTCTGATAATTGAGATGTTATCACTGAAAGACTGAGCGGGTTTCTCTTAGCTGTTGCAGCTTGGCTGTGGAGAGCTTATGAAAAGAAAATACATAAACTGGGGCTTACTTGAAATAGCCAGCACATCAAAACGTGGAGATTTCTGGAAGCAGCCATGCTGGGAAGCAGTACGCATTAACCATCTGGTTATAAGACCCCTCTTATGGTTGTGTTTTGCTGTAAATACCATAAGCATTAATGTTGCAAGCTGCAAATATTGGCAGGGGTGGTAGGACTGCACCCATCCATCTCCAGAACCACCTCCATAAGCACACTCACATCCTCATCTTCCAGCTGGGCATGTGCAGACACCCCATGTGCAAAGATGGGCAGGACAAACGCAAGTGAGAGCCCAAGATACGTTGGGAGCAAAGATGTTCCTGCAAAAATGGCTTGTTGGTTCCTTGGGTATCTGTGCAGGGATCCACCTGTCAACATAAACCCAGAAAGATGAGCTTTCAGACAGGAGGAAAAGCTGTACCACCCGAAAAGCCCAGCCCAGCTCTTCTCACAACCCGCTTTGATCCACCATCCGTTTAACACAAACTCACCTGGGGAAAATTAATTCTCTTAGGCTTAAGGATGGGTATCTGATACACAAATCTTACAGCTCTGGGAGCCATAAAGCAGCTGAAGATATTTTGATTGGAAAAAATGCCTTCTCAACCTCACTTGCTGTCAAGAGTGCCCTGGAGGATCTAGAGGCCTCTTACCTACAAGAGTGCAAAAGATCAAGCCCATGGGGCGACAAACATCAGAAAAGGCCTTTATTCAGCACAGGCCTTTCATCTCTTTCTTTAATTTTAGGACTCCCCTCAAAATTTTAGACCACAGATGTGGCAGTTAAGGGCTAAGCAAGGTCTGATCACAGCTTCTGCACAGGACAAGGCTCCTGCACGGAAGAGCAAGCACCAGTGCAAACGTATGCTGGAGGGACCTCATTGCCCATAATTTAGTCCAATTTTGCTTTCAAGTGCTGGCCTAATCATGATTGCTAGAGATCAGACAGCATAATATTAGGGTGCCAAGACCTGATGCTCTCACACATGCTGTTTTTACACTTGTATTATTCACCAGCCTCATCAGAGCTAGGCCTGCCTTCTCCTGGCTGGATGGATGGAGAGGAGAATGAGGCATTTCCATTATTTAGCACTTGGACACGGCCACATCCAGCCTGAAAAACAGCCCTGTCACATGCCCTTTGCACGGCTAAGGAGAGCCTCAATTACACGGCAGTGGCCATGCATGGGCCACCAGCCCCGCTGTTTACAGGAAGCACCGGCACAGAGCATGGAATTAGAAAGACCGCAAGGAAGTGAGGGATTATTTACTGGAGATTAAAGGACATGGAAAAACCACAGGACAAATCAGTGGGGCCTAAGCAATGGTAGCTGCTATTTCAGTCTTCCAGCTGCTGGCATTCATACCGGTCATGCTACAACAGGAGAATCTGGGAGGAATTCAGCAGGATGAATGGTCGCTCTGCTTTTGGACCAGTAAAACACACTAAAGAATAGGCCTTAAACCTGCTGGAAGGACGGGAGGGATGTCTGCTCTACTCCTTCCCTTCCTCAACCATTCCCATGAGTCCTTTTTCTCCCCAGGTGTGATTCCTGCTCTTGAACTGCATCCCCAGGTCAAGCAGCTCCGGCCAGACCTCCCTGCCAGCAAAAACACTGGGATGTGCCAATGAGTTAGCCCAAACTAGTCAAGATAAAGCATCTGCTCAAACCTGGAAAGAAATGAGGTGGGTGCTGAGGTCTGACATCTCGAGACCTTCAAGACAGCTGCAGTGCCAATGAGAGCTGGTGTTTCTTGGAATTTCCATGGAAAGGGGGGAAACCACTGTGTGAAGGTTAATCCTGATCCTCCAATCCAATCCAGTCTAGCTCGATCCCTCTCAAGACCATTTCTCCAGGCTTTTGCCTTTCTTTTAAGCACCCGCAACCTCCTTTCCCCATACAAAGTTCAAACCCATCAGCACAATCTCTAATGGGAAGCGACGCAGACAGAGCTTGGGGCCAAGCAGAGACACAAGTGACAAGACACCCTTGTTTTAAGTGCCTCGGTCCGAGTGCCCGTGAGTTCACCTAATTTTTGGTGAGGTCTGCGTTTCAGCTAAGACTGGCCACCAGGATTTCAGTGTTTGCTCACAAGCTCTGAAATTTGGGCTCAGGTCTCGTCTCAGTGCGTGCCCACCTCTACCTGCAGCTGCACAACTGCTGCTCCCGCCCCTCTCCAGGATTGCCGTGTACTAAATCACTTTTCCCAGAAAATCCCACAAGATTTTCCAAATGCTTGAATACACTTTCTCTAGCATTTTGCTCCTGGCAGGTAAACTGTTTGCAGTGCTGCCGTCCTCCTCCCACAGCCACGCTGGAGATTTTGCCCTCACTTGTCACTGCCACTGGCAGGGAGTTTTGGGGTAGCACCCAAATCCCCCACCAAGCCCTTTCCCAGCGAGTCAGGTGACTCGTTTGCTGTCTCTCCTTCCAAAGACATAGATGTCACTTTGTTATCTTCCCCTCCGGCCCCCGCTGCATCTCAGTGCCACGCAACATCAGGCCACAAAGCCACATGCCAAGTGACAGCACCCCCCGTCCATCCCCACCGTTGATGCAGGTGGAGCTCCCCCCACCACCTCCACCAGAACAGCATCTCCAGCCCTTTGTGTTCAGTGGTGATTCAGCCCTGACTCAACGGGAAGGTGGCCACGGACTGAAACCCCAGCCCTGCTCCCTGCACGGTCCGTGGTTAACATGATCCTGCTGGAAATTACAGAGCTCCGGCACAGGCGGCGGGAGGGAGGCTCCCCTTGGCGAGGAGGAGCCCACAAGAGGCTCCCACTGACATTCCTTCCTTCTCCCTCGCCCTCCATCCATGCGGTGGGGTGAACACAAACAGCACGTTGCCTTCGTGTTTGACCCAGAGCAGTGCTTGGCTGCTGGTGCCGCACCACAGGCTCCGTCTGGAGACCAAACAGTAGCTCAGTGGGTTTGCCTTTTTTTTTTGTGTGTTTTGTTTTTTTATTTTGTTCTCCCTACAAATAGAGAGAAAGGATGAATGAGCTTATTTTACAGCCTCAGAGGAATACCCAGCCATTGTTAGCCTGACACATGCTGCAAAAAGTGATGGCTAAGAAAATAAAAGCTTATTCTTTCCTGAATGGGTTGGCTGAAAAAAAACCACCCCACCCCACCCCAAAATCCCTTCCATGGGCCAGCAGCAGCATTTCCATCAGCTACGTGTCTGGTCCGCAACACAGTGACTTCCAGAGCAGGACCTGACCTGCTGCACGTAACAAAAGGAAAGTGAAGATCTGGGTTTACACCATTTTTGAGGAGTTTGAAGAGCACCATGCACCCAGCCCACCCTCCCCTCGCACGTGCCACCCAGCACCATGTCCCCATCCTGGGCTCAGGGCAGGCGGAGGGGAGGCAATGCCATCCCTCTGCAGACACTAACATAGCAACTCTCCAGAGTATTTCCTTCTCTCAGTTCTCTGCATCTAGAAAATACTGTCGCAAGGTCTAAAATTCCTCATTCCCAGCTGAGGCTCAGGCACCTGCGATGCCTGATCATTTCAGAGATGATGGGACACTGAACGTGACAACCTCCACTTCACAGAACCAGCATTGCCAATAAACAGGTTCAACGGCACTTTCTCCCCTTGGAGAGGAGGACTAAGAGCCAGGGCATGCAGAGAAAATAGCCATGCCACAGCTGCTCAATTAATTAACACAATTAATTTTAACCAGGACCTCTTGGGTTATTTCACTGCAGCCATCTCTGCTGGGAGAGCTGGGCGCCGTCGCCTGCTGCAGCCTTGTCTCAAGCAGTAACCTGCCTCCGGAGCCATTTTTCTCTCCACTCATCATATAACTTGCTTCTGCCACCAATTCACATAATTCTCCCTATTATTGAAGCCGTAAAATCAATCTCAGGAGCTCAGAGTCCTCAAATGGGGATTCAGAGTTTGGAGTCTGTGGCCGTCTTGTGCAGTTCAGTGACATGTGAAGGGAAAGAAAAAAAATCCCATTAATAGAATAAGCCCTCAATAATTTCACCCAAACAAACTTCCTACTCAAAGCAGTGCTTTTTAAAAGATCGATTAAAAAAAAGGCAGGAAATGTGGGTGAATATACTCCTTCCCTGTTGCAGCTGCAATTCTGCTTTCAAGCACATCTGATTGAGGAGACTGGCTTGGATTTCTATGGCTGCATGCTATTTTTCCTGCTTTATTTGTGTTCAAAATGGCTGCAAAAAGGAGCTAAACCAGAAGGCTGGGGATGCAGTCCTGGATGCTGAGCCATCGCTTCCCTCTGTCCTCCTGCCCTGCATACATAGGGGTCCCGGGAGCAGCGATGGAGAGGACGGAGGCGGCTGAGATGGTGTCTGAGACCATTTCCTTCCTATTGCTGATGTGTGCATCAGTGGGTGCGTTAATTTAAGGAATAAACAGTGACTTTTTTAAGTCTATAAAACCAGGAGACCAGCTCCCTTACTAATACCAACAGAGAGCAAAAGGGGGCCCAGGCAACGTTATCAGCTGTGGCACCAAGCCCTGGTCTGTCGGAGAAGCGATGCACCACGAAGGGGAGGAGATCTCATCTTTTATTAAAGGCAGCCGCATACCCGTTCACGGCCGCACAGCGCCCTTAATAACAAAACCACCGACCAACCTTTTCAAGGGGTTAACGTTCGAACAAATTGCAGTGAGGAACAAAAAGAGGACTTAATTTTTTTTTTTTTTTTTTTTTTTTACTTATTAAATGGCCAAAGCTTTAAAAATGTGCTCCAACAGGCTGGCAAGAGCCTCCTCCCTGCGCCGGTGCAGCCGCCGGCTGCGCTTCACCATCCGGCTGCTTGGGGAGGGGGCGAGAGGCGGAGAGAGATGGTGCAGGGGGGGACGTGTCCATGAAATACCCGGTATTTCATGGATTCCCCTGCACTGAGCGGGGAGCGGCAGGCTGCCGCAGGAGCCTCATTATGTAGAGGCGCAGGCAGGGGACTGGCTTGGTGACAGCAAGTCTGCTCAGTCGCAGATCAAATGGCTTAATAGAAACTGGATCCAACTGGTCCAGCCTTGTGGGTTTTGATTTAAACTGCAGTTATAAGGTGTGATTAGAGGCGGGGGACACTGTGCCAAGAGCTCAGATGTGAAGCAAAAAACATATATTTAAAAAAAAAATCCTTCCCCTAAACCTATACATGTTTTTCCATTGTTAACTCTTTGCCTGCTGCTGCCAGACGCCTGAGGGAATGCTGGGCCATCCGAGGACGCCATCGGTGCCGCTGCTTAAATGCGAGGGCTGTGAGAGCTCTGTCAGCACCACAGAGGAATTTGGCCACTGGAGTACTAACATTTATGGCTTTGGTATTAATAATAACCACAGCAGAGCTTCGTAGGGACTGACTGAGTCTTTCCTGCCACTGCGCCTGAGAGCAAAGGAAGCGGATGGCCTCCCCCAAGGCCCCGCGATGTCCAGCGATGGCTGGAGCAGGGGCTGTGCTTTGGCTGCCTTCTTTTTGGGTTACTCCCATACAGTGGAGGAGGCGGCAGTGCTTTTCTGGAAATGGTTAAACGAGGTACCTTTCTCCTATCTCCACCTAGTTGCCCAAAACTCAAGAGTTAATTTGGCAAATGGAGACCTTTGGAGATGTTAACGCAGTTCAAACCTTCAGCCCATATGGATAAAATCGCAATTCAATGAAATTGCTGGTTCTTTATCTTCATGTGGCATCATCACGCAGTTAATTTCAAGCTTTCCAGTAAGCTGTAATATATCTTTTAACCTAAGAGCTCTTTTGCATGACACTGAAATAGGTCCCAGTCTATATACATCTGCTGCCAAGACAAATGTATGGTTCAGCAGCAGTAAAGAGGATATAAAAGACTCCCACGTTACAAATGTAGGAGGAGAGGATATTTTAGCATGGCAGTGGTTATACTTTTGGCAGCTTCGCTATAATAAACTTTGTTTTCAGAGCCTTAAAATATTCCCTGTGCAGTGAAGACTGACATATTTGCTTTCAGCGGAGCTGTCTCAGGGGCCAGGGCTGGTGAACGGAGCTCAGGAACATGGGGGAACACAAAGAAGACGGAGTTAATATCACCCTAAGTTTAAACAGGGTATTTCCTCACAAAATGTATTTACAAATGCCACAAGGTCCTGGTAGGACTATTTCCATGAATGCAGATGGGCACTCAGGAGGTACCTTCACACAGCGTGCTGAACACCAGGGCTGTTTCAGAAGCTAGGGCCAAGGCAAAGATGCTGAAAGTGCGGGCCAAGGGCCAAAAATATGAGGGAAAAGGGATGTAAGACACCAACTTTATGTAGGAAAAGTCTTTGGAGGCCTCCACTATCTTACCATCTGATAGAGATCTCAAGTCACCTGCCAGGATGCCGCTGCTGGGTGCCCGTCTGGACCTGAGATGTTACTGCCTCGACGCCCATCGACCCCATCTACAGCTCCAGGTGGTCACTGGCTTCCATGTGTCTTCCAAGTCATCCTGGACGCAAACGATCTGCTCAGGCACCGAGTTACCTAAGGAGAAAATCTGCATGGATGGCCCATACCTTAGTGCACTCTGGGACGGCAAAAGTAGCTGCGAAACTTTGGTCCGGGAAATTTTTTGAGCAGAAAAAGAGAGCTTGTCTCACGCAGCTGATAGGAAAAGCAGGCGACAGGGGTAGCATAATGACTCCAAAGTTATTGCCTGCTCTCTGCCTCCCCATGAGGCAAGGCAGGGTTGTCCTACAGGTCCCCGGATGCCATCACCATGATGCTGAGGGTAGTGCACTCTGTGAACGACCACTGTTTCTCTTTCTCTGGGAACTTAGCCCAACAAGGGAGGACACAAAGAAGAGTGCTTTGAAACTTTAGGAGGGATTTCCAGACCCTTAGAGTCTCAGCTGAATGAGAGGCAGAGCAGAGAGGAGCAGGAGAGAGGTGGCTTCCTACCACCTCCTGGTCCCCGTACCCCCAAATGACATTTCCCAGGGTCCAACCTGCAGCAGGAAAGGGGTGAAGTCTTTGTGTGATTCACATCAGTGTGAACCATCAATTTCTTGCAGAAGGGATATCTGAGAGTTCAGACAGGCCAGATTAGAATAGCAAAGCAAGCATGAAGCCATGGTCTGCACAAGAAAATATTGGGAAACGGGCAAATGTTGACCTAGCCCAGGGCATGGGCTTAGTATCAAACCCAAGAGGAGCTCCAGTAAGTGGGTGCAGCAGGACTTCTCTGTGTCAGGTGCAGTCCAGACACCTAGAGATTTCAGTGGGTATGGAGGGCCAAGCTTAATAATGGCATAAATAACTGAACAAAGCTGTTTTGTGATGCCTTATGTATGCGTACAATCCCAGAGATTCAGCCTCGCTAGTTAGTTTTTCTAAGCCAGCAAGAAAAAAGACTTCTTATTATCAATCCTCCTTAGAAAAGGTCATTGCTACTTGTCCTGAACTTGGATGGGATCTTGGCATGGAGGATTTTGAGAGCATGTGATGGCATTATAGTTTCATGCTAATCCGTCCTTATTGTGTGCTATTAATAATAAATAAAAATAACAGCTTCCTAATCCACAGGTTACTAATTGTGGGAAAACCGTGTTTGTCAGGGCCTTAGCAAGCGCTTAAAAGTGTCACACTTCTGTATTTATTTACTAGGCAAGTGATTGTATAAACACATTGTTACTAACCTGCGCATCTGGATTGCCAAACCCACACAGCTCCTCTTGCACGACAAAGCCCTCCCGTCTTCAGAAGAAACCCTGCACCGCACGAGGCTGCAGTCGCGGGGCTGCGCAAGGGATGACCCGACCCCTTTTGTGCACAGACAACCCGGGGGGTTTGGCGGTGCCTCACCTGTGGCAGGTTTGTTTGGGATTCCTAAGGAGTTAAAGAGGAAAAAAAAATAAGTTATTTTGATAGTCGATCAAGTATCAAAGGAACAAAAATAACCAGGTACTTTTGCAACCTGCAGGCTGAGCCCTCTAACATGGAGCCAGGTGTATATTCCTGCCTGGGGTGAAACTCCCCCCGGTTCAAAGAGGCCGCACGACAGCACTGGGGCTCTGATCTCCGCAGATGCGCCAGGCCCAGGAGAAGGTCTCGATTTCAAACTTCAGAGAAACGTTTTCATCTTATTCGCCCTCTCCAAAGAGCAAGGTGAGGCAGTTCCTAAGGGGAAATCCCACACGGAACGAGAAATGCTTTCCTCCTCTCATCTTTGCAGCACAGGACAAGGAACCAAATGACCTCCTAGATGTGAGCAACGAACAAGACAGCGAGGGTCTTCCACCGGGACTGCAGGGACACTCCTGTCCTCTATGCGCACACAGCAATGGGGTCCTGCACCCTCAGAGCGAGGACGCATTGGCCAACGCTTTGTCAACCAGAGAATAAAGATGAACTAGTCCTAGAAATAAACCTAACCCCAATCTCTGCTCCACTGAAAAAGCCTTCCCTTGTATATCTCTCACACCGAGAAGGTGCCTGGGTTCAGCCTCTGCTCATCCTTCTGTCCCAGTGTACGGCGCGGCACCAGCCACCCACTCCTAATTAATTTGATGGGTAACTCGGCAGCACTAATCACCTCAAGTTACCTTGGCCACGGAGCGCGGCGGATCCTTCCACAATGAAACAGCACGGCAGGAATTATCCCAATCCATAATTGCTCTGAGCAGACAATAAACCAGCTCACGCTGGTGGAAGTAGCCACTCGGAGGTAATAACCCAGTGAGTAACAATAATGGCAGCAGATACTTGATAAAAAGCAGGGAACAAAAGAGAAAGCTTTCTCCATTATACAAAGAACGGATGTTTTCTGTTTGCTTCCTTCGGTTCAGAAATGCATTTAGCTATTTGGAGAGCGATGGAGTACAGCTCACCCGCATGCACAGCAAAAGCGTGTTTCAGGCTGGGGGAGGAAAGGATCTTTTTCCACTAGTGAGATCATGGGCAGGAAAATCAGTTTTCTCCTTTTAATCTTTTTTGGATTTCTACCCAGCCACCACCCAGGCATTTTATTTTCTTCAAGAGAAATGCCCGTATGTTGGGGAAAGAACCCCCAACCTGCTCTGGGGTGGTTTAAAACAAAAGGGCACTGAAATGCAGACGTGCTTGTTCCCCCCACCCATACCCTTGCGAGTGCCCAAAGCTGGGCAATGGGAGGGATGGGCAATGCTCATCTGAGGAAAATCCCTAAAACCTGGGACTTATGTGTGCCTCCTGCTTCTGCTCCTGCATATGGCTTGTGACTGCTCACTGCCCAAGCCCTTCGCCCTGTGACTGCTGGCCCACAGCTCGGCTCCCCTGGCCCGAGCCTGGAGCTCGCACTGGGGCTATCACCCACCCACCCCTGCTCAATCGGTCCCTGAGAGCAGGACATCAAGACATGAAAGATGGAATAGTAAAACCCGAGGGGCTCAGCATGGGGTTTAAAGACCCAAGCGCCCAGCTGGGCACAAGGCGACCCCGCTCCAGCCGCGCCGAGGTTTGCTCTGCAGAATGAATAAGCCTGAAGACAGCCATCTGCAGTGAAGAGCGTACCAGGGGAAGGCTCTGCAGGACTGCAGAGGCTAAGCGCTGCTCATTAAAGTGCCGGAGAAATGTGAATGAAGCAGATGAATGGATGAAGAAATGAATGAAGGAGGGAAGAGGAAGTGAATGAATATTGCATTGACTTGGTGCCTTTCATCCTGGGATGGCGGAGCTGTGCAGCACAGCTGATGGGCAGGAACCACGTCGGTACTCCCCGGAGAGACCCCCGGTCAAAACAAATCAGATTATTTCCTGTTGATAGAGCCCTTCGGGGGGAGGCGAACAGGGAGATGTGGCATATGGATTCACATTACTTGAAGCACGAGGTTTTCCCCAAACAAAATTCTTCTGATTCCCCCTTAATCAATGTGACAGATCATTACTTTTTGAGTTGCTCTTGTTCTTGCTATTCCAGACACTGCGTGATTTCCATGGCAACGACATCCCAGCCATCCCAGGCCTTTTCCTAACCTCTGTCATCTTGCTGTCGAGTCACAACAGTGCATAACTGGGAGAGATGAGCAGCAGGGTCACAAAAGCGCCTTTTGGCACTGGGGGGGTTAAAGACCCCCCCCTTTTCATCCCTACGCAGCCCAACCCTGTGCACCCCTGGGAACCTCTCGCAGCCACATGCGGCACAGGGCTTGAAGGCAGCTGTGAGGGAGCACGTGGAATTGAAAAATAATTTTCTGGAGGTTTTATTGTGCTGTTCTTGAATGCAATCAGCTGAACCCACCACTCAGCTTGACCATGACCAGGATTCAGGGTGTTTTAAACGGAGATGATGAGATGGAGCAAGTGAGATGCTGCTGCTCACTTGGTAATGTAGAGCGGAGTCTGGACTGAACCCGGATGCTTTGGGGAGGAAAGGGAATCCAGCTTCACTTCTGGTTTGGAGGAGAAAGCATGGTCTCTTCTTCTTTTCCACCTTCTGAAAGAAAAACTAGCCTAGGATGTGATTCCGCTCCTCAAGTGCTGCAGGTTTGAAGGCAACCTGGTGTGACTGCCACGAGCAGCGCACACAGATTCAAAGGAGCATCCAGCCTGGCTTGAACATGGTGCCTCCGATCACCCCTCAATGCCAGTTTGATCCCTCTTGGCTGTATGGACCTGGAGTGTCATTGTCCCTCCAACACAATCCACCTGCTCCTCTAGCAGCCGGCTGCTCACGTCTGCAATGCTGCCGAGCGTGGCCATACGAGCCATGTTGCAAGACGTTAGTAGGATATTTAAGGCTGGATGCAAAGCTCAGGGACCATCCATGGGCTTCAAAGTAGGTTTTGGAGCTGACCTCAAGAGCACAAAGCCTGCTGCGCAAGGGGGTCCGGGTACACGGACACTACTGTGCTGAATGAAACGGTGCCACAAGACTTGCTCACATAGTAACTGCCTCCCCCTGCCCGCAGGAGCTGGAAGCAAATTGTTTGTTTTTTCCTCTTTCACTTCTCTTGCTCCCTCTAGCAAGCAGCTTCCCCTCTGAAAGGCCAGGAAGGATTTGGGGTGGCTGAGTGCCACTGCAGGAGCCGGAGCCCGGCCAGGCAGAGCATCTCCCACCCTGCTGCTGGGAAAGGGCTGCGGTACTGCATGTAGGGATGGATGGGCATCATCGTCCGTCCCTTCTTCAATCATATCACCCTTTGGATTCAAACAGGTTTCACCCCAACGCAACAAGGTTTTTTCCTGCCAGAGGTTTGGTTTGCAACCCTGCCTCCGCATTTTTCATAAGCCATGTTGAATTTCATGGTAACCCTGCAGAGTTATTGCCCTATAACAAACACAATTGCTGCACGAGATTAAGTACACCACTTATCTCATCCAAATATTAACAAGCACCAAATGTAGGGCACCAGGCCTGCTTCCCCATCTGCCCACAGGGAGTTTGGCCACTGGGTCTGGCGGTTGCAGGACTGGACCCAGACAAGGGGATCCATTTGCAGACCGGGCCAGCAGCTTCCTTGAGCAAGGCTGGCTGCTCAAAACCTCTGTGCCAGAGTTTTTACAGTTGCTTGAACAAACCCCATTTATTTAGCTACCCTTCACACCAGGACAAAAGAGATGCTCTCTCCTGCCATAACTCGAGCTGAATTGCTTTACCTGGCTGTTAATGCTCTGCACTTGGGGGCCAGAGGTTCTCGGTTGAATCTGGGACCAGTTCCTTGGCCCTGCGCTGTGAAGCAGCTGGATGGGTTCGGAGGTAGCATCCGTGCTCACACTGTGGTGTCATCCCCGAGTTTATCAAGACAAACTGCTCCATGGAGGACCCCAGCAGGGGCAGCCAGAGCTGGGACATCTTTGGTGCTCATGGTCTGAGAGGGGGCAAACCTATAGGAAGAAAAGGGAGCGTATTTCTGTAACGCTGTCAGCTACCCTGCAGGAGCCCCTCACACTGATACAGCACTTAGCACTGAATCCAAATATATTCAGACAACTTTATCAAAAACAGAGGTTTAAAACAAATAATGTGGTAAAACCTGGATTGAACAAGCTGTCAACATCCCCGTTATACTTAAAATAGGGGAAAGAGCTGTAACCCCTAGGGTTTATAGGGATTATAGGAGTATAGCCCCTATAGGGAGCTAGGGGTATAGCCCAGCTCAGGGTTAACCCCTTTGCCAGCACTGCAAAGGGATGGGTGACCCTGATGCCACCCATCCCAGAGAGCTTTCCAGAAGAGGTTCGGCTGCACCATGCGCTGGGTGATGCTCTGGGGCCGCGTGGGCAGGACCAGAGCTGAGCTGCTCCTTTTCAGTCCCCCAAGCGGCTCAGGCAGAGCCAGACCAGGCTGCGCAGAGCTGGAGTCCAGCTCCCTCCACCCACACGGACACCGCTTGGGAGAGAGGAAGAGAGAAAAAGAATAATCCAACCCTACAGAAAACAAATTGAGACTTACCTCGGTGTTTTCGCCTGCCACCCCCATCGCTCCCCTTCAGCCTAATCATTCTCTTCCTCTTCAATCAAGGCCAATTTGCAAGAGGAGCAGCTCCCAGCGCCTGAGTGCAAAAGCCTTTAATTACTGTCATCTGGGAGGCTGTGCCAGGCTCCCCTCCGGTGCCTTTTCATACTTTTCGGAAGACGGTGCTCCAGGACCTGACGCTCCCAACATGCCATTTGTCAGGCTTTATTTTAAATAAACACTCACTGCCTATTACGAGGCTGGGGAGAAGGTTCCTGGCAGTCCATCTGTGCTGCTGCTGCTGCACTGACATGGCGATTGCATCCAGGCAGTTACTGATTTCGGCTGCCTCCCTGGGTACCAGCCTGGCATCAGCCTCCTGCGCATGGCGGCTCACGATGCACAGACCCCAAGAATTGCCTCGCTCTGTCTCTCCTCCTGTTTCTCGACCAGACTCACATTGGGCATCAAACTGGGGATGGAGGCAAGAGTATAAATGGGGTGAGAAAAGGACAAGGCAAATTTGCAGAGGCCAGGCTGACTGTTAAATGAAGTGGCTCCAAAGCATCCCCTCCCGCACAAGTCCCCAAGCCCGCATCCCTGGGAGCACAATCCCCATGGGGATGCGCGCTCCTTAGGTACGGCATGGGTTTTGGTGTCAGTCAGGGGTTTGTATTTTATCCTGCATGGGAAAACATGAATGCAGAACTTACATAAACCAACTTAGCACATCCAGCAAGCAGGGGTGGGAAACCACCCTGCTGCTGCTGCTGCTGCTGCCTGCCCTGCCACGCTGCAGGCAGGACGCAGGGCTGGATGGCCGGTTGGGGCGAGCCAATATGAGTTGCCTTAAACACAGCCTGAGCTGACACCTGGGCCTCTGCCAGCACAGCGAGCTTGCAGCTTGGGCTCAGCATACACTAAGATATGCTGGAGAGGATGCCAGAAGGTTTCCAGATGTCCCGGGCCAGCACCCTCGCGACGCGCTCTATGAATTACACCCACCAGAGCTTCTAATATTTCATCTTGGGAGCATCACCTATGGCAGAGAAGAGCTGCAGAGGAGGAATTCTGGGAGGCTCTGCCAGTGGGTGGCACTGCATAACCAGCAGTAGGGAAGAAGCAGCAGAGCGAGGGTAGAATACACACACACAGAGACACGGACACTGCGCATCTCTGGCTGGACAGCCCGAGGGATCGGATACGGAGCATCGTGGGGATGATGCAGCCCGGCTGGCGGGAGCAGGAAAGTTGCTGGGGTGGGAGAGGGATGAGCAGAGCGGGAGGCGAGGAGGCATCAGCAAGGGGTTTGAGGTGCTGCAGTGGTGCAGGCCAGCAGCAGCATGCCCTCCATGGGTGAGCCCAGCGAGCGGGAATGCCAACTGGCTGCTGAGGTCAGGATCAATCCACACCCACACGGGACAGAGCCAATTGATGTACACATGGTTAACCTTCTCAAAGGTAGGAGCAGCTCATCGGCTTCCCCTGCTATCCTACAGGAATGTTCTCTCCGCAGCTAAAAACCGTGTAATACGTCACCCCAAAATATAAGGTCTCACCTCGGGGAACTAGATGGGCTCTTGCCCCCCACCCTGTAACCATGTAAAGAACATGGGTGTGGTGGGTGTAAGTGCTTTTTAGCCATCTTTCCCGTAGGCACAAGACCCCTGGAAGCACCACAGCCACCAAAGATGTGCACCAGCGGGCATGACCTAGGGGTCTGGGAGCCTGGAGGGAAAGTGTGCTGCCCTGCACTTACGTTCCTCCTAGCCAAGTGGGAATGAAGGATCCTGGGGTGGCTGGGTAAACCTGGCGAGTGGTAAAGCTAGAGGCTGGCCCGGTCTGAGGGTCCATGTTCAGGTCTGGTTCCAGGTCCAAAGCGGCCATGCTCCTGTGCCACGCACCCCTCCTGGCACAGACTTCACCTCCCTTTGCACCACATCTACACTTGATGTCCCATCTCCAGCATTTTGGTGTTGCCTTGACCACTTAATTCCCAGAAGGTCTCCAATCAGATTTCACATCCCCAGCCAGACAAAAATGCCCTGACCCGTCCAAGGCAGCAAACGCTCAGTTATTCCTTTCACTAACAGCCAGCGAACAAAGGAGCACCTTCTTTCTCTCTCCCCGTGATGCCCCAACAGCATCTGAGAACCACAAAGCATTAGAGGAACGGGCTTACATAGCCCGGGTGTGACTCTAGGACCATTGGACTTCATGCTGGGGGCCAAATACTTTCAAAAAGAAAGCCAGAGGGATGGGGAGGGGGAGTCGTGAAGCAAGAACCACCTCCCTCAGGCTGTGCAAAGGCAATTTGGCTCTGAAGGGCTGTAATGTCTGCCTGGAGGATGGCAGCAGCATCTGACAGCCTCTGCTCCTTAGGAAGATCCACTGTTTCCCTACATGGTAACCGCACAACCGTATCTGCTAAGAGGTATGTCTCTGGCAGGAGCAAAGGCTTCACCCCGAGGATCACAGACTAGCCCGAGACACGGAAGTTCAACCTCAAAAGGAACTTGCTCTCATATCAAAGTGTTTAAAGATATGGCATCAGGGCTTCCTCCAGCATGTTCCTTCTGCAGGAAACATGCCGACTGGCATGGCGGGGGTGGCTGCAAAATCCCATCTCCTGCCTGCCCACCTTCACGCTTACAGAAATGCCTTGGTACAACCCACTCCAGACTGGGGAAGAGCTTTGGTCCAGCCCTTCTGCTGCAAACGGATCTGATTTGCTCCTAGCGCTGAGCACTCTGTAATTACAGTACATCCCACTTAATCGGGATGTGCTTAATTGGGAAATCCACTTACCAGGATGTCACCTAGGGAACCGATTTAAGCTTGATAACACTTAAGAGCAATGCCTGCTGCTTTATAGGGAAGGTAATTCTCCTACAGGGAGATGCCTTCAGGTGTCTGAATTGTGCTCCTTCTTCCACCAGCACCCAACGCTGCTGGCTGCTTGCTCCTGCAACAGATTTCAGCCTTCCCCTTAAGTAGGTTACCGTCAGGAAACGCACCAACTGCTACTGCCAGATCCCAGCTGTCCTCTGTACCAGCTGAACAGGTTGCCACTGCCACGTGGGCCAGCTCACAGCTGCCCCCTTGGCTGGACCCACACACCCAGCACGTCTGACCCCCTTCCCTGTTTGAAGACGGCTTTCCTCCCGTGGCTGGGACCTTTTTTGAAGAGGATAACATACTTTGGCTGGGCCAAGCTGTTCATTGCAGCAGAAGAGGGACCAAAGTGACCCAGCCATCACTTGAATCAGGGCAGAGGAAGAGCTTTGGAGACAACCAGCATCCCTTTCCATTAACCCCAAGGCTTGTCTTCCTCCTCTTCCCTCCAGCAATCAAATGCACCAAATACCCAAGTGAAGAGAGGAAGGGGACATGGGAACCATCTTCAAAGACTGAATGTTGAGTCAAGCACTTGGAGTTGCCACGTTTTTAGCATAGGAAAGGGGGTTTATGTGACCACACTGAGTGTTTGTGTGTGCACATACACATCTCATAGATACCATTGATAACCCCTGAACCTCCTGAGCACCTTCAATGAAACTAGGCAGAGAAGGAGCTTTTCCAAAGAAAACAAATTCCCACACATTTTGTAGTAATAAGAACCAAACAGAGGAGAGAAACCCTATGAATACCCAACCCCTCACTAGCTCTCAGGAACTCAGGACACCTTTTTGCAAGCCAAACCCCCCATGAACCACATGTCTTTGTTTGTAGAGGGACGTTAATTGTCCCAGGAGCATTACTTCTCCAAGCTTTTGGCATTGCCTTGCTTATCCCTGTCCTTTTTAATTGGACTGCTTTTTTTTTTTTCCCCAACTGGGCGAAAGCATGCTGCTTCTCTTCCAAAGGCAAGCCCTTGGATGGAGGCTGCCTTTGCTACCGAAACATCTGTACCATATGGCAACAACACAACTTTTCAAGATGCTGTGCTGGTGTTTTTGTTCTCACCAACCACGAGGAGCTGGGGGGAGTCAAGCCAAACTCTTCGGATGTGCAATAGTGATTGCCTTTCAGACACTAGAAAATGCAATAGCTTGGCATCAAATGAGGGATTTTTATGGCTGCACATGTTTTGTGCTTCCCTGAACAAGCCAACTTCCAGATTAGCTACACTGGCTTTTTAAAGTGCTATAAAATATGCAAAGGCACTTGTAATGTATAGTGATTTCTGTAAAAACAGGAGGTAAGTGCCGAAATGTCTCCTGATTTATCCTTTTGTTTTTCCTAACCCATGCTGGGAGAAAGGGTAGATGCAATGCTCTACTCCCTTTTTGGCTTATTAATCTTACAGCCCAGAGTAGATGGGAGACAAAACACCAGGTACTACAGCACTTGTGCCTTTCAGCCACTGATGACTGCAGAATAGAAAACCCTCTCAATTCCCAACTATCCCAACCAACGCCAAACGCAGCAAATGCCTTTCCAAGGGGCAACACAAGGCAAGTGGCAAAGCCCGACTGTCTCAGCAGCACCCGGCTGGGCAAGAGGAGCCGGGCAGCACCTCCCGCAAAGGTGACGGACCTGATGCTGGATGGAGGGTCCCAAAGAGCAGACCACCACAATGAACCGCGTTACCAGGGTCAGGCCTTTGCTTTCCTGCCAGCAGGGTCACCTCCTCGTCCCCTCCTCCTGTTCCTGCCCCTCTTTTCCTTCACGCTGCTGTAACACAGTCAGAAACCCATGAGGCTGTGTCATGGGATTGCTCCCCCCATCACTGGCTTGTGTTGGCTCAAATATATGTGCTCAACCATTACCAACCATCAGGTCCTTGACACAGATGTTGTCTCGGGGCTTGGGCTTACTTTTTGCTACAACCAAACCCTGCAGAAGCTTGACAAAGGAGAACACCCCTGTGACCGAGGCTCCCATTTTTTGAGTCTGGGCGGGAGGTATAAAGTATCAGTTCAAGCTCTGTTTAGCTTGAGAACAGTCCCCTCCCCTGCTACAGAGCCAAGTGTCCCCTCACCGTCCCAGGGCCACTTTGCCGGTACCAAGGCAGCGCTGCCACTGGCGAGGGCTCCGTGGCCACTGCCATGGCTGCTGCGTGCCGCCCAGCGCTTCTGGCCATCAGCGCTGCAGTCGTTACCAACCAACACGAAGACGAGTGTCGTAGCCCTTATCCGGCTCACTGCAGTCAGGTTCAGACGAGCGCCTCTGGAACAGAGAATGAGTATTTATGAGCTGGAAGTTTTCAAGTGCGTGCCTTAGTGCCATGCATGTTCAAACCCATCCGTCCCCCCAGAGCAACTGCAGCTCCCTGCTGCCAGTATGAACAGGTAAACCCAAGCGTACTGCCTCTCACGTCCATTTTCACACATGTATGAAAGGTTGTGCAACAAGCTGGAGGGTCAGCAGACCTCAGAGCTTTAAATTAACCTTGTACGTCTACATATAAAAGCAACGTTTATCTTTGGCACAGTTTATGGGACGTGGATTTTGTGCGCTTTGTTAGTGCAAATTAAACATAAATATTTAACAACTGTCAATAGTGCTTTTTGCAACCAGCAAAATGTATCACTACATCCTGAAAGCTGTTTAGCGTGACCAAGGTTAAAATGCAGATTGTTTTTAAGATTTTCAGTGCGTTTGCTGTCAGATAAGAAGTGCTAAGTCTACTGCTGGCAAGTGCGAGCTGGCTGGACTGGGAACCTTCACGTCACCACCAGAATTATGGAGGCTCATTTCAAAACACCTCAGTTACCTGGCTGTCATCGTGTCAGTAAGAGAAATGCGATGGGAAGGCAGGAGATGTGGAAAGGGGAGAGCTTCCTCAAACATCACAAGCTGAGTAGAGATGCTCCATTTCCAAACAGAACTGCCCAAGCCGTCCAGGACAAGAGCACCTTGTCTCAAAGTCACAGTGAAACCAAATCACCCCCAGGCACCCTCCAGCCTGCGCTGGCTTCAGCCCCCCCTCCAAGAACTGACCGACTCCTGCACCCCAGCTTGTGCAGGGACACCCAGGGGTGACAATTCAGGCGGTCAAAATAACACCAGCCTCCCACCGAGCCAGCTCTGTCACAGACACTCCGGCAAAAACAAGCACCGTCCATGGGCACACATCATCTGCAACCCATTTTCCAAGACGTGGTATAAAAACTGACAACAAAGGAAGGATTAAGCCTTAAGCATTAAGGGCTCCTTCATTTATATTAGCAGCTCCTGCTACGTGGTCCCCGCTCCATCCTGGGGGTGCCAGAAGCCTCTCCCTCTGTCACTTCTTTTTGGGGGTGACAGGGAGCCAGCACACAGCAGAGAAGCCGCACGAGCAGCTCTGCCTCTCCTGCTGAAGTCCTGGGACCTGAGCATCCGTCCTTTTGTTTTTGAAAAGACTGGGGATACTAGCCTGTGTTCTCCAGCTAATTGCAGAGAGCTGGAACGGCAAAACTTAGCAATTTTTGCTAATTGCAAATATTTGGAGACCTGTGTCCAAACTGGACTGATGCACCAAGTGTAAACACGGGCAAGGAGAGAGTTTTAGGCACTCCAGCACCTCACAGCTAATTAAAGCTGGGAGGAATTTGTCTCAGCAAGTTGGGAGCCATTTACTTCTCCAGTGTGACTAAGCCACTGTGCGGTATCTAATGTACCGGGAGGGGTGATGTGCTGCCAGCTAACCATGTTCCTGCAGTCCAGGTGGGCTAATTAAAGATAGTTTGATGCTTCAGGGCAATCCCACTTGCCAGTTTACCTGCACCTTCCCAATCAGCCTTGCAAACAGCAAGACAACGCACTGGGAATTTTAATTGTGAAGGAGTATTCAAAAAATCCTGACAAAATCCAAGGGCCTGACCAGAACGACGGGTTTTTGTGGTTTTTTGCATGGCTGTTTTTCCAGCAATGCAAATCGGGTTCTTCTCTTGCAAACAAACAATGCCGAAACATGCTCCTACCACTCGCAGGACCTCGAGGCTCCCAACCTCCTCCAAGTGCCGTCCTTAACCATGGTAGGAAAGTTGCAGCGCTGCCTTGTGTTGTACTAGTGACGGAAATATCAAGATAAATTTCTCCATAAATAGCTCATTACCAATGATTCTTTCCTTTGTCCCCGGCTCCAGCTGAAGAGAAGGAAGCCACTCCAGCAGGAGCTGCACATCTAACAGCAAAAAGACATTTCTCAGAGGATACAATTGAGTTACAACAGATGTTGGATTTTGGGAACTGCCCTCTACCGCTCTCCTTGGGGAAGGGTGGAGGAACTCAGTGGTCCTAGTTTCCATTTAATTTCCCCCATTGTTTTCCTGGGTTGAAGTTGGTTTTTTTCCTTTCTTTTCCAGCCTGACCTGACTCACGAGCTGGGCTGATCCCGGTCGTCGTCTGCCCCCTTTTTGCAGCTATGCCAGTCTCGGCTCATTTACCAAAGCATCAGCATGGCACAAGGGGCTCTGCCCTGGGCAAGGGTAAGAACCCGGGCAACTTTCAGGGTTTTCAGGGGGTCCCTGCATGCTGGCAGGCTCCAAAGGTCCCTTTCTGCGCACCCAGGAATCCCCACCTGCCCCCGTTCCCCTGGGACAGCCTGCACAGCAGGGAGATGATCTCACTGCCTGGGCTGATGCTGTCACTGCCACATTTTGCAGGGGTTTGGTGGCACCCGTCCACAGCCAGCATTAAAGCCAGCCAGCCACCATTGCCAGAGCAGAAAGGCTCCCAGGGGACAGGCTGAAACTATTCATCTGGAGACAGAGATCATTTTTAGAGGGGAAATCCTGTTGGCTTTTCAAAATGAGGTAGTTTTTTACCGACAACACTTCCCCAGCCAAACGCGCTTGTGGTACCAAATGCATCACTAAAAGAAAAGGACTTGCTATGTCAAAATGGAGCTGTGGTTTTCAAAACTAACAGGGAATAAGCGCACTGTAAATACCTGGAGGAAGCGTAGGCATGGCTTATTAATAGACACTTGCTGTGAGACTTTAGGCTGTATGACAAAGCTTTCAATGTCCTCCCGACGTCCTCGGATGCCCTGTTCCTGGAGTGAACACTGGGCTCTTTAACCATGCAGCATGCCCATCAGACCTGCCAGCTTACAGATGGCGCACAGAAGACGGGTTAATACAGCCTATACCAGTGCTTTAACCACCAGAGCACCCACCATCCATCCTCAGCTGGTGGGGAGAAGCTCCCGTCCCTGTCACTGGTTCCTACAAAGGATCCAGCCAGGGATTTTGATGGGGACAGAGGAAGGCAAGAAAGGATGCCAAGTAGGGTCATTCCCCAAAAACCTGAATTGCAGGGGTTTAACGTTGCCTGAACTGCAAGTCGGAGTTAATTTTGTTATCTTTACACCCTGGCTCAACCCCTCGTTCCCTAAAAGGCTGCACAAAGTACTCACTTTCTGATTTCTCTCCTGTGCTGCTGCATAGTGCTGCTGTCAAGACAGCTTCAGAGTTCTCCATCAACAGCAGCTCCCTGATATTTAAAGCCATTATGAACCGGACCAGATTTACGCTTTGCTGCGTAGATTTACGCTTTACTTTGCTGCGCAGCCAGGCCTTGCCCAACATAGGGTGCCCATATCCTTTGACTTCTTTCCCTGTGAAAGCCATAACAGAAAATTAACACCCTACTTAAGTGAAGGAACAGTAACTAGTTCATACGCTGCCGCACTACAGGCATCTCGTCATGGTCATCACAAGTTGTGTCTCTTTTTTTCAGATACAGGTTTCTCTATCAAACAGAGTATCAGACAGATGGGCTGTTTCTGGAGAGGGGTTGGCTATTTGCCTAGGGAGGGAAGAAAAACAGTCTTCAAACCGCCCTCCTGCCCCAGGTGATGCTGGTAAGAGCTGGTCCGCGTGCAGTAAGGGAACTTCTCAGCGTATCTTCAAACTCATGAGCTATTTCAGCGTTTTTCCTCCCAGCCTGCAGATTGCTCAGGGCCCAGAGATGCACAGACTCGTGTTATTGAATGGCTATTTCTGTTGATGTTTTTATTTTTAGGAAACGTTACGGAAACATTCACGATTACTGCTTGGAGGTAATGGAAAAAGAGACGAGCTCCAAATTCTGGGCGATGGGGACCTCGACGAGGCAGGCAGCCAAGCTGGGCTGGGATGTGGCCTGGCTTCCCTGCCGTGTTTACAGTCTGTGCCCTGAGCGGGGACATGAATGAATCGCAGCAGTGTCCTCGGCAGCCGCGGAGCGTGCAGCGGGCTGGCGCTCTCCCCCTCTGGCTGGCCACGCCGACCCCTCCCCGAGGGCTTAAAAGCGTCCGTGTGCCGAAGACAGGCTGGGATCAGCGGTGGCCAACCTAAACAGAACCACACTCAAAGAGTCCGTTGAGCACCCAGGGATGCTGCCCTTGCCTGGGATGCTGACCCGAAACGACAGGCAGTGATGGACAGCCTCTCCCTTTCAGTTTGCAGGATGGGGAACAGGAGACAAGCCGCATTTCTTCCTCAAAATTGGTTTTGTGGCTTTACGTTGAATCCCTCCCTGCTTTCATCAGCATTAAATGTCTTTAAAGGGTCTGTTTGCTTCCTTGGAGTGTTTGGAGCTGGATTCTCCCTTGCAGGGCCAGCTCTGGCCCCATCCCTAAAAAGGACGGTTTAAATTAAAGGTGAAATCTGTGGTGCCAGCACTCTTTTTACTGCTCCGGAGTGCTTGTGATACCAGCCCAGCAGCAGGCAATACCTGGATCCATGCATTTATTTCTTTGCCTCCACTGGATGTCAGGTGGGGTGCGGAGAAGAATATCCTGAAAGAGAGAGAACAGGAGTTACCCCAGGCTGACTAAACCCATTGCACAACATGTTCCCCTGACACCTGCTCGCCAGTGGGGAAGCACTGGAGGGATGCGAGTGGGACCATTAGCAGCCCCGTGCCTTTCCACGCTTCCCCGGCGTGGAGCTGGGCTGGCTCCGTCACACCCCAGCACGCTGGTGCTGCCGAAAGGGCTGGTGGATACACTCCTCACCTGATTTTGGCAAGGTGGCTGTGGCAACGCGTGGCACCTGGAACCAACTGTGCCAAGAAAGCCACAGTTCTCGACCCAGCAGCCACATGGCAGAAGCCATTAACATACCTGGTGGTAAAGGAAACCCTCTATGACCAGCAGCATCGAGGTCACAGAGGCTCAGCTAAATTCTTCCTACCTTCTCCACACCTCAGACTGAAAGGGACACATCCGAAGCAGCGCTGGCAATGTCACCCGCTGGGTGGTGACTGCAGTGCTGTCACTTGGGCTCTGCCCTCACCCCGCGCACAGGGCTCCCGCCCAGGCCATCCCCCCCATCCTGCTGTGCCTGGCACAGGCAGCGAGCGGCTCCCCACCATCCCAGAAAGCCACCGTTCAGGAGTAACCACCGGTGTGAGACCTGGCTAAAGAGGAAAAGCACATCTTTCGGGGAGGCTTTTACATTTTTAGACACTTTGGCAAATTTTAAGTAAATTTGGACAGACAAACCCCCAGTTTTGTCCTTTACAGCAATCAGCTGAATATTTCTGCAGTATCTGTCGGAAAAACAAGTGTGCCACCAAAACACAAATGGATGAAAAAAAATTGAAATAATATTTTAGGTCGAAGTCATCGTACTCCCTCACTGATTTTTGTGTGGATGGTACCACGATCCTGGATACCATATCACCTCACACACCCACAGCTGTAACCACGTGGGCACACATACTAATTGATAGCTAACTTGTCCTTTTCCCAGGACTTTGCCAATATTGAAAACATTCTGTCCGCTACAAGCTCATTTCCTGAACCACCGGCTTTGACCTGCAAGAGGCCGTTGAACAGCCTGTCCTCTCTGCAGCCCAGCCCAGGCACATGTGGGACACCAATGCCAGAGCAGCAGGGCCACAATTGCCCCGTTGTGCCAAACGCGGTGCGCTGGGTGCGACGCAGAGCACTTGACCGCAAAGACCTGGGATGTGCTTAATAGGACTCTTGCACTGTTTGGCCGCTAAGAGTCTTAACTTCTTACTGCATTATGCTGGGTTTAGGCAAAGCAGCGTTCCCAGCAGGGTGCTGGATAGATTTGTCTTTCCCATGAAAAGAGACTTACGCTGTCACATTTGTTCCTTGTCCCCAAATCCTATTCTTTCCAGGTAGAGGAGAGAGGAATTTGATGGATTATAATTAAGGAGGTGTTGTACTGAGTGGGGGGAGCAAGGGGACAGGAAGGTTAATGTAGGATGTGGCTGCATTGCCTAAGGAAAGGATGCTCTAATGGGAAAAGCCTTGTGAGAGGAGAGCTTCATGGCTCTTCTCTCCTGCAGAGCAGGTGGGTTTTACAGGTACACGCTGGCTGGTTGAGTTTAGTTTCTCTGGAGGTGGACACTGGACTTCAGTAGGTCCCCCTCTTACTGGGCAGTGATGCTCAGCAGTGGTGAGTGGCTGTAGGAGGGGGGTACTTGCACTACTTGCGTTAGGGAGCCTCACTGCATCCAGGCATCAGGAAGGAGCTGCTGACAGGACCACAGAGCTCACATATATAATAAAAGATAAGTATCTGCCAATATATAATATAACCCTTCCCAGGCCTCCAGCACCATTCACTCCAGAGCCCCAAAGCACTGTACAAACAGTAATTAAAACTTCCTGGCCCCCAGCTTTGCCAGCAGTGCTGAATTCATTTTCCAGTGTGGGAAAATAAGCCTTACATGATTAAGAGAGACAACGCAATTCCAAATGCAGGAGAAGTTACTGGTGAAACGTAAGCTGCGGTGTGAACCCTGGTTCTTCACATCTAACAGAAGGCTCTTCAAGACAAGAATGAGCAGTTGGTCTCGTCCATCATGTACACTACGCTGCTCTATCCCCGTAATGGGCAACACAAGACTAACCAGGTATATCTATTTGGTCCCAGTGGCTACAATCCAACTTGCTTTGCAGAATTAAAGCCTGAAGGGAAGTGGGGAGCACTGGAAGGATACGGCAGGAGATGACTGCAACAAGCCCCTTGTCCAGTTGCTCCTCCTGGAGCATCTCTCTGCCTCTATCCAGCACTATCAAGATCAGAGCTCCTTGTGCCACCCAGAAACGTGTTACCAGAAACATCCTTCAAGAAGGAAAGGGACTGTGGAATGTGCTAGAGCTTGGCTTAGTTCAAAGCTTGCCTGCACACCAGAAACGCTGACCTTCTGGTTCACTTAACACAGTAACAAGAGTCCAACATCAAAACAGCCTGTCCCTCTCCTGGTTCCTGCCTGCTCCATGCTCTCCAGCAACCCTTGGGAAAAAATCATGCAGCGTTGGTTGTGGACACCGCCCTTCTGTTCAGTACGAGCACGTAGGAGCTACTCAACAACATGTGCTGCTTCAGGTTCTAGCAGATGGACGTTAAAGAGCCCCTGGCAGGTTGCACCTGATGACAGGGTTTCACTGGAGCCCTTGGCCAACATCTCTCCCTTCCCATAGTTAATGTGCTGGTCACAAGTGTGGACCCGTGCAGTGCCTGGTCCCTTCCCCTCTATCCCACCATCACCTTGCAGGTTGGCCAGCCAGACCCGCCCTGCCTCTTAACAGCTTAGCGAACGGTTAAGGACCCTTTGGGGGAGGAAAAAACTATTTAAATGCAAAATTACATTTCTGCCTCGAGGAAACTGGGTATATCCCTGCTCTGCCACCTCTGCCAAGCCCGGACCCCAGGCCTCCAGTGGGGCTCCCCCAGGGCAGACGTTGGGCTGCCTGGAAACCCCAGAGAGGCTACAGGGCTTGGCGAAAGGTCCCGTCGCGGAGGGGAAGGGTCCAGACAACCACAAAGTCCATCCTCCCCCCCGCCGTCGGGCTGTTTCCAGACACATGCCAGCACCACCTGCGTCCGCTCGCTCTGGGGAGTGCTCCTGCAGTCCCCCAGCAGCTGGGGAAGCGCTTACAGAGCTGGCAGTGCCGCAGGGAGGGTTAATTTAGTTATTTGTAATGGATTTTCCATACCTGTCAATATTTCCAGCCCTGAGTCGAGAGACAGAGACTCTGCTGGGAGAAGGGCTTTGGCGAAGCCTGTGGTTTTGCAGTTTAGCTCCAGAGAGGGCTGGGGACTCACTTCATTTCTCCTGTCATCCCTGCAGGACGATCCCCACGGAGAATGGGGATCTGGTTTGGGCTTGCTGTGCTTCACGTCCGAAAGGGATGGTCTCCCTTTCGCAGATGGAAATCTGCTGCTTTCATTATGCTTTCTTTGGGGCTAAATTAGCTGTTGGAAATCAATGTAACCATGACGAAAGCAGCCCGTGGGACTCCATTCAGAGTGCCTAATTCCTACTGAAGATCTTGGAAGAGCTGGGAGAGAAGCAGCAGCACAGCAACAGGGAGCGTTCCCTTTTGATGATGTGATTTCAAATGGATGTCTCCTTGGAGGGGGTTTCCCACTTGCCCAGCAGGCTTTGGGGAGGCCAGGCAGGCGCAGCAGAGCGGGGACGACCCTGCACCAGCACTTTCACCGTCCCCACTCCATCACCTTTCTAGGATTGGAAACGTCTGCTTTTCACTCCAAGCCAAAATGATGCCAAGCTACAAATATCAAAATCCTTCAGGCCAAAGCCATATCCTTTTTCTATTCCTCCTCTGGTCTGAAAGGTGATTTCCCAGCTCGAGATGCACTATCAGGGCAATTACCGGAAGAGAGCCATCTGTGATGCTCCCAGCAAGACCCTGCTGCCAGGCACAGCTGTGCCAGCACAGTCCTGCCACCGACCAGCTCGGTTATAGCAGCAGGGCTGGTGGGCAGAAACTGGGCTGAGCTGGAGCTGGCAGGGCACGAGGTTTCTGCTTTGACGGCACCCTCTTGTTTCTGACTTGCAAAGGCACTAGAATTGTGACAAAGCCATGGGGAAACAGGAACGTTCCTCCAATAAAGCTGGTTTCATAAGAAATGGCTTCCCAGATGGCAGTGGAAGATGGAGAAGAGCCCACCCTCACCCAGGAACAAGGCCACTGCTGCCAGGAGAGAAGGCAGCACCGGGCTGAATGGCATTCATCTGAACTAACGGGCCATGGAGACGTTGGAAGGAAAGCTTCCTTTGGAGCAAAGGGGGCACGTCTCTGCTTTCACTTACCATCCATCCATGGCAGCTCTTTCCTCCTCTTGGCACATGGTTCTTATCCCTCAGCTGACATCCCATGGCAGAAAACACTAATCACATCCTCCTCCTAAGACGAGACAAGGCGAAAGAGGCTTGGCAGGGGACAAAGGACCTCCCGGCAGCCCCTGCAAAGCCAACCTCATGGCCTGGGGTCCCTCCCCCCTGCCCCCCAAATCCCTGTGGTTCTTGTTTCCTGAGCTGGGACAAAGTGGGCACCAGGGTTTTAGCAGTTGTTGGTTAGAAAATAACCGTGAGAAAGGAATAAACCAATTAATTGCTGACCCACTGACAGCCAACACTTCTCTCCCACCTCCCCCCCCACACAATAAAACCTGTCTCCACAGCTCAAGCAGATTTAGGGTGGCTGCAAAGAGCCTAGAGGAGGAAAAAAAACCTTTCCCACTCCAGCTAATAATATTTCCAGATAATCTGTTTGAGGCAGCACCCTCTGTGAACTGGGAAAGCCTTTAAGAGCCGTTAACACCTTTATTCAGACTTCCTCATCCTCCCCCAGACAAGCTGTGATTAATTATCCAATCTACCTCGATCCCCCTGGGAAACAGCGCTCGGTCCAGGCGTTCGTCCGAGGATTTGCAGGGTCCCTCTGCGAGAGCGGCTCCTGCTCTCGCCGCTGGCTCCAGATAAGCAGGAAAGGGCTGACAGGGAATAAACTGCTTCCAGCTGCATATTTACATCAGCAGAGGTTGTGGATAGTGGGAAAGGACGTTAATGCGGGGTCTAGGCAACGTTCATGGCTTTTTGTTTTGCTGGTGTCCGTAGGCAACACTATCCAGGACTGCCCCTGGAAGCCCATCTCTGAGAATTTGCCACTGGAAGTACAGCCCGTTTGGTTCCCACCTGGGTTTTCACAGCCCTCCTTCCAGCTTTGCTGCTCCATGACTTGGCTTGCTCTGAGGATACTTTCTTTCCTACCATTTCCTAGTCCTACCAAAGGCATTGGGGATGGAGAACGTAGGGCGAAAAGGGGAATTACTGCCTCTCAGCTGGCTGCAGTAGCTGGGACCCTGCGCCCGAGTAGGCTATTGCAGACCAACGCACCTCATAAAACTCATCTTGTATGTGCACTGTCCCGCCTGCGCTACCTTTAGCCACCAAACCTCAGGCTTTTTTGCATCACAAGGTAATGCTCCCATCCCTAAGGCTGCACACAGCTCCTCCTGGCCATGCAAAGGGAGGATATCAGCTGCTCCAAGGTCACAGTATCACCAAGCAATTTACTGAACCCAACAGTAGCAAATTCCCTTCATACCCAAATGCCAATCTCTGCTGATTACAGGTGACACTAAGTCCGTGTTTGTCCACTACAGCCCTTCACCCACCATAGTTGTAGCTCTCAGGCTGTGTAAGGATCAGTATGTTAACGCCCACCCTGCCCCAATCCCCTTTGCTATGGCAGAGTGGAGGCACGGGTCTTCTGGGGAGACTGTGGCAGTGGCATGCACATGTTTTATGACTTTTCTCACTATGGAAAGGCCCTACAAATCCTCCATCTTCAGGGAAGACCTATGTCTCCCCATCACACACACAAAACCTACCCATGCACACTCTGAGAGGGTGTGAGTGAAGGGTGCACCATGGGGCTGGCACGTCCACATTGCCCTGCCACAGAGAACCTATAACAAGTCAACTGCCATGGCACCCTTCCTTTCAGGTCTTGAGTTGAGGTTTCACGACACTTGGAGCAGATCCTTTCCATTTAACCTTCCCCCTTTGCCACCCAGGTCCGTCCAAGAACTCACCGCTGTGCACCGCATGTTGTCCGCTGGTCTATTTACCTCTACCAAGAGCTAAACCTCAGAGACATCCTGGTTTCTCACCATGAGGAACTATCTGCCTTCACCATTTTCTACCAGCCACCTCTAGAAACCTTCAGCCATGAAATAAAAGCAGAGAGCACAGTAGCAGCCTGAGGGTCCTGGTAGGTTTTGCAAATGAAAACCACTGTCCTGCTGTTGTCCTCTTCTCCTTATAACCGTAACAATATGTGTAGGGCATTTTCAAACAAAACGACATTAGATTCATCATCTCGTGTGCTCTTTGAAAAGGTGCCAAGGAAAGAATGAGGAGAAAGAGCCAACATGTCTACCAGATGGATGCCAGCTCCCCTGGGACGCTTCACAGCCCCAGGTGTTGGTTAGCATCACACCTACACACTGCTTCGTGGGCTGGGCTTGGTTTCAGTACTCTTTTTATTTTTAGCCACACTTTCAAGAAAGGGGAAGAAACCACCTCTGAATCTCTCCAGCTTCCTGAAGCCCTTGAGAAAGAGAGAGCTGAGGAGCAAGCAGGCAGCTTGCCCTCCTCCCTGCTGAAGGTTCCAGACAGCCTGAGATACCTCTGCCTGTCTTCCAGCCCACATCCAGAAACAATAGTCATCGAATTGGCTTGACCAGGTGGTGGGGAAGTTTCTGGGAGTGCAAAATGCCCATGGCTTGCCGATCCTCTCTGCCAGGTCTTCTCCCGGCCAGGGAGCAAGTGTGACACTCAAGTCCCTTCTCCAGGAAGGAAAGCAAGAGGGTTCTTGTCTCTGCCAACAGTGCCCGCTGTTGCTGACTACCTGCCTGGTGGAGTCACTATATTAAGAAAATAATGACCAGAGGGAATCACTGTGGGGTTTTTGCCTTTGGCATGTGAGTTGTGAGCATGCAACTCCATGGCGACCGAGGGACCACCAATATACTGGGCTGGGTCCCAGGTCAAGAGAGAAGATTCTGACCAAAACCACGCCCTTCCTGAAGGAGCTGCTTTGGAGAGGGGAACTCTGGTGCAGGACAAGGGTTCATGTTGGCTGTCCATCCCCATCTGGATTGATGCATCCAAGATCTGAAAGCTGGTACTGCTTTGGCCCTGAAGGTGCTTGGGCAGCTCTCCTAACTGACCACTCCTGATGCATTTCTGGCAATGCCCTCACATCTCCAAGAGCCCATGAGCAGCCACAAGTGCCTGCATGTCACCTGTCTCCATTGAGGGCTGTGATGAAGAGCTGTACTCTGACAAGCTCCAGTATGGAACAGGGCTGTGCCCTGGCTCTGCCCATGGTGCGGGTTCAGGCATTACTCCTTCTGCATGTCACTTGTCCTCCAGCTGTCCCACTGGTGAGGTGTGGTGTGGATCCAGCAATGCCCAGCCCAGCTATTTCAGCTGAGACAGCATTTTTTACATAGGTCTAGCAACCATTTGGATAAGAGACGTGAGGAAAAACCAGGTGCTGCAGGAAGTGGTTTGGGTGATTTAGTAGGTGGCATCTTCCCTCCAAGTTAGCAGCACACCGAAACTCCTTGGCAGGGAATTCGGGCCTCTGCGCCACTACAGGTGTTGCTATTTTAATGACATCCCAAGCTTACTGCTTGTGGTCACCCAAGATCCCGCTTCTTACAAGCGCAGAGGTGTTAGGTCCACTGTCCTGAGCAGGCTCCAGTCTTCAGCAATTATGCTCTGTTGAGCCAAGAGCTGCAGGAATTTCTGCTGTACACATTATTCTACACTCTCCCTCTGGCACCTGGGAAAAGTGAGCAGTTTTCCTGGGTGCCAGAAAACGGCATTTGCAGAGGCATATCAAATACAAATGCTTCCCATTGCCTTGAAAAATCTTTTCTTGTTTTGTTCCATGCTCTCTCTCTAAGGTCCACCAACCCTAGTGTCTACTTCACCTTGCTTGTGTAATTTCTCTGCTCAGCTGTTGGCTTCGCTCTTCTCCAACTCGTGCTGGGTCGTGCAGGTCACAGCCACCCCTGGCTTTGGCTGAATTAGTGCATCAGGCCAGACCCCATCTGCCCTGCTCTCCATCCCCACCCACGGAGGGTACCGAGTGCACCTTGATCCTTGACAGGAGATCCCAGCTGCTTCCAGAGAAGAAATAATCGATTATGAGACCAACATTAATGAAATATGAGATTGTGGCTTGGGACAGACTAAAGCCATAGAAAGCATTTTAAATAATTCACCATCCTGAAAGTAAAGCATATTAGTGGAAAGGATGTTCGGGTCTTTTCACGGTGGCATTAACGTCTGTGTAACCAGAGCTGATGCTGTGAGCTGACAGCAAAATAAGACTACTGCTCGGTAGGGAATTCTAGCATTTCAAAATGTATTTGAAAATCAATGTTTTTCCCCGCCCCAAAGAAAATTATATGAAAACATTAAAACACTTTGTTTTGATAGCATCTTGTACAAGAAAATGAAATCCAAAATTAAACAAAGACACAAAAATGCTGAAACAAATCGCAAACTCCAGAGACGCATGCTGGCAAAACATTCAGCCAAATCATTGCCTTCTGCAAAAATGCTTCTATTTTGGCAAACCCACGTTTTTTCGGGGGCAGGCTGATCCACCAGAGACTTCTGAACCCACAGCAAGCGGCAACGAAGGCTGAAGAGAGACACTGCGTGGGAGGCAATGTTTAAAATGTCGCCGTTTTGTTTTTCACTTGAAACCACTCCAAGGGCCGCAGGGAAGATATTCAAAAGGAAGAATTGTGCTTTGGCTGTCTGGAAAAGTCGCTGTCAGCACCTGGGCAGAGCGTGGGGTTACCCAGAAAACCCCTGCTCATTCACAAATGCCCCTGGAAGGGCGAATGTCACCTGAGCAATTACTTTAAATTTATCTCAGTGATTAAATGCACTTGTGTTCACACGGCAGATATATTTGTATTGGTTAAGCTAAGCTTAGCCCAAGAGGTTGTTGAGGATGTTGAGCGGGTGGCACATGCTCCAGCTGCTCCCAGTGCCGGGGCAGCAGCAGGAATGGACTGTCACTGCCAGGCAAGGGTCATCTTCATTATCTTAATTATTTGTATCTTCATTATGGAGGCAGCTCTTCATAGGGGAAACATGTTTCTTTGGGGTTGGTGGACAGGAGTGAATGAACGATGCACAAACGGCATGAGTTTGCTAGCTCTGACCCTGCAAAATTCACATGCAGGAACACTGTAGGGCTAGATTACAGTCATGGGTCCAGCCCAGCGATGTCTTCTCTGAGACGGAAGAACATTTCCAGCCTCCTTTGGAGACCACCTGGGCTTCTGGGCATCCACAGACACCTGTGCAACAACAGCTTCATAGAAAATTCAGACTCAGTTCTCCCGCTTGCTGTTGAAATCACTGCAGAAATCCCAGTGGGAAACTCCTTTGAGATGTGACAACACTCGTGAGACAATACTCCTGCCTCCTTCCACCAGGCCAGGAGGTCCTGCTACTCACAAGGATGCTCTAGCCAAGCAGAGCAAGGAAACACCTACAAAAGAAACACCTTTTGTGGTTTCACCTTAAAAGGTCAGTTATGTTACCTGTTGTGCAATGTGCTCAGAACCTACCACAGGTGATTAATGGTCAGGTGTTATTAGATCACACATAATCCTCCCTGTACCTGGCAACACCATTAGTTATGATTCATAAATTCCAGCCGTGTTATAATTCCCAAACAGATGCAGTGCGCTGAAAACCCTCTTCCACAGCTTTTGCAACAGAAAACCGTGAGGGACTGACACAGGCAGCAAGTGAGACCCTCCTTAGGCTGATACCCACTTCTGGGGACAGCAGTGAGAAGGTGGGCATCTGCCTCCTTAATTTTGAGGACACAACAGGGTTCCCCACACCCTTCTCCACTGAGACGCTGTGAGATGCATGAGCCACTGCTCCTGCTGGGAGGTGGCTGGGGACAGAGCAGTGACACTTGGGGGGTGAGGGGAGGCAGCCTAGAAGTGGGCACATAGGAAGGAGAGGTTATTAGCTGGTGAGGGAGTGAGAAAAGGCAAGACGACCCGAGGTCCGTCCTCTCTACCTGCACAGCAGTCAGCTCTGGGCTAGGGGTGAGTCACAACATAGACAGCTTGATTAGAGAGAGCTTGAATTGCGAAGTGGATGCAATTAAAACCTTGGATCCTCAGTGTCAGTTTTAGTAGCCGTGTGAAACTGAATCAACTCCTGCCTCACTGTGTGCTGTTGAGGGGCTGTTTCTGCTCCTCTACTTTCTTTGAAATGCTCTTGCTACAGCTCTTTAGGCCAAGGCAAAATCCATCTGAGCTGCTGAGGAGGGGCAGGAGCAGCATCTGCCTTCCCTGAGCATTGAAACGGGACCACAGAACTGGCCGAGGGAGAGGTGAGCTAATCCAGGGAAGAAAAGTCATAGAGAGACTATTAAATACAAAGACAAAAATGATACTTCAGGAAGATCTCAAATGCAAACTCATGCAGGTCTGTGAAAGCGGCTAAATCTCTGGAGAGCGCTGCAGCCACCCTAAATACTACTGACAAGTGAGAAACAGCAGGTTTGATCCAAGCAGCAGTACTGGGACTTCAGTAGGAACAGCAGGAAACTCTGGGGTCAGAAGCAGCCACCTCTTCCCAAAGCTCACCTGCCACTGACTCATGCACCCCTCAGGCAGGATCCAATACTGACCCCAAAAGTGAAGCACCAGCAAAGCTGGGGAGATGATGGCCACATGCCCATCCACCCTGATGTCATTAAAATTCTGCTTTTGAGATGCATCAGTGTCTCCAGATCCACAGGTATAAAACCCCATTAAATATTTCATTTTCATCAATTGCTTTCAGTAAGTGCCTGTTGAGGAATTCATGGGAACGTTTTCTCTTTGACACAGAGATACTTTCAATTATGAAAGACGGCTAAAAATAAAAGGAAATTATACTGTTCAGACATCTCTGGAGGTGGAGACAGGAGGGAGAACCGTCAAGGAGAGCCAGGGAAGAGATTTTTGTTAGATGTAAAGAAAGGCTACTTATTTTTACCAACAGCAAATGTCAGGAGGCAGCCTGACTTGAGTATCTGGAATCTGTCAGTCACCTTCTCTATTAATAATTTGGCCAGAGTACCGGAGTTAAGAGTTGTGACAGTCTCTTTCTCTGGCTGCAGGGGGTTGGATCACCCTCCTAAATCCCTCAGTTGTATGCCTTTTTTTTTTAATGCCCTCTTTCTTTTTCTTTAAACGCAGCCTGCAAAACTAAGAAGAATCTTTTTGGGCCTTTTTTTTTAATGCCAGGGGCTTGGGCTGATAACCTCTGATAACCCTGGGCTTCTTATACCCTCAGTAAGTCTATGGGATGTCCTGATGTTGTAGTGAAAATGACCTGTCTGAGAGCAGGGCTTGGACCTTTATGGATCAACCAGTTGAGATAAGAGACTTATTCCTCTGACAGCTGCAACAGGTTGCTTATCTCCTCCTACAGACCATCATCAGAGGAACATGGCTGAGATGCAGTAACCATCCCTCTGCACATCTTTAGCCCTTCACAACATTTACAAGCTTAAATCTCTTTTAGTAATACAACTTGCATTACCAGGCGTAATACCTTGGGCTCGGAGAGCGCTCTCCCTCAGCTCCCCATGCTAACACAGCAGGGTGGAATCACTCTCTGATACTCTCAAGATGAGCACCCAGGAAGCCCAGCCCTCTAATTTCTAGGTGATATAAACTGGGTAAGATGATTTTCCGTGTTCTTTGGAAAATCTGTCTTACAGGGTGTTTTGCAGGGCTGCTCACTGACCTGGCCAGCAGCCAAGTCACACCATCATTTGATGGGCAGCCATCCTGCCCATCATTTCTCTCTACTCAAAGTCAATTTTCAAGTCTTGGGATTTTCTTAAATACACTCAAGTCCACTGATGCCACAGTGAAGCTTGGGATGGCCTGTTTTCCAGACGCGATTAGGCCAGTTGGTTGGGAAACACAGAAATAAACCTCACTTCTGGAGGAGTCCTACCTTTCCCACACACTGACCCTAAAATGAGTTCCCACCAGATCTCAGAGCTGACTCACATTTCAAGTGCTACGCTACTCCTTTGACGAGGCCTGTTTATCAGCAGCGATAAAAAAAAGGAAAATGTTAAAAATAAAATACTCACCTCTGTTGTTACCTCAGGGACACGGAAGAAGGCAGAGCCACAGAAGACAAATGCAAGTCCTGTGATGATGCACTTCTTGAAGAGCTTCCGTATTGCTGTGATCAGGGAAGTGTAACTACCTGTACAATACAGAAAGGAGAAGATGTCATGGAAAAGTAGCAACTTCGGTGCAGCAAGGAATACACTGAAACACCAAAAAAAGGTTTAATTACAAAGGGAATGTGACTAACTGAAGGGGGTAATTGTGTGTGCCTGTGCTGTCTGACTCCTGGTGTTTTCTCTGCCCCCGACATGCACGGCACAGACTTTGGGGCTCTGGATCCCCAGTTCCACATGAGATGCAAATTCGGCAACAATTTTCAAGTGCTCTGAAGGCTCCAAGGCTGCTGTACAGACTGATGATGTGGGCTTGCCTCTAAGTGAGCCCTATAAATCTGCCTCCTGAAAACCAGTTGACTCATTCCACTTCGAAAGGACAATATATTCTCTTTACGTGACCTTGGTTTTTTTCAAGCCACATCCTCCACCAGCGCTACAACTTACACCGTGGAGGATCCTTGTTGATGACCACATCAGGTTTGAAACAACATCACTGCACTCGTATCTGAACCTGTCCAGCTTCTCTAAATAATTTAAAGCCCCTGTAGTTTGGGGGGTTTTTAATAGCAGGCTCATCTACTGAGAATGATGAGACACATGCCACGTCTGAGAACACGGCTAGACCCATCTGAACACACACGGCGCTGGGCAGTGGTCACCTTTCTGGGCAGGTCTTCAGTGGACAGGCTGTCCTGCCTACATCCATGAAGAACATCAGTATATTGAGAGGCCCCTGGTGTAAAGAGACAGGGATGTGTCCATTTGCTTAATGAGAGCTGAAATCAGTTGAAGCCCTGATGCAGCTCGGCTTTAGAGCACATACTAAGTAGCCTTAAATGAGCTATTGCTTTCAAAGCAAACCAAATTGTTCCGAGGAAGCGCTACACAGATATCAATTTGCCAGAGCCCAAACAAAATATGGACAACCTCCCAGAAGTCAATGTTCACAGGCAATTTCAGACACATGTTTGCATCATCCCTTTAATTAAACGATGCATGCTCAGTACAAGCTTCTATCCTTAGTAAAAATCAGTGTTACTAATAAAAATGAAGAGAAGACATCAAATTGATAGAGGATGGGGTTAAACGAGTCCCCCAGACTGTGGGATGTCACTGCTGAGTGTCACCGAGCCATTGATCCAGTGTATAGGACGATGATACAGAGCCCTTACCAATTGCTCCATTGCTTGGGCTTTGCTGGGAAGAAAACAGTGCTCTGCCACTCCCCACAAGACCGTAGTTAAATTTTAAATTTAATAGTGGTTTAATTTTTTTAAATTAAATAACCGAGAGTCAAACTTTAACTTCCAAATTTAAGTTCCTACCTGAACATATATATAACATACTGAGTGATTTTGATCTGCTCTGTCCTCAAATAAAATGTATGTCTTGCACTCCACACAGGAGGAAAAAGGGAGAGCTGGAAAATACAGCACTGAAGCTGCAGAAAATCCACGGGTGTTTGTTATCTCTGTTTCTTCTCCACTGCAAACCGAAGTCACAGGAAGAATACTAAAATTACCACCAAAGGGCACTGTCTTGTTCTGTAGATGGGAGCTGAAAGGTCTCTAGACCTTCCTTCCCCTCCACAGCTCCTGGTTTTGCACGTGCCTTTAGCAAGGCGCTAATTGGACTGGGCTGTATTCTCTGAGCCACATGCGCTAATTTTAAATGATCAGAGGCTTCATTAGCCACACTCTTCCCTGCATTTTAAGCAGCCATTTTAAGTTAAAAATATCACTCGTGTTCAGTGTTCTTGGAGAACATTCCCATGTTAACAGAAATGGAAAAGCATCTTCAGCACAGTGCGTTTTCTGCAAAATTACCACTAAACAGCGAAATGGTCCATCCAGAACCTGGTACAACTTCTTCTGTTAGCAGATGTGTTGTGCCCTGGGAGTTTAAGGTGTTATTGCACACCCTTTGGCCTCACAGAGTTAGTGTGAATAGCCTTGCACTTTTGCTTGTTCTTAGTTTTCCTGAGATAGCAGGTAATCAGTGCTTTCTTTCTAAACAGTTGGACTCGATCAGTTATTACGGGGGAAAAAAAAAATGTTCTTCATCTGCCTGCTGTCACGTTTATAACGGACCGCAGAAGACAGCGGAGTGATTTTGAGGTAGGCACCTTCTCATTGCACACAAACAGCTTTTTATCAGGACTATTCCAAGCACAAGAGGTTTGCTGATGAGGGCTCCCTTCCCTCATGAGCGGCAATGAAAGTGCAGTATAATGTTGCCCTGGGAGGCAAGAGAAAATAGGAACCATAATGAAGCTGGATGGCAAGGGAGAGATGTTCTCCAGGAGCCGTGCTGTAACTGGGCTCGTGATCAACAGTGACCTTCAGACAAGAAGAGGGAAGAATTCAGATCTCCTGTGAAGAGGGGTTTGTTTCCCATTACTCTTTTTTTTCTTCTTTTTTCCAAACTTGCCATCTCTCTGCCAGATCTAAAGAATAATGCTTCAAACAAACATGCTTCATCTGTAGCCTCGCCTGGCAAGCCGCAAAGTGACAGGCACAGAGGACAATTAGGAGGTAATCATGCAAAAAGCCTCTGCCACGGGAAACGACCCAGCATGGCACAAGATCGCTTGCAGAGTTCTGCACGTCGTAAGTGTGGCTTTCCTGGGTGCAATAAACTGGCAAAGCTGCAGCTACTTGATATATGCATGCTCGATTTAGCTCCTGCGCAACCAGCAGCAATATGTGGGGTTGCTCTGGAAATTACTGCCTGGACGTCCTCCTCTGGATTGCAGCCCTGAACAGTCAGTCCTGGCTGCGAAGGGAAGGGATGGTGCTGGCTTCTCAAGAAACCCAAATCCCCTTATAGCTTGTTCACCCTGTGTTGGCCTTGAATAAATACTTTAGACCTTGGGGAAGGGCTCTAGAAATACTGAAGATGGTCCTAGACATGAGAATTTGTGCATGTCACCACTACATGAGATATGAAAGACTGTTTCCCATAACTGATGGGCCTTTTTCCATGTAGCAAACATGGTGCCCATCTCCTTACCTTACTGATGCCAGCTTGTGGCTGTGAGAACTCATTTAACTTGGAGAACACAGTGCTGCATTCACAGAGGAGCTATCCGAGGGCACTGGTTCATGTGCTCAGCTTGCTGCCATGCTTTATTCTGGGCAGCAGCTGGGACATGCTCATTTCAGGAGTGCAGCTGGATTTCAGTTGGTCCTCAAAGGACCAATAATGCCACTGCTTTAAGGCCAGAGCTAACCAACGACACGCACTGGGGTACAGCAGAGACAGACTGGCTGCTGGGAGAGCTCAAAAAACCCTAAGGAGAAAGAGTTGTGTCTTGTGAGCCACCAGTTACGTTGAAGCTAGGTAACTTCTCGGGATTCTCAGCTTCATCCCCTTTGCTTTCCCCTCTTTCTCTTTCCATTCTTCTTGTCTTCCAACAAGACAAAGCAACTGTAACATCACCAAAAGCATCTTCACCAGCCCTACAAAGCTCTGTGCAACTTAGGCACTTAGGTGGAGTTAGAGATGTCTTCAGGTGTACTTTGGGATGGAGGGCACAGTGGAGCATGCCCTCCATCAGGAGTCATGCCAGCATCAGGAGACATGTGGCAAGGGAATGGTGCAAAAATTGCCTGGTTCAAGCAAGTCCTTTGTAGTGTTTGTGCTCCTACAGGCAGGAGAAATGACAGCAGGGCTGCTTCTCCAGATGAACCAGCAGCTAGAGGGGCAGCCCAGTGGTGACTTAGCTCTTGCAGAGATGTACCTGTATCCCATGACAGACACAGAAGCTCATCTCCAACAAAGGACCTATCATATTGAGAAAAAGAAAAAAAAAAGTGCGGTGGAAATGGGAGGATAAGGAAGATGCACCAGAACGTGACAGCATGCTCCAGATTCATCATACACCAGCTAAGGAATTCCAGCTCCCTAAGTCCTTCGAAAAAAGCAGGTCGGGGAAGGATGCGGTAAGACTGCACAGCATGTAGTAAAGCGCGTGTTTCATTCAGTGCTGAACCGAGCACAGAACAGGGGGTTCCTGGTTGGTGGTGGTGCTTTGGGGCAAGAGCAGCCTTCACCTTCAGGGATGTCCACTCCAGCACCTCCTCAGCAGAGGAAGCCCAGCTCAACTACCAGAGATGATCCCAGGGTGCCTGCAGAAGGGTTAGTGCCTTCAAGCTGGAGACAGCAATGAGGGGAGCCCAGCACTACTCCTGTTTGACTTCCTGGGCGGGAGGAGCAGAGTGCCCAGGTTGCTGCTGACTGGTGAGCAAAGGCTGGAGTTAAAATCTTGGTCTGAGAGGGGAAAAGAGTCTTTGTTTCATGAACCAGCCTCCAAAGAGCGTCCCTTAGAAGAATACAGCCAGTAAGATGAAATTGCCATTCATGCTTATTAGAGATGTTCAATGAATTAGGAATTCAATTAAGAAAATGTTCCACTGCAGGAAGCTCAAAAATTAAGATTATCATTATTGTAGAGGAAGGAAACATTTTTAATGTATTAATTTTTTAAAATGACATCACTACAGACAATGTACTTATTCTTGTACTTATTCTTGCAGCATCCAGGCCAGTAAGGATACCAGTTTTCCTCAGCGAGGGGGAACGGTGGCAAGAAGGCTACAGAGAAGAGTAGGATACAAAGGATGTTTTCTGTGGGACGCAGAGCTCTGGAGGATGCCAGGGCTGGAAAATGGGCCCTGAACTGTTGTCTGGAAGATGTGACAGCAGCGGATGCCTGGATTTGACCTTTAGCCTCCACCTGTGACTAGCTCTATGTCTTTCCACATCAAGAGCTTGACCTAGATGGAGGCAACGTCAGCGTCCATCATTGACTCAAACAGGGCCGTGAACACAAAGAAAAAGATGTTTCTGAGAACCTCCTTCATATCCCCACACCAGGGCAGGGATTTACTACCTACACATCTTTTGGAGGTATATTTGCATAGCGCCAACACCTGATTCAGGGAGCTCGTGTGGGGGTCCTGCTGCTGCCTCCGTACCCATGAAATAAAGCAACGATTCAGTTCAAAGTGAAAGGTGTTCCCAAAGCATCTCCCCAAAATAAGTCTGGATGGGGGAGGTGGGTTGATTTGGTTTTTGGTTTTCTGTTTGCAAGGAAGAGAAATCACATGGAAAACCAGGAATAGAATAAATTGCAGGGGAAGGAGAGGAGGAGGAAATTGTTCACAGGCCTTTCGTGTTTCTTGTTCCCTTTCCAAACCTTGTGCACGCCATCGTTTTAATTAATAACTCTGTCACCCCTTCTGGAGTTCAAACAAAGGAGCATAAGGCGAATGTATTCCGGGCACGCAGGTACCTGGGGAAATGAAGTGATGGATTTAATGTTTCGAAGCCCCATTATGAGGCTCTAGCTCTTACTCAAAAGTTGTTCTCCTCTAAGAATTATCTGAACCACTACCTCAGGAGGTCACTTTGAAGCTGGGCTTAAATAATATTTAAAATGAAAAAAAAAAAATATTTGGAGGTTAATTAAAATAAAAACATGCACACAACCACAACCACCAGTGATAACATTTCTGTACAAGGCAGCTTTGTCACTTATTTTTTCCACCTGACGCATACCCATGTGCAACCACTATCATCCTCCTCCTTGCATGAAGGTTGGGAGAGTCCTGCTCCCAGACCAGACCCAAGAGGAGGAGACAAGTATCAATGCCAGTAACTGCAACTTGCTGAGCATCAGAGGTGCTCTGTACACAGCAGCAGCACTCAGACCTCCGTGCAGGCAGCACGTTGTCCCCTAGCGATGGCTGCCTGCTTGGCACTTTCCCCTTTGACTTTGTTTTGGAGCATGGAGGACCACAACTGTGTCCTGCTCTGTCCAGGAGCCCCAGGACCAGCAGCTCTGCTCAGTCTCTACTGTGTGTGGTTTGGGTTCGCGGCAGAGCACCAGGCCCATTTCCCTTTCTCTATGCAATTATGTACCTGCCGAACTTGTGCTGCACATCTCAACGCACTTTCCACCTCCATCCAGTAAGAACTTCCTCCTCTTACAGGATGGGAAAACAGGACCTCCCAAGACCGCATGGAGACAAGAAGAAATCTCTGCAGGCCCCACTGACCTCTTCATTTTTTGAACAACTCTTTCGCCTTTGAGCAAGACAAAGAGTAACTAAAACTGTCTGGAAATAACTTCTGTGGGGGTAGCAAGTGCCTCGTAGGAAGTTGCTGATGTGATACATCCAGGCTGTCACTGATCATCACTTTCTTGTACAGACAGTTCGATGATACTGCTTTCCTTAATTGTGTAAAAAATTTAAGTCAGGAGATCAACAGTGCCATGAAGAATTCATGGGGAAAAGAGACAATATCCATCCGCCTAGGAAGGTTGCTCCAAGGAGACAGACCCTGTAACCGGAGCTCAGATGGTTGCTAAACAAAATGACAGAGAGACAAAATTCTCTGAAGCTGCTGTTTCCATTTTCATGGGGTTTTAACAACAGGTAAGATTTGATAACCCTGCATATTCAATGACAGAAGTTGTGCCACCAGAGGAATCAGCTGTGGTTACCGATTGATTTCCTTCTGGCTGTTCACAGATCACCAGCTCTACCTCCCCGGTACCCAGCAAGGACCCACCTTGTGATCATAGAAGTTTGGGTTGGAAGGGACATTAAAGATCGTCTAGTTCCAACCCCCTGCCATGGGCAGGGACACCTCCCACTAGACCAGGCTGCTGAAAGCCTCATCCAGCCTGGCCTTGAACACTTCCAGGGATGGGGATCCACAACCTCCCTCGTTCCACATCGCCGCTCACAGCCCCACTGGCTCCTTCTCCCCCATTGCGTGAAAAATTGTTTCTGCTGACCTCACAAAAAGGAGCATTTTGAAAGTACTGAATAAAAAGGAGATATCACCACATCCAAAGCACCAGCAGCAGAGAATAATATCTGATAAGACCAGCAGACTCAGCCTTGCCCCAGACACCAGCCCAGCTGAACCTGCCTTCCAGCACGTGAAGGCAGTGGCCTCTTGCGTTCAGCAAACTCAGGACTTTTCCCAGCAGCCAGAGAAGACACAAACTTGTGGGCCACTCTGCAAGGGGCCGTGGTGGGAACTATGTCCTCTGCAGAAGCTTCAGAGATGCCTGGATGAAAGGCACCAGCACAGCTCAAGCCTGGATGAGTTCCTCATCCCGGCCTACAATGTGCTTTTGGAGTGGGCAGTTTAAAAGGATCAAAAGGATGAGTCAGGGAAAGGATTTCACAACAGACCTGCACAGTCAAATGGTGGCTGAAGAGAAGCATGCTGGTGTAGAAGACCAGGACAGCCGTAGGCCTGGGGAGCTGCTAACAAATAAGAAGTCTCCAAAAGGATCCAAACATTATACTGCAGAAATCCAGGGGCACAATCCTCCAAAATCAGTTTATAAGGAGACGCTAGGGACTTCTCAGGAAGGACTTGGAGAAACCCATGCTACAAGCATGGGAAAAAAAAATGCACCAGAAGCAACCTCCAGGACAAGCACGGATGGGTCCAGAGAGGGTCTCTGGTAACAGGGAGTAAAGAAAGAGCATGTAATGAGAGCACTGCGGGCAGGACACGGTATGCCAGACTGCCTCATGGAAAACTGCAGTGTGGGTTACCATCATCCCCATGAGAAAGGATGAAATGGACTTCAGACCAGGCATGGACGCTGCCCTAACAGAGCTCCAGAAACACTCTGCGGGTGTATGAGAGCATGAATGCTTACGAACCAGAAACAAAAATGAAAAGACCCAGGAAATCGTAAAAGACAAGATTTGGCTAAGGGAGCGGATGGTATCTCAGAAGGTCTGTTTTATGAATCACTGTACACTGCTTCAAATGCCTTCCCCCCCCCAAAAATCACAGTCCTCACTCACTGTAGTGACGTGGACTGAACCAGTCCAGAAGGACGCAGAATTTAAAATCAGGATGAAAGTCCCCTTTTGCTTCCAAAAAGCAGAGAAACTAGAAAAAGCACAGCACAGTCAAATGCAAAACCATTTGCTCTTTCAACACCTACAAGCACATTTTTCTTTTTATGATCCATTTGGAAAACAGTGTCTTCTGCAAAGAACAAAAATAATCCTCCCGTCAGGCACCCCGAGGCATGGCAGTGGTCCCAGAAGCAAATCACCAGCTTCAGATCTGCATGACGTTACGAAGCTTAATGAGGGTGACATGTACCGCCGCGCACCGAACACACCTTTGGATACCACGGTGAGGCAACAGCCCTTCTCAAAATTGTGAGCTACAGCTTAATTCTGGCAGATCCCACTTGCTTCAACCGTCACAACGATGACAGCCCACCACCCCACGCCTACTGTGCTGGTGAGCACTTGAGAAACCCTCCTAAAAGGCAGTGCTTTCTTTTTCTGGCATTGCCAGATGAGTCTCCAGTACATCCCGAACTCTGCCTTGCGGCTGTTGTTCTGAACAGCCTCATTTCCTCCAGTGCCTGGTAACTGGTAGAAACTGAGGGCACATTTTGAGGTGCTCTTGAAGGATTTCAAAGTCCGGAGATGATGTAAACATGAAATAAATGTGGTTTTATATTCAAAATGCAACTGTAGGGTGCTACGTTTCGAGAGGGGGCATTACTACCAATGCAGCCAGGCAGAACAGAGGCTTCTCACATGAATTGGGATTCCATTTGCATTCAGGTTAAAGCAAGAAAAAATTGTCAGCAAAGTGGGATTAAGAATATTTATGGATCCTATTGGCTTGACATATGTGTCTCCCAAGCAATGGAAACTGAGCACAAAATTGAGAAACTTCAGCCATTAGTGGGGGAGAGGAGACAGACCGCAATGACTTTTTAATGCTTTATACATTTTTTTGTGTGAATTTGGTGCTCACAGAGGGCAGTTATAATAAAAGGTTTGAAAGAGAAGGTGAATATAGCAATGCTTTGTTTTTCTAGAAAGACCTGATCATCTAAGATCTCAAAGCACTTTTCAAACTCAGGGAGGTCTTAACTGCATTAGGGCAGGAGCGGTTTGTAAAGTTAGGTCACATACCAAACCCGTGGCAGATGCAAGGATGCCAGTGTCTTATACCTGCCCTTCAGGTGCTCTGAACATTGGAGCACTCGTCTTTTCTTCTCATAATGCAAAAACCTGTATGCACAGAGCTTGAATTCCTAACCTCCAGTCCCTCCCAAGCAGTCTCAAGCAGAGCGCGCACCGTGGTCAGATCCGTGATGAGAGTGAATAAGAAATGCACTTGTTTCCCGCTCTGCATGGAGAAGGATTTGAACACAAGCTTTAGGGGGCAAGAGGTTAAATACTATTTTCAGTAAATGCCCACAGAAAAACCCCACTAGAGAACACGTATCTAAAATGACTTCACAGGCACAAAGAAAATAATAGAGAGAAAGTCTGAAATGCAAGAGGGATCTTAATGGAAAACTGGATGGGCAGAGACGCAACCTGGGTGTTCTAGATCCAGCTTATTACCTACTTGATTAATTTGTATTGCTTCCTTTATTTGAGAGTGGTTTATTGTGGTTCAACAACGACCTTTTCTTAATCAACTTTAAATAAGTCAAAATGAGCCTGATTTAAAATGTAATGGCTGTCTGTACACCATTCTTCACCAACATAACCGGTGTAACCTCACCTCCGTTTTTACTGGTGGAGCTACGTGTGTTGGCAACCCTTTTAAAATTGAGTTAATATTCCAGCACGGAGCACTTTCAAAGGAGACCTGCATACCTTCCTATTTCCAAGAGTGCTCAAAACTGTATCAGATTTGGCTTTAAAAGCCTCAACACTGCTGGTAGGATTCATGCACACCAAGGCACATGTATATTGCTAATTGACTTAGGTAAGCTTCCTCCACAAGCCTCAATGTGCCTTATGAAATCACACACCCTTTTCATTTACAGACTGTTTCCCAACATGCTGGGCTTCCAGTGTAGCTTCCACTGTCCTCAAATGGGATTCCAGAGCGCAGCACTCCCCCATCGCATGCCTCAAGGATCAGAAGTAACTGCCTTTCCCTGCACTTCTGCAACTCAGATGTAGCTCCACCAGACTCTTGCTCCTCCAGAGTTTTGTCTCTCAGCAGAAAAGAGGCACAGAGCAGAGAACAAGCAGCCAGGAGGCACCCATGGTGCCACCCCAACACCCAAGCATGTCCAGAAGAAGCTGCCATCAGTCTACGCCAGCGCTCAGCCATGCTACAGCTGCTAGTGAACAGCAAAGTCCCGCTACTGCTGCCTTTTCCTCCCACTGCTGCGCCATACCTCTACCAAGGGGCACCACCAGCCTGGCATTTAAAGCCACCATGTTTCCACACGACCATAAAACCAGGAAGAACTACACCCAACTAAGGTCGCTCTTCAACCCCTATTGAACCATTGGCCATTGGTGGGTTTTAGGTCAGGAAGAAGGAAGGAGGCGACTGCACTTGACTGGAGCTTCAGGAATGCCAAGCGGCTGTGTCCTTCATTATCCACTGCATGGGCTGGCCAAAGTGTTTTACTTAAACCAGTTGCCTTTCCCCACCATACTCCTCTGTAAGCTAAAGCTGGCTCCCAGGGCACAGGTAACCCTTATAACCCCTACCCCTAATGTCTTTTTATGCATATTCTGTCCAAACCCACACTTCTAGGTACGACATCTGTCCTTGCCTGGTTTGGTCTTGTTCTCAGGTTGAACAGACGCTTCCCTGGGCTGCTCCAGCTTTGGGTACGGTGGCAGCTCCTTGTAAACATCTCCAACACAAGCAGGGGCTGCAGCTGGAGCCGTATCTGCCCAGCCTGAGATCACATTACAGGAAACAGCGGCCTGCCCTGCGGCGATCATTTCCACCTTTGTTAGCTTTTGGCTCCAGCATCTATTTTGATAGATGCCAAGGTCTGAAAGCTATTAGTAAGGAAATGGAAGAGGGGAATGGCCACACTTTAACCCTTGCCTAGCAGCAACGTTAGCCCACAGCGCAGTTTCCATGCACTGGTGTTGATACACTTAACTAAGAAAAAGAAGAAATAAAGGAGAAAAAAACAGAGCAGGAACCATTTGCACAGAAAAAGCAATCACTAAGCTATGTTCCAGTGCCGATCCATGAACACGGAGGCAGGAAGGAGCCTTGCCGAGGCTGGTTGCTCACAGTGTAATTCACTTTTGCGCATCCCCTTTTCTGGACTGAGACAGTCCCGTACCAGCACCCCCCTTCCGAAAACTCTGGCTAACGCACATATGCCAAGTGTGCAGCCTGCGACTCTGACTCAGGAAACACCTCGGTAAGGGCAGCGTGAGCTCCTCTGCTTGCCACAACTCCCACCGAAGGAAAACATGGCCCAAAGCACTGGCACGGCAGGGAGAGAATGGCCACAGCCCCGCATGCTGCACCCCACCGACTTCTGCCGGCACATTCCCCGGTCACACTGACCAGCAAAACCGAACATCCACAGAGCTCTGTGTCCACCATCAGGCAAACATACATACATTCTGAGTTCCCTTCATATTTGCCAGAGAAGCGTAAAGAAGTTTTACCGTCCACGGAACACGATCCTAAGATACAAAGCCATGACAAGAGGAGGCCAAGAGTTAAAGCTGGGCTTTACTTTTCCGCTGGCATTGCATCAAAAAACATTCCACCCCCAGCATTTCAAATTACTACAGATAAAGCAGTAACAAAGATGCAAAACTGGTTTAGAAAGTACCTGATAATTTCCCTTTAAACTTCCACTTCAGGGCAAAAACCTTCTTCTTGCTTTGAAACAAATGGTTCTGGACAGGCGGAGGCGGGGGACACACAATGTGTCATTCTCCTAAATTCAAGTTTGAACTGAAAAAAGGAAACAAACTTCTGAGGATTTACAGCCCAACCGGCATTTAACGCTCCTGCCCATCTCAGTAGCTGGGCCTATTCCTCCCTGCACTCAAGGATCCTTTTATCTGCTCTTCCTCCATCACAGCTCTATTCCACGAAAATCTAAAGAAAAAATACACAAACAAACTTCCTGGTGCGACTCATCACATGGGGGGGTGGGGTGGGGTTCCCCAGTTGATATAGTTGCAATTTACTTTGCTATAAAGTTAATCCAGAAAACACTGAAACAAGGGAATGAAACCCAGGACCACAGAGGAAAGAGGAAGAGGAAAAACCCAAGACCAAAGAGGAAAACTAGGAAAGCAAGGGAAAAACACACTAAACCGCAACTGCCTAGGAAGGGACGTGCGGCAAATTCCATCTAAATTAGCTAGTGGTGGAAAGCAAAGGCAGATTAGTTGAATCACACCACATTTCTCTGTTGGGATCCTTACCCAGAATGAACACGCGGGCTGGAGTGTTTGATGCAGAAGATGGATGTCAGGACTTTCAGCATCGGATCGAGACACTGAACTGCCCTTAGTTCCTTTGCAGTCCACAGGAACTGGGAATCCCAGGCACTTCAGCTGCCACAATGTAAAGATAAAGTACAGAAAACGTACAGAAAAGCCCAAAGAGGTTGTTCGTCTTTGTAGCTCAGTGGCCACTGAGCACAGTGAAAACAAAATGCGAAACTATGGCTTGGCAATGACAAAAGCAGGAATCCACCTATTTAGCATCCAGATGCTGCCCAACCTAATGTGCAGGAGAGTGCTTCTGCCTGCTGGAGCAGGTCACCCCACAAAATTGATGGCCCCGTCAGAAAAGTTTTGGCAGGCTCTTGACCCCTGTCCCCTGGCTAGCACTTGCTCCACACATGGCAAGCACAATGAGGACCTCTTGCTCCTTGTGGCCTCTGTGGAGATCCAACCGTGGGGATGACCACTGGTGCAGAAAATGGAGAATAGTGTCTGTCACTCCCGGGAATTTCTGCATCACCGTCACCTCCCCAGCTTTGCCCTTCTTATCTGCTTCCTAAGTCAGGGCAACACATTCGTGAGATGCAGGGCCAGCTGAGCCAAGGCTGGTTGCTCCTGGGGTATCACAGACCATCACTGGTGCAGGGACAAACCCTCTCGTGGCCTTGGTGAGCAGAACTTCAGAGAGGTGTCATCTGCTCAAAATAGCATGTGTGCATGTCACCTGTCAGCTGGCGCGGGGCATGGCAGGCTCCATGGGAGGAATACCAGCTCCGCTCAAATAATAGTAACGAAACAATGCAAACAAGAACAGGGCTTAGTCACTCGTTCGAGTCTCATCCCCTTTTGTTTTTACAGATGTGCAGCTCATGGAAATGAGATGATTATCTCATCAAAGCATCTGTCAAGGGGAGAGACAAACCAGCTTTTTACAAATGCATCCAAGTGACAAGACCTGTCGGATATGGGCTGCGGGGAATCTCTCTGAGTCTTATTTTTGGATCTATTATAATCAGCCTTACCAGCTTATTAGTTATCTGCAACACATCAATGGGGAAGGGAAAGATAAATATATAAAAACTTGTAATGTTTTTTTTTTGTGAAGGAAATATATCCTTGCACTTTTACAGCACTTTCTTTTAACAAGAGCTGTACAGCTCAGCCTTTGCTCCTGGAAGATTTAAATCACTTGCCAAACGATGTAAATGGACTAGGGTCTTTTATTTTTGTATTCTTAAATTGGGACACTTAAAAGGAGTGATTTTCACGTATCTGGCGATGAGCAGGCTTTGCAAATCAGCAACAAAGCTACTTACATGCTTAACATTGGACACGTACTTTGCTGCTTTTCCAGATCAAGTGAGAAAGGGTGGTCTTAAGTTTAAAAGTCCTCCACTAGGGCTCAAGGGATTAGACATAAGCACCAATCTCTACCTTGGGCTTCCTGTCTATCTCTGGACAAGCCTCATCCATCCTCTGGAAGATGGGGAAAGGTCCCCTATTTGCTGTGACAAGTGACACCCCAGGACATCCCTGCTGTCTTGGGCACAACACTCGGGAGCATGGGGAGGCTCTAGGTTCAGTTGGAGCCACACTGCTGATAGGGATATATGGTGGCAATCAAGTGCAAAGGGCCGTTAAGTGGACTTCAGGAGATCAGCAATGGAGCGCAAAGGAATTATTCTATTTTTTTAACAACAAAAGGCAAAAGAGCTGGGACTGAAAGGGAGATTACTCACTTGTTCTGAGACCTTTGTTGTTAATCACACCACACCTACTATGAGACCAGCGGGAAGCTGTTGGCTTCACCGCCCGGTTGGCGTGGTGCCACCCAACGCTTGTGCTGTCTCTTCATCTGGGACCCACCCGGCTGGCGCAGAGAGGAGCGAGGGCTCACAAACGCAGCGCTGCAAGTCTGCGCAGCTCTGGGCACAACCGCAATTTCACGTGTGCTCAGCGGGCGGTGAGGAAGCGAGTCAAGCCAAAGAGAGATGTAATAAGTGGAAACAAACGGAAATGACACAGCCTGGGCATGACGAGACATGTACAGTTGGTGTGTGTGGGGAAAAAAATGGGTTATAATGTAAAATCAAGCACTAGCTGCCAGTTCTACCTAGCTCATGACAGCTCCTTTCACGCAAAGAGACTCTGTTCGGCCTCGAACAGCCACAAGCATAAGGCACCGGTGTGGGGAGAGGGCTAGGAATTTCAAAGGACCAATCATTAGTCTGGCTGCCTAGTCTGCTGAAGACACAACAAAATAATCATGTTTAGGAGGTGCAGGCTGGCTAACAGCTTCCTTTTCCCCTTTACCCACTCATGTTACAGTGGAGACAAAGCAGCTGCCACACACTTCAGGCCACCACAGTTTCATCTTGGGTCATCCTTTGACCAGATGCAACAGTAAATGCCTCCAGGTGATGACCGTGGCCCTCCAAAATGCCCATGCTGTCTATCATGCTCAGATACTTCTTTACTCCAAACGCAGCTACTCTTTTCCCCAGGATGCTCCACCATGGCACAGGCTGAGGTGTAGCACTGCTCTCCCAATACCACCCATTATCTTCTGAAGCAGAAAAGATGATCTTTGCGTTAGGCGCTGACCATCAGTGCATTTAACAAAGCTTTCCAACCTCTGCTTGCTGCCCTGTGTACCTTTCACCAGTTTTCTTTGTGAGCATTGGAGCATCTTTCGTGTTACAGGGATGATGGGAAGAGACTTTTGCATAGGTGGCTGCATAGCCTGCCTGGACAAAACGGCTTTCCTCCTTCCATCCCTATTCTCAACTTTTTCTCCTGGTTTCTATTCATGCCTTTCCCCTTCCTAAGCCTAAGAGCACACCTGAGATGTCCTGTTTGCTCTCGGCCATTCCTGCTTGTGAGCAGACCGGGATAAGAAGCATGGTGGCAAGAAGAAAGCCTCCCTCACTTGGTGGCTCTCCCCAGCCAGCGAGCCCAGCTGCCTCGCTCCTGGGATCTCTTGAATCACAGTGACTCGTTGTCAGGACCTGCAGTGGGAGATGATTCAGTCCAAGCTCATGGGCATGGAGCGGACGTAAGAGCTATGTGGAGGCTTTGGCAGGTCCCTCCTAATGACTTCACTAGGCGGGACGCAGAGCACTTGCTCTGTGGGTGAGTGGAGGGGGAATGCTGCACAGTCATCTTCAGTAACAGGAACCAGTGGTTTGGATCCTCTCGTCCTCTTCCAGCTTCATGGTGCTGTTCAACCAGTGCCAGCCCTGGGCCCAAATCGACAACTAAGCCTTCCCTGAAACTTAAAGGTGCTCATAGCTTGTCAAAAGCAGCATGGCCTGCTCCTTCAAAACAAGAGGAAGGATGAAGAAGACATTTATCAGCTCCTAACCAGTTCAATCCTCCTACAGGTTGAGCTATTTGTAAGAACTGATTACCTCCTCTTTCCCTTGAAGCACAGCTCAAGTTCCAGCCCGAGTGCTCCTTCATGCTTCAATATCTCCTCCCAAACGTACCTTCAGCTTGTTCCAGACTTGAGACAAGATGTCAGCAAACATCTTCTCCAGTGGGAGCACTTGCCCCAAGTTAACAGCTCAACAGACACACCAGGCAGCTGTGGTGGTAAACAGGGGAAGGAGGAGAGGCCTGTGGGCATTGGTGATGCCCATTAGCTGCCCTGGAGGTTGTGTACTGATCACTATCAATTAATTGGCAGACAGGAAAAATCCCCGTTTCCTCTCTTTAAACATCCATGAGTGATACTAGAAGTTACCTAATATGAGTAACTGAAAGGACTGAAAAATCTACAGTGTCCAGCAGCTTACTGGACTCCAAGAAGCAGCAACTCAATAATGCACTTTACATTTTCACCATTTTCTTGCTCATTTCCCTTTCTGTCCTACCCACAAAAGAGAATGGAAATACTGCAGCAACTGCTGAGCATCATGATCCTTTTGTAGACAACACCACACTGGGCCTGCAGTGACACAAAACCAGAGAATCAGATTATATTGGTTTTCATAAAGTTGGGAGAGCTGGTCCCCAAGGGCACATACCAAGTTGCTTAGCAGCTATCCGGCCATAATAGCTTTCAGCTTTCCAATATAACTTTTCCTGGGTTTCCTCCAAAAAATAATAAGACCAAAGCTGCCTGGAACAAACTCACTCTGTAGAAATTCCCCCACTCGCCATTGGACAGCAGATGTGTGACTGCAGGGCTGAGGCACTTGAGGATTTATTCTTCGTTAGCTAGGTGGTCTGGCCAGCAATTCCTCCCAGCACCTCCCTTCCTGGACCTGGGTGCAGTTGGGCAGTTTCCAAAGGCAGCAGCAGTACCCCCAGGCATGTCTGACCATGCCATTTATTATCAGCGCACCTTGGCCACCCCTCCATGTCACACAACTTGCATTGAACCCTCCCGTAAGGCTGAGAGTAGAAATGCAACGAGCGGTATGACTGGTAACATCTTGGACTCATCAAAGGAACTTAAGTGAACACAGTACCTGGCTGCTACCAAAGTTGGTGGGAATTGGGCACCTCATTGTCCTACATCCAGACAGAAAATGCAACCCAGGCTCCCATCCTAACCTAGCCAATCCCATAGGTAACTGCTTGACTCATCACTGTGATTTGGGGATTAAAAATCAGCCATCTACACACAGAATTTGTACCCATTGTCTAGAAGCCAAGCAGTACATGAAGCTGTAAAATCCAAAAGGCAAATGCCTTTGCTTTTCATATTTCACTCTTAGTGACTTCTCAAAGATTTATTATATCATTAATATCTGCATGAGGCTTATTCTGAGTGGTTTACTGGAAAATTACGACTTGTCAGCAATTAACATAAAATGAATAGGATTTGAAGGCAGGACAACCCATCATAAAGGACTTCTTAGACACAGCTCTGATGCTGGTACTTTAATAGAGTTATTTTAAGAATGATTCCTAAACAGCTACAGGTCAAGCAGATATTTCGTATAATGGATACAAGAAGGACTGACAGTCTGAATTAGTCTGAATTACAAATGGAATCCAAAGGCTTTCTGGCTTTTGAAAAGACAGTCTTTCTTCTTGTCTTACAATTTCCATTTGGAAAAACAAATCCCCCTGCAGTGCACACCTGGCTTTTCATTTGAGCTCCCCAGAAGGTCCTAGGGAAAAACCATCAAAGACAGCTGAGTGTCTAAATACTCCAGGCCCTTTCTGTGCACCTCCTTCTTTAGAAGCCAACTGAAATAGGAGGAATAATTTTACTTTACTCTCGGGGTCCGCACAAGCCTCCAGAAAAGGTGGTATTTCTTGAAGGCACGCACGTGAATATAATCCTTGCCACATTCTTTCTGCTCTGATTTGGGCAGTGGGTGGGTTTGTTTGTCATCTGTCACATTGGACAAATAAGGAGATGTCAGAGCTCCCTGAGAGTCCCCTTTGGACCAACAGGTGATTCTCCTCCACGGCTGATCCTGAAGTTGGGACCCTGTCCTCTCCCACAGTAGGGCTTTACATGCACTTTGGTGCAGAGAAGGAGGAGGTTTAGCAGAATGACAGCTCGCTCTCTTCCATGTAAAACCACCAGATAATTAATCTTTCTACCATCACACGGGTGAGGACATGAAAGCAGACACAGCAGCCTAGAGACAGCCAAGAGATCACAGGTGTCCTTCCCCCCATTTGCCATTGCTGAAATCTGCTAGCTAAAGCTCCTCCTGTTCCACCTCAACCCCAAAAATTCTGCCAAATCCCTAGTGCCAGAAATCACTGCCTACTTCTTCTGGATTATGATGCATTCCTTCCTCAGCCTTACAAACCCATTTCCTTCTCAGTGGCAGAGGATTAAATTTCTTTCAGAATCAGCGGAAACAATCTGTGCTTTTACAAATAACGTATTAGCATTAGGACAAATTCATCTCTGATCTCATTCATCACTTGCTTCAGATCTCTTGGTAGACAATATATCAGTCTTCTGACAGTCAGCACAGACTTCTTACCGTCTGGGAGGAAAAAGCTTTGGCATCTGGTTTAGCCACTGCAACTCCAGCAGCATGGGAGCACAGCGTGTCGAGGACAATCCTGACGCTGCTCTTGGATGCCATCAAACCAGTTGTAATGACCTACAATGGCTCTCCCTGAACGGACAACAGCAGAAGCCCTGCAAAATTACTCATTTTCACATCGTTTCCTATTAGTAATCTTCATCAGAAACCTGAGGCTTCCTGAACTGGCAGGTTCATCTGTGCCAGCCTGCTTACGCGAGCACCCCACGTGCTCCCCTGAATGACTTTCCTTCCCCCATTTCTCATTGTCTGTGAAGTGCTGCAGAAGTGGATTAAATAAGCTATCATCTCGGTTAGTGATAATGAGAAAATTGAAACAAGCTGTTCCATAAATGTGATCATTATCTAGTAAATTAAATGAGATATTCAAAGTGTCCACCCAACAATGGCCAAGGAACTTCTCCTACTCTGCATTTCTTTTATCTGGGAGAAAGAGGAAATGATCACAACGTCCCACAAACTGGAGACTTCAATGGACACACTGTCATTAAAATCATCTGGCTTTCCACGCTTGCTGCAATGGACACAGCATGGTAACTAACGGCCGTTCAAAGACCGAGAAATTCAACTCTGGATATCGCTGGTGCTAATGGCCAGTTAACAGGGACCAGATTTTTGAGGTTTGTCTTCTGGAGAGTGGGGCTGGGGACACCATACGTCACCAGGGTGAGAATCGCTGTCTAGAGCTCTGCCTAGAAGTCCACTGTAGATAGACAGGGGCTGCAGGGATAGCTGGGAAATCTGCTGAAGATGGTGGGGAAAAAAAACCACAACAAATTCAATGGCTCAAGTAGAGGAACAGTTTTCTGACAGGTGGATGAAGGAGAGGAGCAGTCAGAGCTTCATACCTGGTTGTTACTGGGATGTCACTCAAGGTGGGGCCGGGGGGAGAGGGGAAAATCAGCCTTTCTGTCTTCTACCTAAATGCCTGAAACTCTAAGCCTCAAGAAATAAATGTAGTTCAAAAAAAGACTGTGGAAATTATGAGTTTGTATTTAATCTCCTGTTTTACCATGCAAAACACTGACAAAGAGCAAAATAATGCTCTATTTTCATTGCATTTTTCTTCGTGGTTCTGTTGATCCCATTTTCTCTTCCAGAGAGAAGGATAAAAATATGCCCCCTCCAAAGCAGTTCCTCCTCATCCCTGACAAAAGCTGACTATTGGGGAGTGCCTGCTCCACGGCTGGTCCTTGGTGCCAGCTCTCTGCTTTGCTCTGGCATGTGGAGTATTTGCAAGAGACACCAGGAGCAGCCCGTGGGCTTTCCCAGGGCAGGGGCAGCTCCCACACCAGCAGCCCAGCAGGGCCCAAGGGTGGCTGACGTGTCCCCCGTCCATGCCAGGCCAATCCACTCTCTTCACCCCGTTACTGGCACACCCTGATGTGGGGTTCCTCAAACGCATGGGATCTGCAAGGTATCCATCCCCTGAGCGGAGCAGCGATCTCACGACAGGAGCCACGCAGAAGACATGTCCAGAGAGCTTGTACCTAATGGTCCTTCAGCCTGCAAACGCTTGTCAGATGCAGCTCCGGGTATGTTGTAGCTCATAGAAGAGTCTCAACAAACACAAACAAGTGACCAAACCGTGAAATGCCCCCAAGAAGCCAAAACTGCCTTCAAGGAAGAGTGCTGCTGGAGAAGGAGAAGGTGCTGGACTCTCTCCCTGGCAGTGCTTTGCTCCAGCAAGCTCCCTGCTCTCCCTTCCCAACAGATTATCCTAGGGACGGAGTAAACATGCAGGCAAGGAGCATAACGCAATTCAGACTCTGGAGCCAGCTGAGCTGAAGGAAAACCTCTGTGGCAGTGGTGGAGAGCAGGAGCTGCAAGCTCCAACTGGCCATCGGAGGGCAAACTGCTCCAAGCATTGTTGCACAGTTCAACACTGGCATTGCTAACTTTGCTTGCAGTCAGCCTCCTTTCTTGAAAGATAATCCAGGCCTGCCTTCCAAGGAGTTTTAATTGTTCGGAAATTTTGGAAGGGCTCTTATTTCAACCAGACAGAAGCGTTGAAAAAAGCAGTGAGCAAAGCAGGACACGCTGGGAATGTCCTGCAGCTCCCGGGCCAGCACCGGAATTCCTCTTTTCCCCAATGGCAGAAACTTTACAGCAGGGCTTCAGCATAACCCAGTCAAAACAGGCTGCTAGGAAACATCAAGATGGTTAAAAATAGGGATTGTGCTGGTCCAGTGTTAACTCTTAACAGAGAAGGCAGTGACTTCTTGCTGGGTGCAGGGACCTGGAAAGGATTGCCGGGCGCAGGCATCGCCACCAGTCTGCTTTTACTTAGCAGTCTCTCTCTCCCCTGTGCTGCCTTCGATTGCCCAACCTCCCTCTCATATTTTCCTTCATAGCTCGTTTGTTTTCCTCCTAACACCACAGAAATCAACCCAGGATGGCCATTTTCGTGGCTGGCCTGTTTTCAGTGTGCTTTCTGGTCGGCCTTCAGCCCTGACGGCAATAAGCAGCATCAATTAACAAGGAGTGGATACTGTAGCCCATCACCAGAGAGGGGCAGGGTGTCAGAGCATGGCCTGAATATCTCTTTATCTCCCTGGTTTTACCCAGAAGTACTCTCATCTGGCTGCACACACATCTCCACTCCTAAATTTCATAGCTTTTTAGCATGGAAAGCAGCAAGGTGGCTTCCTCGCAAATATCTTTGCCTCCTTTTATTTATTGGTGAATTTTAAGGTTAAGATCAATTGAGCTCCATGTGCCTGGGCCAATTCCCAGGTGCTTGATTTCTTTCTAGCACTCTGTATGGCCCACAACGTACGGCAATATTCTAGCTGGAAAGTAGGGAGGATTAGTAACATGAAGGAAAGCCAAACTTAAGAGCAGAGCGCCAGGACAGCCAGCGAGCTACTCACTACCCATCTGCAGACAGTGCCTCCAAAAAGCACTCCTTACTACTGGCGTAACGCTAGTAGGATGGAGAAAAGCCTCTCTCATCCTGAAAAATGAGAAATGTCCCCAGCACTCCTCTTTCAACTAGGAAGATGACAGGTCATGCTCAATACTCAGTGAAATATTTGGAGTTTAGTTAAAAAATTGGGAAGCAGGTGAAGTTGTGTCTGCTCTCTCAAGCTAGCCATAACTGCCACCCAAAAGCCCTTGGAGAAAACGAATGGAGTTGCTCTATTTCTTCATTCTTTGAAGCATCATGGAGCAACCAATGGGCAAAACTCATTCAGATGCTGTTGCTCAAATGGATTATCATGGAAATACAGTGGGTTGAAGTTAAAAAGGCCCAGATTGCAACCAGGTTTTGACAAGAAGGTTTCCAAAATCAGAGAGAATGCAAGCCAATCTGTGACTGCCTGACATGCTATCACACCCAGAACAAAAGCCAAGCTACAAAACCTTTGGAAACTGCAAAAAAATGAACTCCACATGTACCACCAACTCTGCTTGGCTGGTAACAACCTGCCCTGTCCATGCACTAGGAAAGACCAAATAGTCTGGGCTGCAATTTATCTCAGTGACCATGGGGAGATGGAGGTGCAAACCTGGTGACACCTCCTACAGACCTGGCAGCCTTCCCAGTGCCATAAACAGTTTTGCTCGAGTAAGCACCCATGAGGGTCCAGTAAGCACCAGCTCTGCTTGGCGAGCGGAGACCTTGCCAGAGCGGAGAAGAGAGGCACTCGTGCAGAGAGGCAGGCTGGTGGGAAGCAAAACTAGTTGGCATTCAGCACAGGAGGGCAAGGAGAAACCGAGCACAAGCCCCAAGGGCAGCTGCCTTGCGCTTGAGCCGCGCAGCTCAAATCCATCTTTAAATCCTGACAGCGAGGAGCTCAGGGCCCTGCTAATCCCGTGCTCTCACATCTGCACAGCTCCATCCCGCAGCAGCAGGCAGCTGCTGGGACTGCTGTGTATTTAGTACCGACGCTTTCAAGGTGGTTTTGGTCCTCCTGCCCAGCCCTTTGCTGTGCCTGGAGGCTAAAGTCACCCAACAGCAACACCCATATTTTGTGACGGAGCCTCAGAGTCCACATAAAGCATGATCCACAGCCCGGGGGACGAGGGACAGGGTTTCTGGGACTGAGCTCCCACCTCACACACCAAACCACCAAATCACCGACCGGCTGTGTGCGTGGCAAAGTCTGGGCACTGCACACAACCAGATCGCTCGGGCGTTGTGGTTTTCAGGCTCAGGCACCTGGCTGCTGCCAGGGCTGCTCGGGTGAGAAGGAGCATCGTCCTCGCAGTGACCGATGCAGCAGGGTTTTGGTAGCAAGCCCTGGCAAGCTGTTAACCTTCAGAAGCAATGGTTCACCGTGGCTTCTGCAATGCGATGGACCAAGGCAGACCAGGCATCTTTCTATTTTACTGCTGCTTCAGCAGGAACAGGCAGCTGACAGCTCCTGATCCCAGACCACAGTTAAAGAGAATGCTTCCAGATCACTGCACAAATAATAATAATAGTATTCATGGAATTACAGGAAAACCTTGCTTTTCTAACTCCAATTCCAGGTTGAAAAGCACTGTTATTAGCAGTCACACATGAGCTCAATTGCTTTGATTAAAGAGCAACTGTCTAATCTCTGCCTGGACTCAGTCCTGGGTTTTAATGCCTGATTAACTACCCACTGCCAGGATTATTTTGCATCTTTGCATATTTTGGAGCCCTAGGTTTCCATTTATCCCTACAGAGAAGGAACTGTTTAAACCAACTCTCATGCGCACTGGCAATTTAAAGGACCGTGTGTGAGTTCGTGGCTGAGTCATGGCTGGAGCACATTTGAGGGGGGTTTTAGGATGATCTGCCACTTCTCAGGGAGCAAACCCAGGACAGGACGCTCTCAGATCAAGGCAGGGTGTTCACCGTATGCCTTAGCCCTCATGGGAGACACCAGCTGTCACCTCCAGGAAATCAGCAAGTTATCACCAGTTTCAGTAGAAGCGGCTGGAAAATTGACTCCCTATCCTGGGAACATTCAGGCCTTTCATAAGAAATAATAAAATAAAATAAAATAAAATAAAATAAAATAAAATAAAATAAAATAAAATAAAATAAAATAAAATAGGTTTTAGGTTTTCAGTTTTTCGTTTTCCAGCACAACTCAAAACTGCTGTGGAAAATACAAAGCTTACTGTGGCAATTGTTTACGTATCAAATTCTAATATTCCTTCTAAGGAAAAATCAAAACTTTCTGGAAAAACTTCCTGACTAGCCATAACTACCTGCCCCCTAAATAGTTTTCTCTGAGCAGCTGTATCTCATTATTTACAGGCACTTGTCCAACCTGTATCCCACACCTAGATGTAGCATCTTCCTCCTCTACCACTATGAGCCCCCTCATCCCATTTGACATCTGTCAGGACGACCTGAGCTCTCTCTTCTCCTAAAAGAAGACACCAGCTCAGCCTAGCGGAGCACGAACTGCACCAGCTTTTGCTTGTCTCCTCCTGACTGTAGCCCTAATTGTGCTGATGCTGATCCAAACCTGCTGTTCTTCAAGAGCAGCCCATGCTGGGCCTCTCCCTCAGCATAACCGCGATGCATTAACCCCAGGGAAGAACGGCAGCTATTCTGGACTGAATAAGGACTTTAGTTGGAGGGCAAACAACAAACCCACAGCCCCTTTGGCACAAGACAGCCAGATCGTACGAGGTTTGGAGCCAAGAGGGTTTGCTGTGAGCAATACCTAATGCCTTAGGTGACCACTGCTTCTCCACAGCCTTCTCCAGTTCTCCTGTCTTCTACGTATTGCTAAGCACCATATTTAAGGATGTAATTTTTGCTGCGGCCAAGGTATTTCAGCGCAGAACAACAGGATTTACAGATGGGCAGAGCGGGATGGGACAGAGGGAAGGAGAATGGGGTTTAGTCACTGCCTTGATATCAAAGAAGCAAAGAGAATATTTTCACAACGATGCCCTTAAAAGAGAACAAAACGTCCCTGTTGAATCGGGTAACTGGGTCACGGAAGTGAGCCGATGAAACACAAAGCCCTGAAAGATATCCATGCTTTGGGGTGGCGGTGTGGAAATCTTCACGCAACAGCTCAATGAGTAACAACAAAACGAAGCAAAGAGCATATCAGGTGATTCATGTACAGCTCCTGCAGGTACACACCACGCGGCCGCCACCGGAAAAGGCTCACTCGTGTTAAGGCAATTCTACCTACAGGCTGCCCCCAGCCTTCGGCATTTTTTTCTTCCTTCCTTTGTTTTAGTGTGGCTCTAATTGCTGAGGACGTTCATAGAGAAATGGGATTTCTGGTCTCTGGAAGCCCATCTGCTCCCACTGTTTATTTCCTGCAGTTGTCACAGTTGTCTCGTAATGAATTCCAGCGTCACGACAGCACTGATGGTTCTTCCCATGGGGAATGTGCAGGGAAACCACCCTGGTCGAGAAAGCAAGCCCACGGTACCCAAAGGACCCCGAAGACATGGGAAAGAGCAGAAGGTGGCCCCATGTTTCACGAAGCTCCCACCAATGCAGGAAAATCTGGGAAACAGAATTTGCTACGGCAACACATCCCTCCAGGCTGAGAACCTGGGGACGCGCTCTGCAAAGCACTGCTGGGACACTGCACTCATCCCGTCCACCAGAGCTGGCTCCAGGGCTTTCTGGGAAGGCAGATCTTCCCCCTTCCAGAGCCAGACCTAGAGCACCCAGCCAGGGTAGAGCACACCCTCTACACCAGGACAGAATCACAAGTGGTCACGGAGCAGACTACGCACACCATCAGATGGTGGGAGAAGCCAAATTTCCCAAGGGAATTAATCGTAGCACTGGTGCACATGCTGTGCGCACACCAGTGCACACTAGTCTGCATGGGGCGCACTCAAAGGAGCAGAGACAGCAACGCCCCACAGGTCTGCGCACAAACTTTCAAATGAACCATGCTCACATCTGGTTTCCACCTGTTCTGCATTCCCCTTTCCTGCCCGCTGCATGCCTTGAATGTCTGTGTAGACTTTCCAAGGTTACCAGCAAGTAAAGCAGACCTTCGCTCCCCCCGCTCCCCAGCTCGACACTTGGCTCCACCAGCTCAAGGGAGGAGCTGAGGTTTGTCCCCAGCTCGTAGGTCCCCAGCCTACTCCATCCCTTCTGCACCTCGCAGCAGCGACGCCTTTGCGGCAGATGATCCGTCCCTCCTCAGACACTTCCAGAGATATGGTGGCCAGCCGAGAAGTACAGGCAGATTGGGGGCATCCAAATGAAAAGTGCATAGGCTACACCATCCCGCCCCGAGGATTCACGCAGGATGGATAACGCTTTATATTTCAATTTTGCTTTCTACGAGCATGGTGAGTTAGTAGGGTTTGAAAAAACACCCGGGAAGAGATACAGTTAAGGTCTCCTTACAGCACACACACACTGCCCAGCTGGGCTGTCTCTGGAGAGGCTCCCACGATGGAAGGAGCACAGTAGGTTGTCCTAAGCAAAGCTCAGCTTTGGGGACAATTTGCTGTGCAAAATACCAATTGAAGACGTGACGCTATGCAGGAGGAAGAACTTGATCAGGGCTGCTTGTGACCCCGACTGGCAGGACGAGCACGAGCAGTGTGGAGAGTGAGCAGGCAGCGGGGGAGCGAAATGGGGAAAACAAGGCAAACGTACGAGAGGTGGACGAGTATCATTAGTTTAACCACAGAAACACCGTCAGCTCTGATGGGTTTTCAGTCATTTAAGAGGTGGCAAAACAAAACAACAAATGATTTCGTTTCCTTTCTTTGCTCTCCTTCTCAGCAGCATTGGTAAATTCAACCCAGCTCATGCCAGAGCACTACAGAGCCTGTGCCCGGCCCCCTTCTCACTTGTGAGCTTCCTTATTTCAAGATTATACATCTTCATTTCTCCACTTTTCCAGAACAAAGACAGCACTGTTTTGTTACTGTACAGCTACTTAGTCATTGCTGAACCAAGCCAGAAAACCTAGTATATGTCAGAAGACGCATGAATAAAGGATTTGATTAGGGCAAGGGAAAGAGGGAAGGAGGAATAGATATGGTATTTGCATTGCTGCTGCACACAGTTATCAGACGCACATGAATTGCATTTGAAAAGTTCACAATAATCATCAAATTTTTTGGCTGACGTATGTTAGTATAAATTTAGGGACTTTGGTGATAGCAAGCAGATTCATAGTTGCTAAGGGTGCGGCTCCTAACCTGGACTGTTTTCTGATTTCTTTACCGAATTTCTAATAAAATGCCATTCACAAAGCTAATACCCGCCACACGAATGGTCCTGTTCAGCTGCTTAGGACTTGCTCCCTGTGGATCTCAGCAGGGCTCCAAGGCAGAAAACACGGCATTTTTGGCCTTTTATTTCTACAGGCTGCATCGGTACTCACTTCAAGTGGAGAGCTTTCCAAATCCGAGCTGACCCATTTCTGCCTGTGGCATTGAGGGCACCTCTTCCACTAATCTCGTGTGTCAGCGTGGTTCGGGTGGTAATACTTGTCTCTGGGACAGCAGGTTAGGGATTTACTGAGTCCCACACACCACGTCCTTTAATTCAGTGTCAACCAAGGATAAGCCAAGGACCTAGGGCAAAGCGTGATCCATTACAATTTCATGCTGGGTGGGTGCTGTATTGTTAGAAACGCAGCTCCGGCTTTCAGATGAGAAGCCGAGTCTGAACTGCCGCCCGGCTGTATTTGCTCCAGATTTGGGGAGAGCAAATATTCGCATTTTTTCCCTTCTGTCACCCAACAGGACTTAACGTGGCTGAAGCTAATGGTGATGCTAAAAAAGTTAATAAAGAATATACATGGCTATAAAATCAGAAACAACAAAACAGAAAGTAGACAGAAAGAAATGCATTTTTCTCAATAATGCCAAGAGGTTTTCGCCACAGTGCTGCGGAGGGCTGGGCGTGCAGGAGCGGAGGAGAGAGGCGATGGGCAGTGACATTTACACTGCGGAGAGGAGCGCTCCCAGCGCTCCCTCCCTCCCTGCTCGTGGGACACCTCTGCTAAAGACATCACTCCGCATGGCTCCGGTCCGCTCCCGCTGCAAATGGCAGCGGCCTGGCTGACCTTTCATCAGGCGGCAATTGCTGAACACACACACACGGCACTGCCCGTCCCTCCCCACACAGGCACCCTCCCGAACTATTCACCGAGATGTGCATCGCACGGGTACTTTTGGGGAGAGACAGCCCCTTTCTGCAGCTTTGGAGACCTGACTTCTTCGCACCCTGCAGGCTCCTGGCTGCAGAAAGGAAAGCCAGACCAAGTTTGCCAACGCTTTAAAAAGAAAAAACACCCTGCCATTTCTACCCTGGCACATCCTCCAGCTTCTGTGAAAACAGCCTCGAAGGGTATCTGGTTGATAATGAAAACTGCGTCTTTTCACAGTAAAACACAGCGAGCCTCTGGGGCTCGCGTTAGGACTACAAAGCTTGTTTGTATACTGGAAGGCCAGGAAGAATTATCCCATCTGACTTCCCGTACATCCCAGCCTATTCATTTTCACTCAGTTACCCTGTATTAAGCTTAATTACCCCAGTATTAAGATAAATGGCTTGTGTTGATTACGGCCTATCTCAAAAGAGAGACTATTACAGTGTTTGAGACAAAGCAGCCTCTGCTGGGGGTGATTTGTCCCCAAGGCTCTCTGTCCCTGCTGCCAAAAACACAAGCCCTGTTGAACTTTCTTTGCTGCGTTTTACCAACCAGGGATGCTCACATTGAATTACCTCCTGAGATTAAGGAACCCTTTTGTATCTGGCGTTTTCTCTTTGCAAAAGTACTTGGGCACAGATGTCAAACTGCTTCTTGCTTCTCTCTGCCTCGCTAAACAGGGCTCTCGCCCTCGATGCCTATTTTCTCTGGCTCTCATCTCTCTTTTTGCGGCTCTGTGCTGTACCTTCTCCAGGTTTTCAAAGAACCTGTTAAAAGCCCAGAAGCAGCACTGCATCTGTGGCTCACAGCGGCTCGAGATCTTGGGATGTTGCAGCCTTCAGCATCACCAGAGGGAACTTGCTGCTCCACACACTTTGACCAACAGCAGCACCTTCTCCAAAGGAATCCACCCCCAACCAAGGTGGGTTAAAATAAAATTGAGGCTGATAAAAAGGCAAAAATCCCCAAACCAGCTGGATTCTGCTTTGCTCCTGTTATGCGGGGACTTCGGAAGCCTTTCTGTAGAGGAACGTAATTCTTTAGTGTTACCCGTAGCCGCTTTGGGCTGCTATTAGTTAGGGAACATCTTGACATGGTTCAGATGCCGCCTCCAACATCACTCCTGAACCAGATACGCTATTTTGCAGCCTGGCAGACAAGTGCAGATATTGCATTCCTGTACTAGGGAAATTTTTTCATCTTCTGATACAGCACTAACCATCACATTGCCTATTTTACATAACTTTTAATCCCCATTTTTGTGATCATTAACAGGCGCAATTTGGTGCTAGTTGATCTGCTGGCATGGTAGCCAGGCAGCCCTGGGAAGGACCATGGACTGTCACACTGTCACGTACTCGACTACTCAGGTGGAAACCGCTCCCTCCCCTCCTTGCTTCTGGAAACAGAAAGAGGATCTAGGTTTCCATGGGTTCGGGGTTTTTTTGCCTTTGGTCCAAGAACAACTAAATCTTCTGTGACTGAGAAAGGCTTCACCTAGGTGATGTGATCTTCCTCGCTAGAGACTGCCAGCACAGACAATCTGTCCTGGCGAGCTATCAGAGTGGGGCTAACTGAGCATAGGTCAGTGAGAAAGATGCATTTTGAGCCTTGCTTTATCCCTTCTCTTCCCTGCTGCCTTGTGCCAAGACTAGAGAGTCACTTTAGATGGGATAAACAGAAATAAACACCACCAACCCCCTTTTTTCTGCCAACATCCTTCCTTTCACTTTAGCTCAGCCCTGGCATTGAGCAACCACACCGGTCATGGCACAGTTGAACAGATTCCCTGGAGATCAGGTATGCTCAAACTGAGTATATTTAGGAAATACAAAGTAATTTGCTTCATTCCCCATAAGCGCTGACCATACAGCGACACACACACATACCCAAAGCTGCTCTGGGTTTTGGGCATTTGTATGTGCTCCTAAGCAGGCAGCTCATGTGTCCTCCCCCCTGTACCAGACACTCTTAAGGTTTCTCTGCTCAGATCTCAGCCCTTTGCACTTTATACTGCTGTTCAGCAGGACTTTATTCCCTGCATTGAAAGAGGCAAGGCAACTTTCCTCTTCTTACTAAAGTTTTTTGTTGCTGCCATTTACTTCCCTCTTCAGACCAGGCTGAGCACCAAGCCAGCTACAGCCACTGCGATGGCACAAGAAATACATTTCCATCTGATGCTCAAGCAAACACCTGGAATGTAGAAAGGAAGACAGAGTGTCTTCCTCTGGGCTTTCTTACAGCTCTGTTGTGGGGCTTCAGCCTGTCCAGCAAAGCCTCCTTGAGATCACTCCGGCCATGAGCTAATTGAGACCAGGTTTAATACAGACCCTAATAAAGGACTGTGAAAGCAAACCAGCCTCAAACACCATTAAAAGTCCTTGTTTAACTGTTAAGCTTGCTTAACTCTACCTAGAGGATGAGACTGTCTGAACCAGAGAGTCTCCTCCCTTATCATTCAATCCTATCACATTTTAATGTCAAAATAATACTCTTCTACGACGGTGGTATCTTGTTCCCTTAAAACCACGGTTCACAGCATATAAGCAGGCCTGTGCTTACTAGATGGGTACCACCACCACTTTTCCAGGCTATTTACACCAAGGGTTGCTGGAAACACTTTCAACGTGTGGGAGCAGCTTCCCCGTTTTCTTTTCTATCCAACCAAAAGGGTGCTCAAAATGAGGGAGGAAAAGCAGCATCCCTGGATGCTGCCCAGACCTGTGGCCCAAAAGGTTCATTACCTGGGAGGCCAGGAGGGTAGAGCGGCCGCAATCTGGTTCCTGCTTTCCTGCATGTTCTGACTCTGTTTTCCACTCTTGAACAGTCTGGCAAGAGCATCTGTAAGGCTCCATAAATTAACATCTGTGAAATGTTTTGAGATCTCAAGATAGGAGTGGCTATAAAACCCCCCCAAACTATTGATGTCTTTTATTATTTATTAATGCTGCTGTTGTGCACTTAGCCTGGAGCTCTTGGAGCGTTTTGAACAACAAAGAAAATCACCGTGCCCGGGCAGGGGCTCGAGCTCTGCAGCAAGGTGACCCCCATGGGTTGCAGAAGGCCGTTTTCACCAGCAGTTTTGCACTGGACAAAGCCAGCGGAGCAAAGCCAAGCAGAGGGCAAATGCCTTCTGAGACGCTGAGTCAGGTGCTGGCTGCCCAGACCTCCTGGAGCAACGTGGGGGATTTGGACATGGCTGGTGGGATAGGGCAAGGTGTGACCTGGAGGTGGGAGGCATTGCTCTGTAGCTATGTCCCAAAATGCAGCCTTAAGACAGCAAATCTTGCCCACGCAGCTCTGCGTCCAGCCTCGGCTGAGCAGGGACAGGTTTGTTCCAGCTGGGAGAGGTCGGCGGGTCAGGAGGGCAGAGCAGCACCCACGACCCCTCTGGCCGCAGGCTGGACCTTCCTCAATGGGAGACTCTCCAGCCAGCCAGGCCCGTTTTTCTCTGCATTGTGACTTTAATAGAAGCACAAAAGTCTTTCGTTTAAGTGGGTATAAATGGTTAAAGGCACTTGTTCCTCTGAAAAGAGAATGAAATTGCGGTTGACACCTCCATAAAGGAGAGGCTTTTCAGGCACAGTAGGAAAGCAGCAGACGAGGAGTCTTCCTCACTTTGCATGCCTACAATTAGATCTGCAGCCTCCTCCTCTGGTGTTGTTATAGAAATAGGTACCGGTGTCTTCAAAGGAAGAGAAACTTAATGGCCTCACTGGCGGTTTGATGAATAATTAATCGGGAAGTTAACTAAGGCCTCTAGAGAGACCGTCTTTAATGCAAAAAAGCATCTTTGGGCAGTCACGGCAGGCACTGGGTGAGGGAGACGCAGGATGATCTACACACACACTGCATCAGCCAGAGGGCATGGATGAACAGACACCAAAACATTCCCCTCGCTCAGTCCCATACACCGGGGGACTTATTTAATGATGGTAGAGACCAGCGGGTATTGTCAGGCTTCCTTCCCTCACCCAACTGTATGGGATGGGAGCCCCCATGTGTGTGACCCCCCTGGGGCGTCCCACCAGAGCTCAGAGCAGTAAGTCTGCCGTGGCTCCACTGTGGGAGGTCTCACTGAGCCGCAGCAGGTTGTCCTTTGGCTTGGAGAAGCTCAGCTCACTCTTTGACATGACCAAGACCACCCCATCCCAGGAGGAGTCATGTCAGCATGTGCCATGCTGCTTGCTGTGGGAGGGTGGCCGCCTCCATCTCTGCTGTGGGAAAAGGGGGATGGCAATTTTAGCCAGCTCTTTGGGTGTTTTGCTGGAGATGCTCTTTAAAAGCGAAGCCTTTCGCTTGCTGGGCTTTCTGCAGTGCCTCCTACAATGGCAGCCGTCACTGCTGTGCTGTAATACAAATAAATAATATCGCACATGACTCACTGGTTGTACTTGTGAAACATGAGGAAAGAAGGTAACAGCCAAACGTGTTTAAACACATTGGCCTGATTGATATTTTTAAGAAAACAACAGCAACGCCGTGCCCATCGGAGCCTTCTCAGATAAATGCTAAACGTGCCATTGAAAATATCATCTGTTCAGATTCTGTTCAGATTTAATCATCCTCCATTTACCCTTTCCAAAAATAAAATGGAAAAAAAAAAAAAAGGAAAAAAGAAATCTTTCTGGCTGAAACATTTGGTTCTTGCTCAAGAATCTGGTCTGAATTTTATAAAGGTTTCCTGGAAGCGGAGATCAAGGGGCTGGTTTGGGGCTCAGAAAAAGCCCTCTGGCAGGATGAAGAAGAGAAAACTGCCAGAGACCGAGACTGATACTTTGTCATTTGCTTATTGGGAACACTGCACAGGACTGTTCCTGCTAATTAAAACCAGCGGTGACCAAAGCTCATTTGCAGAGATTGGGCTTTGGCCAAGCGTTTGTGTGTGGATGAGGAAATGAGATCATAAAAGTCACGACCGGCCTCCAAGCTCGGGGTGTGTAATTGCCTCTCACACCTTGCTTCCCAGCCCCTCCAAATACCACCTTTCCCAATAAAAGTGGGAGTGGGGCTCCTCACCTCTGTTTTGAGCTGGGGGACCGTGGAAAGGGACCAAGAAAATCCCTGCACTGGGATTGTCCCTGGTACAAGCAGATTAAAACCGCTCTGCAGCTGGCCCCTGTCCAGCTGGACGTGGCTTCTGTATTTATGAATTTTATGTGTGACGTTTCTCCTCAGGTAAAAATCTGTGCCACTGTGAGCTTAGCTACAACGCACATTGAGATCCGTAGGATTAGCCAGAGCAAGGACTTGCTTTATAATTCAGAGAAGAGAAGCCCTTCGCTGCTGAGCCACCCTGCTGACCACAGCTCCAAAAGGGTGGCTGAAACGTCCCACGTCTGACACCCGTCTCAGAGAAGGGCTCCCCGTGACCACCTCCAACACTGTGGGTGAACAACAGGCAGCAGCACCGACTAGTTTCCCCCCAAAACCTGAACTTGTCACGCTCTTTTATCGATGAGGTAGGGAGGACTGGTGGGCTGATGTGAGCAACGCCGCAGAATTGCTGCCTACTTAAATATATACATACATGGGGAAAAACTATACACTGCCTTCAGCAGATACTGTGATTTAAGTCACAATACGCCTACTGGCATATCCACCTCCATAAATTTACCGTCTCAAGTGTCCCAATATAATAATAACACCGGGTTAGAGCAGTATAATCGTGTAGCATCACTCCTACCTCAGAGTACGTAATGCATCCACACGCTGGGGCTACCCCAAATGCCGAGGTTTTGTTACACCAGTGTAGTTTTACTGGGAAATTTCTGAGACATGACCTAAGGTGTCTCGACTTTTTCTGCAGGACTAACACAGTGCCTGTCTGGTACCCTCAGCTGTACCCAAATATCTGCTGATAAAAGGTGTCCAACAGAAAGAACAGGAATGTCAATCCAATGGTTAAGACAACTCATCTCCTCTAATGACATGTCTTTTCATTTTTCTTCTCAAAGGACAGAATCAAAGCCTAAATTAACTAATTCCCTCCAGCCATACACCAACTAATTGCACTGGCTTTGTTTCCCCAGCTCACTCCATCCATCTAACAGCCATTTACTCCTAATGTGCCCTAAAAGTTGGCTTTTATGTAGGGAGAGGACCGTCTCATTTCTGGAGGAAAGCAGCATCCTTTGGAGTAGCAACAGTTTACCACGGCTGCCTCACAGCCTGATCTCACAGCTTTTTCATCCAGAAAACACAAAGCTTAAGCAGAAAATCCAGCAGCAAGCATCCCGTTTGGATGCTTGAGATTGTACAAGGTCACTTTGTTTTCAAAGATGCAACACATCTCCACAATGGCATCCAGCAACAATCATCATGCAGCAGAACAGTGGGGAGATGGTGAAAATTTTTGAAATTCCTAGTTATTTCATGTTGTTAAGAAGTTTGGCATGCTAGGTGACTTTCTGAAGGGCCATAGGAGCACAACCCACTCACTGACCCATCTGTATTGCAAAGGCCTGAACTTATGCAGGAAGGACCCTCCTGGATGACCATGTAAGCCCACCTGAGCACCACTTCTTCTTGGGGCCCTGAGAGGGGGACAGAGGTGACAGTTCTGCATCCTCTGCCATCTGTGCACCCTCTCTGGCAACATCCTTCCCAGAGCTGCACTCGATGGGACAAACGTCCACTCACATCCAAAGCAGGTTGGGGATTTACACCCCTGCTGCCTCGATGGGAAGAAGCAACAGAGAGAGGGAGGAATGCTGTAATTATCCTACATTTGGGTTTCCACCTAGGACTGGCCATTTCTACCAAAAAAGCTACCCTGCAAATAATACCAGCGTTACGCTGTTTGAGAGGACTGCACAGTGCAGGTGTTGCCAATGGATTAAAGGAGAAATCAAGCTTCAGGGCATGAACCACGGGAGCAGAGGCCGAGCACACTGGGGAAACAGGAGACATTGGAGCCAAGCAGGGAGGTGAACTAATCCCGCCATGAAAGTGGCATATGGAGGAAGCTGGGCTGAAATGAGAAGGATGGCACCAAGATCTCCCACGGCAGAGAGGAGAGTGGAGGAGGACCAAGGGGAAGGGCAAGATGGACGGGGAGGAATGGGGGAGCCTGTGCAAAGATTTAAACACAGGTGCACTGAGGAATGGCTCCCAGACTTGCGCTGTCCTGAGGCCTCACCTTTGGTGTTGGGACTATTGACCCAAATGAAAAAACTCTTCAGTAGAGGCACTTCTAGCCTGGCAGTTGCTTTGCCCTACTTGCCCCAGAACCAGAGAGCAGTCCCCTGCTCCTCCTCCAAAACACAGCAACACGGGAGCGATGAAGAGAAAGGACCCAGGGCAAGAGGCACTGGGAGACACAATAAGGAAAAAGCATGAAGGCACAGACAAAACAATCCTTGCACTTTATCTCACAGCTTCAGACTGTCCTGCCAGAAGAAACACAGTTATCTCCTCCCCATCTTCCCCTCTGCCTCTCGTAGTTCTTATTGCGACATGGGGGAAAAGTCACCAGCACTGCTCCCAATGCGGTCATTTCCCCCAAGAAGCCTTGTGCAACCTTCTCTGCCCCTCCACGGAGCTCTGCCACCATCCTGGATCCCCACAACTACCTGGAACATGCCCCTTCCTTCACAAGCTGTATGCTGTCATGCAAGACCCACCACACTGCTGGTGTCCAGCCTGTGCTTTACTGGCTTATTTTCATCAGCCCACCTCTTGGGCTGATGGGGGACTGGTTTTGATTTTTTTTGTTCCTGGATTTTATTAAGTACAAACAAGCCCTCCCCAGGTGTTTCTTGTGAATTCAGCCAGGAATGGGGCTCCTGGACCCCCTTGTTCCTGCTAATGAGAAATGCAATGAGCAGGCAGCACTGCTCCAGCTTCACCTCCTCTCCCTCCCCAGAGTAGCACGTCCTTGCTTTAGCCGGGGACATCACAGAGGTGAGGAGGGCTGCCTGGTTAGCACCTAGGGAACGCAAAGCACACAAAAGTTCACAGCTAAAATGCATCAGTTTCCTCCATCCTTCTGTTCAATTGCTCTCCCTCACCTCGTCACAGCCTTAATCCCAGCCCGTGCTGGAGGAGACGCCTGAGACGAAGGGGGGCTGCAGGAAGCACTGCTGTTTTGCAGCGGGCGGCGAAAACAACTCAGCCTTCAACACCTCCAAAAAGCTGAGAGCCTTTTACAGAGCTTTTGCTTTAACTAGAAATGAGACAAACTTCAGTTGCTTTGTCCGAATGCCCCCGTGCACCAGCATATGGCAATGAACAACGACGGGAGTATGGAAACAAACCACTGGTATAGATTGTTCATACATTTAGTGTGCGCGAAGGAGACGAGAGCATGAAATTCTGCCTTTGCTGACTTGCTAAATAACCACGGGCAATATTGTGAAAGCAGATATTTCGTGAAATGACAGCTTTTCCCAGCATTTTACAAGATGACTGATCCTGTGGGCCTTCTACATCCTCTGTTTCATTTGCTCTTCCTGTAATATACTTAAAAGTTTGAGGTACTTCTTCAAATGACTGCCTTTTACTGTTATGGTCACTGCATGCAACCTGGCCTGACAAGCCTTTTATTGTATGACTACGGTGGAAAATGAAATTGCCTATGGGGAAGGCCCTCACATCCATTTGCCCATGACATTCAGTGGATGATGAGAAGAGCCGTTGGGGAAAGCCCGTGCCACCAGCTGAGGCTCTCTCACAACCGTGGTGGAGCAGCTGAGGCTTGCATGAAACCGTGCAAGTTTCACTAAGTCTTTTTTGAGATTTAGGCTTTCTTAATGCTGCCCAAAGCCACAGGCAGAAGATTAATGTTCCTCTCTTGAAATTCCTCCCTTGCCAGCAGCACTGACCAAACACAACTGTCATGGGCTTTGGTTCATGGTGGGTGCTGTCAAACAAGGTCACCTTCAACTTTACCTGCTCAACATTTGGGCAAATTTAGCAGGTTCCCTGAGCACTGGAAAGATGAAGGAGGTTATCATCGCTTTCCTGAAAGAACTTCCACCAGCTGCAATGATCCATCTACTACTTTCTGAAAAGATCTTCTGGGACAGAAATTATTCTTGCATGGGGAGCTCTGAGGAGCCAAAACTGTCTTTGTGTGACTGTGAATTACTTATTTTCCTCTGGGAAGTAACATCATTACAAGGAACAGCAATGTTTCTGTGGGGCAAGGAGGGTGGAGGACACAATGAGGAGAAATTAAAGGTATCTCCAGTTCTGCTGGTATTTGTGAGGCTCTTATTTAGCTCGTATGTAAGCTATGCAGAAACGATGTGTTATCTGGTGCAGGATCCTTGGGGGTAAGCGCTGATCTGGGGGAGAGCTCTTACAGACGCCAGTTAGACAAACCCCAGTGAAATGATGGAGAACTTAAACAGTACTGAATGTGGAAAACTTTCCACTTCTGCACAGAAAAAGGGATGTTTTGGGGTCAACAGCGAGGGTTGGCTTGGGGAATCTGAGGGCAACCCCTCCATATTTCCTACTGTCTTCAACAGGAACGGATGGAAGCCAGCACTGACTCCTTCAAAAGCTTCCCCTAACCACATGCTGGTAGGACACCCACCGGCAGGTGGTGGAGGTGGGACGGCCCTGGTGCCACACGCTGGCCAAAAGCAGCTGTGCTTTGCACGCCAGCATCCATCCCCTGTGCGAACCCCAGGACAGCGGACATTAGCGTGGGTCCAAGGTACAAAACTCAGGAGGTCTCACTGAGAGCAACAGCGCGGGTAACCCAGCTTACCGTAAAGTCAGGCTGAGGATTAAGAAATTCTCATTACTGCTATTTGCAGTCACATTTTTTAGAGAGTGACTCATTCAGGGTCACACGGTAAATACAGGAAAGACCTAGAAATAGGACGAGGTGCCCTGACCCTCAGGGCCAGGTGCTAACTACTCAACCCTGCCTGTCAGATTGGGCAAGGAAAGTGCAAAGCTCTGGAGTTATGACAAGGTTTCATAACCTTCCAGCTCAGAGCTTGGAAAATGAAAGTGACATGAAAGATGATTAAAAAAAAAAAAAAGAAATAAAAAGAGGAGAAAACCCCTCCCAGCACTAGCAACAAGATTACCTGATGACAAAGCAGAGAGGTGCTAAAAAATAATCTACGCAGGTGGCTCTAAAAAATTATGAGACAGAAAAAGGAAAGAGGAAATGTAATTGAAAGAAGAGCCTCTCTTACACTAATGTCATTCTTGACATTTGAGCAAGTAATTTTAAAGATGGCTAAAATAATATTTACATAAAGGGTTTAATCACTGGATTTTGAAGACAACTTTGTTAGATCATCTCCAGGGAACAGAAGAATGATGGGCTAATTAGCTGTGTTTGCCAAAAATCGCTTTGCTTCTTTTTGTTATTATTTGCTACACGCTTCTCGCCTGGATTGGGACCTCTCTGTGCAAGATGCTCCGCAGACAGACCAAGCAACAGCTCTGGCCTCCAGATGTTTACGCCCAGTGAGTGTTTGCGCCGTGGTGGTTCTCTGAGGCCTCAGCCAAGCACAGTAAAACCCCATCACGAAGGTGAGCTCACCCTCAACGAATGCCAGCCCCGCTCTGCTCGAGAGCTCTCTGTTCACTGGTCTTACCCAGCAAACACAGACTGTGCTTTACCCAACACACGTTTGCTGAGTTAATTAGAAAAAAAACAGAGAGCTGACCCGAAACTGCGGTGCAAATCAAACCTTGGCTCAAGGCTCAGACAGGTCTTCTCATTATTTCTTGTTTTCACACATTGGCTGGTTTCCTGTTTCTGCTCAGAAATGAAAATCGACACACAACAAGGCTAGTTCAGTGGGATGGGATTTGTGGGTTAAACGGATGGCTCTGAAGATACACCAGTGGGCTGGCGAGGGCCATGGCTGCTCACTCCAAACTCCCTGCACCCAACAGTGTCCCATCACCCCAGAAATGAGCGGCTCTGGCTCAAAACGAGTCCTTGGATGACGTCACCAATTTCACAGATTTCAGTCCCAGGAACAGGGTGGAAAGGAAGGAGGAAAGGGAAGGAAACGAGAAAGTGAGGAAATGTTGGACAGGAGCAACAGGGAAGGACAAATAAAGAGCTCCTGTATGCTAGGCGAGTCTCACAGTTCTCCAAACAAACGGAGGGCATTCCCATCCATTTCCAAGTGATCATTTCACCTTCACCATCAAACCATATTTCAGGTTCAAATCGTCCCAAAGCCAGTCACCTGCAAACCTGCAACACTCACCATATGATTTATTCTGGATAATCTGCCTTTGCAATATGCTCTGTGCCTCCTTTGGCACCGTGGAAATCCATAAATGACATGGATAAAGCAGCAGTGAGCTTTATGCTCACTCTAAAGACCGCAGAGCGAGAAATGACCAAGTATAACCTTATTTTCAACACAGCCTAGTTCTCAAATCCACTGGGGAGGAGCTGGCAGATATTTTCCTGGTAAAGAAATATCACTAGCCTGAAGCCAAGTGTTGATTTAAGGCCATATCTGTGTGGAGAGGTTATAAAGCTAACGATGTGATTCTGAGGGAGCAAATGGATGGCTGAGTTAGAACAAAAGACTGGGTTCAAAGTACTAATTGCAAACAAACCAATACTTGCACTAAAGCTAATAGAGAAACTTAAGAGAGTCACAAAAAGTATCATGAACAAAAGTGCTGGAGGAGCTTTCTGCCTCGTCACAATGCAAGATGATCATTAAAAAGCATTCAGGTAGTTGTGAAAATGTCCAGAAGTTTCACAAGACCGTCTCAATTTTCACTGAACACTTATTTCTCCAAAGATGTTTCCTAGACACCTGTTACTTATTAACTTTTTTTCTTGGTCCTTCAACTCTGGCTTTAAGGCTTTGATTCATGGAGCACAAACAATGCCATGTGATCTCATCAGCCACCCACCCTCCAAACTGCAGAAATTAACCATAATTAAACAACCCTTTGGGTGGAAATCATTACAACTGCTGAGAAAATGTTTACCAGGAACACGGTTGCAAAACCAGGACCAGTTTGTGAACAAATGAGTGTGTCTCCCTGTAAAACGTTTGGAGGAATAAAGACTTTACAGCATAGAATAGAAAGCAACAACTTTTTTATGGCTTTGAGACTTTTTATGAATATCTATCATGGAGGTGTGAGCTGCAACTAGATTATTGAGGGACACCCAGCTCATGGAAATCACTGTAGCTGCTTCAACTTCCATGGAGCTAAATGGAATTTAAAAGCGGAGATTGAGCACAGGCTTTTCAAATAAATCCTGCAGGACTTCGCTGCTCTCAAGCATGCTGAATTTCAGTGATGCTTTTCACAACAGGAAGAAAATTGTGTCAAGTATTAAACTGAACTAACATTCTCACGTAAAATATGCGTATCAAAGGGTCCAGAGAAGTGCATCACGTACACTAGCTTAGTTGCAATCGCTAATAAAGGCTGCAGAATTGGACTCCAAACACAAATGAGAAATTTGAACACTGGAGGCGATCCAACATGTTCTTAAAGTGTGTTTCTACCATCAAGGTACAATATATTCTCCTTCACTCAGTGGATGTATTTTCTGCTGGAAGAAGACAGGCTAGGGAGCAGCGGAGTGCTGAGGGTTACTGATTTGAACAGTTGGGATTAAGGGAAAAAACAGCAGACACTAAACCAGGAAATTCCAAGTTGGATTTTCCTAAAACCTCACGAGCATAAAAATGCCCAGCACCCACTGGGATGGTCTGGCACATCTATGTCCCAGTCCTGTTGGCTCCCCTGAAAGCTCAAGTCTTTATCAGATGATGGATATTTGAATCCTAATCCCCAAAGCCTCTCCAAGTCCAGCCAGGCTCGAGCATTGGTTCACTCAGGCCAAGAGGACGCATCTCTCTCTCATACACATCCCAGACATTTCCCACCTTTCCACCACACCGCAGAAAGCTTTGCCAGGGAATCGTGCACTCAAGGAAAGGGAAACCAAGCAAACAAAAAAACCTTTGATCATTTTATTAGGGTACAACCTACAGTATTTCCTTATGCCAAAATCAGGACAGGAAATACAGACGTGACTTCTGAGAGTCCTCTCCCTACGTTATCATTCGAAAGGACGGGAACTTTGCGTCGTAGCTAGCTAGAGATGCACGCGGCTTGCTAAGCTCTTTCCTGCAAGAGATAAACAAACCGGCAGCCAAGAAGATTCTCTCTCTGGGTTGTTTATATGCTTTTCCTTTGACCTGGTCACCTCTTTCCTGCACAACTGCTCCCTGTGGGAATGTGCTCCCAAGTGCTCCTCTCCCACTTTCTTTATGCTTGACTCTCCTGCCTTTTCAAACCCAGGACCTCTTCCTTCCCTCTGATTTTGCTCTCAACAAAAAAAAAATGGAGAGAAACACTCACGTCTGACACAGTCATCTCGTCAGTTCATAGCACAAAGACGTGCTACACAAGTGTAGTGTACCTCAAGTGCCCTTCAGATGCTGCATGTACCCCTGGGATGCCCTTTGAGCTGTTTCTGGCTACAGCACCCTCATAGGTGTTAGGGGTGAGGGCTGAGGTGGGTTGATGTTCCTGCTCTGCCTGCTCCCCTCTCCCCTTCGTGTCCCACAAGCCAATAACACATTTTTAACATGAAATCCTCAGACAACAGTGAGGGAACAGGCTGAGGCTGTGCCTCTCCCCAGTCCTGGTGCCAGCAAACCCCACCAAACCGCACACTCAAGTGGTGGCTGACACATTAGGTGCCAGGGGCAACCAAGTGCTGGGTGTTTGGGAGTCAGCTTAGCACTGGCAAGCAGAAGCCAAAACCTGTGCAGATTCAGTTACAAATGGAAGCAAAAGCTTTGGAAGTTTACAAAAAGCTAAAAAAGAGCGCACAGTTTGCTTATTGCAATGACAGGCGAGTACAGGGGAGGAGGGGTCCGTGCCCGGGATGGGTCTGAAGTAGGTCTGCAGTGACCAGCCCCTCTGAGCATGGTGGGTGCATGCCGACACCAGCCGGGTTAGGAGGACAGTTTCATCCCAATCCATTTTGCAAAGCACTCTTCTGTCTTGATTCCTCATCCTTCCACCACTCCCAGCCTGGAGATGGCACGGCCGCAAACAACAGGGCTGTCAGTGGGCCAAGTGCCTAATTACCTTGGTGAGACCAAAGCAGATGGACAAAGGAAAAGAAAGTGCATGAAGGCAGAGATGTTGCACATGCAATGAGGAAACGTCTTCCCAGTGGGAAATGCAAGGTTCGGTCTCAATTGTCCCTGTAGAGAGGGACACGGCCCTGCGGAGAAGCCCTAGGGTAATGTGGGGACAGCCCTGGTGACAGACAAAAAGTGACACTTGTTTCTGTGGTGCCAGACCAGATACAGTATGGAAAGGGCTTGTGGCTCTGCTGCCCAGGGTGCTTCCTGTCCTGCTCCTGTCCTCTGCACCCTCAGTGCCACCAGAAACAACAGGTTCCTGTAAGGGATATCCCTTTTGCAACCCCCAAGCTCTGAGAAACAGGAGACTACGCCAAGGCCAGCGCCGTCCTCTGGCTTGCAGCCTGGGGGACCAAGCGGGTCTTTACAGATCCCGACCCCGGGTTTCAAATCCCCTAATGGTCAGGGAAGTCTGTACCAAGGGTTGGGAAACTTCCCTTTCCAAGAAGTTGTTTGACCCCACCATCGCTGTGATGGCAGGAGAAGGGTCCAACCTGCCCATCGGCCCAGGCTGCCCTGTGAAACCCCCTGCAATGCACACGCAAGGACAAAGCCAACGGACTATTTTATTTCACAAGTAATTAACCGGACAGCCTCCCCTGAGCCTCTTCTATTGCTTCCTGGGCACATCCCTGAAATTAACCTCAGAGCTAATGAAGCCAATTATCAACAGCAGACATGGTCTCCCTCTAATTATTTTCCCTGGAAAGGTCACCCAAAGCGGCGCATTGTGAAACCCAGCTAATTGCATTGTCTGCTCACAGTGTGGAGCCGGCTCCCGCGGGGCTCCGCCGGGCTCAGGGGGAGGCTCATGTGCCATCGCCCAACAATTGGAGCCTCCAGCTGGGGAAAAAAGCGGCTGTGAGAGAGGAACCCACTGCCAAAGCCTCCTTGCCACCAACATCGCTCACAGATACAGGCTCCGACTGCTGGCTTATCCCCCTTCTTTCAGATGTGGCCAGCCAGCCCAGCAGTCAAGGCAGAAGATTAGATGAGCGTGCCAAGCTATCTGGGTGTCAGAAGAAAGCGGCTGGATGCTTCTCTTTGGAAATTGTTTTGTTTTCATAGGGTTTTTTTTTTTCCTCCTTTTTTTTTTTCCCCTTTTTTTTTTTCAGAAAAGAAAGGGAGGGAGAATTTTGGTATTTTGGTTGGAAAAATTCAAGCTCACGGCCTAGCTCTGGGACATGGAGAGGGATCTGGCTGGTAGTATCAGCGACAGAAAACCCCAGTGAGGATGCTGCCCCATTTCTAAATTAACAGGCTGGGGGGGGAGGGGGGGCAGCAATCCTGGTACATTTGAAAATTCCCTAGAAAAAACACGGTCAGACCAAACCAAAGGAGCAGCACAGAGCAGGACAAGAACAGCACATTTTGCGCTCTTTCTGTTTGGACAAAACATTTCTGAGAGCAACAACCAGAGATTGCTCCTGAAGAGCTCATGCAGGTACAGAGTCTCCACTCTGCGAATTTTATAATGGACCTGCCCTGTTTTATCTCCAGGATTACCAAAGCATCCCTGAGAAGGTATAGCACATCAAGTGCTTGCTCTCACCAGCCCACAGAGCAGCTCAGAGAAGAAGAAAGGACACCACCTTCTCATATTTTCATACAATAAAAGTATAGCGCACCATATCGCGCCCCGTCTTCACCACCTGCATCCAACAGAAAATACTGCTTCGGTGTAAGACCCCGATGTCTTTGATCCTATGGATCAGAGCTCACCTCACCCCGCCTTTCCCTAGAAGGGAAGGAAGAACCTCTTCCCTCCCTTTAGGAAGAAAGCAGAAATTCTGGAAGCAGGACTTCTCAAGTCCTGTCTTTATCATTTGGGATTAAAGAGGACAAAATATTTATGCCTACAAATAGACGCCATTTGAGAATTTGAGTGGGAAGTAATACTGTGACTGCTTGTCACATAACCAACCTGAATCTTGAGGTTTTCTACCCTAATTCCCAAAGTACAGTGGGATCTTTGGTATTTCTGATGGGCTTTCCTGAACCCATAATCAGCCATAACCAGGTTACTGTTAGACTCCAATTTGTTTTTAAACACGCAGACAAGATTTGTCTGGTGACTGAAGAAGTTGCAATGTCCACCCCTCCCCAGCAGGAAAATCCAGGATGGATATCCAGCTGCTACCCTGGGCACTGGAGCTTACTTTTATCAGAGGTTGATTTGGAGAGAGAACACGTTAAATCAAAGGTAGTTAACAAAAAAATACGCGATCCATCAAAAGCAAGCTCCAGATGCTGTGCTTTTGGCATCAGCAGCAAGAGGATCCAAGCAGCTGGGTGTCAGACCGGCTGTGCGGACTCTGCCCCTCTCCTCTCCCCGCCGTGGCTCGGGGCACAGTGTGCCTGTGCCCTGATGCGACACAGCCCGTAATCACATTCACATGTTGGGTCACACCAGGCGGGAGATGATGTGTGTGACCACATTAAAGAAGGGAATTTTTTCCTTTGAGATTTCTTTGTTGACTTTAATAAAGGCTCCCTCTGGGCTTTCATGCTTCAAAGGAAAAGGGGAGAGGGACCATCTTCGCACATCCTAATTAACAACGTTTAATAATTGTTCTTGCATGCTGCTTTGGTTCTGCATCTTTCACACAGCTCAAAGGAAGTAAGATGTCTCTGAAAGGGCTTAGAGAATGTCAGTGTCCTCCAGCCTCAATAAACTCAGAAAGCCGTGGTGCAGAGGTGGATATGGCAAAGACTCGCTTGTAATCCCGTACGGATATGGCCCTGACAGAGGCACACATGGGTAACCAGACACCATCTTCTGCAGAGTTTCTTTCTTAGGTTGGAGGATGAAATTGCTTTGGTGGCCTCTCCTCTGTTCTGCTCTGAGGCTTAGGTTGCTCTGTCTAAAGAACCCTTTGGGAGGTTAGCAAGGGAGCCCAGCAAGCAGCGTGCTAGCAACACGTGTCCCCATCACCTCTGCGGTGCCTGGCATTGTAAAAGCAGGGTCTCAGCATCTCTGTGAAATCAGGATCGTGTATCCTACAGTGCAGTCCAGGATGGACCAGGGCATGCCAGGGCCTTACATGAAACTAGTGGAAAATAGGTCGGTTGTACATTTGCTATTTTCAAATGACACTTGGAGCTCCAGCTTTCAGTAAGAATTAAAATTTCTCCAAACTGTGTGGCCACTGAAAAAAAAAATAATAATTTTCCATCTGCATTTGTAAAGACAATGCAACTCTCTGGCACTGAAGCCCTGTCTTTGGCGCTCCCCATGAAAACCTGCTGTCAGTGCAGAATGCAGCCCCCCGGTACGTCCCACCTGTGCACCAGAGCTCCTGCTGGCTCACACCACCTCTCGCTTCAAGGCAAGATACGGACTTAATGCACTGAATTAGCACACTAGGTCCTACTGATTGTAATACTGATTTCTCTTACTCATACAAGTCTGGGGTCTTGTACCTGGGATAGGCAACACAGACTTCCCCTAAATTACCAGTTCACACTTTAGATAACTTTTAAAGAATGAATTCTGAGCACACAGGAATGATGACTTTTGGAAACCCATCAGGGATTTTTAAGTTGCTTGCCCAACCTTATGACTCTCCACTCCCATTCAGGACTATGGTGTTGATGCAGGCACACATCCTCACACCAATATCTTCATCCTCGTAGCAATACAATATCTTCATCCTTGTAACAATACCCTCTCAAGAGTCTGACCTGTTGGGAACTCCCACATCCATTTTCTGTAAGGGCAAAGCCAAGTGCATGAGCTTCCCATACAACACGAGTGGGATCACCTGGGCAGTTTGTCATTATGCTACGTCTGTAAGCCATGTCCCGATGCCTGAACCAGAAAACTGTGCTTCTTCCCCCTTGAAAACAACCATGGAAAACTCTTGAGCTAAATACAGAGATCTCACCCCTTTCAGCGTGCTCAGGTGGAAGAACCAGGGCTCTGTAGGGCATCAAGAGTCACACTTGTTTTTCCTGCCCTTCCCTGCAATGGTTCACTTGTGTGGTTGCCATCACCACTCAGTGGTGGGAAGGTGGTGATGGCATTTCACTTAGCAAGACAGTCTGTGCAGGACAGCTCGGAGCCCATCCCGAGTGGACTTCTTTAAAACCCTCCTATAAGACACGAGTCTTTGTTTGCCTGGAAACACTACGATGAGTATTTGAGCTGCAGCCAAGAACACAAGAGGTCCCAATGCCATTCACAAAATATTTAGGCAGAAAAGGATTGCAGTCCATTTAAATTTTTAAGGGCAGCTTAGGCACTATGCCTGTATCTTGCCTATGAAGAAGGAAAGTAAAAGAGTCCTCAAGCTGATACCACGAGCAGAAACAGGAGGACTGGCAAAGTTTGCCAAGAGCTCCAGGTCTGATTAGCAAAGCATGAGTATTGATGGCACGGTATGGGGAAGGTGTAGAGAACCTGCCACGAATACACTGGGTTTAAGCTCATGCCTGTTATGGCCTTGGGTAAACTAATGCTACATTTGTTAACCAATATGAAATGCAGGAGTCTATAGGAACCACATGTTTTCCATCCATTCCATGTGCTCCATCAGCTTGATGGAGTTAGATGATGCAGACAGACAGTCTGAGATCTGGGTTAAATAAGTTGAACTGCTTTATTTTTCTCTTGGCATTGCAGCATGCACAAGAAATTCTCACAGGGTGGAACATCTGGAGCGCATTATTCATTAAGAGTGAAAGATGCTGTTGTGTTTGTGGAGGAACCAAGCACGCTTCTTGCAAGCATCTGACACAAACCAGAGTGACAATTAACAGCATGGCAGCTTGCTTTAAAGGATATTAGTTCTGCCTCATGTTAAATAAAACCTTTGTCAGCTTAGCTGACAGCACAGGTTTCTGAGAAGGCATTTCTCTAGCCCAATAAGAGACATGAAAGAGATTTTAAGTAGCACACTAGCATTTGTATGTGCAGCAATGGGAATTCCTACGTACAGTAGCAAGATGTAACTCTTGTCAGATTGAGAGCACGGTAGGAATTGATGCTGTGACTTCTATCTACACATAGATAGTATTTTCCCCCCAACAGCTTACTCATAAAACTAATGCAGAAATACAGTGTGGGTCAGCCAGAAATCTGTGGATTTGAGTCAAAATCTGATGAACTGAAGCAGCAAACAAAAGGGTTTTCTGTTCTTTAGTAGCCAGTGGCTCAGGCTCTTGCACAGAGTGTGGGAGTCCTGGATTGGGTCCCGTCTTTCCTTGAGGGACCTTTAGCTCAGCTCTCCTGGCTCCTGTATCCTAGCCTAGTTTTTCAGATACTTTTTGCTCTAGCTAAGACACCGCTCCAACAACCAACATGACACTGGTCTGTATCCTGTGTGCAGGGCATTTCTCTCCTGTGAGAACTCACCATGGAGAGCTAGGTGAAAAGGTGGACACAGAACTGGAAAGATAATCAAGACGACTTCCCTGGAGAACAGATGGCAACAACATGAGTCATGAGAGGCTGCTCGGGAACGGGGGAACTTGAGGGATGACCCAAGGGAAGCATAAAATAGAGATGAGACCAAAAAATGATGGAGGCATGACAGCCAGGCGATGCTCCTCCTTGTGATGATGTCATCACACAACTAACCACAACAAGTCACTTGGAAGAAGCGAAGGGAAGACAGGGAACCTGAACTCCAAGGTCAGTGGAGGAAAAGGACTTCGGAAGACAAAGCAAAAACCCTTCTGGTGCTCTTGGCTGATGATACCAGTGTGTCTCACACCTCTCAATGGAAATCCTGAATCAGAACCTTTCCAAACTACAGCTTTTTGTTAAAGCATATATGCGCAGGTGTATCGCAGTATACATTTGCCATGTTATACCAACGTCAAAACCACCATGTCGGCAACATGTTTTAACTCTTCAGGAAACTACCTTTGTTTTCCTTTTCAGAGTATGATAAATCCAAGTAATTTGCTCTTACCCACTCTTCCAGAAATGAGAAAATAGCTTCTAGTAAGACAAAGAAAAATCTTATGTCAAAAAGCCGACTCCTTTTCTGTGCTAACTGCAAGTTCAGACAAAATGAACAAATAAATATGAGGTTTTGGACCATAATGGCAGAGAAGTGCTTCCACTCTATGTGTACATCAATTATTTCCTTCTATTTAAATCCATGACTAATTACCCTTGGAAGCAAAATAGCTAACATCCAGTTGAGTACAGCCATCCCTTTTAATGTAATCAAGAACTCATCTAGTTTGAAAAGCACGGCAATTATCAATGAAGTGGAGGATTGTGCGGACCTAAGTCCTACTGCAGAAAGTGCAGTGCATCACGGGAAGGCAACTTCCACAGAGGAGGAAGGGGAATGTCTAGATCACGGACAAAAATGCACAACTTTTGATACAGCTTTAGAGAGGCACTCATGAGGACTCAGGAAGACACAGAGATTAGTGTTTGCCCCAGCCTCAAAAGTCCCCCTCTCGATTTTTCAGTAACAATTAAATATTTGGAGTGAAAGTATTTTCTTGTGGAAACAGAGAAGATTATTCCTTCAAGAAGGTAAACCAGGTATGAAACTCCAAGCCACCATCATTAAAAATGCTTTGGGATTACTTTCTCCTGCACTGACATCTTCTGAATCAATTCTTCCTGCTTCTCAACACAACCTGGCTCATCACAAGATCTTTAAGCTGACCCCTGGAGTTCAAGCTGATTCATACGTGGAGCTTTGTACACCCACACACACGGAGAAAGGCACGTTAAGGAGACCACACACACTGTACCAGCTTTCTTAAAGGTTTCCCCCCTCTACAATAATTACAGCTGTCACACCACCTCACAACATTTCTTTGCCTGCTCTTGAATCCAGCTGACAAGCCATGTGCCCAGCAAAGCGCAGGGGAGCAGCCAGAGTACTGCTTCAGGCAATATTTCAAGATATTTGGCCATGGGTTCTAGTATGCAAACGCAATTACACCTTTTGTCTTCTTACCATGGCACAGTCCTATCCTAATTTTGCACTCCCTCATTTCACCGGTTCGGAACAGGTTGGCTTTCAGAGAGAGGAGTTTGGATAGAAGGAGAAGGCTAGAAAGATTTTCACACCTTCTCCCCCCTCCAGAGACCAACAGTCAAAAAGTCACAAGAATCATAATGATGTTCATAAGGCGGCACTGAGGGTAGTTTCTTCTTTTTCAGCACCCATAAGTTGGCAGTACACCATATATATTTATCAAGAAACATACAGCTAAAACAAAGCGATATGTGGAAAAGAAGGTCCTTTACCTCAAGCCCCTGCAAGAGCTGAGGAGCATTAGAGGCTTCTATTATTGACAGTTTGCATTAGTCCTTTTGGAGGAGGCTCAATGTAATAGGAATTAGATATGTTGCTAAAAAAATAAACGGATATGTCCACCGGTGTTTTTAATGCCTCTTTACACCATGCATCTCAACGCAAGAATTTGAGACAAAGATACAACACTAAGAAGCATGTGCATTTGTGTATATATATGTATAAAATATATATATTCTCACCTCCAAAGACCAAGTCAGATCACCAGTGGATTCTTACATTTAACAAGCAAGTGCACGAAGCCAAAAAAGAAGAGGTATTTGATTAAGACAACCAATTAGGGTTTGGCATGGGTACTACGAAAACCTTAGAAGCTACTGGCTATGGATACTGTTCTCCTGAAAGAGAAATCTTTGTTGCCTGTCAGAGAGAGCAGCAGCTCTGCAGGCTCACATGCTGTTCTGCAAGGATGGGAGGCAGCAGGACAAGGAAGACGACAGCCTTGCCTTCAGCAGTTCTTCTCCATGCTTTCTCATCCCTGACTAGCTGTTGGCCAAAATCAGTAAGAGACACAGAAAGGAATGATATGCTATATACAGTATTTGGCTTTTGACAATATGGCAAATCACGACCAGAGTACATCTTCTAAAAAATTCCCATTTCTTAGGTAAAAACTTCAGTTTGCAATCAGAACGAATTTTCCATAACTCTATATAAGCCATGATTTATCCACACTTGAAGAAGGATCGTAGGGTTGTTTTCTGACCAAATACTCCATTAGAATTGCATATTGCCTTGTTTGCAAATCTTTCTACAAACAGAGCAGGTTCAGGGCAACAGCTCTGATATCTGAATATCTAGGAAGATTCAAAGCTTAATTCTAAATGCACTACCGTAACTATGAAGCAGTTACACACCATATCTTTCCAGTTAAGTTATTTAGCAGGACACAGAAGACGTTTTGCTCTTTATAAATAAAATAGCTGAGAGACATGAGTGAGTACAGTTAGGTTTCTGAGTTTGTACTCAAGTCCTTAAATAAGTGGAGGATAATTCTAAGATGCAGGGAACCTTTGGCCCTCTCAGTAAGATGCAGTGTATTTTGCTTGCCAGTTTGTACATGTTTCAACAGCCTTCTGCCACAGTTTGGCACTTCTGGAACTTCAGGTTTAAACAAATTCAGGGTGCCACAGGGAAAACTAAAGCTGATGTAGAAGCAGGAAAGCCTGTTCATCTCCAAAAATCACTCCTGAGATCATTTGAGCAGATGCAAATATACCTTTGGAAACACTAAGTAGGGAGGTGAGGATGCAGGGAAGTGGGTGAGAAGGTGGTTTTATGTTCATTCCTTCATGCACACCACGGGACTCCTCTCGTACTAGTCCCAGCTGGGCAGGCACAAGACCTCAGGCAGAAATGGATGCTCCCAATCCTTCGTGGGTTTGCCAGGCTGTCTGTCAGGCAGGACACTTTGCAGGTGTATCACAGGCTGTCAGAGTGGCTCATCTGAAATGAAGGGCAGGGAGGCAGCTCAGAAGATCATCTACTCCAACTCTACGCACCAAGAAGGCAGGACTGGGTGCCAAAATTCCCCCTGAAGCCGCAACAGTCCCTGGGCTCAGTAACTTTGCTAAACCCGTGTCACTGTGCCCAGCATCCATCCACACTCCCTGGCTGGGCTGCGACGCACCAAGACCAGCCCTGTGGGGACTCCCAGTGTCCGGCTTTGCTGGGTCTCCACCTTGGTGAATTAAAACTCAAAGGAAAGATGAACTTGGCTTTTGTTTTCTAAACAGGCCTTTGAGTAATTTCACTGTGCTCTAATCACAGGAGTGAAGTTCATTTTGTCCCATGGCCATTGCTCGTTTCTCTTCTGCAGATGATGAGAACGCACCTGGGAGGTTTGAAGGGAATGAGCTGCTCTTGCCACAGGCCTGGTTGAATGCAGGTGGTGAACAAATGTACAGTCGAGAAAAAGAGAAGTACAGAGACAAGGAGAAAGCAAGGGGGAGAGAAAAAAAAGCTTCCAGCAGCAAGGCAGACCAAGGACGGGTGGGGGGGAACAGATTGAGGAAGAAAGAAAAGGAACAAGATAAATAGTGGGTTGTGGCAGCTGCGTGATGACAGGCACTGGGATGAACGGACAGACACAAGACCCAGCAACAGTTGCAAACTAAAAGTTTACAAAGGCTCATTTCTTTCCCGCACTCCCACTTTACAGGACTTCAACTCAGGAAGAGAGAAAACCACAGACTCTGTGTCTGCTCAGCCTGACCGGGACATCCTTTAAGAACCAGCCAAAAAACCAAAAGCGCCGCGATGTGTGATGACTGAGGGCCATGAATAGCTCATGCAAGAGAGCAAATCCCAGGGGAGCCACCCATTTTCCCTGTGCCGGCTGGCTCAAAGAGCCTCCTTGGCCTCTGGGATATTGACCACAGGCACCAAAGAGCTTGCGCAGAGTTAGCCCATGAATTGGGCATTAGTTCCGTCAACTGGACAAGCTCTCTCTTGTGGCTGGAGCGCCAAACAGCATCTATTTTACTTCATTCGGGTTTGTAGGAGATCCTTCCTGGAGCAAGTTAACATCTTTTCTTCTTCTTCCCTCCTTTTTTGGTTTTTTTTTTGTTTTTTTTTTTTTTTGTTTGTTTGTTTGTTTTTTTTTTTTTTTGTTTTTTTTTTTTTTTTTGTTTTTTTTTTTTAAAAAAAAAAGAGCCAACGCATGCTCTGCTGTTACATACAAAAGCCAAAGCAAGGACACGAGCATTGCCTTAGGACCCAGAGGTGAATTTCAAGCCGTTTCACTGCAGCAGAGTGATAAGAGAGATGGGTAAGATAAGAGAGAAATGGCTCACAGCCAGCAGGATTTATACCTGCACAAGCAACATCCAGCAGATTTCCATGCCATCACCAAAACTGCTCCAAGCATTATATGCCTATTCATAGGGAACAGGGAACATGGACCTGAAATGCTGGATTTGCTTCTTTCCTTCATTAGTGCTTATTTTGACTTTCTCTCCCAAGCAAATGGGCAAGTTTCACTACTGGCAGCTTAAGACACGATTTATTGCCAAGACGAAAAACTAATGTTCCCTTGCTATAGGCTTTATATTCAAAGCAGAAGGAAGAACATGGTTCAAGACTGCTAAAGCAGCTGGCTGCTATTCAAAAAAAAAGTCTCCTCTAAGCTGGCTTTGATGCCAAACAAAAGAAACAACTTTCCCTAAATGATCATCCTTTTCCCCAAATGATGTATCCTTTCAGAAATTCTTCAGTGGGAAAAGATGTAGGTAATCCTGGCGTGGGCAACTTTCGGAAAAGCTGTCTTTAGGTTTTCCTTTCGTATAAACTACAAATCTATTTCCATGTTGCCGTCCCATGGCGGGGAGCACAGAAGTCATGAAGATGCGATTCCCACAGGTGGGATTACCTTCCTAAGCAGGGCATCACTGCACAGAGAGGTGAAATGCAAAGCAAGCAGACGTTTGCACCAAGCATTTCTTTGTGCCCAGGTTTGCCCGGGTGAAGGGAGACGGTTGCCTTTCCCCTAGGAGCTCTGCCTCCCTCCCATGCTACCGTGCAGCCGCTGTGCTGGGTTCCTTTCAGCAATAGGGAATACTGACTTCAAAATTGGTTTCCAGCTCTTAAGCCAACACACAGTCTTGTTCTTTTACATTTAATGGATTTAAAACAGTCAGGTTCCCCTCTGGTCCCAAATGCATATGCATTTCTTACTGTATTCAGCCTAAACTAACCCAGCTCCGATTCCGGAAAATATTTAAGGACACGCTTAATTTAAAACATGTGAGCAGTCTCAGTGAGGTCAATGGTATTACGCTTGAATATAGCTGCTTTTTAACAGTTCCCAGCCATGCCTCTCGTCCCCTACACTCCAAGACGAGGGCCAGGAAAACTCAGTAACAGCCAATTTTGCCCCAGAAGAGCTTTGTCCGTGAGGACAAAAGGTAAACGGGAAACAGAGCAGCGAAGCAATTTGCCCCTGCATCAGAAAGCAAGTCACTAACGCAGCTGAGTACGAACAATCCAGGGTCCAATGGCTCCAGTGTTCAAAGGGAACCATACGCGGGGCTTTCATGTCACAGCATGCTGCAAAAGCTGTAGCCACAGCAATGTTTTAACCACCCCTCTCCCCAGAACAGTCATACGAAGAACTAAAGGCAAGTGAGGCCAGATTAGAGGCCTGAGAAGTGCTGGGTACACTGTGGCACACTTGAAGTCTTACAGAGATGAGCCAGGAGCTACTGAGGTAAGAGGAGGAGCCAAGAGGGAAACAGCAGTGAAATACCTCAAATGAATTAAGGGGTGTTCCTCTAAGGAGACGAGACGGCCAACAGCCCAGCTGAAGTGCCTCTGCACCAATGCACGCAGCATGGGCAACAAACAGGAGGAACTGGAAGCCACCATGCTGCTAGAAAGCTACGACCTAGTTGCCATTACTGAAACCTGGTGGGATGAATCCCATGACTGGAGCGAGGCTATCGATGGCTACAGGCTGTTCAGAAGGGACAAGGGAGGAAGGAGGGGCGGAGGCATTGGCCTCTACATCAAGAAATAGATAGTGAAGACCAGGCTCATGACCACCTGAGAAACCTGAACATACAGAAGTCTATAGGACCCGACAAGATGCATCCCAGATTCCTGAGGGAATTGGCTGATGTAGTTGCCAAGCCACTCTCCATCATATTTGAAAAATCATGGCAGTCAATTTACTGGAAAAAGGGAAACATTGCACCCATCTTTTAAAAGGGTAGAAAGGAAGACCCTGGGAACTACCAACCTGTCAGCCTCACCTCTGTGCCTGGGAAGATCATGGAACAGATCCTCCTAGGAGCTTTGCTAAAGTACATGGAGGACAGGGAGATGATTCAAGACAGCCAGCATGGCTTCACCAAGCGCAAGTCCTGCCTGACCAACCTAGTGGCCTTCTATGATGTAATGACTGCATGAGTGGAAAAGGGAAGACCTACGGATGTCGTCTATCTGAACTTCTCTAAGGCCTTAGACATGGTCCACCACAACAACCTTCTCTCTAAATTGGAGAGATATGGATTTGATGGGTGTATTCTTTAGTGGATGAGGAATCGGTGAGACGGTTGCATCCAAAGGGTAGTGGTCAATTGCTCAATGTCCAGATGGAGATCAGTGACAAGTGGTGTCCTTCAGAGGTCCGTATTGGGACCAGTACTGCTTAATATCTTCATCAATGACATAGCGGGATTGCGTGCACACACACAGTAAGTTTGCAGATGACACCAAGCTGAGTGGTGTGGTTGACGCACCTGAGGGGTGGGATGCCATCCAGAGCAACGTGAACAGGCTTGAGAAGTGGGCTCACGTGAACCTCAAAGTTCAACAAGGCCAAGTGCAGGGTCCTGCGCCTGGGTCAGGGCAACCCCCAATATCAATATAGGCTGGGGGACGAAGGGATTGAGAGCAGCCCTGAAGAGAAGGACTTGGGGGTACTGGTGGATGAAAAGCAGGACGTGAACCAACAATATGCGCTCACAGCCCAGAAAGCCAACAATATCCTGGGCTGCAACAAAAGAAGCATGGCCAGCAGGTCAAGAGAAGCAACTCTGCCCCTCTACTCTGCTCTTGTGAGACCCCACCTGGAGTACTGTGTTCAGCTCTGGAGCTCTCAGCACAGGAAAGACATGGACCTGTTGGAGTGGGTCCAGAGGAGGCCACGAAAAATGATGAGAGGGCTGGAGCACCTCTCCTATGAGGACAGGCTGAGAGAGCTGGGGTTGTTCAGCCTGGAGAAGAGAAGGCTCCGGGGAGATTTCAATGTGGCCTTTCAGTACTTAAAGGGAGCTTATAGAAAGATGGGGACAAACTTTTTAACAGGGCCTGTTGCAACAGGACAAGGGGTAATGGTTTTAAACTGAAAGAGGGTAGATTTAGACTTGCTATAAGGCAGAAATTTTTAACAATGAGGGTGGTGAGGCACTGGAACAGGTTGTCCAGAGAAGCTGTGGATGCCCCATCCCTGGAAACATTCAAGTTCAGGTTGGATGGGGCTCTGAGCAACCTGGTCTAGTTGAAGATGTCCCTGCTCATTGCAGGGGGGTTGGACTAGATGGCCTTTAAAGGTCCCTTCCAACCCAAACTATTCTACGATTCTATTCTATGAGATTATTCTAACAGCCTCCTCCAAATAAATATAAGCTAAAAATAGCACCAGAGGACAGAGATCACATCTCGCCAAGACGCGGATAAGTCACCCTTGCTGTAGGCACATAAAAGCAGGCCAGACAGATGTTTACACCGGGTGACTTAGCGCATCTGAATTTGTCAAGTTGTTTGATAACTTCATACTCAAGAACGTTTCCTGATTTCCAGTAAAAAGTGTTGCTGGCACCGGAATTCCCCACGTGCTGTTTTCTGCACAGCGGAAAGCAGAGGCGTTTATCGCACAGAAAAGAAAAGCCGTAGATGGATGGCAGTTTTCAGTGAGTTTCTGGTGGGTCTCCCCTTCCCTTCTTCCACCCCTTAAAAATGTGGCGGCTGCGCCCATGCAATATGGACAAGCTGGATCTTTTCTTTCCCCAGACTCCTGGCTGCAAAGCAAATATGCAATGCCAGCACAGCGCTATTCTTCCGCTGCTGGTGCTCTGCAGGGAGACGGGATCCGATTTACCCCAGAAGCTCTGCCGCTGTGTTTCAGCTCTACAGGGACACTCCTTAATCTGCACGAGGAATCCAAAGGACTTGAAACAATAAGAGAAAAGGAAATCATTGTTTTAAGGCACGTACTGAAATATCATTGTGTGGATGTACTTAACAGATGGGGAATGCAATGGCCAAATTCAGGCTCCCCTGGGTTAGTTTTTAGAACTGGGCTGCCCAGTCCTTTCTGTGGATAGAAAAATAGGAGGGGGATGATTTGCAAAAGCTTCTTCACCTGCGTGGAGAAATGGGGTCCAGGGCCATTGAAGACCCCACCTGTGCCAGGGTGATGCAGCCAAGGATCTCACAGGGCTCGGACAGGAAGGGCACTATGTGCATGGCCATATTTCTACACTATTCAAAGAGTTCAGAAACCTCTGGGGAAAATGTTCACCTTAAAAAAGGTGGTAAGAGGCTCAAAATGCAGATGCTGTATCCATTTATACATTGGCTAACAGTGGCTCTTGTCTTGCCATGCCTTGAAGGCCCAGGGCTGGGATGTTCACAGCATGCAGGGGAACAAAGCGCCCGCTGGACGCTCAAATTCAGTGAAGGCTGGATGCCTGGGCCCCTCCTGCTGCTGCTGGCAGACCTAACCTAGGTATCTGTCCTTTTGTACAGGAGAGAAGGAGGTTTGCATATCCCATTGGTTCTTCCAGACTTGCCACCCAGCACACACTGACAGGAACAAGGTGCCAGAGCATCACTTTAACCCTTAGCAATGCTGCTGGTGGAGAGTCCAAGAAAGTGTCCTCAGGAGGATCTGGTTTGGATCAGAAGTGTGGTCTGGAAGGAGAAGTCCTGATCTTCTCCACCTTCTGCACTTTGGCTCCCACCACACAGAGGGCTCAGGCTGTGAGAACGGCATTCCATACAGGTACAAATAAAAAGTATGTCCCATCAGCTAATGGGTCCAAGATCTGACCAGAACTAGTCAAAGCAAACCCCAAAACATGTACAGTGTGGACATCAAGTCCTTAGCATTTAATTCTTCACTCTCCACAGACACCACCTAAACTGCAACGAGGTTGCTCTGAGCACCCTCCGTTAGCCATCCTGGGCTGCCATGTCCAGCTGAGCCCACTGTACAAAACAACTCTGCCACCAATAATCGCCGCAGGACAGGGCTGTGAGTGAAGACAACTGTAAGACTACAGGCCTACTTATAAGGGCACCGTATTTCACACTTCAAAGGCAGACATCAGTTCTGCATGGAGCTCAGCTACTTCAAGGTTAGACGGCGCAATCTCCATCTGCTTTGCAGAAGCAAATCCACATGCAGCCCATCGCCACTGGAGGAAAGAGCGAGCATGTTCCCGGCACCACGGCGTAACTCATCCCAAAGACCTCTGCTGGTCCTCACCAGCCTCCTGGGAAAGGCTGTGGACACTGGAGCCCATGGCTCTGCAAAAAGCACACACGTACCTTGCAGCCAACCCGTTTGTGCTGACACACACATCACCAATTCACCTGAATTACTGCAATCGCAGGTGTCCTTCAGTACCAGAGCCCATGTCGCTGCCTCCCTACAGCTCCAGGGCCAGCAAACCCCCTGGCACACACGGGGGACCAAATGGGGTGCACAGCTAACAGGACCCACCACCGGCTGCAGATATTTGGACCCCCCTCCAAGAGATATTGCACAACCAGGACCAGCAAAAAGATTTAGGGCAAGAGCTCCCATCAGTCCCGCTGGGAGGTGGAGGCCTAAAACTCTGCCGTGGGGAGCTTTGAAAACACCAGCCCAGGTTCATTTCAGCAGCAGGGCCTGGGATTCCCTCCTCCTCCCTCTCTGCTCCGCTTCAGCAACACAATGTCGCTCTTTCTCTGTTTCCGAAAGGGGGTCTTGCGGGGCGCTCTGCATCAGAGATCAGGAGCCGTTTTGAAAGGAGGAACCCGCAGTTTGACCCCTGCTCTATTGAGAGAGCTTTTGTGCCTCTGCAAAGCTCTCCGCTTGGCACTGGCCCTGCGGCCGGCGGCGGGAAACGCCGCAGGAAGCATGGATTTATTCTGCTGCTGACAATCGGGAGCAGCAGTGTCCTCTGGTGCCTTCATTGTCCAAAGGTGTTTGAGTGTAAAGCTCACACATAATAGCGACTTTCCAGGGATGCCTGTTTCAAAAGCCCTTTGGTGCTCGCCAGCCCTGCCGGCAATGCAAGACCTCAGGTGTCCGGGCTTATCTTCCAACCAAACTCATTCATTTAACAGCCAACTCCGATTACTCCTTGTAGTTAAAAGCAAGCCCCAAAACAAAGGCTCAGCGGCCGCGTGCTCCTCGGCCATTCAGCGCTGCCGGTGCGGGAAGCAGGTGTTTCGAGGTCTGCATTCCCACTCCACTCTGAAGAGGCTGGAATAAGATACCGCCTTTTGAAACGTCCGCTAAAAAAGAAAGAAAGAGGCAGCACACCATCGCTTTGCAGGCTGGGGGGCAGGCGAAGGGCTCAGCTAATTCATAGCACGAGCTGGCTGAGTGCTGCAAAAGGCATTCCCACGGAAATTTCTGCAAATATGGAAATGAATCTAGCTGAGTGCTTTTTACATCCTTTTTTTTTTATTTTAATGGGCTTTCTGCAAGCACTTGGGGAGTGCCTACCTTTCACTGCGAACATCTATGTACTGGGTTTCCTGGTAGACAGGTGTTTGCAAAGGAAAGAGCCAGCCCCATCACCCTGCAAGGACAACGGGACGCACCCAAGCACCCGTCCCATCAGCATCCCACTCTGTCGCCAAGGCACTGATACGACTGGGAGTGCTTGGGCTGGCTCAGGTGAACTATGGCCACTTCGCTTTGAAAATCCTCTCCTGAATTTAGAAAAAATGTTCTCCAATGTGCAAATTCTTGGCTGGGGGCGGGGGGAAAACCTCCAAAACTTGCAACGGCAAGTTTTTCGTAGGACCAAAAGATAATGTTTGTCACATAAGTAACAAACCGCAGCTTGAAATCATGCAAGCGCAGGACGGGATGACAGCGTGACCTCCGTTTTGTCCTCATAAATGATATTAATTGGTATTTGTTAAGCAGAGGAAGTAAAAGAAGGGCTGATGAGGGGTGCTTGTGCTGACACAGCCCCAAAGGCTCTGCTCTCCGAATGCTCGGCAATAGGAGTAGCTGGAGCAGGTGCCCCGAAATCCTGCTTGAACACGATGCTGAGCGTCTTGCTCTGTGACAGCTCTTTGAAAACATGCCCTGGACACATGGCAAACATGAGTGGGTTTTCCTGGACCTCTGTTTTTTTAAAAAAAAATATTAAAAATCTATTCCATCAGAAAATTTAAATTTCCTCTCCCTTTTCTCACTCATCAGCTGAGCAGCAAACATGGGGCTAAAGCACTGGCTCGGCTCAAACAGTTTCTGTGCTGCAGCGTGCTCCGGGCATTTGACAAAGGCTCCTTGTCTTGCTCTTACTCCACACGGGACAGCTGGGCAGCACCACGTCAGCGTTGGAGGAGCCCAGCCCAGCCCAGCCCAGCCCCACCACCCGGATCCGGGAACAGCAGCGCCTTCAGCTCGAAATGGCCCAGACAAATTTCTCAGCATCTCTGCCTATGCGCTGTACCTCAGGCTATCGAGCCTGCAAGCCTCGCAGCGCAATGGGGCCCTTCTGAAATGCGTATTCTCTCTTAACGCAGCTATGTTAAGATAATAGCATCCCCCCACCTCCCTTTTTAATAAAGCTGCCAGTTTTAAAGATGCATCACCGTAATTTCTTAAAAGCTACAGGCCATCAGTGCTGCATAAGTGCTCTTTACTCAGAGTACGGCACTGGGGGACTGCAAAGAACTCACTCGGCAGGCTAAAAATATTCCCACCTCATTATATACTCTGGCGGATTACTCTATAATTACATTTATTAGATCCAAAGGTAATTACTGTTTTACTAGTCAGGTGTCCCTTTTGTTAATACACGAAGTCAGCCACCCCACCGTTATCCATCAGTAATACCCCCCATGCCAGCAGCCAGCAGGTCCTCTGCACTCATGCCACCACGCAAGGAGGGTGCTCGCGCCCCCAGTAGTCACTTCTAAACGCTGCCTTCTCCTCCTCCTCCTGCAGGGGCAAGGCTTGGGTATCCAAGCCACGGTCAGGCTCACACGAAACCAGTGTGACTCTCAGGAGATGGAGGCTCCTCTCCTCTGCCCAAGCCTTCTGGCTCCAGAGCAGGGACATCTGCCAGAGCTGCATGCTGCCTGTGGTGAGCACTTCATACCATGGGTGATGCCTTCAACATGACACAGATCCAGCACAGTGGCAGCTTCATGTGTCTGTGACAACCATTGTCCACACTGCAGTGAAAAGGAGCCACCGTGCACCCATCCTCATCTTGAGGTCCCATCAGGACCAGGACTTGGGAACCATATCGCCAAAACTTACCCACAAGCCTGAACACCTTCAGGAGCTACTTGCAGCAGAAAGCTGAAGACTTGCAGTTGGATTTAGGCTGTAATTGTTTCTTTTACAAACAGTGGTCAGGTGAAGCCATTCCTACATCCTACATTTTTGCTACCACGGCTATGCCACAGCTGCCCCATACGCTACCAGCCAAACCAGCCTACGGGGGAGGAAACAGCCACACCGGGGGCTTGACAACTCCTCTGCTGGGACAGCTGGAGAAATCACTCCTGGTGAGCAGCAGCGATATTTCTAGCCAGCCCAGCCACACCGGGAGCAGGATATCTGTCCACAGCCTTAAGTGCCTCAGACTATTTTCACCCCAGAGGCCACCAGCTCAGAGCTTCTTGCACTCTCCCACCTAGAGCCGTCAGTTCTGTGCCCGCTTTTACTTTGGTCCTCATGTTACCGTTTCAGGGATGGGTTTGTAAGAGCAGATAGAGGGAAAAGGCTGCCACGCTGCTGGTGGAAAATATGCAGGAATGAGAGGTCAGCAGCACAGTCCCCTCGAAATCCCGAAGACATGTTAAAGACTTTATTGTTTGGCATCTAATACTGGGGGCTGCTTTGTCTCTTCTCTCTGCATTTAAAGCTACACTCACTTTGGGGTTTTTGTCCAAGTCTGACCAGTTACCAAAAGGCATTTCTATTCTCTCCACAGTCATTTCCGGGAGGAGTAATTAATTTATGTTAATTTGGAGAGAAAAGGCATAGCGATGAACTTTTCAACTAATCCAGAGATAAATGGTAATATATTAAAAACTTACTGGTGATAAAAAGACAAGACACATAAGTTATGATCTTTCCACCATAAAGTACTGCTTATTGAAAGAAGCAAATTATTTTTAGTAGCCTCAACCTTTTGCAAATAATCCAACTTAAAACAATCATCCATTTTTTAAGATGAGCTAACGTGTCAGGCTTGTTCCTTCTGAGCCAGACGCTCTTCAGCTCAGTGTTACTGGCAAACCAGAAGTGAGAAATTCCCTTGAACAACTCCAGCCTGGCTGTGCCATGGCTATGCCTGGGAGATACTGAGGGCTTGGGTTGGAAACAGGAGAGAAGGAAGGAGAGAAAAATCAAAAGGATTTTACTTTCCTCAAACCCATCTGAGATGCTTTTTGCCTTTTTTTCAAAGCAAAAATCAGTTTTCAGCAATTTTTTAATTATTTTTTTTTCTGACAAAAGCTATTTCTTGTTCCAAAAATGTTTGGAGAGAACATTTTGATGTGCTGTACCAACATAGCAATATTCAGAGAGCTGAGCGGTAAACAGCTATTCCTCCTTGGTGAGAGGTTATCCAGCACTGGGGGGACATCTTTCATTGTGTTTCATTCTCAGTAGAACAATAAATGAAACATGGAAATCATTTCTTTAATGGCTTCCTCTAAAAATCAATGGCATTCAATCCAGTTCCAGCTGGACATCCCTTTCTATTTTCTCCAAGCATCGCGTGCCTGTTTTGAGTTGATGCAGATGTAAAAGAAGAGCCACGAGAACTCTTACTTTCCTTTTTAAGAAGGTTTTTTCCTGATTCAGACGGGGAAGAGGGTTAGCAGGAGAACAGGGTTCAGACACGTGAATCAGATTTTAAAGCTGGTCAAACACAGTAACAAAAAAAAAAATCCCAGGGAGCTGCAACTTTGCCACTCTGAGCGTACCTGTTGGTCCAGGAGCCGGCTACAGCCTGGCCCGTAGTCCAAAGCCACCCTAGGAGATGATAATGCTTTTGATGGTCTTGTAGTTGCACCCCCAAATATCAAAAATGCACAAAGGAGGAATAAGTGCTCAATCACACCAAAGCAAAATGACTTTGTGCAACAACTGGATGTATATCGAGACCGATGGAGAGCACGGACAGAGCTATAGCTGGTTTACTGCAGGAAGAGCGTGAGAAGAAAACCACTGGGAAGAAGTGTGTTGCACAGCAGGAAAAATTCAGTTCTACAACCTCTGCACCTCTCGTTCCCTGGTACCACCAAGGTATCTGCCAGCTACTTTAAATCTCACTGTCTGGGGCAAAAGCAAAATTACTGACGGCACGCATGGGAAATGGAGACAGAACAAGCGGAAGAGCTACTGAACCAGCTGCATTGGGAAGGAATGGCACCATTTCCCACCCAAAACCACCTCAGACAAGGACGGAGCAAAGCCCTCGTTAACCACCAGACACCAATGCCACCCCTGCAGCGACTAGCACTGATTTGCAGCGTTTATGGATGATCACAGGTTTGAGCCTCTCAGGTGAATCGATCCAGCAGAAAACGTGCCCCAGACACAGGCTTTATTCTACCTAAACCAGGGATTACGCAGACGCACGCGCGCTATTTCAGCCCAGAAACTGAATGACAAACCTGAAGCCGATAGACTGTTTACAAGAGGAGACCAACCTCTGAAGTAATTGCTGGCAAATTATCACGAGGCACATCACCAGGCAACAAGGCAAAACCTCTTCTGGAGAGGAAGATGGGACACTTGTGCTGGTGTCTGCTCGGGGACACGGCTTAAACCCCGCTGCTGGCTGCATTGAGAGCCAGGGCTCAGGGCTGGGATTTCAAGGCACTCTTCACAGAGTGTTATCTGTCAGGGGGTAACAGCTTGCTGGCAGTGCTTTCTGTGCCCTCTCTCTCCAAAATCAAATTACTTTGTGCAAATGGAAAATTACTGAGAAATCAGGCAGAGATTTAACGAGGGCTCAGGATCCTCAGAAGAGGAGTTAGGTGCATGGAGCCAACATCTTCCCAGTGGAAACCCCAGCAAGGAACAACCAGGTTGAGTTCAGGTTCATAAATGATGTCTGTGTGATCCTTCTAGACTTGCCAGCCTCAGCAATCATGAAAGTAGGTCCCCAGGACATCAGCAGCTTTGCCAGCAGCAGGAATTATTCGCGTCCTCCCCCTGGTGCCTAATGACCACATCGAGCTCTTGCTGCCCCCTCTCCCAGCTGCGTCTCTATTGCTTCCCCAGCCACCACTTTCCATGAGCTTTAGAGACGCCTGACACCTCCCTGAGCTCCTCACCGCAGCAAACACGATGGACATTTCTCAATAAACTCAAAAACTCTTACCAATCACCCTACGAAGCAAGTTTGACCCCTCTAACCGAGACAAAATACTGCAAGGAGCCAGCTGGGACTGGGCAGCCAGCGCCGACCCTCCGAGCCAGCTCATCCTCTGTCCGTCACATCCCTCAGTTTCTACCAAATTTCAGCAGAGGTTTTTCGAAGTGGCCTGGAGGGTCCTAGCAACCATCAGCACTTTCGACACCAGTAGTTTTCTGTCCTTTTCCACTGCATTTTCCACAGCACTACACGGACCTGCCACGTTTTAGAGCTGCTTGCAAGGGAGGCAAACAGCATTATTTATTAATCTTTAGTTATTTATATTTATTCAATATATTATATTATTAATTATATATTTGTATAATATATAATTAACAACAAATAATAAAATCGATGTATTATATCTATTAATACACTATATATATATATTTATTTCTCTTTATTCTGGCACAACGGAGGGACAAACCCACAGCACTGAGATGTCAGATACTTCTCCGGAAGCAAGGCAATGAGGCGGCAGCACTAAGCAAACAGGTTTCCAGGGTTTCAATGTTCAATCCACCAGACCACGGGGCTTCTGCACGCTCTTCTGTCACTGCTAAGGGACAAGGGAACAGGAACTACTCCCCCCAATGACTCCGGGTTGTTGCAGCCTGGTTCCCTTGGTGGAGGAGCCGCAGAGTCATTTAGGTAAAGGACTCATCAATGATTTATGGTTTCTTCTACATGGGGAAAAAAAAAAGCTGCCGACAAGCAGCAGCTTCTCCCTGTAGCGATGCAAGCGGCAGAGCCAGCACTCAGACCACTTTGCAGGCAGCAGGCTGGTGCCAGGGAGTACTGATCAATGCAGAGGCACTCGTAGGCATGGCCGCAAGCCTCTTTGAAGGCAAAAGGTCCTCTCCTCATCCTTCATTGCCCTTCTGCCCTCCCAACGAGCATGGAAGGGACTGCAGGAAGGAGCCCATGAGCTGACGTATCAGGAAGACATGGCTGTGGGTGCCCTGCTCCAGCTGTACCGAGCACAGCTGGGCTGCGCTTGGCTATCCCAGGGATATGCTAGTGTTTTTTTAAAACCTAGGATCTCTGTTTTACCCAGAAATCGAGCTCAAGCCAAAAGGAAGGCTTCTTGGACCTAGTGGCTCTCGCAGCATCGTTGTCATGGCCCTGCAATCGCTCACCTCCCTGCCTCCCATGGCACAGATCAAACCTGCCCTTCGCTGGCTGCAGGAGCTGGATTTGCAGCGAAGAACTTGGCTGCATGTCTCTCCATCATCTTTAGCTTTGGGGAAGGGATGCACTCCTGTGGCATGGAGACAGAAGCCCTGTGCTTGCCGTAATGTGGTGGGTGGGCTTGAGAAAGACGCCCCCCCTTCCTGAGAGCCCAAGTCTTCTGAATAATACCACGTGTGCTGTGCCGGATGAAATGTCTGCTTCTGTGCTGGCGCCTTGGGAGGCTGCTGGGGAGCACCCAGGGTGAACTGAACACACACTGATCCAAGTCACAATCCCACACAAGATGTTCCTCTCCGCTTGTATTTTTCCTTGGAACCAAAAAGAATGTGGAAAAGGAAACAAAGCAAAACAAACACCACCACCAAGTCAATCTCCTTGCAGCAGCAAGGCCAGGTTGACATGGGGCAGAAGGTCTCAGCAGAGATCCTCAGTGACACAGAAAGGACATTTTAAAAGAAGAAGAAGTCATGAGTGGGGAGTGGGAGAATGGGGAATACTCTCCTGGGAGGACTGGTTTGGACAGGCTCTTCCATTTCTGGCATGGGGACTTGCTACATTTATTCCCAGTCTTCCCACTCCTCCCATCACTGAATTTGCGCATTTTTATATAATAGATGCAACTTTCATACCCTCAAACCTAGTGGAGGAACCTTAACACGTATAACGTGGCTTCCTGACCACAGCCAGCTCTCAGGCTCCTTTGAATTCCCAGCCCTGACCTGTTCTGTAATGCAGAGCCTTACGAGCGAGGAAAGCATCGCTGCCGACAGGAACAGGACAAAGCTCCTTCCTGCACCATGACAGCCAAATCGTTAAGCTGAAGAAAACGCAACGCAAATGTTTCTTAATGCTAAAACAATGGTAGCAGAGCCCAAGCAGACAGATGTAGGTTCCCTACAAGGCCAACCAAAACTTCTGTTTGCTTCTGGAAGCCTTCTGAGGTTCCACGATCTTAAATAAACAGCGCAGCCATTGAAAACCTATCGCCGGCTCCGCTGGCAGCCTGCCTGCGGAAAGCAGAAGCTTGTAAAGAAGGTATTGCCTCCAGCTGGCAGACATGAACCAAACTCCAGCACGTTTGCGGGGAAAGTTGAGGGCAAAACGGCTGGCTTCTGTGGTCGGGAAACACAACAGCCTTCCCTTGCTTTTGGATGCGCCAGCAGTGAAATTTGGGGTCTTCAAGCTGCAGCCTGAAGATGAACGGTGTCCTCCTGTCCCCAGAGACCTGGGACCAAAGCGAAGGAGGGATATTTATTTTGGTTCCCTTAGGAGTAGCGCAGTGGCAATAATGATGACCCGGCAATTTAAATTAGGACATACAAGGGCTTTTCTTAGAAGAAATGGGATGCTGTTTTTAGAGCATGTAGGACAGCCACTGTAAACAGCAAAATTTCTCCACAACTATAAAACCTCACAAAACCCCCAAAACCACAGGCAGGAAATTAAAGAGAATTCAGAGGAAAAACAACACCAAACGATTACATCTCTGTTGGGATTATACTGGGAAAAGCTAGAAAAGAACAAAGACCTTGATCTTTCAAATATTCGGCCCGTGCTCGGCTCTGCCAGCAGAAGTTGCGAAGGCAGCGCTTCAGACCCCAGCCGTTCAGCTGCTGCCGGGCAAGACCGGGCACCAGGGACCGCGACCAACGACAGCAGGGGAGACAAGAGGACCCACGAGATCCCCTTTATTTCTGGCTTACTCTTTATTAATTCCCAAACTGGAATTGAGTCCAAGCTAGTCGATGCCGCAGGCTTATTACACTTGCCTGCATTATTATTTTTTTTTTCCTAACTTTTTTTTTTCTTTTTCTCTAATGCAGCTCTGTAGTACGGTTTTTATTTTAGCTAATGAATCCCTGCCCACACATGCGAGAGACTCCAAAACACCCACAGACCAGAGGCAGGGGAAGGAAATGCCGGAATTGTTTGCTGAGATCTGGCAGAGGCTATTTTTTGCGAGGGGCCAGAGGAACACAGTGTTCTCCAGAGATCCTGAGAAGGGTGAGGTCAGAGACTGGCTTCTGCCACAAGGCCTCAGCATTGGGAGGGTTTTTTGTCTTTTGCAATTACATAATGTCTTTTCCATGCCTTACGTTGGTTGCTTCCAGATTGCTGGAGAGCGCTCTGAAATGACACACTCCACGGCTTTAAAAAAAAAATAAAAGAAAAAAACAAACCCACCAAAAAAAACCCAACCCACAACACACTTCTGCTCGTAAAAAACTGCAAAACCTCGTTTCCTGCCACAGTCCCGTATTGTAACAGATGGACGAAAGGGGGGGGAAAGGGCTTTTTTTTTTCCTCTTTCATTTTTCCATATTATCCATGTGTTGGCAACACACTGCTGTCACAGAGTGGTGGAAAGTTCATTTACGGGAAACCTTCCGAAACTGGAGCAGCTCATAAAACTTTTAATGCAGACCTGGTTAAAAAATAATGACATGAGATCTGAACGTTTTTTGGTTCAGTTGGGGAATGTGTTTTCAGTCTATTTCTACACTTTGAGCAAATGATAATATTAAGGGCTATTTTAATCATTAAAAGAAAGAAAGAAAAACCCTCAAGAGTTCAAGAAGTGAGTGAAATTCCCTGGGTCTTGTGATCCAGGCCAGGTGATGAGAAGGGGCTTACACTACGTTGCCTAAATCCTTTATCTACCCTTACCCACGGGTGAACTTCTTAACAAGGCCTTTAGCTAACATTGACCAAAAGCAAAGCAGCTATGAGGCAGCCTGGAAGCTTTCAGCAACGAAAACTAGCACTTTCTAATTTTTGAATGCAGGCAGAAGGTGAAGATAGTTTGGATGATGGGGCAGAACCACAGGCACCCAAGGACCGATGAGCCCTGCACCAAATTGCAAGCTATGCCTCCAGTTGACCACAGCCTGGGGAAAACCACTCATATCCGGATCCACAAAATTACTTCAGCACCAGACCACCAACGCTTTGAAGGCTTCAAGCAACGTTTTCAGGTCTCGGAAAAATGACTGTGTTCCCTAAAATAGGGTGGTGTCCTTATCCCATCAGAGAGGTGTGAGCACCTGTGGATCCAAAGGGTCCAACAGCACAAGGAAACATCTGCCCCAGATGCTCTTCTCTCTAAACACCCTCCACCCCTGATTCTCCAGCACTTCTCTTCTCCCATCCCATGGCGTCTCCACCCTTTCCCTGCTTTTTGTCCAAATACCTGAGAGCCCAGGGTATGGGATCAGGAAATGCGATTAGCAACAAGAGCATATTTGCCTGTTCTGAGTATCTGGATAGATGGAGCAATTTGGAGACTCTTGGACAAAGCCTCAGGAGGTCCCATAACAGCCACAGTAAGTTGCACCCCCGGGTTAAATGGTTCAGCTGCTCTAAATCCACATGGTCCATGATTTGGGTGAAACTCCCAGATCAGGAGCAAAGTCAAACAACACCCTGGAAGGGGCAGAGCAAAAAGGAATAGGAAACAAGAGAAAGCTGGTCACAAACAGCCCATTCTGTCCTCCAACGATGGAGCAAAGGCATTTTCTACATAACTTGGACTGTACGAACAGGAAATCTGTGTACTAATGTATTCCCACAGCCACGCACACGAGGGGTCTGTGTGCCTCTGGAGTGCCTACAATGAATCATTCATTGTCCTTCCTCAAGCTTTCCAGTAGGAAGAAGCTACACATTTGACCTTATAAAAAGCAGTAATTTTGCCTGGTAAGATGTGGCCAGCTGTAGCCCAGGCCTTGCTGGCAACCTAAAATACACCGGAGAAGATACGGGTTGCTGCTGTGCCACCAGGTGCTGCATCAGCATTTCCATACGAAACTACTATTTTCAAGGCTGCTACAAATGAGCCAAGAAAGAAAATAAACAAAAGGAATCTGGCCCCCAAAATACTTTTCCTTTAAAAATGTATAAACTATGCTGCAGGTTTTGGCCTCCAATAGAAAAATTTAGAACTGGACATTCTTGTTTTACAACGTCTTTGTTTCACGTGAAGAGAACTCCTGTCCTCCTTGTGAGCTTGCTCTTCTGCTTTCTCAGAAAAGGAATTAAACAGGTCATTTTTAGAAAATTGGTAACATGATCAATCCAAGGCTCACGGAGGTCAGTAGGCCAAAACGGGGAAGAGAGGATTAAGGTACCTATCAGCACAGCTAGTAACTTGTCCATTCTAAAATGCTTGCCCAGTCAGCAGCTGCTATGATAGCTATGAGCCCTTTTCAGTAACAAAAGCAATAATCAGGATTTTTAGAAGGAATTAGTCATCCCGTGTAAGTTTATTTTCAGCGCCTGCCAGGGAAAAGAGTTAGGAAGAAGGGTCAGTGGTTGAAACCACCTGTCTATGACATCTCTGCTCCTTCCTAGATTTCCTGTGCAACCCTGAGGACATTTGGAGGATGTTTTTGGCAAGTTAGTACAGATCCTGAAAATCCATCCAAGTCCCACGTACATCACTGGATGCTCCGATTCTGTAAGAAATTGGGTGCGTGTGCTGTGACTGGCCTCATCTTCCTAGCGGTAAACTAAGGATAGGAAAGATTCCCATCCAACAGATGTGTCAGGAGGCAGAGAGACATCACTTGTGAATCCTACACTGACAGAGGCGATGCAAGTATGTTAGACAGACAGAAAGTGGACAACACACCAAAAACCTGCCCTCTCCCGGCTGAGCCAGCGTCGGAGTCAAGACAGAAAGAGGGACGTGCCTGCAGACCTCGCCCATCCTTGCTGAGAGTTGCTGAGAAGGACAACGGCATTTCAGGCTCCGAACATCTTGTGTTTCACGTAATCTCATTGAAAATATTTTGATTTATGATCTCAATTATCTGTTAACTGAAATCCCACATCTCAGATATCATGAAATTAAGAATAATGAATAAGAAGCTGTGCTGTTGAGGCGCTTTACAGAGTGATTCATATTAAATAAGAAACCGTGTAGCCAATATAATAGTTTGCCAGATTAACACATGCCTCGCTGAATAGTAAATACTTTTATTTGTGGCTGCTTTGGAAACATCATTGCGTTCAGTAATTAGCAAAGTGTGAGACTAATAAAATATATTAAAAAAAAAAGAAAAGAAGAAAAACTTGGGGTATGAGCAGAGCTTGTGTCTTATCCAAGCCTGAAGGAGAATTTAAAGATTTAATTACAGCTAAAGAGAACATATTTCAAAGCTGCAAAGCTCTTTTTGCAGCTTAATAATGCATAGAAGGAAATACTGAAGTGCGTTGCTCCCATGGGGGGCAAAGCATGTTGCTCTGGGAACACATTCAAAACCCAAAGGGAAGTGGAGAGTGATCCAGAGGCCGAAGGGGAAAGGCGAATCCTGCCATGAGATGGTCACTTCTTTTTCCAGCTTTTGCACATTAAAATTCCTCTTGAGCTCTTCTGAGACTTACGACATTAGGCAAAGCTTATGGTAAGCAGACAACCTGAAAAAACTGTCCTCCGAGGAGCCAACATGGCTCGGAGAGCCATCTCTGCCAATACTCTTTACTTATGACATAGTAATGTGGTACTGATGACAGCTGCCGGCTCTGACAGCAACTGTAGGCCAAAGACCTCTGTAATTTGTAAGGGCTGGCCAGCCCGCTCCGAATGCCTGGCCAACGCGGTTGAGGCTGAAGGCAGTTCCTAACAGGGGACTCAGCCCCCACATGTGTTCTGACCTTGACTGAATACCAAACTCGGTTCCTTTTCATCCTTGATGCTGTCACAGCTCATCAGGGCTCAGTTCCTGCAGGCAGTGACCATTAGCTGGGGAAAACATATTCTGGTGCTTCGAGCCAGGCAGATGAGTGATGTCCTGACTGGCCATGGGCACACGATCCACCTTGGACAGAACAGCAGCTAGCCTTAACTTTTCTCCAAACCTCAAATCAAGCTCTAAGGCTTAAGGCCCAACTGTATTTCCCTCCATTTGCATTTTCTTACTATGGATCTTTTATTTTGAATTCTTGGGGTATTTTCAAGTTGAGATCTCACAGCCCAATTCAGGGCCAAGAGAGATAATCGGATGTTTGTGAACTTCTCCACTCTAAGCTTTCAACTTTTACAAGTGTTGACACATTGGTACAATCAGAGTCCCAGCTCACACTGAAACCTGTCTCAAACCAATTCTTATCCATCATTTGCACAGATATTAGAAACCCTTCTTACTGGCAAACATGGGATACACAAACATGTTTCCTTCTGATGGCACATGTGAAGAAAGCCTGAAGCCACGGATAAAGTTAGGAGAGAGAGCACCAAGTGAGGATACCCGAGGTCTGGCTTGACCTTGAGATACTGCACGTGATGTCAGGCAGATTAGATGCCCTCTACGATCGCAAACCTTTTGTTGTAACTGAACCCAACTGCGTACATTCACCTCCCAGGTGGAAAGGAAAACGTAAGCCATAATCAGTATTTGTGAAGTTCCTAGAGATCGTTGTAAAAAAGGCACACAGACCTATTTATCTCAAAGCGCTCTAAAATTATACTACGCATGCATTACTGGAAGGCTAAAATTGTTGTGAAACGTTCCCGTACAAAGGAGTCAGCCAACACAAGAACTAAAACATGAACTATTTTCTACCTGGAAACTACCAGATGAGTTGTATTTCTCCCGCTGAATGCTCAAATGTATCTCACTAATCTTTGAATGAATTTGTTGCTTGAAATCCTGATGCATCGTACGAGCCTGTTTCAATGAATGCTTTGCAAACAGTGAATTTCAGATAGCTCATGGTCAAATTTAGAAATTTGTTCCATATTGAATAATTATAGAAACCCCAGTACTGCATGCGTTCCCCATTTTGGTGGCTATGTACCAACAGCTTGCAACGCATCCCAGGAAACATGAGATGCAGAGTTTGTGTTCAGAGATAATCTGAGCAAACACATTTCATTTGCTTAGAGAAAAATCACACAGCAGAAACACCGCTGTTGGAATGATCACAAAAAGATAAAAAAGGCTACAGAAAAGGTAAAAAAACCCCAACTCCAAAAAAACATTCAAACAGAACATTCATACAAAAAGCAAAAATAGCCACAAGCTGGTTTGCCATTTGGTTTCCAGCGCCAGTTTACTGAGTGAGGGGTGTTGAGTGAACGGAGGAAATTAGTCACATTTTTGAGGGTTTGACACAGCTTAAGGAATAATTTTTATGACATCAACAAATAGCTTGATTTGGAATCTGAGTACAAAATTCAACTCAGTCTTTACCAGGGCAAAACGGGGGTGGACTTGGCAGTCCTAGGTTGATGGTTGGACTTGATGATCTTAAATGTCTCTTCCAACCAAAACGATTCTATGATCCTAAAAAAGATCATCCTGCAGGTGCTCAGAACTTAAAAACCAAACCGAACTCTTCCCACTCTTCAATACGAAGAGCAAAGGTTATTTAAATCCTTCTACCTCTTGTTCAGTAAATCCATCCCTTGCAGCACATCGTGCAGCAGATTCCTATATGCACAGTCTGTCATCGCACGTGCCCACGTCACATAAACCTCAGGTATTTGGCTGGAATAGCTGTTACTGGGCCACTGCACAGCTAAAAATGGTGGACAAATATAAAATAACGCGTTAAGCTCCAGCCAGCAGTCTGTCTATCTAGGGTGCCTATTTTTCCTTCCGTAATAAGCATCAGCACTGCAGCTTACAGATTTTTATGGACAAAATAGAAAAAAAAAGACAAAAAGACATTTTTTACCACTGTTTTCACAGATATCCACATCAGCAGTGAGAATTTTGCCCTAGAAGAGATCTCTGTGCTACGGCAACGGGGCCAGCCTAGCTCCCAGGTTGGTGCTGGGGTGTCTGAAGGAGCTCAAAGCAAGAGTGCATCCATCCGTGTGGACATGCCAGACACCACATGGCAGGGATGAATTCAACCGGTGGTGAAGATATCACTTCTGTGCCGCTGTCAGTTTTCCAGCAGTGCTACAAGAGCGCTCTGGGGCTGCAACCACACCAACCGACAGCTAAGAGACAACGTCAGTAAATAGCGCTGGAGCATATGCGACATAAGCCCTGGGGTTTTGGGACCAGGAAGACTGCTGCAAGCCACCATCTGTGTGCTGCTCTTTATTTCAGCTCTTAAAGCAGAAGAAACTGCAAAGTCACAAAAATATCTACCAGTGTGCCTCAGAAGCTGTACAGCATTACAGCAAAGTCGCGCACAAGCATCACCTGGGGTAGGGAGTAGTTTATTCTTGGCTACATATGGCTCCATTAAGTGATTTTTTTGGAAAGTCTCACCTCTACAGAGCATCAAGAGGTACCTCTGGTTATGTCTGAATCCTGGGAGGGTCAAAACCCAGCAACAATCCCTATCACAGAATCATACGAATACGATACCCTGTACCGGAGGCAGCGATTCAAAGCAGCTTGTCTCATATCCAGCCCTCGGGCCACCCTGCTGGGGTACGGCTGCAGAAGCAGCAGTCAAGTCAATGTAAAAACCCCAACCTCATCAAACCCCAAGAGCTTTACTTAAGAAACTGCCAAAATCCTAGGACAGGACTCACACCTTGAGCCCTCTAAAACCACAGATGACGACTGGCTGGATTTTTGTTCACTTGCTTGTTCTTCCTTAGGACAAATACATTTAAGAACAGTTTACTCTTGCCAACAAGTTGCTATTAAGATCCACGGGCAAAACCCTGCAATTTATTGCTAGTCTAACACTATTTGCAAAAGAAAGCCAAAATTAGATTACAAACATAATAAATCGCCTTCCCAAAGGCACCTTGTGCATCCTACAGGCAGCAAAATCCCAGTGCCACAAGCAGTCACTGCTCAACCTAGCCCAGCAATGGCCCACGCGCAGTTCCCACCAAGGGCACACAACCGCCACCTACAGAGTAGAGCTGATGGTGCATGGGCCCATCCTTGCTACTGGGATGTTTTGCACACCCAGTTCCACCTTTCACCAAAAAGGTTGGTGGGAGACACTGTACGGAGCCTCCACACCCCAACTCAGCAGAGAGCTGTGTGCTGGAGAGATGGGTGTTTAAATATTGAAGAGCTTTGCAACAAATGCTAGGTACACAGAGCAGGTAAACCATTTAACAACTTCTCCATGTTGATTAGCCAAAGCAAATATTCACAGTGTGATGTGCCAACAGCAAAAGGTGTATTTTTCTGCTTGGACCAGGCAAGAGTTTTCTGCTCAACTGCAGCACTAACTTTCTTTCCCGATTGTGAAGAAAAAAAAAGTGATAATGCACCAAACTGGTGCCCATAGTCCAGCTGTCCCTGAAGACAGAAGCTGCCCCCCAAGTGAAGAACACACTTTGATTTGCTAATGCTTCGCTGCTTCAGTTTGCATTTCAAGTAGGCGTCAGTCTCTAGGAAGCTCAGAAATACACTCTTAACCTCTTGGAGCTCAACTTCTCACGGTAACACACTAAAACACCTCCTGCTCCAGGAGCTTATTAGGTTGAGCAGGACTTGTCCTTGTCAGTCTGCTGCTCAAGTGTGAAAATAATTATTCTTTTGGCACTTTATTCAGTTCCGTTCTGCTCCTTATACTAAGTATTGGAGCTCATTAGTGCAAAATATAGTGTCTGAGAAGTATTAATGCAAAGCGTTAGATCCACGCAAAACATGGAGATAAAGAGTTGGAAATCTATGTGTAAAGCTCCGTTTCCCAAAGTTTCAGTGGGCGCTAAAGCCACCTAGGTCTGGAAACTCTGGGAAAAATCCTTCTGGTTTTGGTGTCCATAATGGCCCACTCAAGCAATCCAAACAGATGCTTTTATTTAGGCATTTCAGAAGAAAATCCCCAAAACCCCAGACAAAACACCACCTTCATGAGGCTGCATGAAGGTGGAGGGGAGAGCACCCTGCCATGGGGCTGGGACAGTCTCTGCGGAGAGGGAAATGGGGCCCTCAAATCCCTCTGCCCAAGGAGAGTCCCACTACTGACACTGTACACCTCTTGGGCATGTGCTCCCCCAGGCAGGTCAGGCACACCATGGGCTCTTTTAAAAGGAGAAGGCCATACCTTCTCCATATTTTGTGTTAGACATCTATGAACTGATCTCTGCTAAGATGATTAGATGCTTTAGCCCCAGTGAAGAGGAGAACTTAGGACATACCCTTTTCCAAAGCCTTCATCATTGGCCCTCTTAGATGTCCCCCTGTGCTGACCACTCTGTGGCCTATTCATGTGCTACATGTATTGGAGGGTAACGACAAACAGTTTTAGGGTTACAGCTTCCTGAGACTCCAGATCCTTCCAGTTAAGTGCTGCAAAGCTGAGGTCTCTTGTGCCTTGAAAGAAAACTGCAGATACAGATCAAACACACCATGAACATCACCACCACGCTGCACAGCACGACAGCTCGCTTTGTCTTTCCACTGAAAGGCCTCGAGAGGCAGAAAGGTTGCAGTGTCTTCTCCACACACACAGACATTGCACCACCGAGGGTCCTACTCCAACTGACCACTGTAATATTTCCTCAAGGACTTATTCTTCAATGCTGGGACTTCCCCGTGCTGGGGGAAACTCCGGCAGGAGCTTCCCAACATTTCACTTCCACGAGAATAGCAAAACTGGGCCAGATCACGAGACAAAATATGGGACCGTGCCTCTTAACACCTTGAAGACGTTTTCTATCAGCTACGGAGAATGTTTTCAGTACATCAACCTAAGGAAACCGCAGTGGGCTGGACTCACCACTCGCACTTGCCCACAAACCCTCCAACGTGTTTTGCAAGGTGCAAGCACAAACCCTATTGACTCCTTGGCATTAACAGCTGCCCCTTCCTTTATGGGCTGGCTTGCTGCGGCTAATCAGTCCCCCAGTAAAAAGAAAAGGAGCTGGTCTACGTGCTTGAAGGCTGGTGCGCACGTAATTAGCTCACCGACCTCTGCCGCTAAACATGAAGGTTAAACACAAGAGCGGATATGAACTTTGGCCGCTCATCAAAGATACACTTGGTAACAGGGAGAATGTTTAGAAAGGAGATAAACATAACTGTGAAGAAGGCCAGAGAAGAGGGTCCTAAAATGACTGCTCCCACAGAGCCCCCCGCTTGAAGGAGTGCTACCCAAAGGGGTAACGACACGGAGGCTTCATGGCTGCCATTCACGTGCTTTGCAGCTGAAGCTACACACTGTACTTCTAGAGCCACTTTTCATACTGACGCTACCCCGAGAGCATGCAGCATTTATATTGTAAGAGATTTGCATGACTTGCATCTTCCTGCATGCTCTTTATTGCTACAGAATACTTTTCTTTTTTATTTTTTTTGTCCCCTTGTTATCTCTCTTCTCTAGCAATTTGCTGCTTCTTCCAGGACATGCAGTAGCTTGGTCTCAAATTAAAGGAGAGCCGAGTGGTATGTTACAATGCGCTGTTAATGATGAACGTGGGCAGCAGAGGTAGGGCAATACCCACACCTGAGAGCTGGTCCGTGTTTAGAGGTGCTGGTGAAGAGTCACAACGTCAAAAATCAGAATGAAAAAAAATAGTAGGGGAAAAAATAAGTCTATTATTTCCTTTCTGTGTTCCAATTTGTTGCATTTTTTAAGTAAAAATAACAAAACAGAATTAAGAAAATGAGGCTAAATTTAACTAAAAACTGGGAATTAGGAAAAACTTAGTTATTTCATTACTTATCATCTCACTGAATCAAATGTTTCTTTACACTAAGAAACCCCCAGCCACAGAAATGTGAGCGCAGAAAGTTCTTGACTTTGAATCCTCTTTCTCTAGGAGCAAACAGGAAAACAATGGGAGCAATGCACGCCTGAACTCTCCCCAGTAACTCCAGTAATGGGACTCAAACAAAGAAAGGTTGTGCTGAATGACTATGGGATAGGAAAGAGGACAAGTGTTTCAATCTGATATCTTTCAATGACTTTACCAGCCTAAAAGCTCTTCCTCTAACAGAGGCCGTGTCTGGCACAACGTCTTTATCTGATCCTTTATCTGTACAGAGGAAAGAGTGCCAGGCCCATTGCTTCCTATGAGCATACGTCATTGTGGTTAATCTGTAACATCCCTCATTATGTCTTCACATACAACGAGGGGTTGACGTGATGCTCTACGTGTCCGTTCTCCTCTAACATCAACTGTGAAGGCTCCCACCAGCACCAGCCCCACCTTGAACCGATGCTATCTCCGATGCTCTGTGAGAAATGTGAGCATTGGGCTTGCAGCAGCTCACGCTGCTTCCCACTTCAGTTGAAATCTAAATACTGGCTAAAATAAACAGGTTATGGTTTATACCGTCACTGCACCATCGTGTCCTGAATCAGTTCTTACCCTGGGAAACCCTCACTGAGCCAGAGAGAGTTTGTCTTGAGCGAGGGCTTTGGCTAGGAGGAAAGGTTTCAAACACCAAAATCACTTGGAGGTACGCGAATAGGGGAAAGTCCAGGGAAGTGATCATAGATCAGTTAGAGCTGGAAGGGACCTTGAAGATCATATAGTTCCAAGCCCCCTGCCATGGCCAGGGACACCTTCCAGCAGACCAGGCTGCTCAAAGCCCCATCCAACCCAGCCTTGAACACTTCCAGGGATAGGTCATCCACAACTTCCCTGGGCAACCTGGGCCAGTATCTCACCACCCTCACAGTAAAGAATTTCTTCCTAATATCTAATCTAAATAGATTGAATGAAAAGGTTTTGGTTTGTTTTGTGTGGGTTTTTTAGCTGAATGGGCTTGGACCCAAAGGGAAGGGACAAAATCTAGCGGCCTTACAGAGAACCCATTAAAGCAGTCACAATGGAGCAAACTGACCACCCTTACCCAGAACTGAAATGGATCAGTCTCGGAGATAATGTCAGCTTGTGTGGTCCTTGATCTCCCAGTCACCACGCCTGGGTGAGGATGTGTTGAAAGATGAGAGTCCCCAGACAGAAAATCCTCTGGCAGCTCCCTGCCTAAGCATACAGAGTTTTATCTTCCTCTCCAGAGGCCCCGTTTCAGCTTTACAGAACAATATCAGCTCTGGCCTGTTAGGATAAAAGCTCTCCTGACCAGCTAACCATGCCATCTCCTAAAACAAAGGCCTTCACTATCCCTGGAGGAACAGAATACACACTGGGTTTTCCTTCTGTCCTTAGGGACTGAACCACCCACCTTGGGTTTCCAACACAAGAATTACTTGTACAATAGCTAGACTTGAAAGTACAGGAAAATAAGGATGCTCCCATCTCCCTACTAGCTAAGGTGCCTGGACAGAGAAGCAGACTCTGGCTTGTGCTGGAGTTCTGATGAGGAAAACCATCCCAAACAGCACTTTCAAGCCCAAATGTAGGTACTGAGGGTATTTATTTAACTATTAATGACTGCACTTGTTCAATTTGTACAAAGTTTCCGTTGCAAGATGCTTTCCTGAAGGCCCAAAGGATTACTGAGCTGCCTTTAATCAAAACTGCAGGGCTTGCATTGCAGGTGGCTACCTGCGTACAGAAACTTGCACTTCTGAATCTCAGGGTGGTTCAATGTGATTTTAACTGAAGGATGTTACAAGCCCGTATCTCAACTCAAGTGGAAAAGGAGGTCCGAATCCCAGCTCTGATGATGCTCAGCATAGAGATCTCCCTATGTCCGCTATGTTAAACCTGCTACAGCTGGCCACCACCCTGACATCCTTTAGGAAAAGGATCTGGAACTGGGGAAAAAAAATTAACTGCAATAATATTTACCTTTCTGGGCCATGGCTGAAATTCTTTTAGGGCAGGCAGACCAGGAGTTTCATGAGCTGTCATTATCTATCTTATTTGTAGAGGATTTCATGTGATGGCATAATAACAAAACCAAACCAAAGGGATAAAGGAGAGTCATTGCGACAAACAGAGGTTCAACCCAGTCACCTCACAGCTTGCTCCATAAGGTATTCCCCTGCTTTAATTACTCGTCAGTCACTTTTTGCACTGGATTAAAACTTCCTGATTAGCATTTTCAGCACTCTGCTGTCCCACTGCATCCAGGCCTTAAATGCCTTTGAGGATAAAGTGGTTTGGAAGTGCATTTCCAACAGAGCTAATGGGTCCTGTTCACTCACATCAATTTAAGCATCCCAAAAAGCTGTGCAGCCAAATTCCCTCCTTGCCCTCAGCTTGCCTCGTCCTCTCCTCTCCACCCAACTTTACAGTTTGGGATCCTGCATACTGAGCGGTCATCACCGCTCTCGAGTTATGGAATGACTGGCTGGCATTTACTGCACCAAAGAAAACCAGCGTGGCTTTTCAAGGCTGTGCCTAGATGAGATGCCGTGTTCTGTACAGTGCAGCTGTTCCATTGTGTAGTTTAGAAAAAAAGTTCCCATGAATCTAAAAACTATGACAACATTTTTGCTGGGTCACCTACAGCAGCTTCAGTTCTGTGCCATTAATGGGAACGACAGCAATACGTTAATCAAATAATCCTGCTGAGTTTAATACTTGAGGCATGTTCTGCCTTGCAACTCTTTTATTCCTACAATTGGTGGATGACCCAGTTATGCGTTTATGATTGTGATTATTATGTTTTTCACTGGGAAATTTTAAATCTACCACATTGTTTTCAAGTTGTTGAAATGATCCACACATCTCTACATGATCCTTTAAATACCAGACCAGAGGAGGAGTTAAAACCACAGTATTCCCCTTGAACGTGCCGGCTGGTGCCTTTAAGACATCTTTTTTATGTGGAAAAGGCAGGCTGCCATTTCCAGAAGATCTTAAAAATGATCAAATAATCAGTAGAGTGGTACCCAGGACTGTTCTCTTAAAAAAAAATTCCCTTTTGAATGAAATACTTTGCTTGAGCCGTTCTAAACAGTTAGAAATAGAGATCAATTTTGAACGGTAATGTTATTTCAAATAAAAGTACTCAATGCTTTCTTTTGCAAGTGCTAAAAGCAAGATGCTCTGCTGATTTCTGATTCATTGAGGAAAGAAAAAGGGGATGATGGATGAAAGTGACTTTCTCACAGAGAAGGTGCAGGCAAAACCATCATGCCCAGCTCCTGTTACCTGCTGCAGACAGGACAGATTTTTTCTGGATTAGCGTTGGATGCTGATCTCCTTAATTTCAGTGTGGGCTGCTCCCCTCTGTAGCTGATTCTAGCAGGACTAACTATGGCTAAAGACAGAGATCAGGAGGAGCTGGCATTATCCAGAATCTCAACCTACAGAATAGTTTTTGCCTAGAATATTTTGATCTAGGTCTGCGAACAGGGACACCTAAATTTATACTCCCAGCCCTGCTTGCTGGCTTACGCAGGACTTGGAGAAGGCGGTTTTACTTCTTGGAGCCTTTACATCCACCTTGTCCCCACCACCACCGTCCTTTGCCTGGCTTCTCTGGTTAGACTCTAAGTTCTGCAAAGCAGGATGGATCTCCCACCACAGCAGCAGCAGTGCTGAGCTCCATACGTGGCCTTTTCTAAAATGGATGTCAGTATAACATCATTAATCACCAGAGCCGAACATTTCTCATTTTCTCTGCATTGGTAAATCTTGTTGGCCCCCCCAAGGATGATCAAGTGGACACCTGACATAGCACGTGGACCAACTTTGAGAGCATGACAAATTTCAGAGATGCAAGGGTGGACCAGCACTGCAACTGAACTCCTCCTTCTGGCCCATAACAGGCAACACAGCAATTTATTCATTCCCTAGGACTTACACTCAGTAGCCTCTTCATTGTAGTATGATGCGCTATTAAGTAAAGATAATGGTGAATGCAACCACAGGCAGTGAACAAGCAGCTATTTGGAGATAAGTCAGGCAGTTAAATAGGCCCTTATGAGGCCAGTGCCACTGAACCCAGGACTCGGATGCCAAATTAGCTCCATCACGGGCCAGAGAGTTGGCCCACAGCCTGTGTTGGAGGGAGACAGATCTTTCTCTAGCGCATAGAGGCAGTTCTGAACTCTTCCGCAATGCATATGACATGAATCCATTTCGGCTAACAAAGTGGTTATTTCAGCAACAACACTAACGAAGCCTGATTTACCATTCATGCGCAGCCCGTGTTCCTACACTGTCAATTCAACAGCCCAAGTTCCTCGCTCCTTGCTGTGACCGCCTTTCACTTCTCTCTCCAACAAGAATATCCTGTTCTTCCCTCACGTCTCATCATTCAGCCCAGGGTCACCTCAGCTTTCTAAACATCCCCTACCCTTTTCCCAAGCAAGCGGTGGCATGTGATAGGGGAGCTGCTCTGGGAGCAGACTAGGATGCTAATTACTGCTCCTGCCAATGGATACATGCTAAAAACAAAGAGTATGGGAGAAAGGAAGGGGTAGATAACACAGAAAACACCAGGTAGGACCAATGTAGCATTACCTTCAATATTCCTTTTGCTAACCAGCAATAATCAAAACTTTTTCACTGGGAGGCTCATTCAAGCTGGTCTCAGAAACATCCCCATGATGTAGGGGCCATCCGGCTCTGTATGGGGCAGCAGTGGCAGAGGCATGCTCAGCGTCTCCATCCCTGTCCCTGGGATCCCACCCAGCTGTCCAGGGCAGTGATGTCTCCTACAGCACAAACAGCCCTTTCCACAGACAAGTCACAGCTCAATTCACAGGCTTTTGTGAAGGCTGATTCAGCTGGGGCTCATTCATGCCTTTTCTCAGCTGCAGAACTAACACTTCACTCTTTGCACAGTCCCGCGGCTGTCGCAGGGGACATTATTGTTCCATGGGTCCACAAAATGGACTGCCCAGCTCCGCCCGATGCGCTGGGCCAGGCACGTTTGCCCTAACAGAGAGCAGAGACTTAAGTCACCTCGTTCAAGCCACCCAAGGCCTGGGGAGGGTCTCGCACGTGGGAGCACACAGGCGCAGGAGGTGGCCACCAGCCCCCTCCATGCAGCCCCAAGGCAACCTCCAAACCCAAACCACCACAGACCCTGAACTTCTCGCACTGCTTGCTTTTTGTCTCCTCTCCTCCTGATGTCAATTCCTGGTGCAATCCCAGAAATAACATGGACAAATTCTTGGCTTGCTATTTTTGGCAGCTCCTCCCACTAAGGAAAGAGGGAGATTACACTGCGGGCTATTCAGGCAAGCTGGCACGCCGGCCACAAATACGCTTTCTAGCCCATACAGCTCTAATGATAAATCCTGGCCAAGCTGAACAGACAGTTTCAACTTCAGAGCGTGTTTGGAAGGGCCAGCGCCACGCTAGACAACCCGCCTACGCGTTTAGAAGGTGCTATTTATTTATTAAGTATATTTAACAAGTAGAAATAGAGCTGTGCGGTGGGCACGGTGACCAAGGGTGACTGGTGTGGGACAAGAGGCTCCCAGCTCTCCTGGCATGTTAAACACACACCGCCTGGCACCGCCACCTGGACTGTAAAGATAAGTAGCTGGGTGATCACCTTTTAATCTGTGCGTAATTAGCAAGGGGCAGATGTCAATCGGCAGAGAGGCCAAAGCAAACGAGGCTGTTTACGGATGCTAAGCCACAAAGAAACCTCCTGTATCTAACCTGGCATGTCCCAAAAACGCAAGCTTATAAACAACAACGGGCAGCATTTCATCAGGTTGCGGCAGGAGCTGCGCGCTGTGCACGGTATGCACCAGTATTGACACCCAAAAACACCGCTTTCTGTTATGGTAGGTGGTAAATGAAAGAACATTTTGTTACTCTGGGTTTACACAGCATTTACTACACCATGGCACCGCTTCTAGTTTTTCTCTGGTGATAACAATATCCTTGGATTTTCCTTTTTTTTTTTTTTTTTTTTTTTTAAATACAGTGCCCACGCACAACTCAAAGCAGTACAAAACTGAGAAACACACCAAACAAGGCTGGTTTAAAGAAAATCAGCAGATTGTTTTTAAATTTACAAATACTTCCATGGCCAAAAGTCTGAAACAGTCCCAAGCTGAGGAAGATTTTTATGGAAAGTACACGGGATCTTTCATGCTCATGCATAATAGACGGGTTGCACCCAAACAAATCCTGCCAGGCCTAAAGATGAAACGTCAAATCATCCCTTTCAGGCCAGTGAACCTACAATTTGGTCCCAGAAGGTCTGCCGCTTTCCCAGCTGAAGCTTGTTTAGACAAAAAGATAAGCTTAAATGAGGCCAGTTTAGATCCTACTCTTCTTCATTTTTACAGATTCCTGCACTGTTTAGACCTAAGAATTTAATTTACCTCATCACAAAGATTCAAGCCGGACATAACATTTGGATTTGGAAACAGGCAAGGATGTCGCCAAAGAGGAGGCTGGCCAACTTGTCACTGTAGTTGGCATTACAGCCAGGATTAACTGCGTAGCACCTCAAATCCTCTTACACACCAATGAATCCATAACTCTGGACTCACAAGTCCTAACAGCACCACAGAAGGTAATTTGGTAGGTTTGAGATCTCCAGAGTGAAACATAAACTAGGGACACTTAGGAGCATTAGATCTGTGAGATGGCTGGCTCCTTCTGTGGAGCCAAGTTGTCACCCTGGTCCCAGAATTATGGACTATAGCTGAAAACCCTTTCTGTTATATAAAAAGCAAGCAGAAGATGTATGTCCTAGTCCAAGACCTATTTCCTAGTCCAAGACCTATTTCCTAGTCTTGTCTTACAGATCTCACACTTTCTGCCACGTAGCCAACTGTGCAGTGCATGAAAGAGTAACTTTGTGCCAGAGGTCAGCAAAATCCACAAAAGATGTGCCCATTTTGAAACCCGTGTGTACATCATTGCTGATAAAACAACTGCTGGGGGGCTTCAGAGGACAGGGTGGGAGGGGAGGAAAATCCGTAGGAGATGGCAGCGCCTGGCTCATGAGATATTAAAGTGGAGAAACTTCACTTTCTGAGGAAAGTCAAACTCTAGCTCGTTGCCTTGACCAGCAGCCACACGGTCACCAAAATCTAATGCTATTCCTCAACTAGAGTGAAGATATAGGAACGTCTATGCTATGTCTAGGCATAGATTAAGAGCACTCCTCTGAAACATAGATTTAAATTGGGCCTACCAGCCTCTAGACAACCTAGACCCAGCCGATATTACACGGGTTTTCTTCAGGGGGACAGCCAGTAAATAAATCCCACAATGTCACAGAATGGTGGAAGATTCTGCCAGGCCAGATGGAGTTGTCCAAAAGGCTGCTGACTTGATGATGCTACTATGAAGAAAGCCCAGACGTTTGTAACTGTTAACGGCCCAGAAACTCACAGCACAACCCTCCCGGTTAAATCTGCAAATATATAAATGCTCAGCCTTCGCAGTGCTTTTGAAGATGCTGGATCGCAACCACCGACTGGACTGCCAGCAAGTAATTCTCATCGCTCTATAAAGCGTATTAAGTTGCCCAAACAGGAGTACTACTCTGTGCTACAGCAGCCATAATCTTATTGAATATTGCATACGGATTCCTGCTAAGGCAGGCTGCAAGGACTTCCATTTTAGTCCTCCTCTGCAAATGCCCATAATGTTCCTGGATTTTCTGAGCTGCAACTTTTCACACTGCTTTCTCTGCCAGTGTTGGCTTTCATTATTTCTTTTAAATATAAACTTGGAGAAAAACCTCTTCAGATGTTTTAAGTTACGAACGTGTGGAAAAAATATAATTTCCTACACTAAAAAGAAAGTTTTGTGTGCAAGTGAGAGGGAGACACAGAAGGAAAGAAGTAGGGGATAGCTCAAAAATGGCATTACTTTGAAACCTGAAACTTGGCATGGAAACAGTTCCTGACAAAGTGTATGCTCTGCTAAGTTTAGAAGAAATTGTGGTTGTAAAATAAAGCTAGAAGCACTTGAGAGTACGCCCTAGCGCACAGACAGCAGAGGACACTGTTCAGATTTAGCTATTAACCCACACGGGCGGCGCGCACATGCCTGAGGACTGCTGTTTGCATCACAAGTAGCAATCGCAAATAAGGACCCTCCAGGTTTAAAACCAAAAGCTCCTGTAGCTTGGGATAAAAAGAATAAAATTTTTAAAAAGCCAAGGGCCTATCCTCCCAGTGCATATCAAGATATCGGAGCAATTTGGGGTGTACTAAACTGGATAGGCAAAGCCTCGAGTTTGGCCCAGCGAGCCACTAATTGCTAATTAATGGCTTCTGTACGAAACAGCAACCTAGTGCCTCTTTCATTTAAAAGCCAAAAACTCAATCCAACTAGACCTTCCCACCGCTATCAGAGTGACCTGCTATTCCATAGCCATATTACTCCTGCTTTTAATCCTCCCTGCTTCACTCAGTCACGAGGGGATGCCAGGGGAGAGGCAATGTCAAGGTGGGCAGAGCACAGATGGCTGCCTGGGGAGCCCCTCCCGTGGCAGGGATAACATCCCCGGGATTAAACGGGGCGAGTGTCACCAGATGTGAGTCCCAGCACGCCAAGGACAAGTAATCCCTGCAGCAGGGAGCAGCAATTAGATTAGACACCTTTATTTGTGTCAGGCCAGGGCTGGGATTGTTTCGAACTTCAGTAACAGATACAGCGAGCATCCCTGAACACAGACAGAGTTACGTGTTTCACACTCAGAAATGCTCGAAGAGTTTAGGCATTCGTCCCCAGCCCCCTGGCAACCCCCTGCATGAGAAAAACAGGCTGTTCAAGTAAGGCCAGATTAAACCCAAAGCCAAAGTAGGCCAGCATGGGGGCGGGAGAAGGCCGTCAATCCTGTAAACCATTGCAGTGAGGAGGAGAGATGTTCCTCCTCCAGCTGGGCAAGGGGACGGGCGATGCAATTTTTAAACAGGAAGAATAATCTGCCAGTTGAGCCTTGGGCTTGGACAGTCTGGACAGACATAGATATTCCTCTGTACACAGGTGTCCACCTGCAAGTTGCAGGTATCTGCACAATACTGTACTTTTGCAGACGCTGTCTGTGTTAATGCAGAGCCAAGGGGGGCTCTGATCACAGCTGCCTAAGTCAGCCAGCGCGACGAGAACGAAGCTTGTTCTTACACATCAAAGATGGAACCTGCATTCACACTCAGGACTGAGTTCTCAGGCATCACAGAGGGTGAGAAAGGGCATCTCATTTTCAGTGACTGCCACTTAAAACTCCGCTAGGAGCTGGTGGAGAGAATGTCAAACCTATGAGCGTACCTGCTTTCCCATCCTGGTGTCGTGATCTACGTGCTCAGCTTTTCTTCTGTTTCAATTCATGTCACCTATGTAGTTGATTCATAGATGTCCAATGTGCTCCTGCGTACAATCATACCTGTTCTACCAGTGCACATCCTGCTCATGGAGACCTCTTCTCCTCTCACATCTTAGTTCTGCATCCTTCCTTTCTTCCGTTATTCCTGTTTCTCTTTGCTCTGTCTAGCTGAACCCCAAGTGACGCATCCCCACGTCAAGTGCTCTTAGGAGAATGAGTGGAGGTTAGGCAGGGTATTGGTGCCCGTTAATGTCTTAGTATACCAGCAGCTGCTACGTTGATCTCCAAATAGCTGAAACTGGGACTGTGCTCAACAGTCAGTGCTAGGCCCAGTGTTTCACCCCTCCAATTCTCTCATTACCCCCAAGCCAGCAGGTATGGTGGGAAAATAGGATAGGCAAAAACTGTCAACCCCAGCACAAGGCTGAGAACTACACAGATACCTCCTGAGATGTTTGTCCACCAACTAACAGTTCCCCAGCTTATCAGCCTGGTATTTGCACAAAGTGCTGATTCCGAAGTGGTTCATCCATGGATCTCACAGCATTGTACCATGGAAAGCACATAGGAAGAAAAAGTAGAGTTATTCCTGTTTTAGGCAAGATGAAGTGCAGAGCAGCTCCGAGGTTTCAATCCAGCTGAGCACTGCCCATCGATACTGGCATTCGTGGGTCCAGCCTCAAACTGCCCTGGCGCAAGAACCTTGCGGACAAGAACAAGACCGTGAAGAGCTAGAAATAACAGCAGCTCCATTTCATATTTATATTTGAATTACATGGTACATTGTGGTTGAACAACCAGCTGTAGCAGCACCTCACAGGGCTCCAACTGCCCCCCCACCCCGTATTTAACCTAGGAGACTGCACTTGACCAGCGAGCCTGTCTGGAAGGAGCCTCCCAGCCCTGGCCCTGCTTACTCACATTTCCAACAAAAGGTTCAATTTGGGTAATTTGGAAGATGAGCTCTCTATTTGGCCACCTTTAAAAGTTGGACTAGAGAAACTCAGTAAATTCTGCGTGGACACACAGATGTGCAGAAGCAAATACACAAGCTGAAGCTCAGCGTGCCCCATAAACACATTTCCTTCCTCACACATATATGTAAAAAACTAGGATGGTTTTGAACACCCTGCATTCAGAGAGACCTTTCATTTTAGTTATCCTGGGTCAAAGCAAATAACATCGCACGGTACCTCAAGGTGGTTTCTTTTGGCTTTTTTATACTTGGAAAACACTGAGCGCATTTTTACGGATCCAAGTAACGTCCAAACAGGCATTGGCATCACTTCATATTAGTTCCACCATCCTCTGTGCCGCAAACATGGAAAATAAAATACCTCAGGCACTGGGGAATGACCTGAACTTTGATCTGAAGCGAACCTGTGCAGAAGGCTGGAAAAAAATTCACATATGCAAATTATTTTCACATTTGTCATTTTCCAGCATATTTTTTACTTTTCTTCTTCCTCTTCTTTTTCCTCCTGTTCTGGGGAAAGGCAAGAACAGAAAAGCAAAAATCCCAAGAGAACTACCATGAAGTAGTCTGAAGACAGCTTATTTGGAAGCGAAGTCAGGGACACGGCACACAAAAGCCTGCTCTAATGAGATTTCCAGTCCAAATTTGACAAGTTTAGGACATTTGCATATTGGGAATTTTACAGGCATCCAAACTGGAGTTAACTGAATACAAACCCTGTGTCATGAAACCTGAGATACAAGTTGAACGTTACACAGCACTTGACCAGACCTTAAGTGCAAGAACAGGTGGATTTAGGGAACACTTTGGTGCATCAAAGAAACCAGGTAAAATGACTTTCACAGGTTCAACTATAGAAACAACTGCAGGAAAGCTTCTCTGGCATTGGGATATTGGTGGGATCAAAGAAAGGGTTTAGATGTTGGCGCGGTAATGAGAAGACACACTTAGGAACAAATGGCTTCAGGTTCCTGGTGCTCCAAGGCTGAAGCTGCGAGATACCAGCAGGAAAATATCTCCTTTGCAGACAGCATGGACAGCCACCTCCCAGCTCACTGCTCGAGAGCAAATAGTCCACATCAGAGGTTGGAGAGGAGTCAAAGAGCATGAGAGGAACTTTGGTAACACTGTGGATTTGCCTGTGTGGTGAAGGAAGCAGGAAAACCGGACTACTTTGACGATACGTTCGGTCCTACATCAATGATTCACTGATTGCGGTTCCTGACTCTGAGCTGCCTGGGGCAGGAGTGGGCCTTACCCTACACTTCGTGTAGGACTAGCTCAGCATGACCATAAATACATTATAATATGAAAAATTAACATGTATCCAAAGCAAGCTTAGTTCCAGATGCCTTTTCAATGGGAAACTGGGTCACTGGGTGATTTTGCAGGTGGTTTCTTTGATTCTGCTAAATTCAACAATGTCAGGCGGCCACCAGCAAGCTTGAAACAGCCAATGCAGCCTTGAAGCAAGGATGAATTTCAGGATTGCCCTAGAGAGCTGTGACCACACAATGTCTCCCTTCTCCCACTGAGGACAAAACTTGCATGGCTCTGCTCCAGCCGTAATGAGAATCACGTTACTGACATAATACCAGAGAGACAAGAGCAGCCTGGATTCACACCATTTCAGCCGATGCGTATTTTTGTCAGGGGACCAGTATCTCAAACTCACACCCCATTTATTAGTCTCTTCTCTCCCACGGGAGCTATTCTGCGAGTGAAGTGAAGGAATTCAGGCCAGGTCTCTCGCTCCCCCTGCTTCCCATCAGCAGAGTCCTTTTAAAGAGAAAAATCAGGCAACAACTGGTGACGTATGCACAAGCATTTCTGCCAGCATACCTCTGCAAGGCAGGGATATGAAGAGGTGTGATCCTCCTCTGATGGAGCTGTGCTGGCAGCAATCCCGTGTGTAGATATGGTTATACCAGCAACCCCCCCCACCCTTTTTTTTTTTTTTCTAAACAAAGATAACTTGTGTTGTGCTGTATGTCTCTGTCCACACAAAGGTATATTTTTTTCCTTTACATCCTGACATTACAAAGCACAGCTATGGCCCAATGAGGAGACATTTGGTGGGTGTAATGGCCTTTGGTGTCCTGTTTTGGGCAGGTGTTCACAGCATAGCCAAGACCTCAGATTTTTTGTAACAGACAAACGCAACTTAGGTTTATCCCTTGACACATCTCAAAACAGCTTACTGGGAAGACATGAGGAAGGGGGACGAAAACACAACTTTGAGAGGTCTAAGTCACACGCGTAAAATGAAAAGCAACTGCATTTTCAGACTGTGTTAGTCTTGAGAAAAACTGAGCAGTAGGTCTTACTGGTGGGGTTATGGTGGATGGACGGACGGATGGAAACAGAGCAGATGAAGAGAGAAATAAACACAGCTGAAAGAAATTCTGATTTCTGATCAAGGGAATATATTCATGGAATATGGCATGCGATATTTGCCCAGCTGAACACACATCAGCAGCAGGCACTGTGACCCACAACCGCAAAGTGAGAGAAAGTTGCTGGCAGCAGCAGTCCATAAAAAGGACATAAATAATTACAGTTCTTCTAAACAAGGTCAAGTTTTAGCTGCTGCTTCTCTTCCTCTATTTAACAGTCAAGGGGGATGACCCAAAATGATTCAGGGTGAGTTTTGCCCTGGTAAATCTCAGAGCAAGGTAAAAGATTTGAAAAGAATCAGAGCCTACCTCTTTACCACAAACTTTGCTGTTCATTAAATGCGAGCTGAGCCATGACCTCAGCAAGTCCTAGAAGATTAGCTTGCTGCATCATCAAAGCAGCATTCCTGGTAGGAACTTGGCTGCTGACACCTTGAATTGTTTTAAGATGCTGCTGCAATTTTCATGTTCTGCCCCACAACACGATGTGTCCCATGGCGTCTCTCCAACAGTGCTTCCCCCTTCCGCCTCTCATAAAGGAGGAAAAATATACAGCTTTATCTGCAGATGGGGACTAAAAAGGTTGTGGTTGGTTGTTTTTTTTTTTTTTTTAAATGATTCAAGGCAATTTAAATATCCCTCCATTTGCCACTGCAACATGACTGGTTGATTAGGGGTTTAGGTCAAGGGCAGCTGGAATATAATCATCAGTTCTTCAATACTATGGACGCGGCTTGGACATTGGCCTTCGCATCATCTCCCTCGCCTTGCCTTCCACAACTTAATGAAAATACAACATGGCAAGGAAGTCAGAAAAAAGAGCAGCCGAGATTATTATGTTAGGATTTCTACTCTGTATTTTAATGCAAAACTCATGGAAGCATCTGACTGATCACAGAGTCTCTCTCCCAGAGAAAAGACTCTTGTTCTCATAATCCTTATTTCAGGTAAAGAAACATCTGGGAAAAAAATGCAGTGTTTAGTGCCTGAATCTTCATCGTCCACCTTCAAGCCTCCATGTGCCTCTAGAAGTCAGCACAGAGAGAATACCTGTTCTTGCTGCTGGCCATTTCATACTGCAAATCCCCGCAATTCCCCTCCAGCATGGAGGCATCCATCAGAAGGAAAGTTATTTTGGATCTGACAGGCAGTCAGGGGCAGAGCAGGATTGTTACATAAAGCATCAGTGGGAGTAAACAGGAACATTACTTATAGGCAGTAACACTTCCATCTCGAGGGACCCTCGCTGTACCACACAGGCTCTGGGATTCCTCTGAGTGATTAAATACATCGATCAGCTTTTTGGCAGCTATTCAAGACTTCATACCACATACCTGCCCTTTCTCCTGTATGCATTTCCTGTTGATGTGTGCTTCTGCCGATGCTATCTGTCTCCTTCTATGGAATTTGCACTTAGCACATGAGGGTCTTTTCCATCTGCAGCCAAAGGATGGAGCAGCAGATGCATCTTGGCTTCTAAGGAGCCCTTACAATGTCTGGGTAAAGATTTCTCCACTTGCGTACTACTGCAATGTCACACGACCATCACTGCTGTATTCTCGCTCGGAAGAGCTTTGTACCCACTTGGCATTTTTCTAACAAAACTGTGCAAGGATAAATGACCATCAGTGCCCAGTTATGACAATTTCTAAGATGAGACACCCGCACCAGCCAGCACTAACTCACAGATTGATGATTGTGACAGAGTGGGCACGGTGATTCTCTCCACTTTGACCAAGCGAGTTTTCAAGCTCTCTCAACACTCACAGCACAAACTCTCCTAGCAAAAACACATGAAGGAACCACAGCCCCGTGTTGCCTCACCGTCCAATATGCTCACATACCGCACCACCAGAAACGCATGCATCATCCAGACGAGCTCAAGCTACATTGCCACAAAGGGACAGTGCATGCTCCACAAACAGCATCTCAAATTGACATTCCCCAAGTCAACCCTCCCAGCCAAAAACGGGGTTCCATAGGAAATAACCCACTTGCAGGACATTAGGAAACACCCGGCTTCCTTCCCTTACAAAGCATTTTTCTCTGGTTGGCTGACGGCATGTCTTTGTCTGGGCCGAAGAGAAGTGCAAACACTGATCCTGGAAGCCAGGGTGCACTGCGGCCTTCAGAAGTGGATGCTACTGCCATCACCCAAGCAAACTCCAGCCTCTGAACTCATGAACTAATTGGTTTTCTATCTCCTGTCTTGTGCCATGTATCATGGGCGACTATCACCAACCAAAATCACTGCTGGAATTGCTGAAAGTGGCTTTGTGTCCAGGCCTGCAGCTAATAGTGTCTTCTTACTGCCATTTTGGGAAGCGTGATGTAGCCTCTTGATTCCTCTTCCCCAGCTCCTGTTGACTTCATGAGACGTGCATCTGACAAAGCCCCTCTCCCTTCTAAAACCCTATGCATAGGATATGGCTGGGATGGAGTTAATTTTCTTCTTCGCAACCCGTATGGTGCTGTGTTTTAGATTTGTGACTTCATCAGTGTTGATATCACACCGATGTTCTAGCTCCTGCTGAACAGTGCTCACAGAGCATTAAGACCTTCCTTTGTTCTCGCTCTGCCCCCCACAGTGAGTAGGTTGGGGGTGGGCAAGAGGCTGGGAGCGGACACAGGTGGAAGGACTAACCCTCCCTTTGGTCCCAAGGTATCATCGCTCAGAGACTGGCTGGGCATTGGTCTGCTGATAGAAGGTGGTGAATGACCGCCTTTGCAGCACTTGCTCTTTGGGGTTTCCTCGCCACCCCCACCCTCCCACTTTTTTTTTTTTCCCTTCACTTATTAAACTGTCTTTATCTTGACCCTGGAATTTTTCTCACTTTTGTTCTTCCAAGCCTCACACCCATCCCACTGTGGGGGGAGTGAGTAAGTGGCCAGATGAGTGTTTAGCTGCTGGTTGGGGTCAACCCACTGCACCCTAAAACCCCCATTCCAGGTACACTTTCAGGTTAATTTTTACTGGACTTAACTATTTTTGTAATCACAGCTAAAACCACCCTGTACCAACGAAAAGCTCCCTTTAGCCATGTCTCAAATTGCCCTGCATTCTAATTTTTTTTCAGATCTCACAGTCACTTCAGACTTTAGGACGTGCTAACTCAAATAAAGCTAAGTAAAGCCATGCAGGGGCCCAGGACGCATTGCACCTGTAAGGCATCACAGTGCTTTTTCAGAAGCTTTCTAGACCTCAACCCTTGAAGTTTAGAATGTAAAGCTGTGGATTTGGGGCAGTGCCATTTGGGCTGGATTTGGATTCCCAAATCCTTCCCTCCTAGGAGTCAAGTTGTCCTGAGACGCTGAGGAAGCAGAGAAAGGAAAAAGCAATCTCAGGCTGTCAGTTTTCGTGCGGCTCTCAGCCATGCCCATCTCTGGATTTTGTTTTCAAGTGCTGAAATGTTTCAGGCTGTTCAGATAGGGAGAGCTGTGCTTTTGGAGGCTGTCCAAACCATCCATTAGGCTTCTCTTCGTGAATAAATTGTTCTGCTTGATTCACAGGCAACACTGGTGTCTCTGAAGGGAGTTAACCAGAACATAACCAGGACTCGTGCACAGCACTGCCCAAGTGACTAATACCAATTTGATCAATACTGAAATAAACAGCATGGATTTTATTCCAATTGAAATATAAATTAATGAAGTCCTGAAAAGTATCTTTGTAGAGGCAGAGAGGATGCTTCTGCAGGTATGTAACCACCCCTGAAAGCTGCATTTCAAACAGTCTTCCCGAGCATCCTTTGCAGCACTTCTTATCCTCATTTTCTCTCATCAGAGCCACCAGGTGATTGTCACACATGCTTCCCCACCTTTCTCAGCACACATCAGTTGTGGGCCAGATCTCCATGCTCAGACCCACTGCAAGAGTTTCTGCACTTCCTACAGCCTCTTACCATTCCAATACCGCTACCTCGCTCCTCTGAGCCAGCTCTGGGACACTGGCACTTCACAGAGCTACATCCCAGCTCTGTGCTCTGAGCTAAGAGAAGTGAAGCCTGCTCAGGTTCCCTCAAGAGCTGCTGCCTGACCACCTTGAGTGCAAAGTGGTCACCACCAGCAGCTCCAATCAGTGTCATTTTAACTCTCACAGCCATTCTTCATCACTGGAGGTATCAAATTGCACCCAGCAGGGCCTCCGTTGCTGTCTCCTCCTCTTCCTTCTGTCTTGGCCTTGCACAAGGCTCTCTTCTGCCTGGTGGGATGCAACACAAGCCTGTTGACACTTAAACTTGCCCAAAGAGTCTATGACTCAGGATGACAACAAGCATTTCATTAGCATTTCTCTCAAAAGGTACAAATGATAATAACTAACATGACCAAAGGAGTTGACCTTGCAAGAGTGGGCATCGTGTCTGCTTCTCACTGGTTTGCCCATGGAAGCATGAAGAGGTCCCTAACGGCCCACGGTGGGGACATGCACATTTACAAGCCCTCACCAGTAGAAGCTATGCATGTAAGTGGAGCGGGAGAGCATTTAGTCACCAGCTAAGAGCTAGCCATGCCTCTACAAGTGTTTGTGAGCAGATATTGAGCACTCAAAAGCCAACTACAGTTCAGTCAGGCAGATGCGAATTTTGAGGACCTCCATTAAGGTTATTCAAGGTACACCCTTTTCCCTCCGGAATAATCAAATGCATATCTGGCCTATCATCTGCATTGCAAACACTACACTTCCAGTCCTGACAAATATATTCTTCCATCATTGCTCAATAGCTATTTGCTCAGTTTAGCTCCGTGTGTATTATAATAGCATTTAAAGACAGAGCCAGCCTTCAAAAGCAGATGAATCTGAAATTAACAACAGAGGCATTTTCGCTCTGAGGTCTGGATGAGAGCATAAAATAACTGAACTTTGTTCCTGTGGCTTATTACATCATCCGGCCCCTCTTTGACTGAAAATATTTCTATTCCTCATTCCAGACCATCTGTTCTTCAGAAAACTTCTCTCTACTTACTTGAAAAAAAACAAAAAACAAACCCTAACTGGAGGCAAAGGCGCTCCCTCCCCGCTCCCCAGAGGAAAGTATGTTCATAATTAAGTGAAGAGCACTGCGTGTTTATTCCCGCTAGTGCATGTGCACACATACACATGTGCGCGCGCATGCCTATATTTAGTTACACTGTCAAAACCAGTCTAATATTTCACAGCAAAGGAGGTCATGTTGACCCGAAAAACACATCATTACTTCTAATTAGGAAATAAAGAAACAGAATGGTCGAAAATATCTCTCTGCAGGGGACCCATGCTGTGAGATGACGGGACTTTTCCCTGCTGTTGTGTTTTCTTTAGCTTTAATTTGCTTTGGTGTGAGAAGTGAAGCCAGTGAAACTTGTCAGCTGGCAGGGAGAGGAAGAAGGGGGTTAGGACAACGGTGCTGCCCTCACCTTCCTGTGTGGCTTGGGAAAGGCGTTTTGGGTCTTCTCTTCAGACAACGTGTACTCCTCCAACAGGGGTCCATCTCATCCAGAACAACCTCTCCTGCCTGTACTGTGTTCAGGCTGTCTCTGCTGCTACGCCTTTTCTTGCGCTGGAAGGAGACCAGGCTGCAGCAGGTAAAAACAGTTTCTACTGCCATCAGTATTGAATTACTTCCATTAAGACAGCCCAGCACATCTCTTACAAAAGAGGTATTCTCCTCCTTTTGCCATCTATAATGGGGAAATGACACATTCCCCTTTGTCTTACCCTTCCTTATTATAATCACTTCTGGAAAAAAACCCAATAATTTACCATTTGCCGGGACAGTGCCTGTAATGAGGTGGGTCTCGACTGAGTTCATGGCCTCGGGACGCAACTTTAGCACACACAACAAGAGGAGCATGGAAAGAGAGCGCTGTCTCCAAGAGCAATGCCCGCCTGCCAGCCAGGCCACTGGAACGTGAACGCTCTGAAGAAATCCTAAATGACTCAGGGCTGAGCTCATTTGAAACAATGACTGCAAAACCACACGCGAAGGGGTGAAACCCCCTCTAACGACCACGCTGATGAATTCTCAGAAATTGTCAGCCGAGAGGAAATTCAATTGTACTGTTTGACAGATGGGAGTCACTTGGGCAAGGCTGCCCGGCAGCGATTTTCTCGTCCGGCAGAGCAGGGAGGCAGAGCAGACCTCCAGGATGTGTCTCCGAGGTGGTAGGACTCATCAGGGAGCACAAGCTCAGACTCAGCAATTCACACCTTCCTTAGGAGCCAATTTATTTTTCCCAGGAGAGAGGAGAAGGTGTATAAATTTGAACAGTTTCACTCAGGTCAGTTTTTTTTTTTTCTTTCAGCTATGTCTTCAAGCTAGACAAGAAATTCCACCGCATGGAACATGACACACTGCACAACCACCCAAATTAGCAGGGTTTCTAGGTAGGGTTGAAGAAGATCATTCATACTTCATGCTCACCATACCCTCGCTATCTCTGATAACACCCTTAACATCTACCTAATTTGATCTCTGATCCACTCAGATCTGTACCAGGACCATTAGTAGCTGTATTACAAGGAACTCCACTGATGCAAGTCTACTTTGCTGCTTGTGGCGTATCAAAAATTGCCTCCTTCTAGATACAGGGTCTATTCATGTGCTTCTGGGTTGTAATTCACACTTGGTTACACTTGAAACAGAGAGGTTTCAGTGTAACTACTGAAAAGATTATGGTATATAAGACTATAAAAACCTGAGCAGCAAACCACTGAGGGTTTCAAACATTTGAAGTCTGTATAGACATGGTACAAAAAGAACAGAAAAGAAAACAGGGATTCAAATAGATGAGATCACTAGAGCTCTGGAAGGAAAGAAGTGCTCTCCTGGGGTCTTCAACCCACAAATCCCCACAAATACGAAGCAAAACCAGGTTCAAACTTAAACCCTTCCCAGCAATAAAAGGAAAAAGACCCATGACTTTCATGTTCTGAATGAGGTCACTGAAATACCAAATAAGAGGCAAGTATGTCCACCTTCAAGCAATCGTACATCCGTTTTTTCCCAGTTAGAACTACTGAGCAAATCCTACCCAAGCTCCTGGAGAGACCATAGGGTGCAGAAGACGTGCTTCTGCACAAACGTACCTTTTGCCACATTTTGTCAGCCTGGCAGGGGTGGGGGGGCACTTACAGTGCAGTCGACAATTCATTAGCCACCATGCAAAGCCCCAAGGACTGCTGCAAGGACAACTTGCAAGAGTCCAGTTGGACATAAGTGCTAGTGACAACATTATCTGGTGGGATCGCTCATCTGTGACCCATGTTTCACAAGTGCAGAAAGAAAACCCACACTACTGGCTTTTAGGAAAAAAAAAAAAAGAAAAAAAAAAAGAAAACCACCAAGCAATATGCTCTAAGTCTGCATTCATGTTGAGAATGAAATGGGTTCATCGTGTCCTGCTTTATCCACAGGGGTACAAAATGCAAGTGGTTTGCCTTTCTTCCCTCACCTCCTTTTGACATTGTCAGAAGACTCCATTACGGCCGAGGAGTACATCGGGCAGACAGCTACCCTCAATCCATTTAGCTCCATAAAGCAGAGCGATCGTGCTCACAACAAATTTCTTTTCTCATACAGAATAAAATGGATCTTGCAAAGTGTATTATTTCAGAGAACAGAGTTTAAAGAGAGTACTTCCCTGTAACCTGTAGGCAACACAGGTACAGGCAGCAGCCTCGGTTTTGTTTCATAGCAGTTTATTGGGGCAAAAGATCTAAGAACTCGGTCTTTAAATTTTTAAATCTCCTGATGTATCTGGTTTCCAGACAAAACTATTTGCATATAGAAGTTTCCTACTGCAGTCCGTAGGAATAATGCCCTTGGCTTTTGCAGGAGCAAAGCAACCTGGTAGTCAAGGAAGATACTTTTCTACAGATACAACTTACACGTGCAAAATATGCTTCTGTGTCCTTGAGCCTGAAGTCTCTAACCCCTTCCTGACTTGTGGCATCAAAGTATTACACTGATTTTCCCAATTTGTTTTCCCAGTTCACTACACCCTGCTGGTAGGTGTCCTGCTCTGTGTAATAACCCCTCCGGCTTCCAGCGCAGCACCTCTCTGGCTTGATCCCATAGCCCAGACCAGAGGCAGCAGGAGAGAGTATTTTCTTCCTGCTTGTCTGTAGCTTCATCTTTCTACTTGCCTCTGGACAGTGTTACTAAACACTGACATTTTTTTTCAAGTTTAGCCAGAATGGGCACAACTGATTTCCTGATGTCCTGGAACCCATCCAAACCATCCATTAGCCACGAGTTCACAAACTGATACATCTTCTAAAAGGCTCACAGACAACAGTATTGTTTCTAAAAAGACATTAACTTCGGGTAAATGAAAATAAGATTTACTGCTTGGGACAGGCTACATGCAGTAAATAACTCAGAATTTATGAATTGTCATCTGTAAGACTCCATTCATCTGTAGCAATAAGGGGCCCTTGGACCACTCAGCACAGTAACTCTTCATTAAATCACTGTTATTTATGTGCATCGTTGTAGGAGGCCTGGATATGGATCACATCTCCATGGTGCTAGGTGCTACCCAAACACTATGGCAGGTCATCACAGCCACGTTAACCCCCCAGTGGTATCTGATATGGCCTTGAGTAGGAACTCCTACCAGCATCTCCTCCTACATCTCCTCTGCCATCTGCTTCATTAGCAGGTGATGTAGAGCATTTGTGAGCCAGACAGGTAGCTCGTTCTGGAGAAGGGGATGGTGAGAGACCCTCAGTTCCTACTCACAAAGTTGAGCCTTTGGCATGGTGATGACCAAGGCACACCGAGGCCGCAATGGAGCTCCAGAGATGTACTGCCATGCAAGACCTTCCTCCCTGCTGCTCTCTGCAGGCTCTTCAAGGCCAGGCTTGTTGCTATCCAGCAGAAAACATAGCACCCGAATTTAGAGACCTGCGCTTCCTCCTCGGCACAGAGCCTCTGGCCTTGCTCCCAGACTCCAGGCTTTTTAGCAGCATCAGTTCTGAGCAGTTGAGAGGTCCCTACCGTTGGCACTAACATGGATCTGCAGAGGCTCCTTCCTACCATTGTCACCTGCGTTTCCACTAATGCCCTCCAGCCACACAAAGCCTGTGATATATTGTATTGCCAAACACAGGGTGGATTTCTCACCCCTAGATAGCTCACCGGATGCTCATGATTCACCATGCACAACTGTTGTCTACAGTGCATGTCCCAAATACACCTTGCAGTGAGGGCTAGTAGCAGCACTGGCTTGATGTTAAACCAGAGCCCCAGGGTTTCGCTGCTTCAGATCCCTCAGTTTGTCCAACACCTACAATCTCTTTTAGCAGTTTCACACAACTTCCAGAAATATATTTTCAATAACACTGTTGCAAAACAACCTCAAGGGACTGAGTGTCATAAACGACTGAGCCACCATCACTCCCAACGTGTGCGGCCCATGAAGCTGAGCCATCTGCTTCTCAACGCTCCGAGCAGAGCTGACCCTTCAGAAACTCTCCACCCTAGGAGCTGCTGGTAGTGTATGGCGGAGCGGAAAACTTTACTGCACGCTTGTGGGTTTTCACATCATGGTCAAAAAAAATTTTCTGAGTCCCCATCTGTTTTTTCAGTATAAGACATTGATTTTCTGTGGCAAGGGGGGGTGTCAATATGGGACAGAGACACCCCTATGAAACACCAGCTGTTTACGATTACCCGATACTATGTCATATAAAGACCATTACAACCAACAGCACATATAGATCAGGGTTGATTGCAGTCTGGTGTGTGTATCTCTCCCCTTCTTCCTAGAGGTTTCAGTCCTGACTCAAACATACAGATATTTACGTGGTGGGTGAAAAACCACTGAAACGATACAAAAATCGCCACAAACTCTGAGCTAGCGGGGGGGGGGTGGGGGGGTGGGGTGTGTAAGAAGCTTTTACCAAAACCACACAAAATGGAGAATGCAGGAGAGAAGCAGTGCCAGGGTGGCTAGCACATCCGTGTGAAAATGGTACCCTCGGATGCACAAGCAGGTTGAAATCTTCCCCACAACCAGACCTGTCTGCATGCAGAGGCCACCCGCTATCGATTCTGCTGCAACAGCAACAGTGCAAACCTCAGCAAGGCTTGATTCAGACAAAATAGAAACCCATCAAAAAATAAAGTTATCAAGTTGCTTTCACATTCTTTTCCTGAAGTCGACAAGGTTTAACTAACAGCTTGATTCTGCCACCGACTTTGCATGCAGAGCTATGGAAAACACCAGAATTTCACTCATTTTCTGGATGTTATTTGTGGTAGCAGGTAATTCTTAATAACCTCTCGAAGCCATCCAGTGTCTATAGTTTCACAGTTAGTTTGTAGGAAAAAAAAAAAAGTGATTTCATATGATCTTTTAAAGCTGAAATTCAACCTCACAGACCAAAAGTCCCAAATTTCCAGAGTTACCTAGAAGGAAACACTGAGAAGAAAAGTCTGCTTGAGCAACTCACCTCCAAAACGCCGAAGTTTTCTCCATCAGCTGCAGCAAGCACTCGCCCCACTTCAGGAACAGGGCAGTTGAGCATCATGCAGCAACCAGAGCAAAACCGGTGATCCTTGGAGGAGCTGCTGGTCTGGTACTTGGGAGATCTGGGTTTCCCTTCCACTGCTCGTGCTGCTCTTCCTGCGTGCTCCCAGCCAGCCACACAATTAGCACTTCTGTTGAAGAGAAAAGGAAAAAATTCACATCTCGCTGGTCATCTTGCCTGCTAAGAGCCCAAGCCCCTTGGAGCAGGGGCTTGGCCACCGTCAGCCAGAGTCTCAAAACACGAATGCTGATGAGCAGTGGCTGATAAGAAGCGTACACATGGCAGACAGAGAGACAGACAGGGATCTCTGTCCCCAAACCCTAGTCTGTGTTTCCTTGGCAGGAATGAAGGAGTATGAGGAAGAGTCCAGGCTCAGATGTGTTAATAAAAGGCCGAAAGGAAGCCCGGCTACTAAAACACCTTTTTGGAGATCCCACCAATCTCAAGCCTCCCAGTTTACACACATACACGTTCCTGCTCCCTGGAAGAGTGGTCACAGACTTTGCGTTTAAGCCCTCCACAAGTTTCACTTTGCACCAGAACAATGTATTTTGTACATATCATTACAGGCATTTAACTTCAAAATCCTGGTCAAAAACATGCATCTAACCTGTCCTGCAGTTTTGACAAACCTCCAAACAAAGGCCAGGCAAGTTACTGTGTTTGACACAGCGTAAGGTCCCAGAGGGCCAGACCCCATTTCCCACCCGTCTCCAGGGCACCGCAAATCCCAACTATCCAGCAACGAGCTGGTCACCGCCACACGACACAAGGGGGCCCCTGGCTTCGAGGAAACTTTGTCACTTTGTTACAGCAGCTTGAACAGAATTTTTGGGCCAGATTCATAACACTCTGCAGTATCTTTTGAGGGGATGAGGAGTGAATCTTTGGGGACAGGTTTTAGGGCCCGCGTTTGGCCAGCATGACTCTGATACATGTGCCTTTCAGCCAGCATCTCTGCAGAGACTCAGAGGTCTCGGCTACTAACGTTTCCTGGTGGCTGCAGACTGACTGAAGACGACGATGCTGAGGAAGCTTTCCCCTGCAAGGGCAGGGGCACTTACAGGCACTTGTTGGCCAGCAGATACAACAGCACAGCACTGAGGCACAGGAGCTGAAAATAGCTTCTACCATTTACCCAAAAGGCTCACAACAGTTTTTCCTCTTTGGCAGCTCTTCCTAAAGCATTAATGATCTCTGATCAGCCCCACTCTGTTTCCATGTTGGGATTAAGCCCTGAGATGTGCAGAATCTTTGTAAAATCCCATTGAGAAACTCAGGAGGCCATACCATATCTGTTGGCTGAAAGGCCCGGGATCACCGAGAGCTCTCGCTCAGGGGTCATGAGCTACCAGCAACTCACCGGGTTTTCTACCACAGCAGTCTTGATTAATTGGTTTATTATAACAAAGGATCTTGTATTTATCACATTTAACACGGGCCAAAGTCTTCCCTCCATATGTTTCAACTTCAGGTCCAACAACCATAGCTAGGAGGAGTAAATGTTCTACAAAAAATGCAATTGTTTGAAGTTTACAGGAGCGAAAAGCATGTGCTGGCATGGTCACCTCTACATTTGGTCTCTGACAAGCTGAATCTCCTGAGCTTTTCAAGCCCTCTCTCAGCCAGCAGTAACGCAATGCAGGACTTGTGTTTCCCAGCAGCTGACTGTCCCCACAGCACCCTGTGGCTCACCAGCACAGGACACGGGGTTCCTCCTGAAGCAAGACCAGAAAGGATGCAAATGCCTTTCTGAAATGCTTTCAGGTAAGCTGCTCCTCTGCCCTGCTTCGCTGTCCCCTCTGAAGATGTGCTTGAAATGACAGCTACCTACACTTATGCCTACCCAGTCCGTACCACCATGGGCTGTCCTGTACTTCTCCTTCAGGTCACTCTGTAGGTCTTGAACAGTTCTGCAACATTTGTCCCTAGGAATCACCAACCAGCCCCGTGTTTACACAGCTGCTACTCTCAGCTGGTATCGCAGCTCAGTGGCGTCCAGACAACATCAACACGTTCTTCCAGAAGCGCCCAGCTGGAGGCTTTTTGTTCGAAACTTCCCCGTGCTCTGCCAACCTCCATACTCATTCCCAGATCGCCTTTCTCCACTGCCTCCATATTCTTTTCTTCCTCTCCCCACCCCACCTTGTTTCTCTTTGCAAGGCCCACTTCTTTCAAAATGACACAATTTCCCTTTGGGGGACATTAGCAAGCAGGGTTTGGCTGTTGTGCCTGGGATCCCTCATCAAGGAGCAGTAGGTGGGGAAAAGAAATAATATATAACTTCTTGTGCTCAATGGCCCCTCTGTGCGTGTGCTCCTCGCGTGGGCGGTGGTTAATCACGCTGCCTTCAGCGCCACTGCTCTATCACTAAAGCATCGCGTCCTTCGTTAAAAACGGGGCTGCAGCCATGTGGTCTGCATGTCCTCATGCACACCAGACCCCGCGCAAGGGTGCTTGCCAGCCCTGCAGCACACACAGGCAGCCCCCCCAGGTCTTCAGGGAAAAAAAAAGACAACTGACAAAACCTCTTTCTTTTCTTATTCCAGTGCTTGAAAAAAATAAATACGGACAAATGAGACTAGTTGAAGCCATGGGGAAATGGAACAGATAAAGTGAGCACAGAGATAATAGTTGCAAGGCTGCATGGTGAGCTAAAGGAAAATGCCTCATTGGGACAGGTTTTCCACGGGATTGCAGCCATCGGAGCAGCACTGAACTTGGGAGAAGAGCACTCTTCAACAACCTTGAGGAAAGGGAAGGATGACCGTGAACAAAGGGTTCATTTCCTTCCCAAACTTCTTATTTTTAGGATTCATTACCATAGCAATGCGTCGGGCCATCTCTACAGGTTAAGGTTTTTCATCCTTTCTCCTGGGAAACCATTCCTTGTATCAACAATGCTCAAGGCCGTGTCTCCATCTGGCATGAATTCCCACAGCTTTCAGTGAAGCTACAACAACCGTCAGCAGCAGATCCGCTCAGCCCACCCTTAAACTTTTCTTAACTTCCTCTGCTGCCTCTTACACTAAAGCCCCTTTGGGTTAGAGCTTCTCTTCCTTCAGAGGGGCTTGCCCCTTCAAATACGTGAAAGTACAATCGGCTTTTCACTATTTCAGCATGGAAAATTTAGCTGTTGTAGCCACTCCTTCAGTCCATCCCACTCTCGCACACTCGGTCTGGTACGGAGCCTCCTGCTTCTACACATTTTGGAACGGTTATGTGAAGCAAGCACAAACCCCAAGACTTCTGAGGTCGGACCGGGTCTGGCACAGGATATAGTCAAAAGAAACCAGTGGATTAACAGCCATCAGGGAACCTCAGCCAGGCTTCAAATGTAAAACCCAATACTTCCTGCGTGGCTGAGGAGCACATGCCTGAGGGACAGTGCCCCTTTATGTGCTCCCAGACACGCCGTGTGAGCACTCTCAAGAGTCCAATACGCTTCATTCAGCAGGAGCAAAAAATAGACAAAGATGAAATCAAGTATCATGACATTTTCCTAACGTTTCCAGTCAAACAGAAAATTAAACAGGCTCAGTATTATTGCCAGAATGTTAATTTATGCACCGCTTTGGGGAAAGCGGACTCAGGCGCGCACAGAAGGTCAGGTTTAACTCTGTTATTAGCTGTTCCCTCCTTCCTCCTAGAAATCCTCAGGGAGCTACTTCCCAATGAAAGGGGGAATATCTAACATGGGGAAGAGGTGGATGAAGGGCTGAAGCTCTATATGGAAAAGGAAAACAGGGACATTTCAAGTCACTTGTGCCAGGCAGACTGGGAGGGCACTACCTACCCCAAAAATCATCTCAAATGCTGCCCATTCACGCAACAGCTTCTGCACTGTTATACACCATACTGGTGGGGTTGTTATGACACAGTGACACTAAAATCTGTTATCCTGTGCCTATGAAACAGGTAGTGGGAGAGTTTACCCTCTTCAGATACCAAAGGCTGAATTAAAAAAATAAAACACTGAATCTCGATCAAAGTCCTCATAACGTGAGTTAAAGGAGTAGAGATATTTCTACATTGTGCTCATTAAAGCACTGTGAGGGAGGGGAGGAGAGATGGCTTAAAGACAGGAGCTTACAGAGGACAAAAAATTTCTAAGTCTGACCCTTGCCCCAGGCTTCTTAAAATCAGGTTTTATGCCACACCTTTACGTTGATGCGTGTGTGGAAATTGCATACGCTCTTTGGGCTGGAAGTCTCCTCCTGTAGATCAACCCTCTGTTTTCCCACAATGCAGAACACAGCTGGCACTGTGAAACTAGCGCTGGCTGCTCTGGCAACACACATAGAGGAGAGCTGGGTGCAGAAAGGAGGGGAATTTGGAAAAAGTGCCAAATCGTCCATCTCCACAGGAACCAAACACCAGCTGCAGCTGTGAAAATGGATTTCCAAAACCACCAGCGTTGTTAGAGGGAACCCTCCCTTCCCTGAAATCACACCGCACAGAGTCCGCGACCACGGTGTTACCAGCTTTCTGTGGGCAACAGCTGATGTGCAGGTTCCCCTGAGCTGTGGTAGCTCTGAACTGATTTTGGGTCATTTTTCTGAATTCTCTGGCAACTGAAGGAGCCGGATAGGAAAAATGGGCTGACTGCAGATGAAATGTGAACCTGAAGCACTTGCTGGAATGAGCATTCATTACATTCAAAGGCTCGCAAGAGAATTGAATGCTGAAATGATTTTTTTACAAGTTTAAGCGAACAGATGCATCGTGAACACCTCACAAAATCCCTCTCCTGAATTCGTATTTACCAGCCCTTGGAAGTGTCTCTTTCTCAGAAGATCAAACATCCTGACTCCTTCCAACTAATTAAATGGATTTCCCTGGGAATAAATTGTAGCTGTCACCTAATCAGGTGGTGCATTTTAATAAGATATTGGCTTTCCAGTGTTGAAGTATCTGATTTCCACAGTGTTTTGGTTACATTATGTAGCCAGTTTAGGACTCAAACCTAGTTTGTTAACAAACAGCTCACTGGAAAAATTCATGCCACCAATTCAAGCCCCCATTTCAGTTTTTTTTGCTTCTCCCTTCATATCCTTATTAGGGTCTTCACGTTTTTCTTTCTTCTGAGAACAGCGAAAGCATAGCACATCACCAACATTCCTTATGTCTTTTTGGATACTGTCAACTGTTTGTGGCCATACCAAGAAGCTTGGTGTCCCTTAACTTTGACTCCAGCCCTTTCTCAAATCAGATGTCAATGCTGAACGAAAGCTTCATCAACCTGCCTAACAGCTAGTGTTTCCAAAATAACGGTGCCAGAAAGAAATACAAATACAATGAGCAAAAGAAGCAACAATGATTTCTAAAGTCATTCACTGGAAAGGACTTAGGTTGTCCTGATATTGTCCCAGAGCCATTAGCAGTGTCAGTACTTTGTCACAACTGCAGGTGATGGAAAACACAGCTCAAGCCAAACCAGGTGGAGAAACTAATCCACTTACCAAAAGACTCTTCATTTACGTTTTAAAACCAATAATGTGCCGATCCAGCAATTCACAGTTTTCAGTGCTTTTAAGAGCAATGGGACCAAAGTGTAGAAGGTAACCACAGGAGAGGTGGCAATCTGGACTGAAGCAATCAGCGGGCCTCTTGGGAACAACCCCTCAAATTCTTCCCCGGCAATATAACTATGAAGCAACCCCACCTGGTAACTCATATCACTTCTACCAGTGAAATACTTATGCCCAAATAGCCTGCATTGCCACACATGGGAGCGACCAAGCCCTGAGATGCATCTGGTCAAATTACATTTATTCCCCAGCAGAACTTAGAGGGATGCAGTTTCTTGACAGGAGCTTTTTAGGGGTATCACAAACCATGCGCCAACTGCTTACTTATAGCCAGTGTCACAATAAGGAAATGTTACCAAAGTCTTGCAGCACAAGTCATTAACACTTTGAAGTCACTAAGGGCGATGCTTGCAATTCTGCCGTAGGTACCAACTCTGCAGAGCATTACTCCTGGTTTGAGTAGGAAGTCGTTTGAGTAGGCTTTTGAGGTTTCTTACGAGAAAGTGTCTCAACGCATGCAATAGAGGCCAGTTATATGAGACATGATACTAGAGCTAAAAGTGAACATTAAGCAAAGGAGGATAAAGGCACACCAAGAGAAAGGGGACTCAACTAGAAGAACTCAGCTGAAGTTGCGAAGGCCACAGAAAAGGCCATGAAAGACACCAGACTGCTTGCATGACCAAGAGGTCAATCACACAAAGCGTATGTCTTCAGTAAGCTTTTCAGAAGCAGAATTTTGAGAAGGGAAGTAAATTGCCTCTCTCTCTTCCACTTAGACGTCTTTTCCTCCAAAGCAATATGAACATAATATGTCTAAGCCTTCTAGCTCTCTGTCAAACAGTTGAGGTGGGTCAACCAGGACATAAACAGAACACTTAAGTCCCTCTGTTACAAAAAAGCAGGCTAGTAAATTGTTCTCAAACCGGAGAAACTTGGAGTGGTTTTGTTTTGTTTTGTTTTTTTTTTTTTTCAGGTTAAGTGGGGTTAATGTTTGGATGAGAAGCACATTCCAGTGTGATTTCACCACTGAAATGGAGCCATCCCTGGGGTGGAGTCCTGCAGCTGCTGGTAGCGCACATGTATTTTGCTCAATATATCCAAAGAAAGAATTATGCAAGTAATCAAACAAAACAGCTGAGGATTCATCACAATTTGGGTAGGACACTGAGGCGAAGCATTCTCATTCTTGCTATATGCACCAAGGAAACCAATGCTTTCCCTGAGAACTGATATTTTTTCAGCCATATTGATTGTAAGTGGGAAAGAGAAGACTTTTCTCCCATCAGAAACCCAGAAGGCTGATGATACTGGCACAACGGGAAGATCCCCCTGCATCAACAGTCTGCCCTGCCACTCCTGTCCTCCTCTTGCACACCTCTCCCTCAAGGACCACGCAGCACCACCTTGCTGGTTGCCAGCCTGAGAGATCCTGACTGTGGATCAGGAAGCTCAGAGGAACGTCAGCACATGCTGATATTCACCTGGCAGCAACCAAGACAAGAGAAATGCCCCTTCCCTTCACCCAAGCGATGACTGAACATCTGACAGCTGTACAGTGCTATCGAACACACATAGCAAGACGCCAGCTATTAATTTCTCACATTTTTCCCCAACCTCCCCTCTTCTCACGCCTTGCCAGCTCACTTCCCCCTTCCTTCCAGCAGGCAGAAGCCACTTCGTATCCTGCTGGCTTTATTCCAGCTGTCTTGACACAACACAGTTTCTCCAATTTCTAATCATGCATTTCCTGGCATGATCCCCATTGGAAACCTCCCGTTCTGATAACATTCGATGACCTTTCCTTTATTATTTCCCTAAGGCGCTCTTCGGTCCCTCATAGGTTCTAAAATTGGGATTTGCCTTCCTGGAAAGCCAGACACTCGGGGTGAATGACTCATGAGCCTTGGCATGCGGCTCCATCAGCCTGGGACACAAAGGCAATACCTTCCCCCACACGCAGTGGATCTAACAGTAGGAAGTATTATTTAGCAGGGCTGTGCTCAGTGATTTCCTAGAAAAGCAACAAAAATGCCACATGTGTTTGTATTTCCATGTGAATTCGGCACAAGGAAATCCACACAGGCCACATGCGGTTTAGAAATTGTAGGTGTTGTGAGCCTCATGTCTGCATAATGTCTTGCCGTTGGTATGCAGTAAACATTCCACATCTTTAGGGGAAACTCCCACATAGCCAGGGGAAGGAGGGCTTTTAAAACCCAAGATCCTAACTTCAGCGCAAAGGCACGAGTGGACAATAAATTTTACATCTGCAGAGGGAGCGTCCAATTTCACTCATTTATTTTGATATGCTACTTCAGTGAAGTGATTGTGCAACAACAGTCATAGGCGGGGAGAAAGAAAAAAAAAGGCTTGGTGACACAGACTCTGAAGAGAGAAAGATGCCTTGGAGCCAAGGCTCTGCCAATGACCAGGTCACGCTACAGAAGTCAACGGGGCCAGATTTTTACCAGTTTTACAGCTCACAATCAGAGTCTTCTTCGGAAAGAAGAGTCATCTCTTATCTCACTACCAAAAAAATAAAAAATTTAAAAAATCAATGGATATACCAGAGCACTCAGCTTGGAGCATGATACTAAGCAGTTGCTAAATCATATCCTCCATGTCAGAAGGATCCTGATGGGTACTGCCTCTGGGATAAATTTTTGCCTGTCACGTGGGATCGTGATCATGTGTGTTTCCTTGTCCCTCTGCCATCCCCCTTCAAGATAAAGATGGATGTCCCAACATTACTTTATTTTTTCCCCATTTTATATTTAATTTTAAGCAAACATGTCCTAAAGTAAAAAAAGCTGGTTCAAAACATAGAATACTTCAATCTGAAAGACAAAGAACATGAAAAGTATTTGAACCAAAGCAAGAACATCTCCACTGAATCAACCCCAACGTTCCCTAAGATTTTCTGCTGAAGAAAATCAGGTTTTGATTTCAAGTCTAACACGAGATTGAAAATTTAACTTTACCTCAAACATGCCTGGGAGAAAACGAAAGCAACGAAAGGTTTTCCCAGCATAAGAACCTGCTGCTTGCAGTATAGTGGCCGGTGCCATCTTTCAGAGCAGGATGGCCTTGGAGAGATCTGCCCAACCCACTTGACAGGCACTGAATGACTGAATAGACCCGCATCCCTCCACAGCAGGGACCCAGCGACTGCATGAGTTTTAGTCCTTTTTGGGAAATAAGCCTACGGCATGCTCCCCAGCTTCATGTCGCAAACATCTTGTGTATATATATAAACTTCTGCCCGTCATTACACAGCAGACACACAGGCCAACACCTAAGCAGCACACACCTCACCCCCCATCCATCCATCCATTCCCAAAGGGCAGAACACCTGCAGAAGCTCCAGGAGCTCTGAAGCCACTATAGACCAGGGAGGTGTCAGAGCTCCTCCAGCTTCCCCACGTGTACAGACGACCCAGACGCTTTAGGGCAGAGAGAGCAAGAGACCATAAAAATTTCCACTACAGCTTTACTGGGGAAAAAACCATGCACGATTCAACGCACCCCTGAAGGAGGAGTCATGTGGAGAAACATTATATGAAGAACGGAAAAAAAGAAAAAAAAAAGAGCCATGAGGTCATTTATATTGATTCCAGGCTGAAACTTGCAGATTAATTATGGGGGAAAAAAAATAGGTATTGACAGCTTGATCTTGACTCTAAGCTGGTTATTAGAACAAAGCAGGCTGAGCATGATCTTTAAAGGAAATAGCTTCTGATACAGTCCTGGTGCTACGTTTCTTAGGTAACTGGACTCCAGCCAAACCATCTGGCTCTTCTGCATTTCATTCTAACAAAGAGGACTTCACAAAGCCTGGAAGAAAATCCTGTACACAAGAAATGTAAGAATTGTGCTCAGAAGTGTGCCATTCAGGGAGATATTTAATATATTTTAGAAGGATTTCTAGTTAGAGGAAAGAAAGTAGGGAAAGAAAAAAAAATCTTGGGGAAAAAAAAAAGCTTATATCTGAGAAAAAAGCAGGACAGCTCCTGCGTTCTGATGGTGTGGGGTTTTGCGTTATTTGATTCTACGTAGGAAACAAGCATCTTACTACTGAAACAGAAAGCCTCTTTCTTCTGGGGCAAAAGAGAACAGCAGTCTCAGGGTCACGGTTCCCAAGACAGTGTCTTGGCTCAGTTTCGAAGAGGGGCTCAAGAGCGTAGCTTGTCTGCCTTCTTTTCACCAAAACTAATGAAGAGGTATTTAAGCCCAAACACAACAATGGTTTCCTCTGATGTAGAGACGCGCAAGCAAAATTGCCCCAACCCAAATCACAGCCTGCTTATCTCCGGCCTGTGCAGCCATCAGGGAAAACCACAGGTGTCCCTCAAAGTCCCTGCACCTCCTTCCACTTAATTCACTACCTTTAATCTCAGCAGCCAAAGCAACATTGGATTCATAGAGGTATCCATTGTGGGGAGCAAGAACGTAGCTGTGCCCTAAGCATCTACTCATTTGCAGCAGGGTCAACACATGCAGACTCTGAGTCTGCCATGACAAACCTGCGCTGGGCTGACAACCACAGAATATTTGGCAGGGAAAAAGGATAATTAGGGTTCTCAGCAGATGCTGCTAATCTGGTCTCCAAGGCAGGTGGGAGCTTATCGACAAATTCCTTGAATTCAGCTGGGTGTCAGAGGGGTGTTCTCCCTGCCTCAGGCCAGCCAAGTGCTCTGCCACGTCCTGAATAGGCAAGAGGGCCTATTCCCAACGGGACAGGCAAGACCCTGCAGGACAGAAGCTGCAGGACAAAGTCCGGGTGCTCCGAGGGAGCCACGGAGTTTGTCCTGCAGATGAAGGAGAGGAGCCTCTCCAGGCTCCCATCCAGGAGAGTTAGAGATCTCCCAGCTGTGTATATGTCTACGCATTTTAAACAGCAAATATAAACAATCATAACACTACAAAATAGCACCTTTCATTCCTAATAGTTATTCTCGGAGCTTTCAGTTTCTATCATCTTGGGAACCTTTTACTGAACTGTGGATTCCCAGCGTTATGCCAATGGATTGGGTTAAGTAAACAGCTCTGATCTCATCATCAAGCTTCCCTTTGCTTTTTCTCCTCTTCCAGCCTCCCAGTAACATCAGGGATTACCCTCTGCTCCCAGCGGTTCAGGCAGCTGGACCAGGTGCCCTGCCAGCATCCAGCACCCCATGCGCGAGCAGGAACAGCAAACTGCCATAATCAAAAGAAATGCAAGATTGATAGAGCACATTATAAGAGTTAAAGCCAACGAACACTTAGCTATGGGGCTCTGCTCTTCAGGCAGCTCTGCGGCAGCACTGCCTAGGCAGAGTTGTAAAAACATGCATCACCACCTCTCCTCTTCTTTCCCAGGCCCCAGCTTCTCACGTGGTTTTCATCTCAGCAAAAGAACTCTTCTGCTGCTTGCTTTCACCATGAGCTCTGCAAGGAACTGCTTTTCTTCCAAAATACAAAGGCAAAACTTTCTGCCCTATCCAGAAGCTTTTTCTCTGGAAAGTGGTCACAAAGATGCTGTGAGCAAATGAATCAACTTTTCATTTCGCAATTTTTCAGCTATGGCTGTCCTAAAACAATGGCTTTCCTCAAGTGAAAACATGTATGCGGATCAAAAATCTTTAGTCTTAATGTAAGTTAGAGATATACAGATTGAACCAATCTAACGGATCATTGATGCCAGAAGAGCTGCTCCCCTTGCTCATGCGCCCCCGTTTATCCTCTTTGCCCTGGCGCTCCCCAGACCCTGCACCGAACCCACTCACCCCCCACAACTGCCCACATACAGCAAACCTGCTTCTGACAGGTTATCGAGGTGCATCTTCCCAGCACAAGGTCTGCCAAGCGCCAGGACTTGTGCCAGGGAGGAGATGGGAAGACAAAGCTGGAAGCAGGGAGAGGATGTAACAGTTCGCTGCTGCCAGGAAGATGACATCGGCCTAACTGCAACATCTAAAATTCACCCTCACACCTCCGGCTACCAAGGTGTGACTGAAATAAAGCAGGAGACAGCAAACAGAGCTGGAACCTGCACACCTGCGGGCTGGATGGTACAGCACTTCCACCCTCCCTTGAGACCTCACTTCGCTCCTTCTCTCCGAGTTTCTTTGAGAAATGGGGGGAGAAACTGCATTTCATACTGTGAGTCCTATCTCCCGTCCTGCTGCTAATGATTTGACTGCAGACATTTTCAAAAGCATCCAGGAAATGTGTATGTCCAATTTCTAATGGGAATAACGCATCAAAAGCCCCTTTGGCTGCATCACCATAACAGCCCGTATATGCAGCCTGCCATAAAGAAATAGCAGCTCTTTACTGAGTGGTAACTAATCCACTCTCACAGCAGCTCCTGTGGCAAATACAGCTCATCCCTTCTTTGCTGGGAGCGGGGTTTAGAGCAGAGGCTTTATATATGCAGCAGCATCTCCCAGTAATAGCACTGACAGTTTTCAGAGCTGCTAGTGACTCCCTTTGGGGAGGGACCAGATCCTAGTACAAGGGCTGATATAAATAAACACCTCTACTGGATGTTCTTTAAGGAAGGGATGGAGACCTGGCACCCCTCACACACATCCAGACAGTTACCTTCCACCGAGAGCAAGCAGCTATTTAATCACAGTCAATTATTCTGAAACAAGGACAATTTTGCTCTTTTTCATTGCATGACCGTGATTAAAAGATGAGAGGGACCAACATCACATAACAGGCTCCTGAACTCAGCCAAAAAATATAGGATACAGTAGTTGATTGTAGAAAATTGCTTTCTACAGATACCTCACACCGGCTCTCAAAATTATTTTGGCCCATAATGGTTCAACTACCCTGAAAATACTCTGGTGATCTGCTTTGGAAGAAGGAGGTATAAGTGTCAGTACACTGCATCTTCACTCGTGCATTCTTAGATTTTAGGAAACACCTATCTATAGAAACAGCCTATTCTTTATGTGGAATGATAGAAAAAAAGTGATATAACTCTTCCACCCAACCAAATACTGTATATATCTAAAAAAATATATATAGACACATACATAAAGCTCAAAGGGCAAAGCATCCTACATGCTGTAAATTCAATTGGGATCAGTTTATCCCTTTTCAGCTGGCTGTCACACATCTCCCAGGCATCCTGGTATCTGAGGGCAGCTGCCTCTGCTCTGAAGCAAGACCAGCCACGCACACGTCAGCACGCTGTCCTCCCCACTTCTTGTGGGGCCACCCCCAAAGCCACTGCTGTGAGGGGCTCGTTCAAGGCAAGAAAGGAAAGAGTGACAGAAAAGGGGATGAGGAAGCAGTGAAGGCAGCTGTCTGTTAGGCAATACCCTCCCCATGACTGTAGGCAGGTGAAGGACTCCTCACTTCCCACCTTCTGTTTGACCTCAGGAATGGGAACCCACAGGCCTGGGTTCCCTTATAATAAAGGTCCCACTTCATCTTTTGGAAAAATGTCTCCAGACCATCTCATGCCACAGTGATTCACCACATACTCTGCAAATCAACCTCAGCGCGTATGGTGAGGGGTCTACCTGCAAACCAAGAGAAGCTGGCTTTCACCGCGGTTGGGACTATCAGGGCTCTGCAAACCCTTGTGCTGGGAGGCTGCAAGCTGAGCTAGAACTTGGCATAGGAAGCCAGGCTGGAAGAGGCTGGAGGCTGATGCGTAGCTGTGGCTCTCCAGGACACCCGCCCCTCAGGGGCGTCTGCTTCTCCCAGCCCTGAGAAGGAAACACATGGGCTGAAGCACAAGAAAAACACACCAGGAAAGACTGCATGAGAAGTAAAAGCAACCCTGGGGACAGTCCAAGGTTTACCCTTGCATGACTGAGTAAGACAGCTTTGTTTTCAGTCATAACAGGAGAAATGAACATTTCTGAAGCACCACATCCCTCCTGGGCCTGCTCCCCACGCTCCTGCCAGGCCATAGCCATCAGTTCCTGGCAACAGGACACAGCACCGAACCACTTCATTTTGGTTCCCTACTTATAACACAGCAAGTGTTATAGCTTCTCTTCCCAACAGGTATTTGGATAAGCCACACTGAGCCTGGGCAGGGCATCTCAAAGGTGGCAAATATGACTATGCTGCACAACCCAGGATGAACATCTGCCCACACAAGTCACCTCTCTAATATTTTAGACTCAAATCTACTGGTGTTTCTCACAAGCCTGCCGTTATCTCAATTTCCTTGTGTAAATTACAGGCCGGAGATACAACCAACACAGGGCTGAGGTTGTACCAAATGCACCTCCCACGCAGGGTAGATGAGCTTCCCGCTGCTAGGAACATCTGCTGTTATTTTTGAGTAGCTACAGAAATGTCCTCATCCCTTCTGCGCTGGTCACTTCAGACCATGGTAAAGTCAGGGGTGACACAGAGAGCAAGGCTAGGTGGGAAGCACCTTGCTGGTCCAGCTAGCAGGACACTGGTGCTGTTGGCAGACAAGAATCTGCTTGTTCTTTGCTCTTTTTGCTCCAAGACAGGGTTTTAGTGCTAAGCCCAACCAAGGAGCAGCAGAGAACCAGGGAAGTCCCTGGAGAGAGCCAGCAGGAGCAAGTGACATCCCCTGCATGGGCTCAGCTGCGGTAGCCAGAGATAGGAGGAGACAGTGCAGCTCCAGACCTTTCCTCAGCTCACTCAGTTATTCCTCTGAGCTCAGACCAAGGTCTAGGTCATGGCCAAAGCTTTCAGTTTCCTTCTCCATCTCTTCTTGGGTGGCCTTGCAGGGTAACACAAGCCCCATAGCTGCACACACAAGTCCATACAGTTACATTGGCTGCTCTTCTACCTGCTTCGCGTTGCGCCCAGCTGCGTCCACTGAGTTATGAAGCAGAAGACAGACCATCTCTGAGTGGGCACAGGAACCTGGTGTACCTTCGTGCAGGCCAGGGCTGCCAACCAGCCAGGTCACACAGGCTGCTGGCAGCCCCCACACTGAACTGTCCCCAGAACCTGCTGTGGATGTGCCATCAAAGACAGATACGCAAAGAAATCTCCTACTTCAAACAAAACTGTAATTCAACAAACGCACTGAAATACTTTTGTTAAACATTGAATGGGAAAAAAAAAAGTTTTGACGTTTCTGAAGTAATGAGTCACCAGGAATACTTTGGGGTATTTATAAAAGTATTTATTTAAATAAAGGGTATAAATAGAGTTAAGGGTTTTATTTAAAGTGTAGACAGGGGGTGGGATCTGCAAGTTCTTGTTTTGTTGTTGTTGGGTGGGGGGTTTTGGGGGGAAATTCTGAGTTTGTATCCAGGTTCAGGAAAAAGACAGAGAAAGAGAGAGAGAGAGAAAGAGACACCAACTCTTGAGATTTTCCACAGACCGAAAACACTATCCCTGAGCATCTCTACTCACCACCTTGTATTTCCCCATCAAAACTGTCACGTATCAGGCAAGCTTATGTCCTCAGTCAGCTAATTAAGGCTGCAGAAGCCTGGATTTAAGGAGGGCAAAAAAAAAAAAAACCACCACCATGCTAAAGGTTGCAAGCAATGAAACCCCAATGGGATCGGAGTCTGGAAAATTCAACCTCGCACTGGCCAAGAACTTCCCCCCTGTGTAACGTTTCTGGAGCGAAGGAGCCAGTAAACAGCATAAACAGCATACCGAGCTGATGTGCACCATATGACTGAAACCTGCGAGGAGAAAACTCTCCCACCCCTCGCCTGCAGGGCCATTGCCAGGGACACAGGAGAGGGGAAGATAGGCACTTGGGTTTTGGTCCTGCCAACTGTTTTAGCTGGACCAGCTTTTTGTCCCACCATTGCCCGCTTCGCTGAGAGGAGACGCTGGGTTACTGCCCACAGGCTTGGGAGAAGACAGGGACAAGCCACCCCCCTCCTGCTGTGAAGATGGCAGCAGCATATTAAGACGCAGCAGAGCCTACAGTTACACTTGTCCTTCAGCTTCTTCCCTTTGTGGTCTAATACCTCAGCTTGAAGCCACTGACAAGACTTTGTCAGAGTGAACAGGACTAGAAAAGCCAGGCTCAGGCTCCACGTTACCACCTGCTGAAGATGGCCAGGGACGGTATGGTCACCGCAGCATGCCCAGGGAGGCCCAATCACCCTTCTGTCTGCCACAGGCTTTGTTTTCATGCAAAAAAAACCCTCCCATAGAGCATACTGCAACTTGCCTGGTGGATTTTGGATCTTGTAGGTTTAAAAGAAACATGGTGGTGTAAATAAAGGCAAGAAACTAGACAGCTGTTTGAGGGATGGGGCGAACAGCTAACACAGGTCTCCAGGTAGGTACATCTGCTCCAAACACAACCAGCTCCAGAGCTACCACTCTTAGACCAGGGTTTTCTGGACAGTATATGGAAATTAAAGCCAATTTATGAAAATCAAAGCAAATCTGTCTGCAGAAGGAACCGTGTTTTCTGTGATGAGTTGAAGTCCAGAGCTCAGTGATGCACCCGGGGGATAACTGAAGGACATGGCTTTGGCACTTATCTTGTCACTTCCATGTGGCGATTATAAATCCAGTTGGTTGGATTTACATATGCCAGCTGGCTCTCTGGAGGTGAAGGGGTGGGATCTTGTCAGAAATATCAGCTGGGAACACAGATTTAGTTCCAGAGCAGCAAGCAAGCAAGCGTTTGGGCTGTGCTGCCTCTAGGCTTGGAGCGGTTTCAGCCAATCCCCCAAAACCAGTAGGAAGTATAAGAGTCCAGCCCAGTGGAGAAAGCAAACATTTGAGTAAAGCAATCCCAGGAATTGAGGCAAAAGGACGGCATGGCTGGTATTAGAGTGGGGCAGGAAACAATGTTATCATCCAAGGAGAATGTGGTATTTTGCAATGTGTTCTTGTCCAAGATCAGTGCAAAAAGTCTTACTAAGAGTTTTTGGCAAACCAAGTTTTTAAAAAAAAAAACACCCAAGATATTATTTTAAGCGTTCGCTCTGTACAGGCCTCCCTCCCTAGTTTTCTCTTAAATTTCAAGGACAGAAGAGCCATTTTAACTCATAATCTTTCAGTTTCCCAAGTGTTAAACAATACAAACCAAACGGACAAACCACTCCTGACTCCCGCAGGCATCTCCCTGCCCGGTGCCTGGGGTGTCACCTGCACCCACTGGGCTCTGCTCCTCCTGACCAGGGACATCACTTCTGCACCCACGCAGGGGCAGGGTCCATCCTTGCCTCCCCCCTGCTCAGCAAAGCAGGTAACCAGTCAGAAAGCCACTCGCATGAAAAACAAGCGGGAACCACGGGCTTTTTGCTAAAATGAAGCCAGGCAAGCAAGGTCTGTAACGCAGCTGAAAATGACGCCATAGCTGCACATCTGCAGCTTTGCAGTTGCACCCTAATCCAGAGCCCCCCCAGCTGTTGTGATTACGTGCCCATGGGACCAGCCGAGGTATGTAACGAATTCACAGACAGAAAAGTGAAATACAGTATCTGGAAGAGGAAGGCCCATGGAGGTCCTGAGTTGCAATGTTATATCCCGACATTAAACAAAGCCTTTGCCCTTGCCTGTTTCTAGCCCCGTATTTCCACAAGGTTTTGTGACAATCTTCAAACAAAAGCCATGACACTGGTATGATTTTCCTACGTTTCCTATCTCTGCTAACAGGCTCAGGTTACTTCTGTATGTCGCTCTGGATCAATACTTCTCAGTGAGAAGCCACGTATATTTCCATTTAGAAAAAAACCCCAAACAACTGGACACGTTATGTGTTCCTTTAACAACAAGAGGTAACCCTCCTACACTGCAGTAAAGAAAATACAATAAAAGCGGAACACAAGGGTACAGGTTTTTCCTCCCCCTAAATAGCAGACCCCTCACCTCCCTACCTCCGCTCCAGGAATTACAACATGGAGCTACACCAACACGCCCGCGCAAGGGGAGACGATGCCCTCAATCACTCATTCAAACTTTAAAAAACTCCAGGGGCTGGTGGTGTACGGCTCTCATGGTGTTATCACAACACCACAAGCAAATGGCGTAGAACAAGAAGCTGGCCAAGGGAGTAAGAGCAGCAGCACTGCCTGAGTAAGTGCAGCAAAGGCAGCACGAGAAAGCCGACCAGCAGTACAGGGAGCAGGGAGACCTGCAGAGCCAAACCCCACACACCCCGCACGCACACAAGACATCCCAACACCATCATTTCAGGGACGGAACACCCATTTCCACAGGTTGTAACTAGCCAAGTGAGGAGCGAACAACAGGCAGTCATAGATACACTGTGGAGGTTTCTACCTCGGCTTGCAGGAGGGGGCAAGGCAGAAGGTGGTGCTGCAAAGCCTGTGAGACCCATCAGTGGCCGGGATGCGGACCAGTTACCTGTGCAAGATTGAGTGGTGGCCACGACAGAGCTGTCATGGTGAAGTGGAGCAGGGGACAGCTGCTTAGAAGAGGCATGTGGGGATGGCAGGACCAAGGCAGGAGCTCGTGAAAGAAGCAATTCTGAACAGAGCCAGACTGGATGGTGTAACAAAAGAAATGCATTTTCAAGAGAGGAACTCACAGACACCCCTTATTAAGGGGAGGAAAAAACACCTAAATAATAATCACAGCTCAATCCTCTGCAATAAAGCCCTATGTGAATTGCTAACACTCCTCCGTTTGTGTGGTGACAGCCAGACTGACAGACAGCAGCAGAAGGACAACCTGAACTCAAGGAGAGCTCCCTCTGCCCAGGGGGCAACTCTGCACAAGCCAACGCTTGTGCTCTTTGCATGCAAGCGCCAGGGCTCTTACCTAGTGACTTCTCCATAAAGAGAACAAATTTCTCTGCATCACAATGCTAGAGACAAAACTTAAACCTATTCACCCTAAAGATTAGTCACAGTAAGACAAAAATAAATTCAAAGCTGGTGGCTGCCAAGGGCCCCAGCTCTGGGCTGCTGGGTCCCTGGGAGCTGCAGCTGTTGGAACAGAAATTAGAAGATGAGAGCATTTGACCTAGAAATGGATTTTACTCTTTCTTGCATGTAGCCCAGAACCTGCAAAATAAGTGCAAAGCTGCAAAATGGCTATTTTGCCATACTCGTCCCATCCCTGCTCCAGTTGACCTGCAAGCAGGCTGAAAGATGCACCGGCATCAACACAACAAGACGGAGTACAGGTGCTTCAAAGGCTATGAAAACACACTGGGGTTAAAATCCAGCACACACCGAAGCATGGTGCTGGACTGGGGCTCCTGACCTTCTCTCCACAAGCCACGGCTGCCAGGGTAGCCTTTTCCAAATGAGATTTCCACCCTATTCATTTCGACAACACAGCCCACACCCTTGGGAAAAAGGGCTTGGGGGGAAGGCAGGAAGATCAAAGCTCTGCGAGTCCGTAACATTTTATTAGTTCCTTCCATCCGTCATGCACCAATGACTCATCAGGAAATAAGCCCCCTCTTGAGAACCGCTACCTTTTCGTTGCTGACTTCGGCTTGCGAGCAGCCACTATTGTGCGCCTTTATCGGTTATTTGTTCCGTCTCAACGAGTTTCGGCTCCTCATTCACAAACCAGCCCCTGCTCCTTGAATCAGAGGGCGAGGAAGGGGGAGGGATGGAGGAGGATCTTGCTGCGCTTCTGTCATCTCTTTCACGCTCCGCTCTGTGCCTTCTGCATCAACGGAGACCTCGGGAATCCTTGTGCTTTGTTCTCTTCTGTATGCGGGGGCTTTTCCTGCTAAAATAGCAGGTAGCAGCAATAACCCTGAGCACATACAAGCATCCAAATACATCTGCTGGGGTGAGAGAAAGATGCAACATGCTGCTTTTGGAGAAAGAAAAGCACTTTGGGGGAGCAAGGGAGAGGAGGGGAAAGAGCCAGATTTCCCGAACACCCCTGAATAAGGTGGAGCAGACGGAGATTTTTATAATGGAGAAAAATGCCTTCTGCTATTACCAGGATGCCAATGGGGGAATTTGAAAGGCTGATTGCACAGACTGCCGGTGGATAAACCCCTTAAGATGCTGGGCTATGGAAGTGGAAGGGCTCCCACACATCCACAGTACTTCCCACCCCAAAAACACTGCAAGCAAGCACCGTCCTGCTTTCTCCAGCGCTCTGAGGTCCCTTCTCAAAGGTACAGCAGGGAAAGACTTCAATAGATCTGACTTCCATTATCAATCAGGGATGTCCTAAATGGAAGCATCTTAAAATATTCAAGTCTATGTCAAGTTTCCACTTTCACAAAAAAAACAAAAAACCACCAACAACAAAAAAAAAATCAACAAACCAGATCCCACTCAGTGGAATCAACTCAAGCATTCAAAAAATCACTCTCAAAATAACTCCTCGTTCTAGGAGGGTTTGACCCTTGTTTCACTGAAATCAAGCTCCTTGACTGAACACTGTCTCAAGCAAATCAAGAGAAGCTTTTGTAGCGCAGCCTCTCAAGACACCAGACCCAAACAGGCCAGCCTGCCTTGGGCACGCAGCCCTCACTTACACGGGTGGGTGCATGCACACACGTGCTCCCATATGTGTTTTTCATCCATGGCTCTTTTGGCATAGCTGCGGCTCCTCAGCGAGCAATAAGCCTGCTCTAGTCTTTGTTAGGGCTTTTGTTAAGGCACCGCTGGTGACTCTGCATGAACAGTACCCACTGTGCTCAGCACCACGCTGGGTAATGGCTGGCTCTGAAAAGGAAATCGCTCCTGCTCCTTCACCCTGGAGAAGGATGCCTGCGCGTATCAGCTGCTGCTTTCTTCTGACCCATGCCTCCCCCTGACCCCACTCCATCTGTCTCTGTAATTCAGGGCTTGGATTTCATCCGGCCTGGCATTGCCTTTGCCAGCAACTGCAGATGTTCAGATGTAGATATTTGGCTGGCCTGAGTTTCTCAATGGCACGGCAGGTAGATTAGCTCCCCCCACCATTCCCATCCCTGTGCTCATTCTCTAGGGCCCCTGAAGCATCTTCTCCTGGTCCCATGGTGAGCCAAGACCACCTGGAGCATGCAAAAAACCTTGGGGTCATATCACCTGCTTCAGAAAGCCTTGCTCACAGTGCTCTGGGCCTGGATTGCACATGGCAGAACAGGACCCCACTTTGTACAAGGGCTCGTGCACAGAACCAGGCTACTTGGGTAACCCCTTTGGTCTACCTACGAAATGTGATGTGAGATGCAACAAGCTGAAAATACCGTGTTGTCCAAAAAAAGGAAAGAGCTAGCAGTGGATTATGGGAAAGCCGAATATTTTCCTCATTCCATCCCAGAAGGAGAAGGATGTTTCCCCTTATTTAATGGTGCACTAAACCCAAAGCACACCTCTGGTGGAGCCTTCCTTTCTTGGAGGGTGTATTTCACTTGGACTAACACCTCCCGGGCATCCCCAAGAGGATACGTTCCCTGCCACTCTTCCCTTCTGACGCCTGAGCTTCTGCTTAGAAAGGAACTACACCACTTTCTCACACAAAAGGCCACAGGAACCAAACACCTCGAGCAAAGGAGGATTTTGAAACCAGCACTTTAATGAGGTCTCTCTTTCCTAAAGGTTTGCCACTCTCACTCAGTGATTTCGTGGGCCAGCTTCCTTCAGACATCGTTTGGCACCACTGCCCTGCTTGTGCTCACCTGCTTCCCCCTCTATCCCAGGTATGGGCTCTTCTAAGCATCTACTACAAAGTAGCATATCTCAAGCTAGTCTTCCCTTTCAGGTCTTTTTTGGGTTTGTTGGTGTTTTTTTTTTCCCCCTCCTTCCTCTATTAACCACACAGTGCTCACAGGACACAGAGCAGCCCCCGGCCTGGCAGGCCCATTTTGCCATAGATATTTCCTGATGCTGGTGGTTCTGGATTGTAAGTGACAGCAAGTGACTTACCCTTCGCTGCTTCACAAAATTTAAGCTTTTAAAAATCAGTGCTACTGCCACCACCATCATTGTGAATCTACACTCAGCTTTACAGAATGGCAACAACTCCACAAACTTTCACGCCTCTGTCCTACCCCAAAGGACCTGAACAGTTCATTCTACAGCAGCAGCGCGGGGAGAAAAGGGGAACAAAGGTTCTTGGCCAAGGCCGCACATTGGAGCTAGATAAAAGTTCTCGGCTCCCAACCTTCAGGCTGGTGCCCTCCCCACCAGCTCAAGGAACTGTATCTGCATTTTGAGGCTCGCCCATTCCTTCAGCCGGAAAGCAGCAAGCAAATCTGTGAAAGCTTTCTGTCTATCCTGCAGATTTCGGAGCAACATTTTGAGCCATAAAGCAATTCAGAAGAAGAATTTTAAACTGTCTCTGACCTACAGTGCACCAGCCGCAGTCTCATCTCGGAAGAATAGCTGGCTGGCCTGAACATCAGAGTGGATTATTGTCCTGAGGGTGCAAAGTCAGAGATGAGGCTGCTGCGCGTCATTAAACAAACAGATGGAGAGACAGCCCCAGAGGCTCAGACGGAGCCTGATGCTTTCTGGCTCTGAGAGTGCTTGTTCCAGGAGCAGGAGTGGCTCCAGAGCACTCTGTGAAAGGAAAAGATGCGGTCATGGGCTGCAGCCCCAGAGACTCGAGCTAATTGATGATGGAGAACAGAGGCAAAAAGGGGACAGAGGCCTTTTCCTTACAAGCAGTTCATCAGGAGCAAGCACACCACAGGGCTCTGCCGTGCGAGTTCAGAGAGAATCCAAACTGCCCAAAATGGGCTCACAGGTGCTTAGGTGAAAGGAGAGAAACAGCGATCGTACTGAGCGCCATCAGGTATTCAGATTCAGCAACCATTTTTGGTACTAGAAGCTGCAGGCTCTCAGGGTGCACATTTCTTAGCATTTTGCTTTGTAGGACTCTCAAACTCTGTCTTTAAAATGTGCTAGAAGACAGAAATGCAAGTTACAGGTGTATTTGTAGGAATATCTCAATTTCTCATTAGAACTCAGGTACATTTTCGTGTATATAAGCAACTCGTGCAGTTCTCCTTCCCAAACAGCGCTCCACTTTCACAAAACAGCAGCTCCATCAACATTAGGGCAACAGAATGCCTTGGTGCACCACCAGACATCCAGCACCTTCGCAAGCCAGCACATTGCTGAACTGCCACAACACACTGCTGTGCTTTCTGCCTCCCCCTTCCCCACCCTTCCCTCCACCACGTGCTTGTTCGACAGCAAGAACTCTCAGTCACAGCATGAATGCACACAGAAACCAATCCCCCATCTCAATTAGCAGCAGCTCTCCAGCACACCACCAGTGTGGGAAGCAAGAAGAAGCAGGACTATGTCCTCTACACCAGGGCCTTCCCTTTCCTGAGGGAAGCAGAGGAAGGAAGATGCTAGAAACAAGGCCATTTCTCCTCCCTCCTGGAAAGAGCAATCATTAGAGCAAACTTACTAAGGAGGACCAAGCTTGTTCCTTCCAAATGTCTTCCTGCAGCTGCCTTGTAGTTTTCTCTGCTTCTGTGCTACCCAAAGGCACAAATCAAACAAGAAAGGAGGAGACAGCTTCTTCTGCAGAGTCGCATCTACCAACACTATCAACGAGACAGATGGCCCAGCTCCGAGTAGGGGACTGGACTAGGAGACCTCCTTAAGTCACCCCTCGCCTGAATAATTCTCTACTTTTATGGCTTTCCAGAACTAAAACCCAGTCAAAGTGAAAATAAAAAACTAGTCCTTGCATAGTTTTCATTTCACTTCTGACTACAATCATTAGTTAGGACCTTTCTCCTGGATTTTCTGCTTTGACAATCCCAGAGGAGTCAAAGGAAGCCCAGCATGCTCTTGCAACCAAACCAGGCTCTTGAAAGAAGATGAATGGCTTGATTTGCCTTAAATCCTGTTCAGTCTTCAGATAAATGAAAGCCACATCCTCCACTGAAGCATCTCATGGCCAGGCCTTGCTTCTGAGGCATCCGGGAGCCGGTTAAGGTCAGGACTTTGGGAGGATGCTTACATCCTGCAAGTATAAAAGCAGGAACCTGAAAGCCCAGCTAGATGGAACTGAGCAAACTTTTCTTCCAATGTTTTATTCAATATGGGCAAGTGCATGACCTCTAGCCCCAGAGAAATCTCATGACTGCACTCTGAAAAAGTCACTGCTTGAATAGATACTGCAACTTTAGAAACAGAGGAACACCACAGTGCTCTAGAGGTCTCCAGATGGGGATGACGCAACCCATAACTTGCCAGAGAGACTTTTTTTTTTTTTTTAAATGGAAGCATCCTATTTACCTGGGGGAGAATGATCTCATCCACCTACTCACTTCTTAGCAGCTTTCGTCATGGTTAGAAACCAAGTGATATCTCTGGGATGGCAGTGAACTTCTCACAGACTTGTTCTAGCTGAATTCATGCTAAGCTGGTATTAATATCAGTTCCTTTATCTCCATTTCTGAAAAAGGCTCCAAGCATTAACAGCTTCAGTAATGATTCATGGATTTAAATTCCTAAACCTTTTGAGAACAGGAAATTAAAGCCAAGATGAACAATACACACAGATTAAATATATTTAGCTGCTGTGTTTCTTGTTGAGAAACTCAGAGAACTGTTTAGTGGTGCTTTTCATGTGGCTGCTCCATGTGGAAACGATGGCAGCTTGCGTCTGAAGTCAAAATGGCAAACTAAAGGGGAGATGCAGGAAGACATTTTATTGTTTTCCTTGTGCTTTCTGCTCTCCAGCAGAGCGCCTCCAGGCAGGAGCTTCTCACTAGACTCCCCAGCACCAGATAAAAACAACTAAAGGAACTACCCCACATTACGTGGTAGGGCACAAGCCATGAGGGAGGGAAACCACACTTCTGTGGGCAAGTTCTTCCAGAAGGAAGACTCTGGAAACATTTGCAGAAATGGGTCACGTTCGCTCCAGGCAGGCGGCAGCAGACAAAAGCTGGTCTCCACCGCGCACCACTGCGGCAACTGTTCCCTGGGAGAGAACCAGCAAAAGCACGCAGCTCCCAGCATCTCCCTCCTCCTTTTGGGCTGAGGCATCCTTTTCTGCATTTCATCCATGACTGCATTGAGTCAGGAATCGAAAGCATCCCTCAGAGCCCTGGTTCAGTGCCCTAGCTTCTAGGTCCCTGCTCCTCCGTTCTCTCAGGGCTTCTCGTTGACAGCTGCTTCAATAGAGCCAAGGATCCCAGCTCTTTGTTTTTTCCTACTTCATTAGCTAAACAAACAATGACACCATATAAAATACCACCCGGCTTGTCCGTCTGGGAGACGCAAACCCATGCAAAACTATCTCGGAGACAATTTTAGAAACAGGCTGTGCCTCTGCCAAATGCAAGGGCTTGGATCAGCGTGGTGGCTGAGCGCTCAGTTCCAGCTCTTGGAGAGCCAGCAGCACGCCGAGCTGAGCCGAGCCCGCTGCCAGAGTGGCTCCAGCAGGGAGCTGGTGGGGACAGAGCACGGTCATCGAGATAACAGCATTACGGCTCAGTTCCCTGGTAAGGCTTTCAATTAAAACACCGTTGATGACCAAAATATCAGCACCAAGTAATTCTTTGGGAATAAACTGGAGTTATAGATATTACCTCGGGCTTGAACTCTTAACAGAAGACATTATAAGGACATTTAAGGCAAACGCTGTAAAGCTGATTGTCTGGATGAGAGACAGATTTCCCCATAACTTTCAGCACCAGGTGTTTAAAACTAAGCTGCCATGGGAGACCAAGACTGCAGCAAAACACAGGAAGAAAGGCATCTGGGTGGAGAAACCCCTTCCCCACACCCCCGTCAGTAACACCCAGCGAACAGTCACCCCATGCACTCAGCCAGGAAGGGGTTATCAATCCAGGAGCCTGGGAAGATGAAGGCCACAGATGTAGCCCACTGATACTTGGAGGAGACAAGACTGCACACTTTACAGCTCTTTGGAGCAGGACTTTTATCCTTTCTGTTCAATTTACATCAAAACCTCCGTGACAGAGGCACCAAGCACAGAAGCCAGTTGGCCCATCTCACAAAAACTGCTGACACAGGGTGACAAAGTAGCTCAGATGGACTGAACTCGTCATCCGGAATAGCCAGCAAGAACTCTCCAGCTACAGAGGAGAGCGCTGCACAATGAAGGGACCCTTGCAAAGCCTGGAGACACAGGGCTGTCCAGTTTTCACCACCAGAGTTGCTTGGGCCAACCTTTGTCCCAGCCTGTGGTTAAAGGGAGGCAGCTCTACCACCCACACCCTGGCAAATTTTTGTCGCTTTCTGATGGGTTTGTCTGAGGTCAAGGGCCAATGGTTTATCCACGTTAAGCACACACTTGGCTCTAACATATGTCGCACTGCTTTTGCCCCCATAGAAATGCTCCATGACATATACCACAACCAGTACCTCCCGGGCACCATGTGGCCCGAGGCACTCTGGTCACACCAGCTCACCGTGCAGAAGTCAGCTTATCTGCTCACTGGGGACATCTGATGCCTGACTCAGAGCAGCGCACAGTTCAAACCACCCCCACAACTTAAAAATAGGATAAGCAACTTGCTGGAGAGAACCAGCTTTTCTGTAAGCAGAATAAATAATTTACATGCTGAAGTAGATAACTAGTGTTTTCCTGTGCCTAGCCCTACTTTCAGGAGTCTAAGGCAGAAACACGCTGCAAGCTAGAAAATTAGACTTGCTATTCCCATTTCAATTAAATTCAAAGCTCTCTCTAATCAGAATCAGTGAGTGGTTTTATTTGTCCCTGCTTGGTTTACTGAGTCTGAGAAAGCTCTTCAAGATTTGCTTCACATAACTCTGGGTATCCAGTCTCAGCATCTCTGAGCAAGAAAACACTTGAAGTGATCCTCAGAAACTGCCCAACCGCCTTTTTAAAGAAAAAAACCTTCCCTGCTGCCCCCTGCACCATTAGCCAAGTGGTCACCACATCTTGGCATCTGCTTTGGAGAGCTTCATGAGAAATGCGAGTATGCAGAAACACCTCGGTATTGTCCATGCTGCTCTCTACTGAGCTCCAGTTTGACTCCTCCACCTTACCCACCTCCACCCTCTTACTTACGAGGAATGTTGTGTGGCCTTTGACAGGGCAGTGGGCTCCTAACCACACAATAATTGTAGTTTGCTGTGCTGGACTAGATCTGAATGTCTCTTGCAAGAAGAAAGTGTCAGCACATTCCCCTTCTCATGGACTCTCTTCCCTTGCAGAGGAAGCAGAGAGGCTGGAGCTGGGGGCTGGTGAGCCAGCTCTCAGTGTCCTTTGCAGATGAGGCAGAAGGACATACCTGACGCAAGTTAAAGCAGCCTGTATCACTCATTCATGCACTTGTCTCAGGCAACAGGCCCAAATCCTTCCAAGAAAAGTCACCCAGAAGCACAGAAGTTCAAGAGAAGGCATCAGTCTGTTGAGGTGACCCCGCAGGCGGCGGCAGCTTTGGTGAGAGATGAAGTGGCTTCAAGTGAGGTCAGGCTAGTGCTACCCATCCTCATGGAGAGGCGGAGGAGTGCTCTTCAAACTCTTGACCGGAAGATGCGTGGACCACAGGGAACAAGGGCTCTTCTCCGTGAATTTCAGGAGAAACAAGAGGTGAACTCCAGATGGGTGAGGACAGTGAGGCTGAGCTTTGACATGCAGCTGCACTGTCCTGCACCCCGGTCCAAGCAGCCCCAGCACTGTGCTGTCCCCTCCCCAAAACAAGGCAGCCAGGATTAGGTACAGGCATACAGCCTATGCCTGTAAGGGCAGGTTGCTATTGTGGAGAAGTCTAGTCTGATATTTTCACTGTAGAGCACTTTGCCTTGCAGCATTGGCTCCATAAAGCAGCAGCACCCTCCCTGCGACCACGGCTTGGTCTTGGTGCAGCTCTGTGGGACCCAGAAGAGGACTTCTTTATGGTAAGAGTCTGGTGGGACCACAGAGCAGTGGACGTGCCACACCAGTGGGTGAATGGGATGGCTATGCTCCTCCACCATAGCCTGAGGTGGCATCAAGTCCTACCAATCTGGTCATTAAAATCCAAATATGCTTGACTTTCAGGTATTTTTGAAACGTGTTTTAATAACCTCTCCTCCTTGGTATGTCTTTGCTTGATAGCGTGACACTCTCAACGGGCTTACATGGAAATCAAGGCAGCTTAACACACTCCAGCTCTGACTTCCCCCTCTTTAAGAAGGGTCTGAGAACCCTGATCTTTTCCATGCCACGAACAGCCAGCAGACAAGCAGGATTCCTCTGCAGTCAGGATGCTAACACCCAGTCTCACCAATGCAACGACCTCCTGCCTGCCCAAGGCATCTCAGCTTGCATCATTAGCACAGTGCTCATGATGTTGCTGAGCATCCCAACCCCTTGCAGCAGATGGCAACAACATCCATGCATACGAGCCATTTCCTACTGCCCTTCAGTTCAAGTAGGTTTCCTCCACAAAGCTCAAATGTTTCAGCAGAATGACATATGAACAGATGCTGTAAAATCCAATTACAGAGAACACCGGTCCTCTCTTGGCTCATGCTGACTCGCTGTAGGAACAGGGAGTATATTTGGGGGTGCAAAAAAAGTCAACACAACCAAACCTATGAATGCAGGAGGCTGCATTTTCTCTCTAAAGCTTCTAGCCCCTTCTATGTCCCAGTGGCATTTGCTGCTTCTGCAGCTCAGCTAACAAAGATGCCTTCCGCAGTCCAAAACAGAAACAGGCAAAGCAGCTTTGATTAAGCCACAAGTTTAAGAAAACTGTAAGCATCATCTAGAAGCAAAACAGTTGCTTCAAAAACAAGAACCAGGAAAACAGTTTCTTATGGTGGGCATTTCCCTCAGCACCAATACTACTTTCTGACTAAGCCTGTTCCCAGATTCAGATTTGAGCAGTTTGGTCCTTAAAAACAAAACAAACTCCACAAAACTATTTACAGCATTGGTAAAAAACTCTACAAAACAGAAGTCTGCCCCATTTATCACTTAGCTCCAGATTCTTGGCCAGCCATGAAGGCCGACATTTTGAGGTTTAGAAAGAATGCCTTCATTCTCCATAAGAAACCAGAATGGAGTGGATTAACCTGCTAAAAAGCTGTCCTATTTTCCTTCTAGTGCCATGCAAGGCCAATTGAGAGGGCTGAGTACTTACAGATATAAGGGTCTCCAGCGTTTCAGAAGGATTCACTTGGGAGAAGAGAGGTGGGTCAAAGTCACCTGCCATCTCAGTGCTTTGCCACTACTGTCTCAATGCTTCCAGGTTGGCCCGTACACTTAAAAGTGCCATTCTGTAAGTGTCTTTTTCTTTTTTTTTGGCACCAGTGGTACCATATTGTCTCCTTTTTACCTCAAAAGACAGTGAGTACAAATACAGCACTAGAGACACTTAGGATCACTTTATATTCCACGTTTTCTTTTGAGATCAGCTATAACGGATGCTCTCATGTTCACACTGGAGGGTTTTTTCCTCCCCACACAAAACACAGAAATATCCACTTACGTGCAGAAATACAAGTTACACAATAAATTCTCTGATCCAGGTCCTTTAGCCACATACATGGGGGTTGACTTTGCACGTGTGTACACAGGCTCCTCTAAGTCAGCCCACAGGCACTACGCTTTTTTAAAGTTTCAACATCCCTCTGACCCTGCAATATGTGGCAGCCCAGCAAATGAGCATGGGCATGAAAGTTGCTGGAAATGTCCACGTGTTTGCTCAAATCGCATGCTAGCCTACCCCCCACCCCCCCGCCCCTTTTTCTGCAGGAGATGCCTGTAGGAAGCTGGCTACCGATGCTCGCTAGTGCCAGCACACACCTCTCTGCCCTGCCCTCCAGCGGCCCCCAGCCCCAGGCAAGCTCCGCTGCTGGGGGCTGCCCCACCTGGGCACGGTCCTCCTGGATAACGCAGCAGAAGAAAGCACCCCAGCAGCCCCCTGCTCTACTGGGCACCCGCAGGCTACTACAGGAATAAAACATGTCACACTGAGACACCGTTAGAGCAGAAATGCATGTCAGCGAGTTAAAGGGGTGTTCCTCACACTCAGCATCATCCCCTGCAGCTCCTGAGCTCTCCTAACAGGAAACTCAGCTGCAATTCAGAGCACCTGCATTTAAGAGCCTTAGTTAACATTAGTTCTCTCTCCCTTTGTACGGGGTGTTGGAGACCCCCCCGCACCTTCAGCACAAACACCAAAGATAGGGCACTTGAAGGACACACAGACACAAGAACCCGCTCGGTGCCAGATCCTCTACTTCCCAGTGACTGTGCTCTTGTCCTGAGCACAAGGTAGAGGAATCGGGGAAGCTCAGGGAGTTTTGCCAGACCAAAGACGCTTGCACACCTCAGCTCTGAGGAGCTGAGCATGTTTGAGGCAGCAGCTCTCCCCCAACCATAACTCTGTACCAATGACCAAAGCTACAGCAAAGGCAGCAATCCCCAGACCGATGGACAAGCCAGCCCCTTCCTGTACTGCATGTTTCCTTAGGAGCCCACAAACTTGCAGTGACAATCACAGAGAAACTCCATCAACTTCCACCTCCTCCTTCATCCCCCTCCAGAACACCCGTGCCATCAGCTAGTCACAAATATCATTTCTTCCTCCTGTCCCCAGGCCACACCAATGGGTCCATGTGGGAACAGACCCGGCAGCAGTGGGGGAGAGAACATCTTTGCAGACCACAGCAGCTCCACCAGTGCTAGTACTGGTACAGGTGCTCTGGGGTCTGGGATACCATCTCATCCCCAAGGGTTTGTGCAAATTCAGCTCCCTCCCTTCCCCAAACACAGGCAGTGCTGCCCACCAATTTGAGAGCCCACTAGAGCAGCAAAGTGCTACTGCCTTGCAGATGGCTGTCCCAAAGCAAAGTGGCCAAGACACAACCGAGTTTGCATCTGCCATGCGGAGCTAATTACATACAAAGATGCTTAATGCAGACAGACAAACAGATTCACACGCTCCTGAGAGTGTAGCAGAGCTGCTGCCTGGCTCCAGCCCCTCCTTGTCCCATCCCTGCTGAGCAACTTCAACTGCCTCCCTTCTTCCAGGCAACCCACTGCTTTTTGGATAAACTAGAAAGCGCCTTTTCAGACAGCAGGCTAGCACAACGGAGCTGGTGAGCACAGCAACAGCACACTTACCACAACTCTCCTGCCACCAGTTCTCCTGGCACTGGGGAAAGCAGCACCAGCCCCACACAAACCACCTCCTCCTCTCCCAGCCACTGCTTTATGCTTTACCCTTCAACTTGCTTCCCAATCCCCTCCTAAATCAAAGCTCAACTCAGCTCAGGTGCTGAGAGTGGCCCACAGTCCCCTTCCAGGAGGTATTTCACTCTGCCAGGGGTATCCCAGCTGTTCCCAATCTTCCCAGGCATCGCTTGCCAAATTTCCCACTACCCTGCTGATCAGCCTCCTGTGTCTTCTCAGAGTTAACTCAAACTACATGTCCCAGGAGCCCTTTTTGCCTTGGCAAGCAACACCCAGCAGCAGGTCCCAGTCTTACAGCCCCCACCAGCAGCAGGGTGCAGAATTAGTCCAGGGAGCTGAAGCTAAAGCAAGGGTCTGCAAGGTGAAGGCAATAGCACCAGCGATGCTGAAGCAGTGGCTGCCCACGGCAAGGCCGGTTTCCTCAAAGCCTGACCTAAACCAACTGTCTGGGCAAGACAAGATCAATTCACCAAAAGCCCACCATTTTGCATAAAGACGATTTTTACATTTTCAGTTGGAAAGAAAATTGAAACAGGAACCACCTGCTGAGTGCCCTTGTACATAAGCCTGCATTTCTGTATTTTAAAGATATGTTTGAATTGTTTACTTTTGACAGTTTTCTAGAAAAAAAAGCACTTGAAACAAGGACTGCATTTTGATGGCCTCTATTATTTTTGTGATGCTCTTCACCAGAAATCCAACTTTGGGGTTTTGTTTTGCTTTCAAGAAAAAAAAATAAAAAATCGGAACTCTCTGAATTCCCCACGAAGAGAAAATGTGGCTTTTAACAGTATTTTGAGAGATACCTTCTGCACCCAAAGGGCAGAGAACTAACCCCAGGTCAGGGCCCTTGTGTGACCCTTCCTGTCCGTGAGCGGCCCAGAAGACTGCTTGTTTTGGGGAGATCCTCACTGCCTCAGAGCAGAATGCAGGTGTACTTGCAGCGGCAGGTTTGCAGGTTGTGGCTCCAGATACTCACAGTGTCCTTTGAATGCCCATGTAACATGACCCTGGTGGAAAGTCAAGCATCTGGTTGGCTAAATTAACGGGGAACAACCCAACATTTTGTTCCTGATGCAACAGTCGAGAGGGAGGTTTGACATCCACTTATCTCAACCCCAGCACTTCAGGCTGGGGAGCCTGGGTCCAGCCCTGATTTCTATTCCTCTTTTAACACTCACAAACATTTAGCAATCTCCTCCTCTGGTGACAACTCACTTCTTGAGCGAGAACAAGGGCACTTGTAATGGCCTGTGGTTACTCTGGGAGGAGTCCAATGTACTCTGTGGACCTTTCCATCCACCCCCACCGGATATGCTGTGTGTACTGGACACACGCCTCCAGGGATATTGCCTTTTCTTGAACAATGTTTGAAGTATTTGGACTCATGCGCAGGTTTAACAGAGGGTGGACTAAGGGAGTCATGACTTGATTCAGGCAGGGACTTGTTCCTCGAGTTTTGCTCTGACCTCAAGTTTTGGCACCATTTCACGTTTTCCTTCAAGTCCCCAGAGGATTAACTCAATGTGAGGCCGAAGAAATCACCACACCAGGTTTCCCACTGGTCCACCAACTATCTTCTGCTGCCCGGCGCAGCTCCTGCAGAAGCACGCCAACACTTTGAGGGAAGAGCCGTTTGGTGCAATTCTGTGTTATGCAAAAATTATGCAGAAACTATACACAAAACATTGAGGTCCATAGAAAAGTGTAAACACGGTACATTGGATGTCAGCTGGTAGGGAGGGATTTTTGTATATTAATTTACTCCCATCCAAGGGAACAGCATTTTCTGGAATCAGTAGTACCCTGAACAGGTATTTCAAAGCACAAGACAGACAAGGCAGCGCTTCCCCAGCCATGCCTGCTCCCTCTGTCACCAGCTCGCTGCACATCCCCACCCAGGCAGGAACGTTGCGATCTGCATGGCCATTCGGCACTGGGCAGCCGCTGGGGCATGCTGTGGAGGATCTTCAACACCCTCATGTGTAAGATGGGACGCCAGCACACAAAAGGACCAGTCAGAGACAAGTGGTGCTTAGACAGGAAAAAAAAAAAAAAGTCTAAAATTCTACCTGAATTTAGGAACTTCAAAAGTGTGCCTAGTTTTAAAGAGTGATGATAATCCAGCAGGATTTGCGTAAAGCCACCATGAGAGGTGAGAACAGGCTCTAAATACAATCCTACATGTCTGAATTTTAAGCATCCTTTTGGCATTACAGTGACAATCTTGGCATCATCACTCCCACAGTTATCTGCAATTAACAGTTGCCATATTCAAGTCTCCTTCCGTTCATTAACGTCCAGGTCTTGCCTGACACCCCACCGAGGCTGCAGATGAGAGAGCAGAGTCATCTAGAAGATGTTTTGCAAGAGCAACTTCAATCACTCTTGCCCCATCATCCCTGACCATCAATTTTACTGAATAATGTCTTTTCTACTTGCTCTGGTTTTCTCTGACAGCACTGTTAGCACTATCAGAAATAACAGCAGTAGGTTAGACAGCAATGTCACGCATGTTTTTACACCCTGTTTGCCATGGCTCTGAGGGTACCAGCATTTCCTAGTGCTGCAGCCACTGGAAATATTTAGTATCTTCAGGTGGAAATTAAGTCTAATCTACAAATAAAAGCCAGATGTGGTGAGAAGCTGCCGTTCTGATTCAGTATGTATGATTAATAAAGAGAAAAAGAAGAATCTGACTCAATAACGTATTCAAAGGACAGGATTAGCTTTAATGACACAAGAGTATAGTCCAGGGAAATTCATACAGAAGCACATTCCCCTAGCAGGGAAACAGTATTTGCCAGTGCCACAGACTGCTGCCGGCAGAGCTGGGTCTGAGAAAGAGACCATTGGCCACGTCTGTCTTAACCACAAGGCAGCCCTTGGCTCTCAAACACCAGCGTGAATAAAGTGGTTGTGTTTTATCTCGATTAAGTTAAGTTGGAGGGAGCAGGGGAATAGGGACATTGCATTCCAACTTTAAATTGCATTTAGAAAGTCATATCCTCTTATCCACAAAGACAGCAGAGGAAGATGAAGAGGGTCTTGTGGAGCTATTTTTCATTATTTCTCTGGTTTTCCAAAAAAAAAAAAAAAAAAAGGTATTTTACCAAGAATCTTCATGTTTTCACAGGTCTTTCTTAGGGATTTTTAGAAGCACAACTGCCAGACCCACCCCTTGTCTCTGCTCCTCCTGTGCCACTAGCTTGGATATCTCAATAAAGAGCAGAAAGAAATAGAAGAAAAACCTAAAACAACACGTGCACAAGGAACTTTGTTCTCAGCCACTTTCAGTTCATTCCAGGCTGACCTAGGCTAGGAAGTGCAAGATCTTCCAAGGCAGGACTGGTTGGTTTCCATTCTTGTCCATTTCCTAAGGCATCAGTTTAGTCCCAAACAGACCAGATTTGGCTGCTTGAGCTCTTAGTTTCGCGGAGCCCTTGACTTGCCTGTACCTTAAGGCAGTCCCACCAGACTTTTGTTTTCATGATTACAGCCTGACATTTAAGACTTCCTTGCCCTTTCTTTCCTGAGACCCTTGAAACTACTTGCCTTACCGGCCTGAAGAAGGTGCCAGGAATTAAAACTCAGTCCCATCCTCCCATTATTGCTAATGGAGTAAGACCTTGAAATCCCAGCCTCCAAGTTGTGTCAGTCATTGGGGAAACACGCAGGATTTCTATTAGATCAGCAATACAAGCTACAATCAAATTGAATACTCACAACGCTGGCCTTCCTTTTCTTCCCACACTGCTTCCTTCTTCAGTGATAGTTGAAGGTAGTATTTGAAGTATTGGTACCGTTTTGCAAATGTCCCTTGTTGTATCTGCTACCAACTCCTTATACCTCGTGAAAAATTGCCTTCTGTGCTCACTCCAGCCAAACCTGAGAGTCGGAGATGGCTGATAACTGAAGAGGTTCTGACCTGACATACGGAAAAGATCTTGCTACAGCCTTGCTCTTCCAATTCACCTAACAAAAACAGGTCCTAGACTTAAGAGATCCTAAACTCTCTCTGGGTTTGCTCTGTACTACAGCACTTGACTTTCTACTGCTCAGAGTGTGCCAAACAGCAGAAACGGAAGAGGGATGTTTATCCAGTTGACAGACTGGTGGTCTGACCAACCTAATCCACACCAGCCCAGTGGAAGCTTCATGCTAAACACAGAATTGCTTTAGTTCTTTACTAGATCATCTCAACTCATTGACAGATGAATAATTCATTTAATGGTAACAACTGGGAATAAAATCACAGAATCGCTGAGGCCAGAAGGGTGCTGTGTAGATCATTTAGTCCCAATCTCCTGCTCAGAGCAGGGTCACATAGAGTAGGTTGCTCGGGATCCTGTCCAGTCAGGTTGTGAATATCTCCAAGGGCAGAGACTACCACTGCTCTGGGCAACATGTTCCCAAGTTTGACCACCCTCACAGGGAGTTTTTCTTATGTTTATCTTCCTGCATTTCAGTTTGTGTCCACTGACAGCATCCCCCCCGAGCCTTCCCTTCTCCTGACCAAACAACCCCAACTCTCTCAGCCTCTCCTCATATACTAGATACTCCAACCCCCTAACCTTACCCCGCCTTTGACTCATTCCAGTTTGTCCATGTCTCTCTCCCACTGGGAGTCCAGCACTGGGGTTGGCAGCCCAGGTATGTCTCACCAGTGCTGAGTGGAGGGGAAGGATCACCTCCTCCACTGTTGGCAATGCTCTGCCTAATGCAGCCCAGGGTGCCAGTTCCCGCCTTTACCATGAGGGCACATTGCTGGCTCATGTTCAACCTGGTGTCCACCAGGACCCCCAAGTCCTTCCTCTGCACAGCTGCTTTCCAGCTGAGCAGCCCTCAGCCTGTGCTGGTGCCTGAGGTTGTTCCTCCCCAAGGATAGGACTTTGCACTTCCCCTGGTTGAACTGCACGAGGGTCCTGTTGGCAGGACCAGTCTGTCCAGCTTTCTCCAGTCTGTCCAGATCCCTCTGGATGGCAACATGTCCTTCTGGCGTATCAGCTGCTCCTCCCAGTTTTGTGTTGCCTGGGCTTTGTATATAGGCCTTCCTCTGAAGGCAAGAAGAGAGAACATTAATTATCTTTTTCACTGTTTTCACCGCTGATGTGATCTTATATGATCCCACAAAGCTGCACCTGAAGCCTGCAGATGTGTTTGCACAGAATTCACCTGCGCATGACTAGCTCACAGCTCAAAGACCTGAGATCCAACAGCCAATCTCATGCATTCATGCCGGAAAAGGGAGAATCCTACAGAGAGACAATGATATGCACCCTACCCAACCATTCCTTCCTTCTTTTATTGTATTTGGCTGGTAAATTAAAATTATAGAATTAAAAACTAGCAGCTGCGACTCAGAGAGGCCAATATCCTCTGTGGATGACTCACCCTCTTGTGGATTTTTTTTCTGGGATGTGTTCCTGAGGAAATGAAAACATGCTACTGTCTTTTTTTCTCTCGCTTCCTTACACAACACACTCACTGTTCTCCTGGTGTGCATCTCGGTGGGTCCTCTCTGTGTCAGGCTACAGGTACTGCCTGATCTTCTGAATCATGTAGGCAGCCGGAGCCCAAAAGAAGTAACAGCGGGGTCACAGCATGCCTGCTTCTGTCACTGGCGTGGTAAAACTGAGAAGGATGAAAATACCCATGAGACTGAAACGAGAGTCAGGCAGAGAAATGAAAGAAAGCACGGCCCTGAGGAAAGAGACGCCACGTGGTGTTATGGCTAAGTGATGACAGCCAAGCGCCGGTTGGTTTTTAGTGGAAGACCACCGGGCCCACCCGACACTCTGTATATAGGCCTTGCAAGACCATGAGAAACTGAAATAAGGAAGTCAAGTCAAGCTTGCAAAGTCTCGGTTCCAGTTGCTTCATAACACACTTCCTTGTGGTGCCCTGCCTTCCAGATGGCATATTGTGCACCATGAGCAGGCAGCTGAGAAGAATAGCAAAAAGCCTGACGCCCTTGAAGTCACCTTGAGGTGAGGATGAAGAGCACGGCCAGGGGCTGGGGCTACTCCTCAACCCCCTGGACAGCAAAAGGAATGGGGCAATGGGGAGGAAAAGCCCATGAAATCATTACGAACTTATGAACTCCTCTGACCAGCTAAACTGAAGAATTAGAGAAGCCACGAAGCTGACAAATCACTACCCAAGACTCCCAATCCTTTCCCTTCATCCCTAGATGATGCTGGGATGAGCTTTTGCCTGCTGGAAGGAGCTGTTTTGCCCTGGAGGTTCTCCTGTGCTCTGGCACAGCTTTTGATGGGCATCAGATCGGGTCCTGGTGTCTCAGAGCTGACGTAGGCTTGGCCCTCTGAGCTTAGCATGCTGGTCAGGAAAGGAGCTGATCCCCCACTGCTGACGGACGCTGAGCTTTTCTGATGTTCTATATTTTTAAGTGCTTTTGGGACTTCTGCTCTAAAATGCTTCCCTTTAATTTCCATTTAATTTCCTTAAAATTGTCACTGGAGCTGTTGATATCTCTGACACGTGTCAAACGCATCCTTTTCTCTGCTGTCTCTTTCTCCCCCACTACGCAGTACATACAAAGATTTAAAAAAAGGTTTTCAGCTCAGCACTTCACTACCCTCCTCCACACTTTTTTTGAGCATTCAACCCTTTTTTAAAAAATTAAAAAAACCCTAACATAGTGCACCAATTTGAACATGTAATTGTTTCATGTAGAGTTCCCCCAGAGAATTATATAATCTCAACCTGTCTTCCTTAGGCAGCGTATAACCATGCAATCTGCTGGCTCTCTGTTCCTCTGTTCCTCTTCTTTCTGCTCCCTTTCTTTTTTTTTTTTTTCCTCCCCAATACTTGTAATAAGTTTTCCACCTTGTCTAGACAGCTCCGACATATGCTGCCTTTACCTAATCTTCAGCTGGGAGAGGTAGCAGCTCTCCTCTTTCCACACCTACATCCAGCATCTCAACAGCCCCCACCTGACAAGTCCTTATTCCAGCATCTCCTCTGCCAGCGCTATTTCTACCCCTTCCAGATGTGTATTTCATCTCATCGAGGGATTTTTTTAATCTTTTTTTAATGTTGTGACTGTTACCCCATTAGGGTGAAGGCTTTCTTTTAATGGGAAAACACCTGCAATGACCAAGATTGGCCGCATTTGATTTGGCTGATTTGATGTAGCTTAAGATGCTACAGTAATTAACACAATGCCACTAATACGTAGGCGTGATCAGAAGTTTTCCATTGCAGTAGGCTCGAATAGGAAAAGTATGGATGGGATCTTTTTATACTACGTTGGTTTATGAAAAAACATCAGTTTTGCTCTCCAAAAACTATTTGCAGACAGAAAGATGGCTGGGATGTTTTGTGGAAATTGTGCCTTGCCTTCCATTGTCTATCTCTCACCAGGCAACATCCCCCATGACACGGCACAGCTGGTGATGTGTCCAACACAGCCTCCATTCCTGGGAAAGGGGGCAACCAGTACAGCACCATGGGAACTGCAGCTGACCAAAGGTTCCCCCAAAATTCCCACTGAGCACTGCAGCAGTATTCCAAACTACTGTTGAGTCCCAGACAGCATGCTACCACTGGAAAAGCTCCATTTTCCATAAGCAAAAGACCCTGTCTTCCGAATCCCAGTTTGAATCCCATTCCTTTATCTTCTGCTAAGACAGGTTAAGTTTTGTTTGAGTCTGGCAGGAATCTCTTTTCCCCCGGTTAGTGCACAGCTTCCACGGGGGCACAGAGAGCAGAAAGCAAAATTATTTGAAATGTGCAAACAAAAATACCTTGGAGTGAGTTCACATCCCTTCAGATCTAGCTTTTCGCCAACCATCTAGCAAATATGTTCCCTGGCAGGAATGTTTGCTGAGGCAATAAATCACATTTTTTAGCCCTTTGTTCAAAGTAACATTGAAATATGTAGTGGTGAGTATTTACCTCTCTAACCCGATCACCAGAACTACCCTCATCCACTTGGAGATTAGGAACATACCACATAGCTGATGTGTCCAAACACCGAAACTTTGAATCTAAGCAACAGATTTGAAGATTGTGTTTGCACACCCTGAGAAGTCCCAAGTACCTGCACCAATGAGAATCCTACAAAGCGACTGCAAAGCCCTGGGGCATTCCAAGTAGGTGAAGAAAGGAGGAAATAGCTTGAAACTGGATTTGAGGTTCACTCGAACCGTCCAGGTTCCCTCGCAGGCAGCATGTCCCACGCTTACACAGGCACTTCTCATATTTTTGAGCTTCCTCAGGCCAGCTGACCAAACAGTCGCTGCATTTCTCTTGCAACCTGCTTCTTCCCAGCTTTCCAGGTTCTTGTTCCACCAGAGGTGAGCTATTGCCAGTGACACTGAGACACCTTTAAAGTACCACATGTAATTCCTTCCCATCTTTCCTGCATTACCCCAGTATAACTGGCATTGAGATGTTACACGTTTCAAGCTACAAGTGCTTTGGGAAGGAATTGCCTATATTTTGATGACTTTCCTCTTCCCAAGCACGTAAGCAAGATCCATGGGCATCCTACAGCTTAACTTCATTCTGGTGCCTGAGTGAGAACGGCCGTGTGTTCGGGTACTTAGCCTGGGGTGTTGACCACTACCTTTGCTGCTCAGAATAAAAAGGTCCCAATCCCAAGCACTTGCCTGTACCCAGAGCCATAGGCAGGTAACTCACAACTTCCATCTGCACAGGTCCTTGGCTCTGTCTGGCAGCTCTGCCTGACCCCACGGAAAGCAGGGGGTTGGTCTTTTCTGGTCCAGTAGAAGGGACAGGGCCACCACATCCCAAAGCCACTGGGTGAGTCAGATCCATCATGTGTTTCCTGATCCAGCCAGCCAATGACACTTGCAACCCATTCCCAGATTCACAGAGCAGTCTCTACCAGCAATATTACCAACAGTCTCAAACCTTCTAAATGCATGTGCAAGAAATCTAAAAGCAATGGTGTGGGGGTTTTTAAATACATGATTTTGTTTCTCCTTATTTCCCTTTGAATTTTAGAGCCTTCAAGGACTGCATTTAGCAGGTTCTTTCAGCAACTGCAATGCACTTTTGAAAAGAGACAATCCCTTGATCCAGGACCTTAGGCTTTCAAGGAAAATCAACTTAACATTGCAATAGACTGCTGTAACCCTGATACATATCTCATTTGCAGCACTTGTAAAGAAGTGAATCACTTCTAGATAATGATTCGTGGGATCCTGAAGTAGCTGGGAGAGAACAGCAGGCTGCACTTCCATGTTGTAACGCCTCTTCCAGGTGACTCCAGCAATGTGCTCTGCTCTCCAAAGTCTAGAGCCAGGTACATCGCACAGCCCAGGGAGCCAGGAGACCTGGCCTCTTGACTTGTCCACTGACTCATTCACCGACTCCCAGCAAGTCACTAGAAATGATTAATTTTATGCTCCTGCAGAATGGTTGCGAGGGTCACCCCTTTTGGCAGAGCAGAAGCTCCCTGTGACCTGTGGCTGGGACTCGCAACAAACACCGTACCGTTATTCCTTGTTAGCAGCGCTGTTCTCACAGCAGGACCATGGCACAGACAACAGCCAAGCAAACTTTTGCAACATCATATGAGCGCAGTAGGGGCAAACTAACTGAAGCCCCTCTCCTAATTTACATAATACAGGGAGGCCACAGAGCAGCAAAACAACGTGATTTCTTGGTGCTGACCTTTCTTTTGATAAACAGCAGTTGGAATTGATTTTAAGGCTACCTACTGGAGGATCTGCAGTTGCTCCTTCCTTTGGTAAAACATCTGTGAGGCAGCCTCTGCTGGATTCCTCCCCTCTCATCCTGGGTAAAAACCACAGGGTTGTATCCTGATTAATAGGACTTAGAAAACTTGGGCTCGTACCTTAATTAATCCCCAGTGTTACGGCTGCAACCTTCCATGGAGCTAAGCAGGGGCTGTTCTGTGACGGGGGGCAGTGGGAACTCAACAGAAGCAGGACCTGGAGACTCCAGTGGCTTGAAACAACATGCGGATAAGACAATCAAGGGAGACGCCAGTCTAGGCGAAGAGAGGAACAAACCCAATATGGTTTAACATGACCTGCTGCCTGTGTCACGCTATCCATGACCACCATTTGCCGCTACCAGCCCATCTGCAACAGCCAGGGCCCTGCCACGACGCCTGGGCAGCAGTGCCCTAGGACATTACTGTGCCATATGAAAGCGCTGTATTTTCCTAACAATGTTCTGTGTGAATGTTACTTACTCAGTTGGCAACTCTGATCTGCCAGAACGTTAATGAGAAACTAACGAAGAGCGCCAGGCTAATGCAGAAGCAGTAACAAAGATTAATCTCTCCCCAGAGATGATGACATGCCTTCTCAGAGACCTAGTGAGCCACAACAGCATTTGGAGGGTCAAAAGTGGGTCAATGAAAGCTAATTAATAGCAAAACTCTCTCTTGTTCTTAATTACAGAGTGGTGCGCAGGGATTTCAAATAAGCCGCTCGGTCCATTCTAGCCACTGAATTCCCAAGCTGGGACCCATGAGCCATGCAGGAATTTGATAGCATAACTGGGCACAGGTCTCTCACTGGGAAACAAGCAGAGCCAGGGAGACGGGGGCAACCTGGGCTTCATTCCCTGACAGCAACGAGGAGTCTTGGTTTTGGAAGATGCGTTGGATGACCTTCTGTGTAACACAGCACTGGACCTCAGCAGGGTCCTGCCTATCACTAGGGCAGCATGTGGTTCCTGAGCAGGGATCTCAGGTCAGACTGACATTACTCTCTCAGCAACAAGCTCCTGGCACCCTCCGGTAGCCTTTGGAGTTGGTTCTCCTACAGTACAATTCCCTGGTGCATAATTTATTGCCAAAGGATGCTAGATTTGTACATGGCCTCAAGGTCTGTCAAACAGGGTCTCATCAAGGGCTGTTACATACACAGACATGACTACTGGCCTGGAAAAACCCTGAGAACAGAAGCAGCATGGGAAGACCCTGCAACACTGGTGCGCCTTGCCATTTAGAAACATGGACCGAGTTCCCAAGCCTGCTGCTCGCTTCCGCCGTGGCTTTATGTCACTTCAGCCCCCCTGCTTTGATTCCTGGCTCACCACATGAAGGCACTTTGGAGGCAGAGAGCGTAGCATCCCAGGTAATGCTCCCATCTCTGGTGTTTGCGTGTCCCCACTGCCTCTGGCAACAGCCTTTGCCAGGCCTTCAAGACATGACCATCACACCTATTTGATGAAGATGCTTCCATTCCTTTGCCTCCCCTGGGTAAACCCACTTACTAGAAAAAAACAACAAACAATTCCCCTTGGCCGTCTCTGTGCTGAGAGGGTGACTCGGAGGAGAAAGCACCAAGCTTTGCTGTTCTAGATGAGCCACAAAAGCAGGGAGCACTTAGGATTCCTGTCTTGCCTGTCTGGAGCCCAAACGCAAGCAAATCCTCTGCAGGCAGGGCTGTCCTGCCAGCTCCACAATCTCACAGAGGGAAAACACGCTGGTGCTAAAATAAAATCAATGACTTTGCACATGTCTTTGCAAGGCTGTATTCAGAGAGGTGACTGGCACTGAAATTGCCCTACTTACCACAAAAGCAGTGACAGTGCCACCACCACAGCAGGGGACAGACTGACTCCAGGCCTTGTTTCGGTCCTTGTGTTCTAATTGGAGCAGACTGTGCTGCCAGCAAGAAAACGGGATCCTTTACAAGATCAGAAGTACATGTCTCCCACTACGCTTTGAAAGGTGAACCAACAGCTCCATGGCTGCGTTTAACTCTTGCCCGGCTGACATCCACAGCCCCAGTCCATGCACACTCCCCACCGACAGAAAGAAAGGTGAGGGGAAGTGGATATCAATAGGCTGAAAAGACTTACAGCAGCTGCCGCAGTTGGGGACACAGCAGCACATTCTGCTGGAAGCATCGGTGTCTGGGTGAACACTTCCAACATGCAGCTCACCTTTGAGAAATGTGCAACTTTACTGATGGATAAACAAGAGTCACTTTGCACATCAGCGGAGCAAACAGAAACCATCCTAATTCTGTCTAACCTCTCACATGGGACCATCTGCCCTCTCACATTTTATGCTGGGCAGTGCCATTGCTCAAACGTTTAGGTGTCCCCTCCAAGTGGTGTTGGCAAGGACTGTGGACAAAGCTGCCACCCTTAGACCACACTGCACACATCGTGTTCCTGGGGTCGGAGGGCTCTTCCCACTCACACCTTCCGGTGAGCATCTGAAATCCTTCTGCTAGGCTTCAGCATGAGTGGAGAACTGAAGTGGGCATTAGCAGGGGCGGGTTCAGGCTGTAGCTCTCTGTCTAGAGGCGTTCTGTCCCTCTTGGTAGCAACACACTGCCCACGCACCCAGGGGAAATGCTGTTCCCGTAACATCTAAATAAAATACCTTGGGTATTCTGCTAAGTTGAGCATTTAAAGGAAGCATGTATCCACCTCCCACTGATAGCAGGAGGACTTAGGCACCTAATTCTGCTAGGCTCCTTTGAAAACCCTGGATTTCAATGCTCAAAGATCTGCTCCAATTAGCCAAATAACTGCCCATGTCATGTCCGTGCTCTTAAATGATTGGCAGTAGCGCTAACTTACGCTGATTCACGTTCTCCTGACTCACAGTCATTTATTTGCACTATTTCCAGCACTGGGAATTGAAATAATGATACATGTTTTCCATACATTCACAGAAGAATTCATAAATACCACAAACGCATGACTTCACGTCCAGCCATGCCAGGCTGTTCTAACTTCTCGATCAAATAAAAACAACCAGATCTATTCTGAACCCTAGGCATGCTGAACCAAGTTTGGGGAAATATTAATCCAGGGAAATCATCTTTTTACCCATTTTTAAGGCAAATTCCAGCACTGTGAAAACTCTGAAGGCTGTCAGGCTTAATGACAAAGTGTTTTCCTCTTTACTACAGAATTAGCTCCTCCTGTCTGGTCTTGGCTTGTACCTCCACACTGTGAAGGAGGGGATGCTTAGAGGGCTGAAAAAGCCTTTCGGGGTCTGTGGTGCTTTTCTAGTTTTGGGTTTACAACTGCTCGACAGCTCATGCCAGCTATGACACAGCACCAAACAGCTCTCAGCAAGGTCAACATGAGCCATCTCCAGCTGTGACACGAGGCTCTGAGCCCTTCACGTTTATTCCTTCCAGTATTGTCCAAACTTCATCCTGGTGGCCTAACCTCCCATAGCCCACGGAGGGTCACTTTCCTTTAATACTTTGGCGCTTCAGGAGGGATGCTTGGATAAATACAAAGCAGCAGGGGATTGATTTCAGCTTCTAAATCCAGACATCAACTAAGGTGTATTTCTAGACTTGTGTTAAACAGTGGAGAGACCCCTTGCCCATCATCATCATGTGCTTGACCCCAAGGCTACTGAAATTGCAGGAAGATGGCACATAGAAGCTAAGGTACTGGGACACTAGCAAATTTGTCCACATTTAAACTTAACCATCTATCCCAGGATACATAACACCACGTCTGACCGCTTTAGCAGATGAACCAATGGAGATAAAAATGCTAACTTGAGTCTCAAGCCAAAGCGATGCCCTTGGATTTAGCTGAACGCGAAGTTAGAGGAGCTTCTCCCAGAGCCTGACCCTGAATCACTCTCCATACTCTGAATCACTTGGTTTCAGCTCAGCCGTCAGCTCCAGCTAAGAGCAAAATGACCATAGCTCCCTACGCGTAGTTCCCCCGGGGAAGTGCTCATCAGCTGCAAAACCACCTTAGAGCCTTCCCACAAGAGAGGAATCGAGAGTGCCCTGGCCATGCCAGCTCTGCCGGGTGGCGTGGTGGGAAGCAGTGGGGTGACAGGGTGCTGTAAGAACAGCTGGCCCTGGGGCAGAATGGCTTTTGATTGTTTAATTTGGTTTTGTGCATGCTGAAGAGAGACCCTCAAACTCCACAGAGCTCAAGAGGCTGTGAGCTCTGCTTTAGGCCTGTGAGGCACGCTAACCCTTACAGCGGTCAGTACCACCAGGCAAAATGATTTCTTGGGAAAGGAGGCAGGGTTTGGTACTAAGTAGATCTCTCCTCCTTGTGCCATGGCAGTGGAAAGCTGGGCAGGGGGTAGTTCCCATATGAGCACAATCCAGGGGTAGATTGAGACCTTAAAGCGGTTCAAGACAAGCTCTGGCAAAGCTGTTCCACAACTGCTCTATCTCCAGCTCCCACTGCCTCACGTTTTCTCTAGTCCTTACAAGCATAGCAATTGGACCATCATGGCTGGGAGCAGAAGGGAAGCTGGAAGCTGCTTAAAGTCTCCGAGTCCCAGCTTCGAAGATCATGGGTGAAGCCACAGCTGGATGGAACAATCCACTGGAGCCACAGATTTCTTTTTAGCAGCACATGCAGGCGGTGGTGCTGTAGTGTTGCTGGAGTACAGGAGCATCCTACAGCTTCCTGACTGACTTCCAGCTAGTGCCCTTAATCTGTTCCCTAAATATCTGCCATTTCAGAGATTTTCACCAGCTGCACTCTGCTAGAGGAATGCAACGTGGCCACCAACTTGACACGAAGATCAGGCCGACCCTGTTTATTGACCTGTCTGCCTGGCCACTCCCACTGAGGATCTCGTGGATCTCACCTGTGGAGCTGCAATAAGTCTGCCTTGCCTTTAAAAAAGGGACAGTGCTAAACAGACTACTTTTGTGACCCACTTACATGCCAGACACTCAGCTCCTCTAAAAAATAGGACAATCAGAGAATTTAATTGCCATGACTTTGCAAACAGCCTTTTGTCATGTTAAACGCCGAGCCAGGATCAATGAACGTAAGGCAAAATTGTGCTGTGCCTGTCCTAGCTCTGCGCTCATGTAACCAGGGAGACTGGACTGCTGAGCAGAGACGAAGATGGTGTGAGGCTGGGATGGAAAACAGTGTATTTGGCAGCCATCAGCAATGCTGTCAGCGCTGCAGCTCCTTGGAGAGGCTCAGCAGTTGGGCAAAGTCAGGGCTGACCTCTCCATTGACTCCTCTCCAGCCAGGATCAGGCTCTGATCAAAGCAGGTCACAGCAAAGGAGTAGTTGAAGGGAAGACAGAGGTGATCCGCAGTGTGTGACCAAGCTCTGACTTTATGGCTGTGACCCAAAAACCATACGGTTGTGCTCGCTGGACTCCACCCACCCCCATGCTGGGGCTGACCCTCTGCTCTCCACACAGCTCAGTGCAGGGTTCATCGCTCTTCAGCCGCCAAGCCTTGGTGCTGCTCCGCCGAGATCTCAGTGACTTGGGGAAGTTTCTGTCTCCCTGCAGCCTACCACAGAGACACAGCCCACGGCCAGATGTGGCTGCTTGTGCATGGGGAGGTGCCCTTGACTCCTCACAGTTCTTCACTTGGCGCTGCAATAATAAACAAAACCCAAACCATTGCCGAGTAGCTCTGATGGATGCATAAATCACGCTGCTTCCCGCCAAGTCAACAAAATAATTCCAGGTGATACCAGCTCAACACCTGAAGCTCAGACTCTCCCTCTTTACTACACACCTACGGCAACACTTCCCGGCAGGCGAACGGCACCAGCCATTCCCTGCGCCTAAGGGTAGTAACTGAACTCCCAGCATATGGTTTGTCAAGTAGGGGCAAGACTGGTGGTGTGCTTGAAAGTAAGCTTCTGCTTAAGTACTTACTTAATTGGGACTTTGATACAGTGCTTAAATACAGTTTAGAGATAATTTCTCAAAACCATCTCAGTAGTTGGAGGTTCACAGTCCTCCTGCCCCTCACCACGACTCAGGCTCCTAACAGGCCAGGCTGTCGCTACAAGATGTTCTCAAGGTGGTTTGAAACTCTCTGCCTCCATTTCCTCAGCTTTCTAGGGGTTATTACAGGAGATCTGCGAGGGGAAATGAATGTTTGTAAAATACACAATTGAATGGAATAAATTACAATTAGTGAAATGAGAGGATAAGTATTAAACTGATTAAAAGCTATCCAAGCTGAACACAATTAAAAATAAATGAAACCCAGCTACAAGCCTAATGAACAATTGCTTCACAACTGTTCCTAACTCATCCTTCAAATAAAAAAAAAGAAACATTTTAAAATAAAATTACAGATTTTTAAAAATAAAAATGTTCGTAAGAAGAAGAAAAATTCAAATAGCACCTTAGAATCATAGAGTGTGTTGGGTTGGAAGGGACCTTTTAAAGGCCATTTAGTCCACCCCCCTGCAGTAAGCAGGGACATCTTGAACTAGATCAGCCTTGTAAGGATTCATTTACATCGCACCTGGAAAATAAGTCGGAGCTCCTACTTCCCTCCAGTATGTATCGCAAGAAATCACCAACCACTTTTCTGCCCATTCATAAGCAAGTCCCCTCGCTGCCCTCACCCCCTGGACACTGTGTGCTCGGTCCAGCACTAAGGATGGCCAAAAGCAATTTAACCAAATTCACACCTTCCACTCTATAATCTGTGATCTCTGCATCAACCTTCTGTGCCAGTCAAGAGGGCCACAAGAGGCCAAATGCACTGCTCAGTAACGGTCTCTCCCTTTTCTTGGCTTTCATTAGCTTTTTGTTCTCTGCATGACGGCATCTCCCAGCTTTGAGGTCCTATTTATACCGTGAGCACCTTGTGGTCAGGCCACGGCTGCTGCTCTTTGTAGGCACAAAAGCCTGAGTGTAGCACAAATCCAATTTTAAATGCAAAAGCAGGCTCTTAAAAAAAAAATAATAATAAAGAAACCCATCAAGGTACCAGACTGCATGATGGATATTAGCCATGTACTTAAGTGTCTTGCTGAATCAGGGCCACGGCCTATTGATTACAGACAATATATTAATGACGTAATTTTCTCAGAAATGATGATGGAGTCTGTATTTTGTCCAAGGTTATCCAACACGTACGGCGACGCAGACCGACACAGGAGTTACCCGCAGCCCGCGGATTTTCCCCCCACTCCCACTGGCCTGGTCCACGGGGATGGCAGCACCTTGTCGAGCCAGGGGCAATTCTGAGCAGGAAAAATCTGTGCTAATTGCAGAGGGACTGCACAGAGGTTTACACCTGTGCCTAACCATACAAGTCACTACAAAGCAAATACTTCGTCTAATGCATTTAATCAAGTAAAATCAATTAGCAAACACTATAATAACAGCTGTAGAGTAAGGTTGCAAAGGAAAGTCTATTCAAGCTCCAGAGTACTGCTCCAGCGCCATTCCCACTGTCTATATTTAATACCACCGCCGTCTTAATATTCAGAGCCAGTTCCCTACACAGAGCAAATCTGGAGACTGCTAGTTTGGTGCCTGCCAAGCACCAGGCATGGCTCTGCCCTCGCTGTTACAGCCGGGGACAGAAGAAACAGCTATCGCACAAAAGACAGAGGTTTTCTCTGTGATATGTCGCAACGGGCTGACCCAACCAGAGGCAAGGCCAGCTTGCTGTGTGGTCCCCATCCTTGCATCCCCTTGGCCAACCCTAGGAATATACAGAGACAGAATATACAAATCTCATCTTATTTATCCTGAGCACCATCATATAATCCTAACGGGGTCTGTGGCCTCTTCATCTTCCCATGGCATTGCCACAAGGTGCAAGGCTGTGCTTACAGCACCTTGTAAGTGGAGCCAAAGTGGTTGAGAAGATGGGATCCCACCAGTCTGGACCACTTCTCCCAGTTCTGGGGAACGGGAGTTTTGATGGTGGTAGCTCTCTTCTCTCGTGTGAGCCCAGGAAGTCAGAGCACGCAGCGTGAGCAAGGCAAAATATTAGGGCCATACTGTGCTGTAAATGCTGCAGCAGGGGAATACCCGCAGACTGTCAATTCAACATCACATTGGCAAGAGCTGTTTTTATTGACATCTGCTGTTTTCATCGTTGCATAATGAAACAGAAAGGAGATGTTCCAAACCAGTATCCAGGCCAGGTCCCAGGAAGCTGCACTCTGTGCGTTGGTCCTGAAGCACCTGAGCCATACGCTGCTGCACCTACTCAAAGCACAGGAGATTTCCCCTCTCATCCCTCTTGCATCTTTTCCCCAATTCCATTTTCAAGCCACACAGCTTTCTGTCACCCACCCACACATGAGCCTACTACCAGGGTGGGTTTCATTTGCAATACACAGGGGACAGCAATCTCCCACAGTTTCCCCAGGAGCGGTATGGATTCCCCACGGAGTTAACTCCAGGAGATCCAGGCACCTGGGCAGACACTGCACTTTGCCACCTCTGCCCTTCTCAGAAGCAACCACCGTCCCCATCCACATCCCAGAAGCTGCCCTGAATTAAACCTGGTTCCCGCTCAGCAACGAAGCCCCGGCAGAGCGGCCTGCAGTTCGGCAGGGCAGCACTGAAGTTAATGATGCAGGAGAGCAGTCGGATGTGACTTCGAAGAAAGGGGAGAATGTACTTCTAGCTTTTCCATAACGGTAATCATTAAAACCCTCCATGGTCACAGAAGGTGCTCGCCTCCTTACAAGCTCCCCTTATCAGCCATAATTATTTCCTGATCAGCTCTCGCCTAACTACCCGGCAGACTTATGCACAACACCCTTGAATCACCTGACTGCATTTATTGCCCTATATTCCTGGCCAAATGGGCCTCTGCTGTGTCAGCTGCAATATTTATAGCATGTTATTTCTCCCAGCGCATGCCCAAACACAAAAGCTGTTCTGTCCCCCGCCTTCCCCTTTATACCATCCCTCTTTCGGTGACGAAGCAAAACAGAGCATTCATCTAAATACCTCAGCACTTCTTTCTCCTCTTCTCCCCGGAATGCAACAGCTCCTCTTATGTAAAGCCCAGGGGGTCCTGCTGCCATCTCCCTGATTCCATTTTAAGTTTTCAATCATTTTAATTCTATGGATACAGCCTAGATATCTAAATTAATGCTTTTCTATTTACACTTCTGTCCTTTTTTCTTTTCTGACAAAGACTAGCTCCCCTCCTTAGAGGAGAGTGATGGAAATCCAAGTGATAGACCTAAACGTGTCACCCGCACGGCGTGTTATTCCCTGTGTCAGAGCCTGCTTTCTGGGGAGGAGAGTTTAGAGTTACCAACTTTGTTATTGAACAAAAATGGGTAGAATAACCCTGACCAGCAAGGTTGGTCTGAACAGATGAAGTCAAATCCCAAAGCCCTCTATGAGTGGAGCCAGTGGAAATTTCCAAGAGCAGGAAGAGGGCTTGTACTTTGGCAAATAAAAGCAACTCAGATAAATAAAAGCAAGAACTGGAAATCCAGTCCTTACTGCAGCTCCAATTAACAGGTAGAAATTCCCCTGTTCTCGGTGAAGTGGAAGAAGCTGTATAGTCTACTGGTAGGACATGCCTATGTCTACACGTGCTGTACAACACCTATCCGAGCTACCAACAAGAGCTTTATATCAAACATACACAAAAGGGGACGGAGGTCTCCAGACACGGAGCGCAAGAGTCAAGAAATGGGAACATGGTATTTCAGGACCAAATTCATTTTCTCAGCAAGACAGTAACACCTACAAAAAGGAATAAAAATGCATCAGAGGGGGATTTCATCTTCACCGCTTAAGTTTAGGAAAAAACAGTTTTAGGGAAATGCAAAACCACAAAGTGAGCAGGGGATGTACACGGAATAACCCCGGGGCCAGATTACATCGCTGTTACTGAACAGCACCAGCGTCTGCTACTTGGCTGACTCTGCATGCAGGAGATTGCAAGGTCATTCTGAAACCCTTGTAATCTACAACTCGAACAAATCTTTCCTCTTTCTTTCTAGCACAGCATCCACACAGACCAGCCAGTAATTCAGAGAGTTCTCAAATATGACCAAGAATTTGGCAATGCTCCGCTTGTCTTGCTGCCTGCAGTCACGTCACTTCCAAGGCGGACCGAGATGTGCACCAAAGGGACACTGGCCATGCTCAGAGAGCACAAATAATACACTGGCAAAGTATAAAATAAGAAGTGTCTACCTGCATGTGCAGTTCTCCACTTGGTGAGCGTTCTGTGCTTCCTTCTGCTCTCACAATCACCTATCATTTTGCTTGGGGCTCCTGCAGATAGAGCTCTAAAACGCCAGCTCAAGGCTCAGGAATGGTCACAAAGGCATGCAGGATCTCAGAAAGCATTACTGAAAGAGAAATAGAGAAAAGGAAGGTAAAGCCTTCCTTTTTTAAAGCCACCGTAAAAAAATAACAGTGTGATGCACCTAAGTCATGATTCCTGGAGGGGGGGTGTCTCATCATCCCCTCTTAGAAAGGACAGACAACAAATGGAGAAGAAGAATGGACTGACCAGTGATTTTGCTACTGCAGAGTTCCTGTATCCATGTGGGAGGAAGCCTCAACTCAGAAAAGAGATGTCAGGGGGAAATGACCGAGGTCTGTAGAGACACAAAGGGCAGAAAGGTGATTAAAGCACAAGGGTCCAGCAGTTCTCACCAAAAAAACCCTGAACAACCCAAAACCAAACCAAACCAAACCCTCAAAAAACCCCAAGACTTAGGACCACTGCAATTACTAGGTCCACTGGGACCATCAGGATGCTGATGCCAGAAGATGAGACAATGGGCCAGAGGAAGGATCGCACTATGAACAGTTTCTCTTACCGTTCCCCTAAGTATGCATTACTGGTCACAGTCAGGGACAAGGCACCGGGTTAAGGAGAGTCTTTGGCCAGAGCCAGTACAGCTGTTCTTTACTGGGGCATAAGCTGAGAGCTAATATCGGAACACAGAACCCAGAGCAATACCCAGACATGCAGCTCTTGGAAGCTGCTCATTTGATTTCTTGCAATCTTTTATTTCAGACCCTGTTCCTGTTGCTTTGTTTCAGTTTTAGGGTTTTGTTTTTTGTTTTTTTTGGTTTTTTTTTTTGTTTTTTTTTAAGAATTAAAAATACACTCAGATTCTAAATTACACTGAAATACGCTGCAATAAGCAGCCTTGCAGCTTGGTGTCAGCTGTCGGTCCGCAGATAATAGCTCCCCCTTTACTGATGCCTGTCCCTGTATCCTGACCCTTAACTAAAGAGGTCTCTGCTAGAGCGAGTCCAGGGCTCACTCCCCACAGTGCATTCAATCTTCGGCCTCTCTGCCAAGACAGCCAACACCAGTAGCAATTATGGAAGTCACTCACTGTGACGTGATGTCCCGTCCACGGGGCACGCAAATCAAACTACTCCTGCAAGACCTACCGGCGTGGGGGAGTCACCACGGAGCAGAGCCCAGCTCGCTCTTCTCTGCGCAGCACGTCTCACACTCTCATTATAACACCACCGCAGCTTGACCTAACCGTTGAACTATCTAATGCAACACGCCTACTGCAATCAGCAGCCATGAAAATTAATAGCACCATTCTTTCAATTTTTAATGCAGTTTGAGAGACTTTAATCAAATCTGATGAGGGGCAAAGTAGCCAGTGATGAAGCTATGCAGGAGGGAGGGAGTGTGTTACCTGCGCTGCGGTTGTGCCTTGTGTCAGTGCTCCTGAAAGTCTGCTAACAGAGGAGCTTGAACAACTTTTTAGAGGATATCTTGGCACTACCAGACCACACTGGGCAAGCTACAGCTGTGTATTTTGGGCTGCACCATTCTTTTATTCAAATTCATCTACCTGCTTAATCGACATGGTGTTGAACCTTCTCCCACAGGTCCAAAAGGATGCTGCTTCCTTGGTTTTCAGTGGATTTCTGTGCAAAGTTCCCCCTGAAGACAGATTTAGGACCCTGGCCTTTAGCAAATACCTGTATCTTCTTGTTCAGACGTTACTGAGCTGTCACTGGGGCACGTTATCAGTGCTGCAGTTCCTGGTTCACTGCAGGCGTAGGTGGGAGTTTGCTGGCTTTTGCCAGCTTAGAGCCTGTGCCCAGGAGCCCCAGGGCGTGCGAGGCCCTTCACCACCATCAAGCTTCATCTTGCCCATTCACTGCTCAGCCTTGTTTAACCACAGGGAGGGAGGCAGGGAATTGTTTCCTACCTTCCGAGAAACGTTTCATGGAACTGGAAAGGGTTTATCAGTATTTTTCTGAAGGCGGTTTTGGTTCCCAGGTAACTTTTCTTTCCTAAAATCCAAACAAATCACACATGGAACTGCCCCAAGAAATCCCACCTTGGGGGTGGACGTGTGGGAAAAGTTGGGGTTTGGTTAGCAAAACGTAAGCATTTTTCTTAGGCTCTCCCTTTCACTCCCTTCCTCCCCCACAAAGCCCTGAAATGCCTTGATAGAAATAGCTGCTTTTGGGACGCACATACCTATCAGTGGAAAAAATAATTTAAAAAAGGCTTCCAAGTTGCTTTATGTCCTGAACTGAGCCAAGAGACGGGGCTGGTGACTGAATCACACCACAGTGCATCTCACGGACCACTGCAAATCACTGCCTTCTGCTCACACGCATGCCCCAAAGACGCTTCCAGGCGTTCCTTATTCTGCTCTACCAAAGCTGCAGCTCCCAAAAGCCCGCTGCACCCCGTGCTACGCTGCCAGGGCCACTCGCTCCCAGGAGGGGATCCCCACCAGCGGCATGGACAGATGCCATCAGTCACATCCATTCCCCATGGCACAGTCAATCTGTCAGCCCCTGTGACAGCTCTGTGTTGTGATGCCTCTCGAAGCCAGCAGCTCAGCCAGCACCCGGAGCACAGCCAGCGCTGCTGGAAGCAGATGGAGGTCTGGGCCTGCCTTTACAGCTCTAAAGTCACAGTGGCCACTTTCTTATGAGTAGAAAGCTTTCACTCCACTTTTTGGGTCTGGTTTTTCCATTTCCCCATGCCTGGCTCTTTCTCATCACAAATAAACAACTAGCCGTATACAGCAGTTCACATGCAAAGGCTCTGGACTCCAGCTCCCAGAAGAGAGCACTGGAAGGCAAAAACAGGGAAACAAACTGCATGAATATGATTTATCTTTCACACAGGGGCTCCACCCTCTCTTTCAAGACCATGCATTCAGATAATGAGAAACAGGGCATTCCCACCCCTCGTGCACAATCCCCTTTTTATTTCCTACGCAATAAGGAATTAAGACATGAGACTTCTCAACGACTTCCCACAGGAGCTGTCTGTGGCTCTGACTTTGATGATCCAGCTTGACTGATCTTTCTCCGGCAGTGGCACTGGCATCAGGAGCCAAATGATGGATAGTCTTTATATCTCAAACAGCCTTTGGGATAGCTGGTTGAAAATAAATGCCTGAAACTCTCAATTTATGCTTCCTCAAGTTCCTAAGCCACAAGATATTAATGGATATCTTTTTTCTTTATTGTTAGCTTTGAAACAGGAGCAAAACAAAGGTGGCGAGACTCTCAAGTAGCTGCGTTACATCCATTGCTAGAGGAAAGTAAATTACCTGACCGGGAAGTGACCAAATTTTCTACCATCCCAAACCTCTGACGACATTGGCTCATACACTGCTTTTCTAGTTTACCTCCTTTATCTGAATTTTTACTCCATGTCTCCTGGGCCAGGTATGACAGCAGTGAATGCTATTGCCTACAGGTACAAAATGAAGGTAGGACACATGGGAAGACCAATAGTTGTCCTACCACAAAAGACACAAAGGCATTGGCGTAGTCTCTGTGCATCCTGGAAAGATGCACGCTACTGACTTCAGGTGGTTGTTGGAGACACCGCAGTTGTCAGGTCAGAATTTCAGTTAAACTCATATTCTGCTAAATCTTTCTCAAGTTCTCTGTCACCAGAGGATTTGTGATCCCTTGGGTAATATAAAAATAGTGGAAACTTTAAATGCAGTCAGATTGATAGGCCCCATTAAGACGCTCATCAAAATCTACTAAAAACCTATTGATTTATGGCTACCAGCAGGAAAGTGTCGTTACATTTTTCTTCTTCAGCTTTCAGAGGTGTTTTTGTAGAGGTTTCACTGTTTAAGTATTTAGAGCTTAATGAATACTCAAACAATTGTCTGATTTTAAGCTCTCAGGACTGCCAGTGATGACTGAGGTTGAAGATAACTTAGGAAAGGGCCCAATAGCAAGAGGTGAGCACCAAGGCTCCTACTGATAAGCACAATTGCTTGGTGCCCTTCAGAGCTTAAATTCATGAGCAAGTTACTGCAGAATAAATGTAAGTACACTTCAGATGACCCCAGCAACTAGCTGTGTACACAGTCTTAACCCCCAGCAAAGACAGAGTGATCTAAGTGACACAGACATGCAGGTAGACAGCAGTAACCGTAGGCCAGAGCTGAGCTGAACACGGCCCCAAACACCCTTCAAAGCCGAAAACAGGGAAGAAAATTGTTCATTTGGCTCTTCCACACTGATACAGACCTATAACCGTTTCCAGGGCAGGGACTGAGAGGGTAGTCTGAGATGTTATGTTTATGTTTTTTGACATAAATGTAATTTGTACTTAACATCTTGGAGGTATAAATGTGTGTTGGCCCTCCTGGAGATCAAAAGCCAGGAGATCCTGAGCACAAGCAGACAGCAAAACTAAGCTATGTCTCAACACCTGAGAAATGTTGCGACTGACATGCAATTGTGTTTTATCAAGGACGTCCAACCTGCTTTCTCATTGTAAAAGCAGCAGGACTATGTTTTTAAGAAGGAGCCAGTATCGACTTTCTTTTTACTTGAGGACTTTCCCAATCATCGTACAACCACAGAGTAAACAGATGTACCAGGGTGAATTCGGGTAAAGAGTGACTCAGGATTTCTGAGGCAGCATCAAGTGCAAACAAGACCTTTGAGATGAATTACTGACTGTCTCAAAGTGAAACAGCAATGACAGATACACTCTCTGTCACAGGGCAGTCACCTTTTTCTCTGTAGAGGTGATTCTTCCTGGAGATCAGACCTATGAAAGCGGTGCTTTCCACCATTTTCTCCCAATACGTAAGGGAGATAACCCACATGTATGGTCAGAGCATGTGCCCTGTTGTCTCTGGGAATTGTTGTCCAATTTCAACTGGAATTAGAACACAAAGAGAAGCCACCAACAGACCAAGTTCCTCTGAATTTTGAGAAAACTGGGGGTCCAACAGAGCAGAAAGTGTCTGCTGGTGTCCCTACTAGGGGAAGGGCTGATAATCTGAGCTCTCCCTTGACCCCGGAGAACGCCCAGAAGGACACGTCAGAAAGCAGATCTGACTTCTACTGCTGCTTGTGAAACTGTTGATTTCTTCCCCCATTACTCTGTGATGCAACCTGATGTTCTTCAAGCAGTTGGGCTCCTGTCTTGTAGGACCCTTCCTGCTCCCGACTACTTTTGCCAGGCCTGCTAGGCTTGGACTTTAAAGATACTCTGCCTTTATCCATAGCTTGAGGGTGGCTGTGGATTCATAGTTTCAACTCCATTGTTTTCTTCTCAGAAAAAGCAGTGGTTCCTGAAAACCTCTGCTGGCTTTTGGAGCCCAAACTCTAGTGGCTTTCAAAGGGGACTTTTCCTCCTCGTTGCTTGTGGTGCCTGAAATCTTCTCAAGTCAGTTTGTTCCTGTAAATGCTTCAAGACTCTTCCAGCTCTGAGCTCTAATCTTTGGGATCTCTTTGGAGGCAGGTCTGGAGGATGCCCAGCTAACAGCCCACTTGCCTGCCACACTGGGGAATCTGATTCAAGGCCTGACTGTGCAGGAAGCTGAGTTCTGATTGCGGTATGCCCGCAGAACGACTCACATCTCTACTATCTGTGAGAGAAATTCTTAAACCTTTGCTCACAGTGAGCAGCAGCTGATGCTCTTAATCATCACAGAGAAGAAAGGGGAGGGATGGAAAAATGTCTGCCTCCCAGCTCCCTTGCTGAGGCTTTAGGATGAGACCTCTCCTCAGTGGGGGCTGGTTCTCCTCCAACTTTCTACATTGTTCCTTTGAAGCATCCTACTCTTAGATCCTGTTGAAAACAAGGTAATGGTAGTCTTAGCAGGCAAGTTATTACGGTCTTCCCCAAGCAACTAAGAAAACTGCAGACAAACCAAGTGAGAATCCTTCCAATATCTATTATGAAATGACCCTCTGAGCCTGGAAATACTGAAACAGCCTAACAGTAGGACAGAGTACCAGCACAATATCAAAGCTTCTAAAACAGAAGTTCCCCAGATTTTCCAGTCCTCTCTTCTTGTTCAAAGACTACTCCTCCATCAAAGCTCAAACCCTCGTAGGACCAACAGATCATGTGACAGGCATCAGAGGATTATTAATTTGAAAGAAATGGGTGGAAAGTGTGTCAAGCACGCCCAATCTTTGAACTGGGTACTTTAGAAGATCGTTGCAAAATAAAAGACAACTGCACATTCATTTCTCTTTAGAAAGAACATATTGCACAAAGCCACAAAAGTTACATGACCTTCATGTGAAGGAGAACAGAAAGACCAATCTTCACTCATTGTAAATTGACTTGGAAAGGCAACAAAGCGATGCCAGTTTTCACCAGCTGAAGATACGACCAAATGTCTGCAGTACACTGAAGACAAAACTATAAGGCCTATTCATTGTGAATGCTTCTGGGCATATGTTAATCAGTGAGAAATTTCTTTCCAGAGATGATTATGGTGCAAATAGAAGTCTGTGAATTTGGCCTATTATGAAGACTGTGCTTTTCTCTAAAGCATGCAGCGAAGGGCGGGATCTATTAACGTCATCTGGCTGCAGGAAAGCCTACTGTCTCATAGTTGTTTCTGTCTGAGAGCTCGCATTTAACCTGCAACATCACGTGTACTGTGTCCTCTCCAAATCCACATCCAGAAGACAGGCCAACAGCAGAACAAACATTTTTCCCATTGACACTGAGTGGTCCGTCAGCATTCAGCAACACAAGAGGGATCCATGCCTCGTCTCCATTCTGGTATCTCATGGGAGAGACACAAATCAACACCTCTGAACTGAAGGTTGCCGTTAATGCACCCTTAAAGGATCATAACACTGGCCATCAGCCTAGAGGCCGTGGCACAATCGGTGCTTTAGTTAGGTTCATTTCATTCTAAAAGTGAAAGAGGATGTTCTGTATTTTCTACAGCTACATAGAGACCTGAAAGAGGAACTTTCTTTTTGTTGAAAAGCCCTGCTGCTCCTGTTGTGTAGCTGATGGCAAAGGAATGAACGGTGAACATCCATACCATCCCAGTCCGTACGACTCGCATCTCTAAAACACCCCAGAACTTGGTGGCATCACCACTGAGGTCATATCCAGCATTTTCCACTCTAAGACCATTACAGAACTTTATATTGGAGACAATAATGCTAGTCTCATATTTACTGACAGAGAAATGAAGATACAAAAAACCACATGTATGGCCAGTAGACAACTACACAGCAGCCAAAACAGGAATAAAAAAAGTTCAACCATGGGGACATCTGCCTTGTCAGCCATCTACCTGAGACAATGTAGAGCTAAGACTTCCAAAGAACGCTGACAATCTTAAGCAGGATGAGCATATGAAATCATCTTTCTTGGCAAGAAAGTAGTGCTGACCTGGTCCCATACAATTGCACATGAGAGAGTTCTGATTCCCTCTAGTTTTGGTAAGGAAATTGTAAGCAAGGAGATATTTCGTAACCAGAATTACCAGCACTCAAACATTCAGCAGGGGATAGTCATAACCTCAAAAGGAAACAGATTTATAGTTTTCTTTTCATATAATACAAGTAAATAGTACAGCTCCTCGCACTTACAGAAGTATCGGGCACAGTGGGACAGAGTGCCTTCTGTCCCTAATTCTTAGGTGTGTTGAATGTTGACTAAAGCAGGATGATGTGTTACACAGACCCAACCAAACAGCATTTCAAAATAGTGGGTTTTTTTCCCCCTGAAACAGAAAAAAAATGACTCATGCAGAAGTTTGACTTACTTAATGAAAAATATCTTGGTCTGTTCGAAAAATCAGCTCTTGACAGCCTGACCTTCAAGAGAAGGCTGCTCTGCTGTTATGGAGCTGACATGACACACTTGCTGTTCTCCAAGGCAGGAGAGCACGAATCCTTCCATGTGCCTGACCTCTGCTCCCTGCCTTCATGCTGGACTTCCCGGTCGGGTTCAGAGGTCTTTAGCCCTTTATTTTCATTGCAAATCCCTCAAATATTTTGTGCGCGCACAACTCCTGATGACAATTTCTTGACGAAGTACTGCCACTTATGTGGCACTATGTTTTATTAGTTTTATTACCCTGAAGCGTAAGGGCTTGTGGTGTGGATTGGAGGGAGCTGCTTACCTTGACAGCTGAAATATGTAGCATGGTATGACGTTCCATCTCTCTGAGCTCCTGCGCTGCATCTTCACATCTGCACCGACAACAGGCAACTACCGAATTTTGGATGGTATTGAATTAGGTGTCCTTCAGATCCTAAATTACTTGTTCCTTCCCAAAAGTTCACAAGATGAGAGATCTAAAACATAGACAGAAGAAAAAAACCAAATTTTAAAGGCATGCTAACTGATGCACGTGCACTCACCCCCCACTGCCCAGCCACAATTACCCATGTATTTTGTTATGGGCCGCATTTTCAGTCTTTGCCAACAGTTTCAATAATGTAAAGGGGGCAGCTTGGAAAATGAGTCAGACCATTGTGTCACCCTGTCATCTTCCAAAGCGGTTGGCTGTAAGCAGCCAACATGGTGGCACTGTGCTTCAGGGGACCTGCTGGCTGGCCCCTCTGGTTTCCACTTTCTGACAGGCAGGCTAGCATTGGCACAGGCTGCAGAGGGCCTCACACAGTAACTTACTGTGCTCCTTAAAAAGAAAAATCCTAAAAGGATCTCTAGCCATAGGGAAAATGGCCATAAAAAGCATTTTAACAAGTTCTCCACGGAAAGATAACTTCTTGGCACGTGCTGCTCCAATTTAGATCAGTGTTATGATGCCATAGAAATAGAAGAAAATGGGTATTTTTTCTGCAGGAGTTCAGCAGGAATGGAGGCAAACCTACCACCCCCTAACCTCCCAGAAGAAGAAGAGCCTCAAAGTCCAATACTGGACTCAAAAGTCAACTTTGTTGACTCCTGCTTTCTGTCTGCCCATTTCTATCGGCTCCACTGGACCCATTCCCAATTTACTCCTTTCTCTTTAGTTTACAAGTTTATTAGCAGCAGACTGGAAGAAGAAAAGGCCATTACTTTGTTAAAAAAAATGGTCTGAACCTCTTCTACATACTGTGATGCCAAACTTCCCAAACTCCAGTAGAATTCATAGGATGGCAAAGCTGTAGTTAAGATAACCCCCACCCAGATCTTGACGACAACATCTGCACAAGAGCACTGGGTGCTCTAAACAACTTTGACACAACCTGTGCTGCCGAAGGGATCCCAACAGCCATGTCCCAGCAGCTGAGCGCACTCCTCTGCGGTCAGAGTACCGCAGGGAGGTCCTTCTCGTGTTTCCGCAGCACGACCAGCAGGGAAACAGACAATAAAAGCCCCCAGCTGCACGTCCACAGGTGTGTGCTGTAGCACACAGTGCATCCATGGTCTAGAAGGCTATTTTAAGGCAGAAACAGTAAATCACAGCTAGTGGGGCGAGAAAAATGTGAAGCCTGGAGGCCTCTGTAAAACACAAAGGTGGAGGACAGATCCCCGAAGAACTGTAAAGTGCAGATCTGGCTACAGGTAACACTAGCTAGCACATACCTGGGTTATACATCAAAAGCCCTTAGACACTTAAGGAGAACTGCCAAAATCAGGACAGAGTTCACAGCAGTTGAACCTTTGCACCTCTGAGTCCGTGGGCGCTGCCCCAGGGAGCTGAACTTGGATGCCTCTAAAGCAGAAGGAAAAAGAAGGCTTGGCTGGGTGGATACCGCATTGACAGCCTAAGCCCTGGGCAGCGAGAGCAGCAGTGAGCAGCAACTCAACCAAATGAGCCTTTTACACCCGCACCTGCTGTTAGGATCACCCCGAGGTACCAAAAGAAGAATCTCCAGAGTGCTCACGGCATGAGGTCCCAAGTCATGCCAGTCACTGTGTCCCATGAAAGGAACATGAGCTCCCCTGGAGACAACCCCGCAGGTGCTCACGCAATGCTGAGCAGTACAGCTCTCTGAGCAGCATGTCCCAGTATGACACCGTGGTGTGCACCACCGAGCCCCATTTGAATGGGACTGCGCAGAGTAAGGAAGACCCTGTAAAGTTGGTGGATGCTTCCTCCTTACCGCTCTTCCAGACTTGCACCAGCTAGAGAGCGGAGTCAGGTACAGATTTGCACGTGCTCATGAAAAAGGTGCACTTGGATCCAGCAGGTTGGCTTTCCCAAAACCAGGGTTTCTCCCACCTACCCTACACAAGGCCAACGCACACTGGTGGCATGCCTTAGCGCGCATGCTGTAGAAATTAAACCAGCTCAGCTACAAACAATACTACAGCCCCATGACAGCCTCGGCCCTCCGGGTTCCCCCGGCCTTCAGGAAGGCTGTGAGCCCAGGAGCCACCAGCCTGTCTCACATCCACATCTGGCCTCTCTGCTCACCAGGCCTGGCCTTGGCTTCTAAGTCATGACACCCTGAAAGTAACCTTTTCACTAAGGTAGCCCAGCTGATTTCCAAAGACAACACAAAAAGAAGCTAGATCAGAAGAAGGTGGCAGGCATTAGAGGAGGGGGAAAAAAGAAGAAAAAAAAAGAGAAGAAAGGGAAATACGGAACAGAGCAATTTTCTGCTCTCCATTCATGCCGTGTTCTCACACACTTCACAGTGTTCCTCTCTACAGCCCCCACAGCAACACAGAGTGCAGAAATCAGGCTGCCATTTCACATAGCGCTCGAGCACACGCATTGCTGAACAAGGAAAGGGCTGAGTCTGTGACTAAGTGCCTTGCAGCCAGCCCTTTCCCCCTCTTGCCCACCCTCCTCTTCTATACAACCTGATCGGGGGGCAGGGACTCAGAAGCCCACCATAACTAAGCCCTTCTCTTACTTGGTCCCTAGAACTGTCTTAATAAACTCAATGAATAATGGATGTGTTGCTTAACTGAGACTATGAACCAGCTTGTAAAGAATTCACCAAAAGTCTCGGTCTTGCATTGCAAAAAGGAATGTGAAATCCAAGAGTAGTATCATTAGCAGCGTGGCCTGGTCATGCCTGTGCTCCTGATTTCTCCAAGTCAACAGAACTCATTGAGCATGAGCGAAAATGACAGGATCAGACCTAGGGCATTAGTGTCTTCCTTCCTCATTAGGTCACTGAAAACTCTCTGTGTTCCCAACAAGTCTCACTATTTACTAAAGTGCTCCAACCAAATGCTTTGGATGGGTGGGAGGACCATGCACATGCTAAAAAAAAAAATTTAAAAAAATATCATGGTCCTTGGTGGCTATGAAGAAGTTCCTCTGAAGACCACGCTCAGAGCAAACACGGCAATGAGGGGCACAGAGACAGGCTGTGTGCTGGTTGCGTTTTCGCAGAGCATCTGCACAGAAGGCCAAAATGAAGGCAGCGATAACAAATCGCATCTGCCAGGTAATACTTTAAAAATCGTATTTCCTGTAAAGTTACCACTGAAAAGTGCCAGGGAAATAGGGTCTTCAAATGAAACAGTTCCCAAACAGAATCTGTCCAAGGCAGTACAATATGTTTACTTTAAGCCATTTTTTTAATGAATAACATTCAGTAACCAAATAGAGTCAGAGATTAACCATGAACAGATGCTATGCTCCCCTGTTAAGATAAGATGATTATTAAAGGATAAACCACAAAGCTACCTTCGTTTGGAAAGGGGCCTTCTTCTTCAACTATCCACTTTCAGATTAGTATCAAAGTATAACTTTTTCCAGATCAGAGAGCACTGTATTCTTCTCTCTTTTTAAATACCATGGATCTAACCTGAAAAGAGAACAGAGCATAACTGTACTCTGATTTTCGTATTTCAAGTCAAAGGCTACATACTCGATTCCTTCCCTGTTTCTGAACTCAACTCTGCCAGCACAACTCTTGTTGGGCAACGTGTCTTTTGAAGTCTCGCAGCAGGACAACAGTCTACTCAGTGTGAGCGAAGGTGACACGATATGTCCCGTACTCTTCTTCCCAAGTTTTCAGACAGTCTCCAAAAGGCATTCTGTTGCTAACAAACAGATTGTGACTCACCAGGACATTCAAAATTACATTCCTGTGATTTCCATTTTTACTTCACTCATTCATATCCAGCCCGTTGTGGCTTGCTCAGCTTCTGTTTGGCAAATACTCACTAGGCTGGCTCATATGGCAATAGAGTATGTTTGAACATCAGCTCAAAAAGAGATCTAGCCAGGACAGGGTTAGAATAGACTGGTTTCCATAGATGACAAAAAGCAAAATGAAGAAATCCAAATGAAGAAAGGATGTGAATGAAATATCAGTGTCTCCTCAATACCACTAACGCAGTGGTATTAATGAAAGGCAAGAGCTCGAGCCCCACAAGGGTGATCACAAAGAAGAGCCCAAGCTGAGTAGCAGCCAGCCTGAGACTTCCCAGAAAACACATTGCCAATTTGTGTCATCACAACATCAGCACGTTATCAAAAGCAGCTTATATAGTTACTCTCGGAGCTGCGAAGTCACGGTGCTAATTATTTTGGCTGGTTATGTGAGCACTACATAGAAAGGACTTTAACTGCCATCACATCAGATAACTACCTTTTCATGCTAGCTTTTCATGCTGGATGGTTCTTCAATTTCAATCTCCTGCATCTAGATTACCCTCTGTGCAAGCCCAGAGCACTGAGCCTGTACCAGCACCCTGCAAAAAGCACCGGATGCAATCACTGCTCTTCCCAGCTGGGGACAGGGAAGACTCACCCAGCAGCTGCCTGAGCTGGGCTTTGGCTTTGGTACTCAACATGCAACAAGCTCTAACTTAATGTCCCATATTTTATTCCAAATTTTGTGATATTTGGACTCCGAAAACATCAGCTGATCAGTCGGGAGGATGCCATGGGGCCCAGACAGTATTTCCCAACATGCAAACTGCTTTAGGACAAGAGAAGAGGAAGACAGGCATTTCTAGGGCTGGTTGGGAGCTAAGACATGTCAATATTTTGTCTGGTATCTACTCCGCAACTCATACAATTATTGATTGCAATAACTGAATATAGGGCTTTTTAAGAAGAGACCCCCTTCAGCGATTTTACATTTATAGGAATGTTTAGGAACTACATTATTCCTAGAACATAGTTAAGATGTTTTATTAATTCTTTCCTCCAAGCTGATTACAGGGATTTACCCAAAGCAATGTTCATACTTTACTACCACGATTGACGTGCAGACTTTCCCGGCTTCGCACAGCAGCTTTCACTGGGCAGTGGGGTGAAAGAAAAGGCAACATATTTCACCTTCTCTGCGGTAACACCAATCCTAACTACCACCTTTGAGCTGACGGGACTGACTTGAGCCAAGCAATGATCGCTGTTTCCTCACCAGCCCGACTCTGTCCCCAAGTGGCCCTGCAGAAATTTAATTACCTCAATACCTACCCAGACTTCCCCTCCATATAAATGCCCCAGGAGAGTCTTATCTAGAGGATCATAGTCCTGAAAGTCCTTGCAGACACACCCCTCAATTAACATGCTCAAGTGCATTGCTGAATCTACAGGCAGAAGAGACAGAGGAGACACCAAAATGGTGCTAAAATACCTGCTCTTGAAGAAATAAATAGCTCAGAATGCAGAAGTGATTTGCGGATGAGAAAGGTCATAGATTTCTGTTCATGGAGATGCTGAAAATACTAAAGAAATTATTTTAACCAAACAACAGGATTTTAAAGGAATCTTTGTGGCGCTGAAGCAACTGTATTTTAAAGGAATCTTTGCGGAGCTGAAACAGTCCAGATAACAACGTGCTCAGCTTGATTTGATTTTCCTAGGACCCTGATGAGTTATATTCTCAAGTAAAGAAGTTGTCTGGGTATCTGCTTGCTTTTCTTTGTCCTGTGGGTTCCCAGAAGAACATTGTCTAAATGTCTGAGGGTCTTGGCATTTCATCATTTTCTACAGCAACGCTTACCTGCCTGGCTTTCTAATCTAAATGGCAGTCATGAAGCAGGTTCTCTAACATCCATTTGCAGTTTCTCTAGAGCAAACACACCAGAAGCTGCTTAATGTTCTCCCTCTACCTATCACACACTCTCAGCTACACTTTACATTACAGTAAATGTTATGTTTACATAATACATCCTTTACGTTACAGATTACGTTACTGGTACAGCCTGCCCAGGACTTTTCAGCATCCCGGTCTGTTCTCTATTGCACGCAACTTGGCAAAGTTTTAGCTCCTTGTGTTGCAATTTTCCAAAACAGGCAGCTACCTCAAACTGGATTTTTAAGCTATTTCTAAGATTGTATCTAAGGAAATAGACGTTTTTTAAGCATAACCCCCTCTCCCATACCACCCAAACTAGACAAGCACTGAGACAAGCACAAGCACTGAGAACCACTCACATCTGTACGATTTGGAAAAAGATTTGAGATTTGGGAGCATTCTGAGGTTTGCCCAGGCACACAGCTCTAATGGCTTGCCGTTTTCCCTGCTTTCCTTACTCTTCTTGTTGCATATTTTAAGTTTTCCCTTCTCTAAATGAGATAGAAGAGAGGAAATATAACCTGTTCCAATGATCAACTGACAAAGTTTGGGATTTTTGGAAAGGATCCGATGAGTTCTGAAGAACCTAAAAATACTCTATACATTCGCATCGTCCTCCTCCTCATGAAGCTGTACCTGTAATGGAGAGGAATCATAGAATGGTTTGGGTTGGAAGGGACCTTTAATGATCATAGTCCAACCCTCCTGCCATGGGCAGAGATATCTTTCTCTAGATCAGGTTGCTCAAAGTCGCAGATGAACAAATAAATCTAATAAATCAATTGGTAAACCGAACCTCTTCCATACGGTTTTACGCTGCTCTGCAGATGCAGACTCTGACCTGACTTATCAGCCAGTCACCCTCCTGTCCTCAACAGTGCCAACTGTGCACTGGTTTACTTGACTGGATTTAAAAATAAAATAGTAAAAAAAAAAAAAAAAATAAAAGAAACACACACCCCTGTAGACTTCCAGGAGCTGTTAATACTCATTTTAAGCTGTGACCTAAGATCTGAACCTAGATATTCAGAAGACATTCACCTTTTAAGCCAGAGTTTCCAGTTCCCTGCTTATGGCTCATTCCTTAACGCAAATACAATTTGACGGTATCTGGTGCATAAATCAACGATGTGGCTAAAATCTCAGTCAACTCTTCTCAGAATAAATGTTGCCATTTAAAATGTGGCAATCAAGCTGTAAAGGGAAGGAAAGAAATGTCACTTGCAACCCAAGTGATTCTGTTAACAAGCTGAGTTCCTGCTTCAGGTTTTTGTCTGATAAAGCCACTTATCTGAGTGTATGAAAGGTCATAAGTAGTTGTTGGAACAGTGGAAAGTCCACACGAGGCTTTTTTGCCATCCTGCAACTTTTGTTTAAACTTTTTGTTGAATCATTATTTCGGTTCCTGGTGCTGAGTCATTTCATCTGCCTTGCACACGAACACGTGCAAAGCAGCTCTGTACTACGGAGCAGGCACGGAACAAGCAGCCTTGATTTTCCAGGAGCGTGTATTTCCCTGCATATGAAAATGCAACGAACTGGCTCCAGTCATTTCAAAGCGTTTGCACGGGGATGCACAACTCTAGGTGAGAACACTGCATTCCTCATCAAACCTCATCCCAGCAGATCCCAGGGAAAAATCCGGGCCTTGATCTCAGTCCCACAGTGCAGATGGAGCCTCCGAGGAGGGACCTTGCATAAGATACGTTGCTACAAGGAAAAGGGTTTAGATGAGACTAACAACTTCCAAAGGTGTGGAGACTCAGTACCAGTATTTTGTGCTAAAATCCTGTACTCGTGGCTTATCTGTGAATGTCCTTTTATACAGCTCAAGTAATTAATTAATTAAAAGAGGTATCAGCTCTCTGAATGCTGTTTCTACAGCTGCCTTTGTATGGTATGTGCATGCCATTTGTTGAAATATTATAAACCACCACAAGAGCTACTAAAATATTTTTTCCCCACTCACGCTCCCTCCCCCTTCTTTATTTCAAGTCTATGTAAAACCTTTTGCTGAAGATTCAGATTCTCCCACGAAAGCAAGTGCCACTTGTCTGGAAATAGATCTTTTCTCTGCCTCAAAAAGCACCCAGAGCAGATGGCCAGGGACAAGATGCTCTGGTATCAGAAGCTCACGCTGTCTCTCTGATTACACATCAGAGGAACGGTCGGAGTGACGCATTAACTACTACAGGGTTCGTTATTGAAGGGACCAACATCTGGCTGAAGTGGAGAAGAGAATAATTCACACCAATATTGGGGATGCCAAAGTGGATCCGAGTTTAAAATCTCATAATGCTCAGATTCAGTGCCAGGCCAGAGCAGAACAGAGTGCTCCCAGGAAATACTGTCCAGGAGAGCTGACCAGAAACAGGTAATCCAAACTAACAGTAAAACTCTGTAAGTCTTTCTAAAAAACTGGGAAAAAAGGTCCTTTTAAAAGTTCAAGAGCTGCGGTCCTCATTTCAGAGGATACAGGGCTGCTTGCATCAAACTTTATTTTTACAGAACGTGAATCATTTCTCACTCAAAGGGAGCTGGGATCATTCTGCTGTTGGTATCTCTGCCACCAGCAATGCTAAAAATACAAAAAGCTCTGAAGTTGGCTCCAGCATGTTGTCAGCTCTGGACCTTTCTACATGCTCACTGTGTCTCTTGCATCTACTGACAAAGAGCAGGAGCTGCCACCTTTCAGGTCAGCCTGTTCAAGAGTGCAGGACTGGGCCCACTCTGCATACACACACTCAACAAAAGCTCTTGCTTCTCCATTCATCCTCAATAGTAAATATTTGGTTTTTCCTCACGTTCTGACAAAGAACGGCAGCCTACAGTTATACCTAATACCATAAAGGTTGCTGTGCTGTCACTCACTTTTGCTCTCAGCCGTGCTTGAGAACTGATGGACCGTACGTACCACTGCCTTCGCTGCACTGAACTGGTTGCTTAGTTCACGCCCAGCTCAAGAAGTCACGCAGTTGCGACTTTTCCCTTTGAAAATGATGACGTGTGAACCAGCAAGCAGCAGAATATCTTTTTCCAAAACACACATCTTTTCCTATTTTAATTTGCAGCAACAACTCAAGAATGTACGTTGTCCAAGTCTGTCTACCAAATTGCAGCTAGAGAGCAAGCTAATAATGAGCCCTTCGTTTTAATTTATTATTTACATATCCTTTAACATCCACCCCCTCCGGAAGAGAAATTATCTTGCAACATATGAAGATAGCTGTGCTAATTATGATTTCAGTTGGTTGCCATGAAACAGTCTTCAAATGTGGTCCCTCCCCATCTTGTTATAAACAAGGTCTTGGGGTGTGGTTTGCTCAACACCGAGCAATATCTGCAGCTTAACTAACCGTGTGCGTTTTCACATACGGTGCGATTGTGCAACCGCGTGCCACTAGCTGCTGTAGAGGCCAGAACTGTTTTTTGCACCAACTGAGACAAATTTACAAAGTCCGCTGGATATAGCCTCTGGTGGAAAAGAGAAGTGTGTTCGGGTAGAAATTGCTCTGAACCAGCCTCCTCCTGGATCTGGTTGCACAGCTGGAATTTGGGACCTGGGCTTTGGTCTCACCTCCTTTGGCCACTGTAACAAGCCAGCTGTAAGTCAGGCCTCCTACCAGGTTTGATCTGGTAGCAGACTGATAGGGTGGCCTGTTTGTTCTCATCCTCACTTCCACGATAAGCGCTTTGTCTAGGGGAAATGAGAAAAAGAGAAGGCACTTTGTAGTGCTGCTTTGAAACAGCTGTAGTTTGGTTGAACGTGGGTTCAGGACTCACATTTTGTCTGGTTTACACAAGATAATATTTCATTCAGTGGCATGGGAATCTCATCTCATTTCCCTTGGCAGAGTTGCTCTTTTGCGTCTTGTCTCTAACTAGGTGATAAGCTGATATTTGGAAGTATAAGGGTATACTCTGTATATTAACAGGAGTTTTGAATACCTAAGTGAACTTCAGCTCGGCATGATCTATAAGCAAGAATTCACCTGGCATCACGGAAACAAAGCCAGGACAGAACACGTGTCTCTCAGAAGGCAAGGTATATGACCCTGCCAGTATTTTCACTCGCTCAATGAAGCAATGGGAAGATAGAGAAAAAACAGTCTCAAATTCATTATTGATACACCACCCTTCTTCCAAATGGAAAAGGAGGCTTCTCTTCACCGCGCACCAAGTCTGGCCTCCAGCAGAACAACCAAGTCCTGCCTTGGAGGCCACGGTGACACCAAGCCTGACTTCCACAGGAGAATGGGGCAAAGAGCTGCTGTCCCAGTAACGGCCATTTAGAAGAGCAAAACTATTTTGTTCAACTCCAAACTAACATTTTTGTTTTGTTCTTTGCATAGAGCAGATTTGGAGAGTGAACACTCAAGCTGACCCAAAACAGTGTCACTGTTCATTAGCGACCAAGAATTTTAAACCCAACTATTCCTACAGCACTAACAGCAAGCCAAGATACACTTGTTATGATAAGGCTAAAAGAAAACGCTACCTGGGCTACGGAGATTGCTGGCCAAGAGACGGAGGGCTCTTGTAGCTCTGCTGTCGGTTGCGCTGATGCATACAGGATTTGCTGCAGAACTTTGCGCAGTGGAGATAAACCACATGCTCTCTATGCCCAGCATTCAGACTCCTAAGTGCACTGCCCTCCTTTTTGTCCCTTGTCTTTGTAAAGATTTATATCATAAATTTTGTTGGATCACTTCAACACTGAGTTATGTTCTGCAATAATTGTGAAATCCCTGCGTGGTAGGTTAAACATAACAAAGAAATCACTGCTAAAGGCCTGCTATATATCTTGCCCGATGCCCTGTACACCACACATGGTGTTTATTCCCAGTGTAACTATGGCAAGCCCAAGGGAGTTTCATCTTGGAGGAATTTTTCCAACAAGGCTCACCTCAGTGAGGGGGGAAAAAAAAAAAAAAAAAAGACAATTATCCTTCCCTGCCACCCCCCAGGTAAAACCAAACCAAAACACGTGGCTTAGGGCCAATGCAGGGCTCTCCCAACCTTCGAGCTAAAGATTAAAATACTTTAAAAGCAAACAACTATTTGGTTTCTGTATTTCTCCATCACCTTCCAGACAGATAATGAAGCAAAAAAATGGAAGGACTGCAAATACAAATGCTACAGGCTTCTCCTTACATCTGTCCTTCACAGCCATTTGCTTCATCCTCCACACACCCCCTTTTTTTAAGATAAAATCCTATCTTCAAAGCTACCTCTTTAAACCTTTACCAACCACCTCATTATTGTTGGTTTATTTTTCTAGACAAATACTCAGGTCTCAATCACCTGCCTTTAGGTGCAGATGAGTCAACTCTCGTGTGTAAAACACCTTCAAGGGGTGGGAGGCACTTTGAGTTTTTCTAACTTAGGGTCCAAGCAGGGAGGATGGGGAACTGGACTCTGGAGCGTAACAAAGCCCAGTGCTGCGGACTATCTGCTCCTGGAGCAAGAGCAATACCCTGGCACTGCAGAGGTCTCTGATCTGAGCTGGGTCAAGTACCCTAAAGGAGCAACCTGGTCTAGTGGAAGGTGTCCCTGCCCATGGCAAGGGGGCTGGAACAAGGTGATCTTGAAGGTCCCTTCCGACCCAAACCATTCTATGAAAGCTGAGACTTCCAGTGCCTCTTCTCCCCTTGTCCTGAGACAGTGCACGAGCACTGGTGGTGGGGGCAGTGATGCTCTAATTACCTTAGAGCTTGATCCTGAGATGCAGGACTCGCTCCACAAAGAGGATACAGCCAGAGCCCTGCTGTACATTTTCAGCAGATACTGCATGAGATGAACTCACATCCCAAACACCTGGCTGTGGTCCGTTTTGGTTGTGAGAAAAGGGTTGCTGTTTCCCAAACCCCACTTTCTTGCAAAGTATGGGTTTTTCCTGCTCCAGGGATGCCCCCAGAGCCATCAGTCTGAAGTGCACAGTGACCACAGAAGAGCTGACAATTGTGTGCTGCTATTGCTATATGATTCATTCACTTGTGTATTTAATAGCAGTCAACTCTGCATTTATATTCAAGATAGAGATACAGTCCCATGTTAACAGCAGCAGCATCTCCTAAAATGGGTTTTCAAGAAAAGCTTTACTATTAGGTCCTGAATTCATTCAAATCAGCACACTCCATGAACGCCAGCAGAGGTTCAGCTCATACCAGTCGGGGACAGGACCAATTGCTATTACACTTGCAACACTCTGGGTCTGCATTTGAACGGGCCTGATTGTGCCCAAACTACTAAGTGCTTCTAGAAGGCTGATGGACTGATGTTATTGATTGGGATGATGTGGCTGCCAACAGAGAGGCTGCATAGAGCATTTCAAGGCCCAATTTTGTGGCAACACTAAGATGCATTGTCCTGTAAAAGCCTCGGAAAAAGGTTGTGATCAGAGCTTTGTTAAAGTTGGAATCAGTCCCCTCCTAGAAACGCTACCAAAACTGCCTCCATAAGGCTTCTTAGGTAGGTCTTGCTGCTCTTGCCTTCACTTCCTATTGCTTGGGACCAGCTTTTCTCCTCCAAATTTTATCGACCATATCCCTCTCATCCCTCTTGCAGCCTCCAGCATCCCAGCCTCCTTAGCCCTCTCCATCCCCACCACCTCCTTATGGTAAGGACAGACCTCCAGCATAGACCACAAACACCCAAGCCCAGTGGGTACCAGCCTGGCCCTGCAGCACCTGGGGACTGCCGGCACAGGCTACAGGGCATGTCCACCATGCTTAGGAATTATCTCCTTGCAGTTTCATTATGAAAATTGGAAAAAGCTTATTTATTGCTTTCCTGAGTTTTCCTAGAGGGCCGATTCTTTGCTGTTGTTCTTAAAGAATAGAGGTACAATTGGGATTTCCTTGAGTCTGACACTAGAAGGTATGTAATAATACAGATTAACATTATGTTCCTTCTTTTGGGATGCCCTGGCCCTTTACAAACTGCACAAGCATAACAAAACAACACAATAAAACATGCAAGCATGTTAATTGAAATACCTATCATTAAAATTTCCCACCAATAGTCTGCAGTATAAACCAGTGAAATCGGGCTAGTACTATGGAATAAACACTACTTTTAACTTTGCAGTCAAACTAAGAGGAAATAGGAGGAGAGAGGGCCAAGCCCCTCCTGGTGTAATCAGGTGCAAAGCCATTCATGCAGTGGCTTCACACCTGTTTACAAAGTTCAGCTGTGACCCAGCTCCTCAGTGTGCATCGAATCAACTTCAGCTTTGTGGAAAAGAGGAGCAATGCTCCAGTCTCGGAGGCTCAGAAGATTTTGGCCCTGCCTAATTCTGTAGGAAACAGCTTCCCGGTTAGGACTACTGGCTGCCAGCTTTCTACACAGTCTCGGGCACTGTCAGCTGGTGTAATATCTTAACTAAACTGGATGGAGAGGTCTCAAAGGTATTGCGTATCACATGAATATACCAAATCTAGTCTTCTATTAAGGAATCATATGCTATAATGCAAATAGGTCCTTGCTCCCAGCAGACAGCAGTTACACTGTAGTCCTTCAGCCAAGCAGGAACAGCAGCAGACGGGACCTAGATAATGATTATGGAAAAGCACAGGTCAAAACCACCCAAGTGCCTGACTGCTGGGGCTTGAAGCCACCACTGCTCCCACTGTCACTCCCCTGCGTACCTTGATGAATCCTGTCTCTTGTTCAGATATAGAAAAGGTTGCTGTGAAAATAATACTGCAGGTCACAGCAGATCACTTGGCGCACAAAAATGCTTGTATTCAATTGTTCTTCAGTTCTGTTAGCCTTTTGGCCAGCTTCCTAAATTTGACAGACACGTCCATCATGTAAAATCAATTCTGGGTTACTTTTTTTTAAATGTCTTTATGTGAACATTCTGCATTTTAGAAGGCAGAAGGCCGATGAGAGCAGGGTAACGAGGAACTAACATATCCCAGTGGAGTTACAGAGAAAGAGGTTAGCAAATGCCTGTGCTGCTGCTGTCACAGCAGTGTTGCTGTAGCCACGATGGTCTAAGGATCGTGAAACAATTAACATCTCCCTAATATTTAGCAGCTTCTTTTTCAGACCTGAAAAAGCTCTCCAGGGCCATTTCTTGTCAGCTTTATTCCCAGCTCCAGCAGCTGGTTTATTCTGATATATTCTTCCCAGAAACCTCGTCTTGCTGGCGGTATTAGAGACAGGCATCTGTTTCGCTATTTCCAACATCTTGCATTTCATGTACAACTTTTACAAGGCACAAAACCCAGTTTACCATAGAATTATATAATTCTAGGATAAACTGGGTTTTGTGCCTTCTGGCATCTGTCATCCTGGACAACTTCTCCCAAAAGTTACACAACTGGAACAGCAGCCAAGGAGGATGATGAGCTTCCACCTGGAATGTAACTACACAGGTCCCACACCTGAGCCTGTCTCCACCAGAACAAGGACATCACCTTCAGCAGGAACAAGGTGTTTGCCAGTGCTGGCTCCTCCTTTGGCCCTGCGTCCAAACGTTTGAGATTTCATTATAAGGTCTGGGAATGGGGATCATGTCACTTGTGAGAAACACCAGGTTCCATTCATTTGGTTAGAAAGAAACAACAAAAAAAACCCCTTATATCCAGATTTTTGATTGCCAGAGGCCTTCGGCACTGCAGGTCTCAATTAACAGCTGTCCATCAGACATACCAGTTTGCTCTGCTTTCTGAATGGCCTGTGCATGCAACACTGTCAAAGCTATTCAAAGCTATTTGTGGGGAAGGGGGTGGCAGATACAGCCTGTGGGACAAACAGAAACGCCTGCCCTGCTCAAGCCTGTCTCAGAAGCCATTCAGAAGGACTTCGGGAGATTAGCCCTTTAGGCAGAGGTGAATTTTAGATACCCTTCTTTGATACCGCAGAGATGTACACCACCAGTTTCTACCACTGTCAATAGAAGCTAACATCAGGCCTCTGTGGGCAGCCCTGTGACCGTCTCTTTAAAGATTTATCAGCTTTACACCATAACAATGGTATCAGCCAGCTTTTAAAAACAGCCTCCGAGTGCACAGGCGTGAGCCTGCTCACAGTTACCCTGATTAAGCCAAGTGCTAATAGAGGAAACAGAACAAAAATGAAGCTGCCGTAAATAAACCAAAGTAAAGGCCAATTTCTGCCCTCAGCCGTACGCAAGCTGGAAGGGGTCATTCAAGGGAGACAAGATAATTGAGCCTGGGGAACGCTGCCAGGGATAGGGCTGCATACCTGCCTCTGCGCCTCGCACTCCCCGAGCACCACCAGCAAGGCAAATTCTGCTTATTTCTTGTGTACCCAGATGGACTCTGGACTAGACTGCAGTCAAACAGGGACAGCCGCGGTCAGTCTAGACACATCCGTGACAGGGGTCCAGGAGCTAGACTAGATACCCATAAGCAGGCTAGCTGCAGTAGGATGGCATCAGTGTGGAAAAAGTCATGTGAAAGCAGTCATCTTCGGTGAGTTTTTCAGCAGGGGGGTAAACCTTTGTGCCAGATGCTCTGCTGACATAGGTGGGCAGCTTCACGGACATCGATGCCTGTGCCAGTGGCTGGCAGGTAACGGTTTGGCTGCAAATGCCTTTAACCACATCAGTGCCTGCTGTGTTTCAGGTGGGAGCAAGATGACTTGAAGTTCCTCAAATGCCCCTTTCAAACCACAGTGAAGGGAAGCCATAACGGAAAGACTGATACAGTATACACATGAAGCAATGAATGAATTTACTAAAAAAGCTCCCCTTGTGACAGGGTCTTTCTCTCCATGAGGTTTCATTGCACAGCTGTAGTCCACTTTGCTTTGTCAGCCTCCTTTTTCCTTTATTAAAAATAAAACACACAAACCCTGCAGCTAATTCAGATGAGAAGACTATAAATACTGCATACACGCAAACACCATACAGCCTCATAACATTTTCTTTTAGGAAAACAACATTTCCAAAACACAGTAGTAGAAGGATCCATTTAGGCCATGCTGCTGTAACTCAGCCCTTACTTTGCTCCTCCTGGCTCCATTGTACTTCTCTGTACTTCCCTCCTTGATGAATTGCACCTCACAGAAACCTGGCCTGGCTTTTAGCTACTCCAAAACCTGAGCCAGCCCAGGACTGGGGTTGGCTGTAATCCACTTTGACGCTTTCACTAGTTAAGGACTATGACACGTTCTACCTATCTCAGGGCAACTTAGACTATGCTTCTCTTAATCCTGGAAACAGAAAATAAAGCAAATTCTACCGGCAGTAACATGGGACTGTTAGCATGGACAACATCTGGGCTCCCAGGGAAAGCTCCTAGGAGTTCGTTACCAGGGGACTGTGTCCTTTCTCCTACCATCTATTTATTCAGCCAGGACTGGATGCTTTAGCTACACTGTAAGGGAGAGTCACCACATTATATCTCATGGGAAACTCATTTTCATGAGTTCAAGTTCGCTACAGCTGAAGGGAGTTGTGCAAAAGGAGTCTGGTAAAATGTAACCAGTCATCGGATGCGCCAGTTAATCATCTACCTTGAAGCTTGTCCCCTTTGATGATAATTTTCCATGGTTGCAGAATTAAAGCTTAACTGGTCATCGGCTTCGAAAATGACCTTGTCTGACAGGGAATGTAGAAGAGGAAACAACAATAACATGACCTTCTCGTGTAAATTCTACATGGGAACAGAAGGGGAGAAAAATACTGCTAGCAATTTCCAATTGACTCAGCGATTTATCTCAACTGTAACCGCCCCCTGCCCCCTTTCCCCGATCATCTCCAGGCCCCAAAGACACACCAGCTCTTGCCTCCAGGAGCTGCAGGGTAGCGTCAGTTCACAAAGGCAGCCTTAACACTGTATATTCTCTAAGACCCCTACCAATGTTGTTTATTAGACACAAAAGAAGCACTCTGGGGAAAGCACAGAAACATTACAGCTTTTGGACCTGACCGATAAGGTGCCAGCAGGGATGGATGCCTTTCTGCTCGGTCACCATGAACATAGGTCCAGGATGTGCCCTCGAGAAAGGACTGCAGGGACAAGCTGGTTCCAGTGCTGGCAAAGACAGGATGAGTCGAATCCTTTCTTCCTGCAGTTACTGACCTGTCTTGAAGAAATATGGTGGAAACATAATAAAGTAGTACTTAAAAAATTCAAACTACAGGTAGGAGAGTTTCTAAACGGATAGTGAGCATGGCAACCATCCTTACTGCATCCCGGATCAACATAAACAAGTGAGAGGTTGAAACTGCTTTTCCGCTGGACTCACAGTGTCAGCACAATTTTACTGCTCAGCCTGCTGTAACTCCAACATCATGCGTAGAACTATTTTAGCCTGCTGATGACGGGATGGAAATAAATCCTAATTTTTCCTAGACAGACAACCAACACTGCAAAGCAGAAGACAAGGATAAGACAAACATCACCATATGTCAAAACCTTAATGTGCTATGATACCCACGCCAGACTTTGCCTGGCAGCCAGCGTTCACTCAGACAAGATACTGGGGAGTCAGGGCTGGTCACGCACATGGTCACCAGAAGAATTTTTTGAGATGGGGCAAGAGGGGAACACAATTCACTGCCAGATATAAGGAGACTTAGTCACACAGTAATGTGGATAAGTGACTACTAGACAGATTGTCAAAACAGAAAAAGCTCTTAGCATGAGTCTTCTCTTTTTGAAAGCATCTTGCTTAAGACTTACAACTCCATTTCACTGACTGGGAGTGAAATTTAAGCTTAAAATCCCTGAAAACATGACTCAGTCCAATGAGATGATAAATCAACTATGTGAAGAAACATCCACTCATTTATGTAATTATTTATCCCATGAGCTAAGATAAAATGTAATTTAAGTTGGTCAAAACCATAGGGAGAGTTAAGCATCTAAGGGAATACTCATTTAAGTAATAATTATATTTTTTTAAAAAAGTTTTAGATCAAACCACACTGAAATCAGAAATTTTCAAAACTCCTCACAAATCAAGAGCTCCCCAGCCAGAAGGCCCCTTCTTTCCCTGCTTGTGCCCACTGATGGTGGTCTCAGTTTCGCTGGACACTTGCAATGTGCAGGCTTGGAAGAAACTCCCTGGCAGAACTGCTGAGCTCAAGTCTCCAAGCTTCCTTGGTGCTCTGCTTCAAGCCAGCTTCCCTGGGTAAACTGCCCAACAGCTAGAAACCTGGTGTTTCCAGATCCGCACAGTTATTTTGCCCAGAAAAATGGGATCTCAGGTCACCTGCTCAGTAAGATCTTGCTGTTTTGGAAATTGTCCGTGAGGAAACTTGGAGCTGCACTTTGGAGTCTGCAAAAGTTCAGAGCCTGAAACATCTTCGTCTCGGTGACCTCGGTTTCCTGGGAAATACACTAACCAACTCCAATGACACTACTTGCAGATACAGCTTGAGATCACACGGGGAAAAAACCCACGGTAAAAAGGAAGGGAGGACGCTTGAAAGAGTCTTGCAGCTGTGAGGCATCGAGTACTTACTGTTGTGTAACAGGAAAATTCTCCAGTGCCATGAAGAGCACAAAGATGCTGTTTATATTCACTGCCTGGTTTCAGCAAGCTATTTTGTACTAAATTTCCCTGCTGATCCAGCTGCATTGTGATAGCAGGTGTCTGCTAACATCAATCACATATTATTGCATTTTTCCCTTCCACCTTCAGATGTACGAGACACAATGCATCACTGTACAATAGGAGAGGAAGAAGACGCTGCCTAATTTCCCATAGGATGCAGTATTTATCCTTAAGTGCGGATTAACTGAATAACTTGCTAGCTTTGTGTCAAGGCTTGTAAGAAGTGGTGACTAATCCTAGCTAGTGGGGATTAACAATGTTTGCTGTGGGAAATGTGCCAGACTTTTCAATTATATCATGTCTTACAAACAGACCGCAATAGTTCTACATGAATACAACTGTGTTCTTGCCACAGCACAGTGATAACAGGGTATGTCCTTTCTATTTTTTAATGCCACAGACTAGAGCAAGCCCCAACAAGAACATCATGTGGAACAGACAGCAGTACCAGGGCCTGTTCTTCTCTTAGAGAAGGGCATGAGGAGGAGAAGGACTGTGTGTGCAGCCAGGAAGTCCTGAAGTTACATCTTAAGAAGCTACGGTTGAGTGTGCATCACCTGTGCTACCCTCGTAGGCCGACACATGCACATTCACACACTTTCCAGAAGGAAGGAGCACCAGAAGGCCATGCCTGGCAGCCTCGAGAAGTCGTGTTGAAGACTCAAGGTCCAAAAAACACACCAGGCCACTTTCACAGTTGCGGAAGGTCACGTTACTAGGGCCCTTGTCGTCATTAAGGAAAAATGCAGAAAGAGGTAAAAACTGCTAAGGAAGAGTGTGACCACTCCAGCTGGTACAAAAACCATCAGCAGCTCAACATAGGCTTAGTTACAAGAACACAACTGAGAGCAAATGCAGTACCGTAGTTCATTAATTCACCACTTCAGTGCTAGGCTTCCTATGGGACCCAACATCTACTGCAGCTACAAGGCCAAGCGCTTGCGTTCAAGTCCCCATGTTCAAACCTGTGCCCTTTGGAGGAGTCTGGTCTTGGACTGAGCTGCTGACCCATAAGACAGATACAGATGGCCCTCTCTGTATGAGGACTTCACTCTAAACCAGCAAGTTCAAGTTAAGGACAGTCGATCTGAGCAGGACAGCTGGGGTGCTGGTCACCTCAGAGAGGAGGCGTTGAAAGCACAGAGGGGAAGACCAGGATGGTAACTGTGGTGAGCAGCACTGCTAGGACTAAAACAGAACCACAAGAGCTTTCTGATGTTGTTCCACTCACTGTTTATGGTCAGCCACAACACTGGGGCAAATATAACTAGTATGTACTAGGCAATCCTAGAGGTCCTTGCAAGAAAATCCTCCTACGTGTCCTTTTCCAAGCATCTTCACAGGGCAGATAGAATTGCAGAACACCACAGCTACAATCGGGTTTGGATGCCTGGCTTTCAATGTATAGTACCCAGTACCACAACCCAAACAACTTCTGCATTCTTTGCCCCACTCTTGACCTGTGTACAGCTAAATTCACTATGCTAGTAGTTAGCGGGCAACAAAACACTGACAGGACATGGCCTACAATAGGAATCTAGGTGCCGAAATACTAATTTTTGGGCCTCTGCTTCTCCCCACAGCAGCCTCCTGCCCTGCGGCACAGACCATGGTACCTGCAGGCACCGTCCCGGCTAAAGGAGAGTTACTGCAGGGGCCCTGCAAGTGCTGTAGCAAACCAAGAGCTCCAGCTGGCAAGCGCAACCATCCCACTGTGTTCTTACCAAGAAACCCTTCCCCATGCAACTGTGTTGTGCAGAGTTGCAGCTCACTCAGCTTTTCATTTCACTGCTTCAGTGCAACAGGGAGACACAAGACTCCCTACAATACAGGAGAGAGGTCTGTGATACAGTACTCAAAGCAGGTTAGAGTGATACAGCCCATCTTGACCACTCCGATTCATTTCCACATGCCTAGAACGAGACCAAGGGCTTGACTCAACACCAGTTTGGAGCTTCCATTTGTTTTCAAAGCCCTCTGGATAAAAAGCAAAGCAAAATAAATACAAAAATAAAACAAACCACAGAGGCTCAACTTGTGAGTATTGTTATCCCACTTGCTAACCTGACAGCGTCCAATACCCAGGAACCAAACCTCTCATCTTCTGAGTATAACTCTTCTGCTAGCAAGCCTGCATTCAGACACACCCATGGGAGCTTCATGCATTGTACAAGACAAAACCCCCTTGCTGTGCTCCTCCTGGAGCTCTCTTAACAAGCCATGTATTAACCTTGATTTCTCCCACATGTATCAGTAGTTATTACTACTTAATAGTGCTCCAAGGTGCTTGGGAGTAACAGTAGCACAGAGGTAATTAGAGGATAAGGAACATCTACTTATGAGTAAGGTACACGCAGCTGAACAGAGTATTTTGTAATGGCATCACTGCCCAGTGACAGCTGTTCCAGCACACCAGAGCCAGGCTAGTCATTTTTCAGATTAGTGACAGATTGGCCCCTGGTGACTACACCCACCTCCACAAGGAGCTTGGGTAGAAAGGCAGAAAAACCCATCACAAAATGGCCTTCAGTCTATCAACATGGCCATTCTGTGGCACAGGAGACTTTTAAATCCAGATTCTGCATCTAAATATAGAGAGGGGATTTGAAACTGGGTCTTGTGCCTCACCTAGCAGTGCTGTCACCAGCTAATTACGGTGAAGAGCACCACCGCACATGGGTTTTCTGAATATTTCGGTATGAAATATCTAATTTCTGATTTATTAATTTAGCTGTAGTTATTTGCCAAACACAAACAAAAGCTGCAAGCAGCTTAAGACTGGTTGAAAATGCATTTTGGGAAAAATCACAAGCTTGAAGCAGGATGAACGCCAAAGGTGAGTTTAGGCTTCACACATGTTTTTTCTGGCTCCAGTTCATCACTGGGTCTTCTCCTGGCTGATACAAATGTAGACAGACACCATCACCCCCACTTGGCAGTCAAGAGAACAGAAGGACAGGGAAGGGAAGGATGTCGCACAGGCTCTGCTGATCTACACTCAACCGAAAGGCTGGCCTGGTGAGGTTCTCATTGCTCATGTATGGACAACTTACTATCAGCAAAGACAAGTTTCTCCTGTTTGTAAACAGTTATTTAAGTAACAAAGTTAAACATTTCCATTTATTTCCACATTCCTACAATCCTACAAGTCCTCCTTCTGATTTTCAGGTAGCTCTGAAATTTGATGGAAGCTACAAGAAGCCTCTCTCTCTTCAATAGGCAAGTTTACGAGGTCACATAAGCCAAAACGAGAAGTGAGACATGACATGGAGCAGGGCTCAGGCTGCTGCATTCCACCGGCCTACCAACTTGGGGTCCCCATTTGCTTGGCTGCACCTAGGAGCAGGGCTGCGCAAGGAAGCAGAAACCTGAGGTGGGAATAAGACAGGAGCAGTTGTAGGGGGGTGTACAGGAAGGGCAGGGAGACCAGAAGCGGGCAGACTTGGGGTAGGGAGGACGGTGGTGACAGTGAGACCTACTCCAAAAACACTGGGCTTTGCTGCTTCAGATCCTTCAGTAAAATGTGGAACAGGAAACCTCCTGTCAGTCTCAAAGAAAGCTTTGGTCATCTCCAGGCTGCTGTGAAGAGAGCTGCTTCCACAGCATTTGGAAGTCCTGTCTCCACCTGCCCACTCCTACCTTCCTTGTACTGAGCACTATATTTAATGAATCACACACCAACCTCCCTCCTTGATTTATTTGCCAAAAAAAGATTTGCATGGGGTGGCAATTAAAGAGGTAGAATGTGATATTCATCAGTGTGTGTGTCTCTAAACCTGACCACATCCTGGTGCAGCATCTCCCCACAGGTGTTCAGATACTGTGGTAAAGGGTGTTTGTACAAAAATTACAACACATTTCCCTCAGCATTTACTATTTGATGACAGTTTGGGGTGTTCCTTACAAGCAGCCCCATCCACTCCCCATGAGAGTCTGCAAACCTTTTGCCCCGTTCTTGCATCCCAGCGCACTCCTAACACCGCAGAAATAACTACCGTGATCACTACGCTCTTCACTGGACTTGCAAGCAACGAGTGACTTACGCAGTCTCCGACAAAGGTCAGGCTTTTGTGGCTCTGAATTACAAACTTTCCCCGGGGCTCTGCTGGACTTAACAAAGCACACAGTTATTACACCATCAAAAACAAGAGGAGGGAAAAGAAAGAGAAGGTTCCTCAGAGAAAGGGGAAGAAAAGATACAGGCTGGGCAGTTCCATTCCCCACAGTTTTTTTATCAACCTTCAGAGATTTCAGTCAAATGCAGGATTGTAATGGAAATGTTACAGCGGATAATATTTTACAGATATAAATTGTACACACCAGGTACCCAGTATGCATACCATATAAAAATCTTTTCAATAATTCCATAGTAAAACCCATACTCCCCTGGAAGCAGTAAAAAAGCATATACTCATATTCTTTGTTTAGCTCACTTCCTTATGTAAGGTTCATGTTTTCTTCTAACACAGTGGTAGGAGAGTTGTGAAATACAAATAGTTTCTCTTTTTATTTTTCATCATCATGTACAATATTGACTGCTCCCACTCACTAAGATTAGCTATATTTTGTAAACAGCAAATACACTTTAGCAGTGTAGATTTTTTTCAAGTCTTTCTCAATTCTGCTGACGTAAAACTTCACATTGATCTATTAAAATCACTATTTCATTGAAGTACTTTCTAAATGGCCATATTCCTTTTCCTGGCAATGACCATGGTCTTTACCCTGTATTTTTCACCACCATTACAAAAGTACAAAACTCAGACCTACTACACCACATTTTTGACGGAGTTACAGTTTCATTTGAAAGTATTTGACTTGTGATGACCTAAGCATTCCGCAAAACATTCCCTAAACCTTGGCTCTTCTCTCATTTTCCAGGCTTGATGCTCTAACCATTCTGGCACTTCTTGTCCGGAGATGTAAGAGCTGTATAATTTGTGAACCTTCCTGATGGGTTGGTTTCACACGTGCCTTTCCAGTACTTAGATGAACACTTTAGCAATGTCAGATATTGTTTAAAACTCTAGTCCTGTACAGTATAAACCTTATCTAAAAGTATTTTTGTAAAAACCTTGTATGAAATGCCTGTGTCTTTCATGTCCTCAATATACACTTGATTTCTCTAAGTATTGATTTTGTGTATGGCTTAGTACAGGACCTCATTGCTGCTTCTATTTAGCCATAATCATCATCATCACTGGAGCGTTTGGCCTCTCAGGCAAGAACTGAATGCGCTTTTTTTGGCACTAGAATGTTTAACAGCTGACAGTGTTTTTAAGTTAGCTATATCAATATTTCAACTTTTCCACTGGCTTGGGAGTTTAGTTTTGCTTTTGTTGCTTTTCCACTCTAATGTTTAATTCCTCTTGAGCAACACACATACGCACACACCTCTCCACTCTCCCATTTGTTCAGCTGGTTAATAAACCATTTCCACTTGTATTGTGTGTGTAATCATGCCAGAAACATTAGCTGTATGTTTTATAGCTGTTACTTAGCTGGTATAAATATCATCACTCAGTCTTAATTACCAAATTTTTGCAATATACCTTTAGCATAAATGATTTACACTATTTAAAATATGAACCGGTTGGTGCTGGTACAGCATTTTCCTCACTCAAAGAGAGACGTAATAGATTTTCTTGGACTACAGATGCTTTGGAGAAATTAGTCTTTGAAACCTAGACTGTCCAACTGGGCTGTTTCTTAATCACAACAAAGAAGAGACTGATTTCTCTCAACTGAGACTAAGAACGTAGTCGCTCCCTTCAGCATTGCTTTGATAAGCAAATGGCCTGTGGTCATTTCCTCACTGTGGAGCACATAATGGTTGGAAATGGAGCTGGTTCAATGTCAGCACTGCCTTCCTGTCCATCTCCATGCAGAAGTGAGTTAGAGACAACAGGTTTGCCCTGACTCTGGTCTTGCCACTTGGAAGTGGCACCTTTAGAGCAGGAGATATCGGGAAAAGGATTCTTTGTATTGGAGATGATTCTTCTTCATTGCACTACCACAGTAAAAAGGTATAACATTGATCCTGTCACATCTTTGCATAATAGTTTTACTCCCTTCTTTTGGAAGATATTGAGGTACTGGAGCACATCCAAAGAAGAACAACAAAGCTGGTGAATTCTCCAGAGAACAAGTCTTATGAGGAGCAGCTGAGGGAACTGGGGTTGTTCAGCCTGGAGAAAAGGAGGCTGAGGGGAGACCTTATCACTCTCCACAACTCCCTGATAGGAGGGTGTAGTGAGGTGGGGGTCAGTCTCTTCTCACAAGAAACAAGCAATAGAACAAGAAGAAACAGCCTCAAGTTACACCAGGGGAGATTTAGACTGGATATTAGGAAAAAATTCTTCACTTAAAGGGTTGTCAAGCATTGGAACAGGCGGCCCAGGGAAGTGGTTGACTCACCATACCTGGAGGTATTTAAAAGACATTTAAATGTGGCACTTGGGACAGGATTTAGGGGCGGACTTGGCTAATGGTTGGACATGATGATCTTAAGGGTTTTTCACAACCTAAATGACACTCTGATTTTTCAGAAAAGGTCCTGCTCTTTTCTTCCATGTGTTAAAACCCCTTGAAAAAGGTGAGGATTAGAAAAATTCCCCTCCTCCTTTTGTCCAATACTAGACAGTTGAGGCTTCTTCCTGTGTACTTGCAACTGCTCTTAGTATTTACATAACTGCACAGATAAGGGACCTATGATATCTTGGATCATGTTTCCTTACAGACACCATCTCACTGAAATGACAGCAAAGACCGTAAGGACATTTCTGCAGGTGTCAGAGGTGCCTGGCTGGACACCTTCCCAAACGGGGCACTGGGATGCCCAACGCTGCAGCTGTCCCCGCTCCTCCCTGCGCACCCACGCCCAGACACAACCGGACACAGCACCATCCTCTCACTGCCCACAACCGTCCCACACAGCTTTACTGACTCCTGGGCTCGGGAGTCCCACCACCCCCCTGGCTCTGGGAGTGAAGAGCAGCAAGTGCTCTGCAGCAAGGGCTCCTCTGGCTGCTCCCTTCTGCCGGGGCACCGCTGTCAAACAGCACCCTGATGTCACGCTGTGATGTCCCCACTGTGCAGCACGGGCATCACAATGACACGTCAGAACGTCCCATTGGTGCCCCCGGTCACCCGGCACCAGTCGGCCTTCGCTTGCTGACTGGCAGGACGAGGCCAGGCTGCTCATGGCGATGGCCAGTGAGGAAAACTTTGGTCCACCTGGGAGAGAAGGAATGAAAAGGGAGCTGTCTCCCAAAGAAACACCATCCATTTCTGCTCCAGCTGTGCTGGGGTATCCAGCCAACATGATTTCTGCTGGCTCTCCAGGACAGGGGGAAAGCACACGCTGCGACGCTGCCCGAGGAGAGTGGAAGGTGGAGCTGGATGTCCCACCTGGCTGTGAGGGACGTGAGACCAAGCAAGTCCCTCCTGTTTCCAGCAAGAAGGCATTTGAAGCCAATGGGTTCTCAGCACTCCGCTTCCCACAGAAGCTTTGGAAGGTGGTGGAAAGCCACCAGTTTCGGTCCGTTTGGTGGAGTGCAGATGGAAAATGTGTTGCCATCAATGAAGGACTCTTCAAAGAGGAGGTGCTGGGTGGGGGAGGACCTCAACGCATTTTTGGAATGAACAGCATGAAGAGCTTCCTTCGGCAGATGAACCTGTACGGCTTCACCAAACAGAGACAGGATTTCCAACGATCTGCCTCCCTGCCCGAATTCCTGGCAGAAGCAGCAGCAGCTTCTGCTCACAGCCAGGTACAGCACTTGCTCTGCACTTGGACTGAGGCTCACAGTAGTCTTGGGGGAGAGACGGACCTTCACATCAAATCGGGCCTCGCAATATAGAGGATGGGGACGGTCGTGAGCTGTCTGGGTTTAATGGCCTCCTCGGGTCATTTTCAGGAAGGTTTGAGTTAGTCTTTCTGACTAGTAGAAACACAGATAAAACACAGTTTGGTTATATCCGCTTAGTTTGAATCCATTAAGTGCAAAGTCAGATTCAGCATAACCTGATTTCTCTGAGTGTCTTTGCTACGTGTCTTGCAAATCTGAAACCTTCCTGTGGCACCTGCTGAATGCTGAGAAGGTACATCTAAGCACCAGAGTATCACCTGCCCACTCCTTCCACACTGAAGTTGATGAACAATAGTGGTAGTTTCCAAAGCAGCTCTTATGCTTTTGAAAAGCCTACGATGCTCTGGTCCCAGGCAGCAAAATCCTGGGGGTGACGATGACTGAACAGGACCGTCAGGTAACGTTTAGGTTTCGAACGCTCTGAGAGCCCTTTTCAATGTCCATGCTGGTCTTTTGCAATTCAGAGTCCCAGTTCTCGTAGCTTGGGGTTTTCCAGTCTCAAGATGGTGGCAACTGACTCTTCTCCTTTGCTTTTTTAGATACTCTACTACTACAACCCCGCCTTCCACAGAGACCATCCCCACCTGCTGGCAAGCTGCAAGAGGAGGGTTGGCGTCAAACGCAGAGCCCTGGACGCCCCAGCCATGGATGAAGGGCACCCCTCCAGAATCCCGGGTGCTCAGCCTGCAGGGGACACACAGGCACCCACCAAGCGATGGGCTGAAGCACCTCCCAGCCTCAGCAGCAGCATCCCTCCGCCTCCCCCGGCAGCTGCTCCCACCATCCCAGAGCCTGCCGGAGCAGCGGGCAGCCAGAGGTTGATCCCTCTGGCCCTCTTCTTTGTGCCACCACCCATCAGCCAAGCCTCGGAGGGTCTCCAGCGTGCTGCTCCAGCTCCTCTGTGCTTTGCAATGCCTGTGCTGGCAGCAGCCTCAGCTCTGCTGGGGCCAAGGCCACCCCACTGCCCCACCTGCACCCCCAACCCTGCAAATCCTAGATAGAGCATGGAGAGTGGGCAGCAAGTCCATAGTGTCTCAATGCACAACGTTTTAACTAGATAGAGCTTAATAGAGTTGTTAAGAAATAGACCCTGGTAGAGTTGGTAATAAACTGTTTGGTCAATGAACCTTTTCTGGTTGTCCTGTCCTGTTTGCACAGCAGAAGCCCAGACAGAGTTTATAGACTCACCAGACTTCCACCCATCAAAGTAGAAGCAACAGGTCCACAAGCCTAACAATCAAGCTTACATTTTTAGATTTTTTAGCTTTTACACTTCTATTATAAATCTAACTTTAAGAGGGATCATCTACAACTGCTGGAAAGGTGCAAGCCAAGAGTGGGACACAAAACAAGAGCTGCAGCTGCATTCTGCCTGAATGCAGAGATGGATGAAAAGTGCCCCGGAAGCCACCAAGATCTTTGACTTCCATGGGGAACCCCTACTGGGGTGGAGAAATAGGTGTCTGCTCACAAAGGTGTCTGCTTACAGAAAGTCCATACTTGCCAACATAAAGCAACTAGATGCTAAAGCACGTCCCCACATCTGCAGACCCCATATAGCTCTAGACACTGCTGCCCACCCACTTCCTGACCCTGCTGGAGCCATAGGCAGGGAGAACTTCTAGGCTGCCCCATCTCTGGCACCACCACCCAGCAGCCAGGCCCCAGCTGGCCTCCAGCATGCTGCTGCGGCACTGCACTGGGCTGCAACTCCTGCACCACAGGTGCCACCATTGGCACCAGGGCTGGGCTTTCCCACCTTCCCCCCCTGCAGCCTGGCACAGCGGCTGAGCTGGTCCCCTGGGCTGGCCTCTCCCTGCTGCAGCTCCTGGCTGGCAATGCCCGTGCTGGCAGCAGCCCTTGCCATGATTTGTGCCAACGCCACCCCACGGCCAAAGCCCAACAGCCCCACAGTGTCCCACCTGTGCCACCAGCGCTGCATCTGGACCCAGTGTGGCACGTATTAGTACAGGTAGAAATAGTCGTTAGCAAGTGAATAGAGCCTAATAGAGGTGGAAATAAATAGGGTCTAATAGAACTACTAATAAATAGTCTAATAGAGTTAGTAACATACAGTCTAATAGATTTTATAATAAATAGAGCCTAATACAGTTGGAAATAAACTGTTTGAATAAACCTTTTCCATTCGTCCTGTCCTTTTTGTACAGTGGAAGCCCAGATTGAGTTCTTATTTCACCAAAGTAGAAGTGGTGCACAAGCAATTTAATGATTTTCTGTAACAGATAAGCTCTAGATTCTCAGCATTACTTACTAAAAGATGGATAGTGCTTACATGATGTATGCACTGAGAATGATCTTCCTAATGACAACTTTTGAGCAAAAGGGGTATGTCATCAAAACTTTTGGAGGCTACCATTCTAAGGAATAAGATTTAAACAATTGCCCTGGTTATTTAAGGACGCATTTTCATAAGTTTGTATCAAAACCATGTGTCATTGCCCTTTTTAAGACGACACCCTTCAGAGGAGGCAAGGGGATTACTCAGAGGCAGGTCCCGACCAGTATAGCTGTGTATTAGCAAGCAAAGGGGACGGATGGAGAGTCATTTGGCTGCTTTTTGGATGCGAAAGCATCATCTTGGTAGTCTTAGGAACAAAGACCATAATAAGCACAACTTGCAACCATATGACCCCAGGCTATGACTTGTCTTTCTCAGAGCGCAACAGGACTGGGTGTGGGCAGTGGTGAGCAGAGATCCCACAGGAGAACGTGAGCTCTTCGGGAAGTGGTGTCTGACTCAACCGTGAGGCAGCACACAAGCACAGCAGTTGGGCACTGCACTATTTCAGGGACGAGGTCTGGGATGTAACATAACACGTACAGCCCAAACTAGAGTCATCACCAAAGACTTTGTAGCTGCTCTTGGGAAAAGGCCTATTCCCAGTGATGTGATGACAGGCAAATAGCTACTGTTTATTCTGCCACAGCTTAGTCACTTTGGAAGTTTAAGACAGAGGTAAGCGTTCTTCACTTCCCGTCCTGACAAACCAGGCGATGTTGTTCTGAATAGTTTATCAGCAGCACCTTAGAGAACATTTCAACAGAAAGACAAAGGTTGCGTATCGTTTCTTCAGTGACCATTTTGAACACGAAGTTCCATTTAAGTGCAAGATCTTATCTGTGCATAGGCACAAACTAAGTATTGGCTTCTTAGCAGGCTTTGCCCAACATAATGCCAACTCTCCCAGGCCTTGCTTTCTCTGTTGTAGTCTGTTCCAAAGGCACATAGCAAAAGACTCACGCGACTTTGCTTACCAACTGTAAGACACGTAAATAGATGAATGCTTCGTTTGCATGTACATATATCTGATAACAGCATATCTGATAACCCACCCCTCTCATTTTTTTTTCCCCACCGTGAGCTGGGACTGAGTCTCCATAAAGTGGTTATGGGACAGAAAAGGCCATCTACTGTGTACAGGTACAATATAAGCCTTGGACCTGAAATGCATTCATTCTGGGTGTTTGATCTGAGACATCACAAGGGACCTCTTTTTCTGCTGTTGGGTTGTTCCACTCCCTCAAGATCAGTATCCTCCTGGACACTAGAAAATGGACTCATTCAAGCTCATTGGTTCCTTCCCTGACCTGCAAGTCCCTGTTGTCACCAACCACGTACGCTGATGCCTCCAAACCCCAGTTAGTCACACTGACCAGCTCCTCTTCATTAAATATTCTAACAGGCACGTAACTCTCAGTCTCAGTAGCTTGGCTATAAGTCCGTATGTGATATGTGATTTTAAGAACAACTACTCGCATGTTGTACAGAACAGTTGCTGTTCTCTTACAGTCGGGGGAAGACCTTGAAGTCTTCCTGTCAGTGATAGCTTTCACCCGTATCTTCAGCCTTTACAAAAATTCTGTTCAAGGGAGGAATGCTACAGCCAGTAAGTCCAAAGAACTTTGCTTCTATAAAGGCCAGTCAAGCCCAACCAAAGATCTCCTTCAGCTTCAGGGAGTTGGTTCAGTGAGTTCAGAGTTTGGATTGGGCCCTTAAACAGCAGCAGCACAAGGCAACAGGCACCAACAGAACAAACCAAGACGTTGTTACTGCTTTTGAAGTTGTAAGCGGATTTTTAATTATTTGGAAGAGCACTATTGTTAACAGCTTATTTATACTATAATAACCATCAAAAAGACATTTACTTAAGTTTCCTGCACACTGATACTGGTCAGAACAGCATTTAGATCGCAGCCCTATTTCCTATAAGCATATATAAATGCGTACAGAAGAGGAGGATACTGTGAGTGTTTATATCAAACTTCCTGGGTAAGTACTGACTTTTCAGAAGGATCCGATGAAAAACAAAGCCAAACGCCAAATACTTGGGAAACATGGGTATTTAGAAATTAGATTACAACATCCACGTCAGAAATATCTAGAGTTGGAAAAGAGTCAGGTAAATTGCAACATCAATTCTACCAACTAACCCTTCCTCTCCAAACTCACTTTGATGTTCTAGTCAAATATTTCAGACTGCAGATCAAACCCAACTCTTTTTTTGGCAGAAGTATTTTTATGAAGAATTTCAGGAGTCAAGGACTTAGGGGTTTGTTTCTGTAGATCAGCAAGCAGGTTTTCAAAATAATAAGCAGCACAGCTATAGAGCAGGGCACTCACATAGCACTGTCATTGCATTCTCCCGACCAGCTCTGGGCTCTGCGCAGGAGGGAGCGCCGTGCCTGGGATGGGAGACTTCAGAAGAACACATACTTGTCTTGACAGTCTCTTACAATTTGTAAAGTTTTCTCCCTTTCCTAGCACTGCCAGAAAGACTGAATTAGTGTTTAAACTACATGTATATATGTGTATTCACAAGTGCAGGTTCTGGTGCCTGTGCTTGCTTTCAAGCATCCACATCAGTCAGCACAGCAAGTTTCTACAGCTATGGCTCAGGAAGAATTATTTTGCACTAGAGAAAAAGCCAGATTGTGGTAGCTTTGCAGCTTCTTCCAGCTGGAAAACCAGTTGCCGTCTTCCCAAAGACATCCTCCCAACTCAGCCAGGACAGTTTTTCTTCAAGAAGAGTTTTCTTCAATGGATACTACAAAAAGAAAAACACTAAAAATGCAGAACTTTGACATGAACCTCTAAAGGAGAACAGCCTCATGGGGCAGACACTACTCTTCTCCAAAAATGCACACATAGCTTAGCTTTCTCCTCTCCCTGGAACAGCTAGGCCAGGAGCATCAGGTACCTTTACCCTGACCTCCTCAAGGTGCACAACTCAGGAGATGACCTTGCTTCAACAGGCAAGTCTGACTGACTGACGCTGGATACTTGCAATCATAGTAGGGCATCACAGAACAAACCTCGCACCGATTTCGGCACTACATGGCAACACCCCATGACTTAAAGGCTGCAGGGAGCTCAAGGACTGGAATTTGACTACTGTGAGGGCTGGGAACCCACCAGGAGTGTTTAATTTCCATCAGTTTAACATTTATGACACAGAAGAGCCTGAACTAGCCAAAAGTTAACGGAGAAAATGATTGTTCAAGGTACAGGGATGGAATGGTAGAAATGGAGCCTGGAAAAAGCAAGAGTGTTTGCTCTGCTTGGAAGACAGGGTACTGCCCCGGGGGTTTACCATAGTGTCTCACGCACTCAGGTCTAGTATTTTCAGAGTATACCAGCGCTGTCCCGCAGGGATTTCCTAACTCTTGAGATCATATGTTGCAGTGTGTGACAGCCTACTCATGGATTCCTCCGCAGCGCATCCCAGGGCCTGCTATGGAGAACCAAGGACTTATAAAGGAGAAGAAAAATAATGACACTTTTTCACTTCTCCTACACTGTTGCAGACACATCATTTGCAGAGCTTTTCTCACAGACGAGTTAACCACCTCATGCAGTACATCTCCTGTTGCTCACTCTGGAAAACAGGCAGAAGAAACAGAAGATAATGGACTGTGTCTGAAAAGGCACAAAACACCAGGGTCAAGAATGAGAGAGGGAGGGCTGAGGAGCAGGGATTCAAAGCCGAGGACTCTCCTCCTGTCATGGATTCCCCCTGAGGCCCTGGGCAACATACTTCGCTCCTGTCCCCAGCTAAGGTCAGGTAGAGCTCTCCACATGACCCGTGCCAGAAGCAAAACGCTTAAAGAAAGCAAAGCAGAAAGACTTGCTTTTCTGTGAAGCAGCCAAAAGACCATTTCCAAGATACTGAGGACCTCGGATGAATGGAGTTCTATCTCTGTATACACTTAATTATCTCATTTAGTCCTAAGATAAACAGCAGGAAGCGTAAATAACTTCATGGCAACATATCAAACAGGACAAGACAGCCAGACAGTTTCCCTCTCTAACCCTGCTAATTCTGTTTCAGGCTGCCTCTACCATTCCCCTTCCTCTAAAGAAGATTTTTGGGTGTGAAAGAATGTAGGTGGAACAGGAAGTCCTTCGAGGGAAGAGAGGATTCACAGGCCTCATGGGGTGTCTCTTAGAGACGGCTCATTGTCCATGGACTATACATTTAAAATGCTTTCTGTCCCTTGGCGCCCTTTTTTTGATAAAATATATTTATGGAATAAGCTGTTACAGCGATGCAGCAGGAAGCGGAGCACACGATGCAAACCACTGAAGTCAAATACAATTCGCTGGAACCGAGACGGACTTCTCTTCACGGGGAAGCGGGGCACATGTGCGACAAGGAAAGCTGATCTAGCCTAGGCCAGGGGAGACTGGAGAGGTGTTCACATCCTGGCTGTGAAATGGGAAGGCAGACAAGGACTCTGTGCAGATCAGGACTGTGGAGGGAGATTAGTTAGAGGTCAGGAAAAGCAGCATCCATGACGAGGGGGAGGGGGTGTGTTCCCAGGACAGCCTGTTGCACAGCTGCTGAGCATAGGTTCAGTGCAGTCCTTTGCACAACTTCACCTCGCCCTTTGTTTCAGGCTCCTCTTCCTCCGTGCCCACAGCGCAAGGGGCAGCACGCTGCCTGGGAACTGCCAGGGAGAAGCAAGAGATAATCCAAGCATCTTCTCAGACTGCTTGGTCTGAGAGAGGAACTGTCTTCTTTTAGGATTAAACAGGACCTCCAGCTGTCCCCCCATGGACAAGTTCTGTCCATGTCAGCTAGTCAATGGCCTCATCTTTCTCCTCATCCAGGACCTCTGACTCCTTATTCTCTCTCTAGTCATCAGAAAGGCAGAAGAACTTCAAGAGGTGCATTCAGCCCCCTAAAAGCCAAAGCTGACTGCAGAAGGCAGGCATTGAGGGCAAAAGGAGAACATGCCCCCAGTACAGTTAAATACTGAAGACCAGGTGGTAGGAACCTGCCAAGAACAGGCTTATGCTCCTTTCCCCCTCAGAGAGGGACAGTGAAACTGGGCAGAGACAGCAATGGGCTGATCTGACTGCAGGGAGCCCCTGCTTAACATAGCTGTTCTAAAGCTGCCACCAACTATTTTCTTTATAAAATACTGGGTAGGAGTAGGTGCTAGCAAAATTGAGGGGAGAAAGAAGAAACCTTGGGAAGTACTAAAGGCTCCGATACGCCTCTAGCAAGAAGCAGTGCTCTCTCTTACTAGATGAGGTTCAATCTGCCAAAATTTTTGTTGGTCTTCTACTTTAAACGGATAAATTGTAAAAGTTTTTAATCACAGAACAGCGATTTAGGAGAGTTAAACAGACTTTCCTGAACCAGTCAGGTCTCTGTCTGGTCTACAGCAGGGTACTTCGTTGGGAGAAGGCAGGACGTTTCTGGGCAGTACTGTGGGGCTCAGCAACGCGCTCCCCAAGCCGAGGGGAGCACAGCACAGCTGTGACTGTCCGAACGGCTTTGTTTCCTACACATGCAACAGAGCATGCATTGAGATGAGAGATGTTTATTAATTTCGTCATATGAAACAAACTGTACGAAATTATTAAGACAAACTAGAGAGTCTAGTCCTGGCATGGTCTTTAATTCTGAAACCAATATTTATCTCTGTGTGACAGAAGAGGAAAGATTGGTAGACTGTAATAAAAGGGAAATGAAGGTTTAAGGACAAATTCCATTTCCCTGCTGTAGACCAGCTACAGTCAAGATACCAACAGCTTGGAGCGTATGCAAAGAAAAGTGGAGAAAAATTATAAACATAACACAGGAAGTCCAGGGCGTCCCATCCTGTTCTCAGATACTCAAAAAGAGGAGATAAAAACTCTGTTTTCCACGTCCTGCTGTGTTACACTGTTGACAGAGCCCCTCTTATTTTCCTGTTGGTCCTTTAACAACAAGCCACACACATACGGTATCACCAATTCCTCCTAACCTCTCTATCAACGCCTGCGCGCAGGATGGGTCATTTGGGAAGACCATCAGAAGTAACAGCAGAGAACGGACAAGATACATACGAAATATTTTCCCTCTTGAGTTGCCTGAGGCACCAGGATTCAGGAGTTTTGCCTACTGACTTCATAGGCACGTGTTGAATACAGATGCCAGCTAAGCACAAGCAGGGATACGATCCCAAATTATTCATTCCTTACAATCTTTTGCAATGAGCTCCAGGAGAGCTCCTGCACAGTGGCAGCAGCAGTTCTGGCAATGGCAATGCCATTTAAGCCACACATTATTGGCGGGCTGGCAGTGAAACAGTGGTTCCAGTGGGAAGTCAGGCCTGGACAGATGGAGAACCTTTAGACTTGTGGCAGTATCAGACCAGAAATATCATCTCTCTCAGGATGCACCTGAAATCACTGAGCCCATGGGTGAAGGAAGCAGACAAGGGGCAAAAGCAAGAACAAGGTGAGAGTCTACCTGGATTTTGCCATAACTCCCCAGCTGTCTGTATTTTATGGCCTATCAGTATGTTTGCAATGAAGAAAGAAGCAAGGAAGAGCCTTTTCCTGTCATCTAAATCCAACTGTCCCAAACACCCACTCAGAGTGGGTCCCAGCCAGAGAGGTCCAGCCAGGTTTGCAGACCCCACATGAACGGGTGAGTCATTGTGGAGCAATGGGAGACACGTGTGTATGACAGACGAGCACAGTGGCCTCCATAAGCAACTCACTCATCTGCTCCTGTTCCATAACACAACCTGTCTGCTCAAAATCGTGTGGAAAATCCGTGGATGACTGGGCAAAAGCTTCAAACACTGAGTGACTCACATACATACCGCCTTGTGCTGCTCTGAATTTTCTCAAGCCCTCATATCCTGGGAAACTGGCAAAAAAGCTTATTCCAAATGTTAAAGAGAACAAGGTTGAAACATGCTAGTGCAAATCCAGCCTACACAATTGATCCATTACATTCAACAGAGTCTTTTCTCTGGCTTCAGCAGGCTGATTATCAGGCCAAAGTTAAGGAAAAGGAAGAGAAGATCACCATCTGCTTGAATTCGGAGAGCTTAGAGCAGCTTTGATCTAGTCATGCTCCTGGATGCTGAAGAGGACAGGACAATAGCCACAAAACACTATTATGTTTTCAGTAACACCACAGCATGTTGGGCCTGTTGCGTCGCTCACACTACAGTCCTGAACACTTCATATAGAGGGAAAAAAAAAACAAACACGAGAGCCATTCACCTTGAAATACAGCTTCTCCACGGGACACCAAACAGCATTTAACTGTGTGTGCCTAAACTCACATGCCATGTCACTAAATGCAGGTTGGAAGTTGAGCACCAGCTTTGTTAGATCAAGGCTGAAAGGACAAACTGAGCCTTGTCTAGAAAGTACAATTCTGATTTGCAGTATGGTTACAGAAATGCTTCTCCCAGCTGAAGCTACACACCTCCTAGCTCCTATTCCAGTGCAAACTCCAAGGAGCAAGCTGAACCTTGTGCACATCTGGGGATGAGGCAGGTAAGGGGAATAGGGAAAGGCGGAAACACAGGGCAAGCCTACACTGTACAACGGAGCACAACACAGCATCGCGATGGCGGTGCTGGGAAGCTGTTTTTCCCTGTCCACAAACGCTGAGAACTACAAAAAAATATATAATGAACAAAAAAAAATAATATTATACATCAAATATATGTAAAATTTCTGACATAGCAAAATCTAGGGACAACATCATTCTGCTGGTCAGTGGCCATACCATCCTTGGCACGCACGTAATAGACAGGCTAGTAGGAGCACAGCATTGCAAGTAAATGTAAGGCAAGCAGAAGGCAGTGGAAGAGAGGGGTCCACTTCCATCACAGCCCTGGGGGGGGGGGGGGGGGGGGAGAGAAAAAAAAAAAAAAGGATGAGGAATTGTAGTCTGTGGACTGTTACATTTTGGGGCAGCTGTAGTAATCCCTAGGAAGACAGGAAGAATTTAAACAATGACAACTAGTGAGTGTTAGAAAGGCCAGTTGAGAAGCATGGCAGAGGGTTGAATCATGTAACAAAATGGGCTTCTCCTGTAGCTTGCTGGTGCTCTGCACAGTCTTGGAAGCCATCTCCGGCACCTGAGACAGGTGGAAGTGCGCACTCATGCAACACAGCCATTCACAATACATTCCAAGGGCCACGTGTCCTTCCAGCTCCTGTTTGTCCCCTATGTAACTTAAGGCAACCATGTCCTCTTTACCTCCCCAAGGGCAGCATGGAAGAGGGGACATGGGACTACGTGTTCACAGTGTCCTGCCTGTATTCCCCTCCCTGTTCTGGCCAATGTGCCACCACTTGCAGGGGACAGACCTCAGCAATGGCTCGGTACCCTGCAGTGGGGCACTGACAGGAGCTAGGAGGAGACAGACCCACAAAAGCCTGATATTTTACTCTTATTTGATTGCCATTTTTTCCAGAAAGTTGTTAAAACTATGAATAAAATGAAGTTTCAAATGGATTTTTGTGCCAAAATGGGAGAAGGGGGTGAGGGGTGGGGAGGAGGCCCCTCTTCATAAAAAAGGAATTCATATGTCCACAACTTTAAACTTGTTTTCATAACTACTTTCAGAACAGGAAATTCATTAAATCTGATCCTTTCCCACAAAGGTCTCAATTTTAACAAAATTTCCTAATAACAACACTCTCATGGAAACATTTGTGGCCAGCTTACATTTTATGCTATGCCTAGGACATGCACCTTATGGTCCTGGAAACAAGATGGTAGTTGGAGGGGAAACAGGCAAGTTTTTCACTTTCGTAAGCGGGAGTTTTGCTTAAGGACCTTTCTCTCACCCAACAATTGGAAATGTTTATTTCACATTTGATATCTCCTAGCAAAGATTTTCATAAATTCACGGGAAAAGGCTGAGGCTGATACTTGACTCTACCTCTGCCTTCCCTGGTTCAGAACTGAGCCTTGACACTTACACATGATTTCACTATTTCGCTACTCAAACAAACCAAAAGCCCAGCCTAGTCCTGCCAATATCCTGTCTCTGGAGCTATTAACCATTCCCGATTGCTGTGGGCCTTCTTTGCAAGTGAGACTGGTTAATCAACAGCTGCAGGTCTCTATCAGTATTCTTCTGCTCTTCAATACCCTCCCTTTGTCCCCACCCGCTTGTGAAAGGAGCCGGTACATACACAGGCATCATGATCAAATTCATGTCAGGACAGGAAGGACAAAGTCACAGATATGAGAAGATGGGATTATCTGCTTGGCTGCTGCTTGCTCTGAAAAAGTTGCAAAGTCCAGGACAGTAAAATTTCCACTGAGCTTGCATTTTCTATGATGTAACTCTGTTAAATGATTTAAAAAATGGAAAAAATAAAAATAAAAAATGCAAACCTGCTGCTGACAAAATCCCATGTAAACTATGTCACTTGTGATTAGGCCTATTAGAGTCCACTAATGTGCTGAGGAGCTGGAGGCTTTTGTTCAGCAAACAGACTAAGCACGTGCCTGTTCCACCCTCAGCACAAAGGAAGGAGTAACACTCCTCGGAGAAGCTCCAAGACCCAGCTCTCCCTTTGCATGGCCACCATGCCCCCTAGCTTCACCTTCTCTAGGTTCCAGGTGTCCCAGAAACAGAACCAAGCGATTGCTTCTCTCTGAAGAGCCATCAGCAATAAATACAGCTAGGCAAGCACGCAGCTATGTAACTGAGGTGCAGATGACTGGGGGAAGCATGGGCTTTGTTGCTCCACCTCTTCCCTCCTGATTGCATCAGCCCTGTTACACCTGATAAAGGACTGTGTCCCAACTGGAGCTGTATACAAGTCACACTCCTACTCTTAACAACACATTAGGATGGAAAGATTTCAAAATAACTGATCTTTGTTCAAGTGCAGGATATTCTTGCGTACCATATTCCCATTGCTTCACCTCTTCCACATCCAAACTGCATCCCAGGCTTGGAAGTGGGTGAAGCTCAGTTCCACTCTGGGTACATCCACACTGCATGCAGGGAGTTTGATCATTGCTTCATTGAGGACAGTATTTACCCCAGACTCAATCTCATAACATGGCTGTAAGAACAAGATCAGGGCTGAAACCAAAAAGGGAGAAGGCACTGGTTTTGATGCATTTAATTTACTGTTATCACGGCCTGATTCCAAGTCTCTTCTACAGTCAGCAGAATCACCAAAGAAAATCAGCTCACATGCTTATGTGCCCACTTCTCTCATGTCTTTTTGTTTATGTCAGCTTACTAGTTAATACTTTAAACAGGTTAAAAAGAAAACACATCTTGAAATTACACGGATGTTTGTCAACACAGGCTTACTATTAATTTGATGAAGGCTGGGTCAGATACAGCCCACGTTCAGCTTCCAGGTACACCTTCAGGATAAATCCAGTAGCGAGGCAAGCAACGACACAACTTGCATCTCAGGTAAGAAAACAGATGCAAGCGGTTAAATATTATTGCTATCCTGTTAGCAGACAGGAGCAGGCTACAGGGAAGACTTTCTATTAAATCACTGTGATTGCATGGACAAAGGTAGGCAATTTTAAGAAAAGACTATACTAGAGTATAAGTTGTAAGAAGGGAATCGGCACCAGCCTATGACGCTGCATTGAGATGTGCTGTAGGCACCTGCTTGGGACTTCCCTTAGCATAAAACTGGCTCCGTTGCAAACCAGGGGCCTAGAAGTAACAGTGCAACATTCACCCCCCAGGGCCATTCAAGACATCTGAAACACGGGCAATAGTTGAAGGCTGAAATTTCCACTTAAATATTTTCCACTAGAAACTGTTTTAGACCAAATCATCCTCTGCCAGCGCTCGGTTGTATCCTGCTGCTCCGTTTATCACCACACACTCTCAGGAAGTCATGAAGCAGAAGGAGGATCCACGATTAGATGTAGACCAAGAGAGATTCCCATAGGTGGACCATCCCCAAATCCCCTCGTTGAAGACACTTTCCAAAAAACTTACTGTACAGCAAGCTATTTAAACAGCTGAACTAAACTGTAGCACCTTTCTTCCCACCCCTCTCCAAATAAGAAAAGCCCTTCAAACCGCTTAGGTTGCCCTTTACCGCAACTTAAGCCTGACCAGAAGTGTTGCTTTGGGTGCCCTGAGAAGCCTGAACCCACTGGCTTGTCTAGCTCCAGGTACAAGATTGCCAATTCTCTACCTTTAGTCCCTTCTCCTGAAAGCAAAATACTTCGCCATGGTATTTTATTGAAGGCACCTTACCCGTAAGCTTGCTCAGATTCCCCATCCCCAGAGCAAATCTGGGTTTTCCAGGCAGGGATAGGAGATGAGCTTTCTGACCCACCTGTCACTGGGAACACTGGCACCCCCAGGATTTCTCTCGGATCTCCTCCCTTTGCTCCTTGCTTCAGGACAGCGGGACCCTGAAACCTTGCCCTAAAAGCAAGCAGTGCTTTGTGCATTCCTTGTTCTTCCAGCAGCAAGGGAAGCCTCTCCTGGCCTGTCAGATCTAACTGAAAACAAGGGTCTGGGACCTCCTTTTCCATGGATAAGGCAAAGCACTCAACTGAAATTGCAGGATTCAGCTTAACACAGCCTCTTGAGGAGATCAGAGTTTAAAGGGATGAGTATTCCTATTCAATTAAACAGAAGCAACAACCGAGGGGAGCTCCAGTTTCCCTTTCGTGGGACTCAGCCTTGTGAACTCAGTGATGGTACGATTCAGCTCTCAATAGCAAGTGCTTGTCCAAATGCTGCAAAAATTTCTCTCAAAATCACTGAACATTCCACAAGTCCAGAAATCCTGATATGAAATTAAGTATTGGTGAATTGCATTGGTGAACAGATCCATGCAAGTTTTCCTTCAGTTCTTTTTCTGAATCTTAGACAGGACAAAATACTAGGGGCAAAAATGTGAACACGTATCCACACAGCTATTAATCCACACATTTCTCAGCTACTCAGTCTAAAAACTATACAGCCACACTTTCTAGGAAACACATATGAACTTTAATCAGCAAGATCTCAACCTGTGATGTGAGATCCATTTATAAGACTAATCTATCCTAGAAATTTTTGCCAGGGCTATAATTGTTGTGGAGTTTTGTAGACACATGTTTGTTTCAAATACAGTAGGCAGGCAAAAGCCACAGGAGCACATTCTGCAATGGGGGAGAAAGGAGAACATTTGTCCAGGTTGTACTTGTTTTGTTCATGGATAAATATTCTCAAGGCCAAAATAAGGCTTTTTTACCTCCCGGAGAGATGAAAGGGACTGGTCCAGCTCCCATTGCACAGTGTGACCAAGTTGGCTAAGAGACCAGACCTGCTCCGAGTGAGCTCCATGGAGCAAGCTCTCTGAAAAATAGGAAGCTCCCCTCATTTGAACTTTTGGAAACCTCCTGTCCCTAGTAATGGGTGCACACCAGCAAAAACACAGGCCATAATGTCATTGCACTAGAGCTAGTCCCCTGGGTCCCTGTCGTGTCTTCCCCAGCAGACAGCCAACATCCCTGCCACCCCAAATCCTTTCATAGCTCACATAACACAGATCCTCCAAGCACCTCAGCAAAAAACACCCTGGGATATTCCCCAGACGTAGGCCAAGCACAGCAGCACGGTGACAGCGCTTTGGGCGTGTTTTGGGAAGAGCATGTTAGCATTAGACTGGCACCGACCCAACAGCCAAGTCACCCAGGGCAGCTGCCTGCTGAAGCCAGCCCTAAGGACTCATTTCCCCACCAATAATTTCCACAACGTTTGGGCTCCTCAGTGTTTACTTTAAACCCCAGCCGTTTCTGCTAATCCAGTGAAGGCGTGGAAGACTCCTACAACTATCATGTTGATCAGCACAAGCTCAGCAACAGCTTCTCTGCAACTCCCCGCCTGGCACAAGCCTCCTCTTATCTGTGGGCCCTTGGCAAATAGGGCACTGCTGGCGCTCTCAGGCTAGCCTTTGCCTCCACCACCTACCTCTCTGTTTACGTTACTTTCCCAACACACTTGCAAATATGATAAAGGTTAATCTGGTACAAAAGGTAAATAGGGTTACACAAAGCTGGATTTAGCAATTTAGCTTTATTGGCCACTAAGGAAGGCAATTCTTCGATGCAGGTAATGAGGAGATAGCCAAGCCAGATAAAGGATCTGTGCAATATAAACATCCTCCCAAAAGCTTGCTCCCCGCTTGCATAAGCGCTGTAATCATGAAAGCAATTCTTAATGGAGCCACTTGGCAAAGGCCCTGGTACAGCAAGCTGTGAGCCTCTCCCTAGCTGATGGACCGGCTCCAAGAGCGTGTTACTACAGTGCTGCAACGGGGGAGGAGGAGGGGCAGGAGTGGGGGGAAGAGGTTGAAAGCTGGATCAAGTCTGCAAGCACTGGCACTGGAGCAGGGCCAGGGCTCCTCTAACATGTCACCTGCGTGGTTTGGAGCAGGCCAGTTATCCCTCTGTGCTCAAGTCTGCATCTGTAAATTGAAATTGATGATTTTCCCTTTCTGCCCCATCTTTTGTAGGTAAACTCTTACAATGAAGGCTGTTTCTTACATGAAGGTAAGGGCATCTGGCTGAAAGTGTCACTGTCACTCAGAAACTTGCAGTAATGTTCCTGCTAATAAGTGACTTCTCATTTTTCCTGACCTTCCAATATTTGTCCTTTGCCTTAAAGAAGGAAAAATAAAACAGATCAAGATCTGAGTTTCCTGTGCCAGTATCCTGCCCTCTTTCACCTCTCTGTACCAAAACCCAGCACAACACACAAGGCTGAACAGGAAACCTCTTGCCCCTTGTGTTTTGTGCTGTTTGGTCTTGCTTGCTCCTTTGTTATCAAATTCAGGATGTCCCCCCAAGTGCCAGATCTGCGTTGTCTCTCAGCAGAGAGATCGGCAGCGTTTCACACTTTCCTACTGCATGGCTTCCCATCAAGGTGACAGCTTGGGCACCACACAGCGGGACACAATCCTGAGCAGGTTCGGTCTATTCAACAGCTCTGGTTCCCCAGCAGTTCCAGGACTAAATACACTCAAGGCAGGGGGAAGTCTCGGGAGAGTCTCTGTCCCTACATATTCCATGAAAGGTAAAAGAAAGCAAAGTTTACTTCACCCTAAAAGTCACTTACTGCGAGATAGGTCTAGCAGTCACTGCTCCTCTTGACGGGGAGCTTTCTTACATGAGCAAAAGGGGCCTTGTTCCCATAACAAACAGTACGCATTTACCAGCTGCAGGATTGAATCAGAGTCTAGGCATTCACTCAAGTATCCATTATGCCGATTTCCAGTGCCATACATTAAGAATTCCTCCTCGCCTGTACTCATTTAGCTTTCAGCAGGGATCTTCATCAGATTGGCCTAGGAATTTTCCCTATCCTCTGCACTCTAAATAATTGTTGATAAATTACCATATTGGGAGTAACGGCGTGATCTATTGAGAAGTATTAGACTAGAACTAGCGAGAACTGTTTTCTAGTCCACAGCTTGCCACTGGCCAACTTCAGATGAGTAACGGCACTTTGTACGCCTTTTCTGCCCTCTGTAAAACACAATGAAATGTACTTCTGCAAAGTGCTTGAAGATTTATGAACAGAAAGTTCTACAGGACAATTTGGGGTTATTATGCAGAGCAGGACCCACACTGGTCCACATAAGTGGCCATTCACCAGCTGTATCAGGAGCATGATATTGGCCAACAAGGAATTATCTCCAGCTGGCAGGCAGAATACATTTAGACTGACTACGCTCTGGACTTTGAGATTTTTTTCAATATGCAAGTTAACTGACCTTTTGCAGAAGTACGAATCAGATCTGTAAGGATTATGGCCCTTTTCTTTCAATCTGGAGCTTGATCTTCAGCCTTCTGAAGCTAACACAGCTGTTTGTATCAACATCAATAAACTACCCAGCAAGAATTTACTCACCCAGGCAGCCCCACTGGCAAAATTAAGAAGATGGTCTGCCTTTATAGGACCAGGGCCCATAGGAAGACTGCAATTTTATTTTCCATTCCTTCCAAAAACAACCCCAATACCTTTATCAGCATCCACATTTGAGCCAGGACACTGGGCTAAGGTGGGTCACTTCTATTTATATACTGCAAGGATTTACTAGCAGAGGTGATAGCATAGATATCCTCATAGTGCAAAACCTACTCAAATGTCCTTGTTTTTCTCATTTGCCCTTTTGCAAACCACCTTCAAATGACTACATGTAACAGGCTGTGAACAAGCAGCTATTTTTTCACTGAAGATAAGAGCAACGCTGCCAGCAGCGTGGGGTTTGGGCCTTTTGCAGCCACGGATTCAGCATCAGTATCTTGATACACTCCAAAGTGGTATTACTAAAGACAGAGTGATATATAGATATTTATTACACCCCCCCCTTCCGCCCCCCCGCCAAGAGCTATGACTCTTCCATACTTAATCAGCATTGTGAAGTAGAGTTAACCTGCCTTCTTTCCTTTTTCTTATACCTGGAAAGTCTCTGACCTATGAGCTTGCCTTATACAACTTTCAACTCCAAATCTTATCACTTACCACCTTTGACAACAGAAAAAGCAACCCTGTCTGAAGACACAGTCATTTTCCAGCTTCAGGACCAGAGCTGGTTTAAGTTGACTGACCTCCACTGGAATTTAGGAAGCTACCTTGATTACTTATTGTTTTTAAACCAAAAGATCTGTTCTTCTAGGTGGAATAAAACAATACCTGACACAAGAAAAACCTTATCACACGTGTTACTTAACCGAGTGAGCAAAGGAGCAGCCCAGGCATTCTTCTGAGAGATTAAATAACAAGTGTTCTTCTGCTGATAATAAAGGCTAACTTAAGCCACCACAACTAATTCACAGTGCAGGCTTGACACTTGTTTATCTGGACAAACAATTATGAAATGTTCTTTTGTCCCTGCGAGTACTGCGTAGGCAAGAGTCATGACTTTCTGGGTTACTTTAAAGGGCCACTGTTTAGGTATCTATTCATTGCTCAGGAAACAAGAGATGCCTTGGGCAGACTCTGACCAAGCTCAAGGACCCCAGTTTCCTTCTGGCTCCCTTCACAGGATAGACTCCAATCTGCCCCAACTGGAGAGATTTCCTGGAAATGGCAGAGTGAAACAAGAAAATTATGTTTTCCCCGAGGCATTTAGTCCCCTAATGGCAAACTGTAATCAGGCATACAGGAGCCCTAGAGTAGTTTTTGGAAACAGAACTTGGGAGTCTAAACAATTTAAACGCTTCTGTCATTTTTTACGCATATGTCTGAACTAGGGCTTTAAAACAATCTGCCATTTTTCTCATTTGAAAGTTATTAATAATAATAGTAGATCACGTTACATCCTAGACCAGCTGCATGCAGATACGATGGTCACCTCTGAGCACCTTCCCTGGTAAAGATGATTGCATCCCCTTTTCTTGAACGGGGAAACAAGCTGCTTACAGACCCCCACCCCAGGCGTCAAGCTGAACTGTGTAACCCCAGTCATGGAGCCAAGGGAAAAGACCCCCAGGAAGCTAAAAATCAACACAGTTTCCTGCCGTTTCAGGTTGAAGGTGCCCTATTGTCTGACTGCACGGCCCAGGGTGGCTCAGTTCTGGTCATAATCTCTTCTGAGAAGGAGCAAGTTCCCAGGGTAATGCCTTAAGTGAGAGAAGGAAAGAAAAATCCAAAGCTAGCACAAAATGGCATTTTAACAGTTCTTTTGGGAAGCCAGGGCAGAGCAGGGACAGCTACATTGTTACGTCCTTCATGACGTGGTCATACAATGCCATTACTTACACCGCACATCTGTTTCAGAGCAAAAGCCCTCCCCATTGAGACCTCTCTTTCAGTCACTGACGAGATAAGCAAGGCCTTTGAAATTTATTTTGCATCTGAGAAACTGTATATTTAAGTAAACAGAGCTGGTCAAATACAGCAGTGACTTACAAAACCCCTGCAATATACTTGCACATGGAAAAACCTTATCTGAATGTTCCATTACTGCTAACTCATACCCCTGCTTTCAAACACAACACTCTCCTAGCTGACATTGTGGACTTCACCTTTTTCTAACACAAAAGGAGAAAGACAGAGAGTTGCCTACAAGGAGATTCAAGAGCACAGGCTTTGCCAGAAAACAAGGGCGATTAAAGCCTTCATACAGGACCCAGCACCAGGACAAGAAATTATCACAGATGGCTTCAACCACAACCTATAAAGCTAATTGCCAACAAACACAAAGGATATCAAGAGCTTACACCAAGGGTTCAGAAAACAATTCGACAAATTCACAGAAAAGCCCATCAGAAGTTATTAAGCACGGGATACACCTCCACTGTAGGGCAGGAGAGCACATCCCAGAAGGAAGTATCACCGCAAGCTTGGTTTAGTCACCATAGCCACTGTCAAGAGCCAATACAGGACTAGATGGGTCTCTTACCTGGCTCAGTATAGCCACGCTTCTCTTTTTAGGAAGGGAATAAGAAGCAACAAGACCCAGAGCATAGTCTGCAAGAGTATGGTGCATTGCTCACACCATCCAACAGTGGGTGGAAAGCTCCTTCAGAAGCCTCACACATGGATGAGGGGATAAGGAGAAGCAAGCTCCACAATGTGCCACCACGGATGCAGTCAACCTGTCGGCATTTCCATCTCCTTTCAGCATGCCCACATATAAAACCAATTGATGGTATGTTCCAAATAGCCTAGCCATGTTTGCCCTTCCCTGACCTGGTCAACAGCACATGGCAAGCCAGATCCCTGGAACAAGAGCACAGGAATGGCTCTCAAACTCAGTTTCATCCAATTCCTTGCTCCAGGCTAGATTGGTTACAGCTGCACCTTTCCAGACAGATGACTACATAATCTGTTCCTTGAGAACCTCCAGTGATTACCCCTTGCCAGGTCATCTGCTCCACCGCTGAAAATCCCAAATCCACAGCAAAGAGTACAGCAGCTGACAAAAGTATCCGTGCCAGGTTAATATGCCCCCAAATAAATTGCTTACTACTATGAACCGAACAGACATTAAACATATTGTCTTTTTAAGGTTTATGCCAGTTCACAGCAACAGAGAAATTAAGTTTATACTTTTTTCCCCTCCTTTTGTTTGTCTCAGCCTTATCCAAGACATTTTGCAGGTGGGAAAAATTAACAACACAAGGTCAAGTTAAGTCAGGTTTAAGGGCATCCTCCATATCAAACAAAAAAATCTATGGAGATACAACATTTCTCCCAAGGCGGGCAATTTATTGTAGCTGTGCTTTTCATTAGCAAAGTGGAAGATGATGAAGAAATGCCCTTCACTTTAGATACACATCTCACCATAAACAGACTGCCTAATTAAACCACTTGTTTTTAAATGGGAACTAGAGAGATTTGGCTTGTTCATAAACCAGCTACGATTAAAGTTCTGAGACTCGCTATTGTCAGGACAACCTGCCAGCTTTTCCCACCGAGCTCAGTCCCTTATATAGTAGACACCAACAGCAGGGCTGCTTTAGCAGCTTGTTTTCAACCACCACTGAGACTTCACCCTGGGCCCATGGACTTAGCCAGGCAATGTCCCTCTATCGCTGAACAGTGCGGCTGCATAATCATAGTGATTCATTAAAATAATAAACGCCACATAATAAAAATGTTAAATACTCAATATATGCCGGTAGATATACAATTGCTTCTGTCCCTGTTAAATGACATCCTGATAAAGATTTATGTCACGTACGCCATTTTCAGGAGTAAAACACTATCTAAGGTGACTGTCCTGCAGGTTTTTGATCACTCTAATCTTATTTTTGAGCACGAAGTGCTGGTACAGATTGAGAAATGAGCAATAAGTCCTTATCACATAAATTAGCTTTCTTCAAAGCAGTGCTAATGTTGATAAGATGTCCGCTGATAGCACGTCATGCAGAAGCATGAGAAAAGCAAGTGACTACGTGGAACCCCGAGTGTAAAAGCGAGCAGGGCCCAGCTCCAAGATCTGCCCTGGACATGTGAACTGTTGGCAAAGGCTTTACCTGGGGAAACCAGCTCATGTGAGCCACTTGGAGGTGAAGGCACTATCCAGGCTGGCCATTTCACCTTTTCAGCTGAGAACACCTTCCAGTAGGAAGATGAAACAGGCACCATAAAGAAGATCAGAGGGCAACAACCCAACTGGGGATAAAGCCTCTAACCACAACATGAACATCCACACAACAGCCCAAATCCAAGCAGCTGTACTGCTTTACCAAGCTTGTTTTGCTGCTCTTTCACACGTACAGCTCAGTCCTATTCTGCTGAACCCATGAAGTCAAAGTTCAGTTTCACATTTACTTTCCTAGCTGCTTTCTGAAGGCTTAGGCTCATTAGGCAAATGAGCATATGACAGCTGCACTGCTGCTGCACAGTCACCTTGGCCCCAGAAGTGCAAGGCAGAGGCACTGAGAAACTGGCAGGTACCTCACAGGCTACAATCCAAAATATCTTGTACTTGAGTACAGACCAAAGTCTTCTCTCCTAAGGGACAGCCGAGCATTCAGAGAAATATGCTGAAGGTGCACAGAAATAGCCCTGTCATCATACCCAGCCTCAGTGCTAATCTACTGCCCTTTCTTATCAGGGAGCCAAGTGGATGTGTTTGGTAGCCCAGGCCACTGACGAAAACCAAAGAGCCCAGGCTAGAGCCATGGCTGTGACAGGCACACACGCTCAGATCCACTGCCCACACATACTAGGTTGGGTGAGACACGTCCATCCTCCTGCTCTCAGACGCACCTGTGTCGGGTGGCCTGCGGTGGGGTGGCAGGGAGTGGTACACACGCTTGCCTGAATCGGGGCCTATGGTCACTCATCCTTTTATCCTTCTTCTACGTTTTCTCTCATCTCTATTCTGCCCTGAGTTCCTGGCGGTGTGATGCTACGTAACAGGATGAGCCATCTCTTTTGCAATAGGATTGGCTCACCCTCCTCTCAGCTGAGGGTCATTGCTCCCTTCACTTATCGTATTATCAACATGACACATATTTCTTTTTTCTTCCTCCTGTTTATTGCTGGAAATTGGTTTGATCAGAACCAGTGAATCATGAAGCCAGCAATAAAAAAAAAATAAATCATGAAACCAAGAGGCTCAAATCTCACGGCACTTGTAGCTTTCCTGCATGAGGGGAGATGTGGGTCTCTCCCTCCCCTTGAAATGAAACTGCTTCCAACAGCTCGTGCTGGGGTGGGGTGGGGGGGAAGTGGGATCTGCATAGTCAACTTAACAAGTAAAATACACCTGGAAGGCCAAGGTGCAGAGGGCTACAGCACTGCAACATATTCTAGCTAACTATGTTGTAAGCAAGCTGTTAGACATGGAAAAAGGAGGAAAGGCCATTTTTTAACCTACATTCTGAAACTGAAGCAGTATCGATCCTTTACCTCTATTCAAAAACCTAAGCACAATATTCAGAAAGCATGCATACTACACAACGCATTTAGGGGGAGGAGGGGAACAACAAGAGCACCGAGCAAACCAGCAGTAAAGCTGGTAACAAACCCATCTCCCTCCTGCATCCCAGCCTGATAAAGTATTTTGGTGCTACTTGCCCCCACCAAATCCTTTTTAATTTGAGTGTTTCTGTAGTTCCTAATATGTTTGCCTGGGATCAGAGAAAGCTTCCCTACCACGCTGAAAGCCATCCTTGCAACGTGCCTGAAAAGCTTTGCCTTTGGCATGTTACAGCTGACATTAGATTTACTGCAGCTGCAACAGCACTGCGTATAAATCTGCTATTTGGTGGCTGTAGATTTTGCCCAGAACCTCTCAGACGACAGGAAGTCTTACAGTGGCCTGACGGTTTGTTTCAGCAGTCATTTCTCCAGGGCATGGTATTAATATATCTTCATTGTGAGTCAAATACCACACCAGCCAGCGCACTCTGGCAGGAAAAAATCCCCTCCCATAAAACCAGGAGCCTGAGTCAAAGATCAAAAAGGCTTGTGGGCCCATAGGAATTGCACTTTTGGGATGCTTAAACTCATCTCAGCAGACTTTAAAAACACTGAAGGCCCAAGAGTAGAAAGCCCAGAAGAACAGATTGCATTCTATAACCTGCTGCTCTCAGTCACCTCCAAGACACAAATGCTTTTAAGAAAGCAAAAGAAAGGAGCTGAGCAATGGATTTCATTACTGTTATTAATGCTGAATGAAACTTTTCTTCCCTAATAGTTTGACAGGTGAATCAATGGCAAAGGCTGGCCGCCTGCCAACCCCGGTGGCGAGCACTGGGGAGCACACGCTTTCCCAACCCCTGCAGATATCATCTTACAACCTGAGGCATACGATTTGATTACCCTTATCTGAACTCGCATGTTATTTGTATCAAGAGTTGCCTGGATGCAGAAATCACCTCAATGACTTCCCGTAATGCTGCATTCCACTAAGCTTGAGGCTCTGAAGAGGCTTTTCAGACACTTGCTCCAAGTTCGTTAGCAATGCAAAGAAACATTTGTCAGCCTAAATCCTAACATACGTTACTATGATGTGACACAATCACTTTTACATGCAAATTTTTTGAATGAGACAATTCCTGATGCTCAGTCTTTCACCAGGACCCTTGCAGTATTAACTTTTTCTCGGAGACAAGAAAAATCACTGCTATCAGTGATTATCACTGCTACACAGAGGATCACTTAAAAAATGGATCCTAAAGTCTCAAAGACCAGAATATAAGTGAAATACAATTTCTATTCATTTATTCAAACTATTATTTTTACAAAACGTATTCTAAGGGTAGAAAAGTGCTGACCTATGATTTGCTAGACTCCTGAAACAGGCAGCAGCCAACAGAATGAGGCCTGACACCACAAAGATGACCAGAAAGCTGAACTCAAGTCCAAATTCAAGTGGAAATTAATGGGAATTCAGGTTGCCTTAATGCAGGGGTAGATACACAGAAAGAGGTACAACAATTAACATCTCAACCACCAGAGCAAATGGGTTATCTACATCTCATAATAGAGGGAAAAAAAACCTGAAGAGCAACAGATGGAGGTTAGTGAGAGCAGAATAAACCTCCTCAAGCATTGCTTTTACCAGACGGATACTGCACAAAACACGGAGATTGCAAATCCATTTCCTGTAGATTGTCTCAGGTTAGACAGCTAGCACAACAGCTCAGCTGTGGATTTAAAAGAAAAAAAAAGGGGGGGGGGGGGGAAACGACAAAAAACCCCAAACCCCTAAGTCTCTGTCCACGTAACCTCCCGCATTTTTACATTTCCAGATGGACTCTTATAGGCCAGAAAGGAGAGATGTCTTACTAGACCCACAACTTTTAGCACAGTGTTTTTTGTAAAAACAGTTGATTATATATTGCTGTCATAAATTTAGCCTAGTAACAGCTGGGACAGATTTACAGGGGATGTGTTTTTTTTATGACTATCTATTATTCATGGTGTGTTAGCCCTTACAATGTGTTTAGCCAAGGAAAAAAAAGATAAGATATCCTCTGGTTGATTATTGACAGATACTTGGCAGCTTGCATCTCCGGGACTGCCTGGTCACAAATAAAATGAATCCAACCTCTAAAAGCACTGATTCGATAACTTGACCATGTCAGACTGGGAAATGATATGGACTGAAGAGGACAGGGGCAATCATTTGTAACAAACACTGTATTTTTGTCTCTTAAATCTCAGGCACAAGTTTGTCAGAGGAGCCATGCTGTCAGCTCAGGAAGCGTGCAGTAAGCACAGCCCCAGAAACATCCATGGCAAGATCTACTGACCCAGAAACTTCCTCCACATGAAAGCACTGTCTGCTCTGGAGGTACTGCAGCCCCACAGACCATGGGCTCGGGTGATGAGTGGGTATCCCAGCAGACTATGTCAGGTATCAGTCAACCACAGATGCCCTTGTAAGGCATGGAGCCAACCTCACCTCAGCCCGAAAAATGCCTTTGCTAACACGCTCTGCTTTAGCTGCCCAGACAGCTACATGGGCACGTTTGGCTAAGCTATAGACAATACAGATCAGAGCCTGGCTGGTATGATTTATACCATGCCAGACTTCAGGAGACATGGATATCAACTGCAAAGCCACTAGAGAGGACAAAAGTCAAGAATCAGCCCCAGGGCTGTTCAACATGCTGGTGTCCCCACAGACATCACTGTTTTTCTAAGCAAACCAGAAGACCCCAGGACACGACGCTGAACTGTGTTCCTCTTCAGCAGTTAAAGGCTGGTTTCTCTCCCAAGTTGTGCCTCTTGAGCTTCCCTAGTTTTGAGTAGGAGGCAGCTTCCAAGGGGCAGGGGGAATTGCCAGTGCCATCCCTTAAAAAAGGGTAACAGGGATGAGTTACATCCCTCACTTCACTCACTCACACATACGTAGTTGCCATCAAAACACTAACCATATGTTTTTACCTTGCCTCTATCCTACAGAGTCCAAATGCTGCTCAGGAACAACACCCCTGTTGCACTTCAAGCATCTATAAGGCCTGATCCTAAGACCATGGCGTGCAGGGATTGTATCATTCAGAAGAGGAAAACTATGGGAGAAACCCGCAGAAACACAGTGTGTTGAGCAGAGGTACCAACAAATACAGAAGACAGCCCTCAACCCCTTTGAATGCACTGCAATTACAGCAGCTGAACTCTCTCAATGTACAGGTTCACACACACACCCCCCCCCAACTCACAATGAAAGAAAAAGCTCTGGGCACATCCCAGCAGCTCAACACAATCCTCTCGCTGGAATTTGACTGTCCTATGTACCACTTGCATCTCCCCTTAGTTTGGTGGGTTCACTCCCCTCCAAGACACCACTGCTCATGTAGGTGTATAAGCACCAAGACAAGCTTTACAGACGTAATTTCTTTTAAACTAGGCATTTATATTGTGCTCTGAGCTGAGGATCTCTGCCAGCAACACAGGCAAGAGATTTTTTTGGTCAGCTGGGCAGGCTCCTTCTGCTGGGAATTACAAGGGCTGATTTCAAGCCTGAGTTTATTTTAATCTCGGTCAAGTCACTTCATCCCTCCAGAGCTTTTCTTTCCAGACTCACTTGTCTGCCGTTGACTATTAGATAAAGATGAACCTAGGCCAATTAAATAACAGTTCTTTAATTAGCTTTTCCTTCTCAGCAGTCATGTGAAATACTGTTTGCTTGCACAGCAGAAATAGCAGGATCCAAGGTGAACGCGCTTTATTATTGATCTTGCACAGTTCATTGTGCTCACAATTCCCTCACTTAGAAATAGCAAGATAATCAGAGATTGGAGATAGCTTCTCAGAAGAGTTTCCCTTCTAGTTATATCCTGAAGTGTTGTTTTAATTCATTCATCATTTGTTTGCTTTGCCTGCTGGTTAGGTACCTCACCCCACCCCTTCATATGACTTCTTCCTTTGGTTAACTCCATGCCTGACTTGACTTCTAAACTGCCAGAGGTCACCTGACACACAGCACTGTCAAACATTAACTGCAAGAACCCTGGTTCCAGCAGGGCACCAGCTGCTCGTACATCCTGACTCATCAGCCGCCAAGCTAGGTCACCCCACCTAGGACATTCACATACTACGCCGCTAACTGCTCTTACTACTACTCCATTAGCGGGAGTCATGTGCATTTCAGGGAAAAGATAAACTATTAGCTACATGCTCATCACTCCCGTGAACAAGTTCTAAGCAGCCTTCTGCTGCTGGTAGAGAAACCACGAATCCCCCTCCCCAAACATTTAACACCACCCCTGAAAGCTCAGATTGGTTTCTGTTTGTATGTCTTTACCAGGCATTAGTGACAAAAGCCTGAACTTAAACAACAAATACCTTACCACAGCCGGCACTATTGTCCTCCTGGGGGCTGTGTGGCCTCCAGAGATACTCACAGGCAGCATGCCCTGACCTCGGAGGAATGTCTGAGCTCAGAGGGCAGATCCCGCACATTTGCCCATGCCTGCCAGCGGAGAGACCCCCAGGGCAGGTGAGAAGCCGAGGCCACAGCAGTCACAGAAAGCAGAGCCCGGCAGCCAGATGACAGCAGAAGAGCTGTGACCATCAGGGAGCTGGTTAAATGAAATAAAGCTCAGTTTGTGCATGCGAAGGAGAGGCTCATCTTCACTCCTGCTAAGACCTTCTGAAGGTGCTAATTGCTCTCTCTAGGAAATCTCATTCCCCAAACTCCAGTTATTTCAAGACACATGGTTCAGCTTTGTTTCATCTCTGGTTGTGTTACCAGGTGGGTGAAACTGCAGCAGGGAAAGGAAGAAAACCAGAGGTCTTGTCTTGCGTGACCGAGGCAGTGACGCATATCAAACAGAAGACTTCAAAAGCTCTTATCCAGCACAGGGCTGGGTGATGATGTGTCTCCTCAGAGAAAGCCGATAGCCTCGGCTATCGAGAGACAAAGGGCCCCTGAGAGTCAGGAATACGCTGCACTTCCCCGCCTGCCTTCATTAAAACTTTGGGCCAGTTCCCAAAGAGCCATGTCTCAGCGCTGAGGCTGCTGCCAGGGTGGTAGATAAGAGCACAGAAGAGCTGCATCTGCAAACCCTTTCCCTCCACTCCCCCTCCCCGTGCCTGCCTGTTGCACCAACACCTTAACTTTTCTTGCTTCCCATCCTTTTTGGTTGTTTTTTGTTGGTTTTTTTTCCCCCCTCATGCATGTCTTCCACCATCACCACAGCCCCCAGGTACGGAGGCTGCACCAAAGCCCAGCAGGTGCACAGCACCCTTCAGAAAGCACCACTGTGACAGTCTCAGCCTTGCTTTCCCCCAGCACATGCAAACCCAATGACCACAGCTTGCGGGGAAGGCACAGGCATCCCAAGGGCAGACAGCCAGCTTTAGGCAGAGGTCTGTGAAATAATACACAGGTGTCATACTGCAAATTCAGACAGGAAGGAGGGAGATGTACCAGATCCCACCAGAGCCCTGGGGAGGACTTTGGCAGGTAGGATGTTCTTACTCATAGTATAATTCATCTGGGAGAGAACTTCCTTTGCTTCCCATTGCACAATTATCACTGCCACATTTTGAAGCACCTTAACTCATGCCTCAGATAACCTTCCCTTTTAAAAGCACCAGGATTTTAAAATAATTTATCAATTTCTCGTTATGAATACCACAACCAAAGAGCTCTTAAATGTGTGATTTGGCCTGGAACGGGGACAGGATAGCAAAGAGGCAATACAGTGAGAGATGAGAAATAAATGACACCTTTATCTTGCACAGTTTTTCCTTAAGAAACCCACCATTTTCTATTCCTGGATCCGTTGCAGGCCAGGTTAGAAAGGACACACATGAGCAAAATCCTAGGTGACAAGTTTTGAATTTAAGCTTGTATCAGCACAGGGCAGATTATGAAGGAGGCACACTATCACGTCTGTGCCAGGTCACCCCTTCCTAATCACCTTCTCACCAGGGTGCGCTTCTCTCTCAGGCACACACAGAGGTGTCACAGAAGATTCCAGCACCGCTGGCAGACAACACGCAGGCACAGCTTTTGGGCTCTGGCAAAGCCACATGCAGATACAGTGCATTCCCGCCCCAGTCCCCAACTCTGACACCCAGCTGACATTGTGCTTCACAACCTCAGCCTCTGTTCTCATCTGTGGCTGGTGACTTCCTTTCCTTGCAGGCAGCAGCTTTGCAAAAACTCAAGCTACTTAAATAAACCCCGTGACAGGGACTGCCAATGCTCTGATGCTTCACGGGCCAATGTTGCTTGTGACCGCTGCTTTCCTACACAAGCCAGAGTTGCCGACAGACGTGAGGCAGTTCCCCATTCAGAGGTGCAGCAGGGGCAGGTAAATGTCAAGGTTAACAGCCTCAGTTATCCAGAACTGGTGACGCCGGCTTTCCCTACGCGCTACGTTTCATCTCCTGATCTGAAGCACCACACACAGAGGCTTAGATGGCGAGGAGCATGCCTGCCACTGATCTACCTGCTACGCAGCATTGGGACTTTGGTCAGATTGAAACATCAGCTCTCCTTAACCAGCAAAGCCCGCCCTGCCAGAGATAGCTTTAAGCAGCCAGAATAAAACACTCGCTTGCTCAGGTAGCAAAGCTGTAGTTCACCCTGTCTTGAAACAAAGAGACAAACCAGCACACCACTGATTCACACAAACATGTGGGAGCACCTAAAATCAACTTCCAAACACAGGGAGGACTTGCTAAAGTCTTGGATGGTTTTTGCTTCTCATTGCTTGCCAGAGTGAATCTTTCCCAAGGGCTCCGGAAAGCCCGCATGCCCCAATGCGAGGCAGTCGGGGGGGATCTCCGAGCACAGCTACAGGAGGCAGCTTTCTCTTCCTGAATTTTGGAGACAGTATTTCAAAGAAAGCTGCTCAAACCGACCAAACTAGCAAGCTCCCCTCGTTAAAAGGGAACTGCTGCCCTACCAGATACTGCTGCCCTGGCAAGCACCATTTGCGGCATTGCCAGTACTAAGCTAGTGGTAATTAGTAACATTATTAGACAAGCCACACTTTTGATGCATTTTACAACAACGGGCAGAAAGGAATACCCAAAGCCCAGGTACTTTGGGACTTATAAGGAGCCACCTTAGGCCAGCTGCACAAGGTAACTCTGGATGCTGAGTTTTACATGAAAAGGAGACAAACTATTCCCTGTGGGGATATCTACAAGCCCTTTCCATTAATTGCTTTGTTAGTGTCTTGCAGGGAGAGTTCTGGGCACTGGAGCAGTAAAACCTAAGAAATGCACCCTGCTGGCAGGTGAACTCGCTGGCCAGAATCTGCTCTCTTTGCATTTGCTTCCAAACTTGAAGCTGTGCCCTGCAGAAACCACAAAGCAACCATGCTTCAAAGCAAACCTCGACAGGGGTACGGGACTGGTTTGGCTTTCCTTGTTGCCTTCCAAAGTCCCAGAAAAAAGAGGATATTATTTGTCTATGGAAATCTCACATGCAGAGTTACATCTGCAGAAAATAATAAAGAGAGCATTGATGATAGAAAAAGCTCTAGGAGTTGTGTGTTCATAAAAAAACTACTATTTTGCTTGAGTGTAAACATATTTAAGAAACATGAAAATGCAATGAATCTGGTTACATTACAGATCTGTGATTGCTCTGCTTATTTTACACACACACACCAGCCTTTTGAGTTACAGCTCAAACTCTGCAGTACCCAAAAGTACTGTGAAACTTCCAAGTCTGACAAACTCCTGGATTTCACTCGTACCCAGCTGAAACCCTTGACAAGATTTTCTGACCAGCTAGCACAGCAGCTCAAAATTAACACAGAAGTGACCAAGCAAGTAGTTTTGATGAAACATGACAAGCTGATACAAGAATAGATTGGTGAGCAGGTTTTTAATCTTTAAGTCTGAGGGTTTCTTTGGATCCAAAAATGAAACCAAAAACGCTACGCTTGTAAAATCCCATCACATGCTTATAAGTGATTTGAAGGGCCACTTATAAGCCAAAGCCTTTGAGTTTCTCAGAAGCCGAGCTGCTATCCCCTTCTGATGGTAACAGTCAGGTCCTGGGCACAATAACTGAGGAAAAGTGGATTCCAGTTCTTCAAGCCAATGCCCAGAGCAGGAAAACATGCTGCCAAGTGATGGACACATTAAAGCAGTGGAGAAGCCAACAGCAGAACAATTCGGAGCCACACCACTATCTCTGGCCACCCTGGCTTAGGATGTTTTCTAAGCATCCCCCACGACTGCCCACACTGCTCACCTTTCAGGAGCATCGCACGGCACTCAACGGGCTGTTTGTTTGCAGCCACCGTGTGCTTAGTGGCACCACTATGAGCTGGTCACGCGCAAAGGCAGCAGAGAGCAGCCTCCCATGGCGTGAGCTGTGCAGCGTGCCAAGTCTGATGGTGCAGACTGGAATCCAGATGTCCAATTTCCAGCAAAATCAGGCTGCTTTTCTATTTTTTAAATATGTAGGGCCTAGACATGGGGCTTGCGGGGCTGAAAGGCAGAATGGCACACTGAAGAAAGCGGGAACTCTGTCTGTTCTGGCAGACCAACCTCACGTTCTCGTGGTAAGTACCCACAACAATAATTTTTAAAAGTCCATTTTACATATTTAGAACAAAAAGCAGAAATGAAAGCAATGTCAACTATTAGGGAAAACCAGCAGAGAGGGGAAAGGGTTATAAGTTCTTTGTACAAGCCCTACATCCTTTTCATCGAAGGAACTGCTCAGAGGAACGCAGGCTACTCTTATAAGAGACAGTTTCACCCTCTCAGCTCAAGGTTATTTTGAAGCACACAAAAATGCACCAGTGGAACACAGCATCGCCTATACTCTGCTTCAAGGAGCAAATGTTCAGCAAGAGGAGCATTCAAACGAAGTGAATGGCTGTCAAGGCAGAAGTTACCTGGGTACCCAAAATAAGAATACCTGCAAGATGCATTTTAGAAAGCAGACCTGGTACTGAGAGACACATTAAGATGCAAGAAGTATTTCAACAACAGCAGTTTACCAGAGCGATCCGTTAGAAGCGTTAGGCAAATTAAAAGAAAGCGGCTTCACAATTAAACATCAGAATTATCGCACTGAATAAAGTCTATATATTAGTACGGAGAATTTAGTTCTGTATCTCTCCTAGAAATTATGCATGTTGATTTTTCCATCTCAAATCTTCTATATTTGTATCCATTCATTCTCCCAGAATAATTGCACCCACCAGAGTGAGGCAAAACATCTTAAAAATTCCTCAAATTTGCCTGTGGGATTTTTTTTGTTGTTGTTTGCCGTTGTTTTGTTTTTAAATATCCTGTTTAAAATTGTTTGCTTACATCGCAACCTTTTCATATTTGGCATTTCTGCCGATACCAACAGGGAAATGAAGAAGAAAGGGCTTTGCTATTAGAGAACGGGGAACGGATGCAGGTCCAATTACTGGCTCTCCTACAGGAGCCCTTTTTGGGGCAAATCAGCTTGACAGGGGTTTTAAAAAGGCTCCATGTTTCAGAAATAGATCAATGACCAAGATAAAACAAATATTGCTAGCAACCTGTAATCAATATTTGTTGTTTATAGGAATGTTACACCTCACCATACATCAGTCCCCAAACTCTGCTTGCAGACTGCATCTTGCTCACACTACCTTCTTGTGGGGATCTGTAGGAGCACCCTTGGCACCAAGATGATCATTTTACCATTACTGTTCATTAATTTGCAGCAATTTCGTGGAAGCTTATGACTTTGAAACTTGTAAACCTATTGCATTTGCTGATACTAGAGTCTTTCTGCAAGCTTACATGGACTTGGAAGGGATGTGCCTTTACTTTTTTATTTCATGAACACCCCTAGAAGGCAAAGCTGAACTCTGCAACCTTTGCACAAGGCTAAGATCCATGTATGAAGATGCCTGAAGTGCAAACTCTTGCTCCTGCTGAGGAGACTCCAAGAGGTGCAATAAAACTGTCCCACATCACCTCAACAGGAGAAACAATATACCCCAACCAAGGAGCCAGTACAGTAACACATGGAAGTCAAGAAATCACCACTCACCTATGGTGATGTGACCTGTTACCTGATGGACAAGGCAAAGACAGCAAAGCTAAAAGAGGAGCAATGAATGCTCTTTGCATCCACCAGAAACACATCAACAGATCTGGGATGCTGGGGGGGGAGCACAGCCTCTTTTCCCATTGCACCCCATGCAACAGATCTTATATTAATCCTTTCCACTTAAGAAAGGAGATGGAAAGGTGCATTTTCACTCCAATGCAGAATTAAAGAGGATGAAGGTTGAAGCTTCAGGCCCTCCTGCACTCTCCATCCCAGTTCCTTCACCTGACTGTAAGATGTCTGGTAAGTGCAAATGTCACATATGCACAGGCTTTTGCTCCAGCCAGTTTCGCCAGATGACATTCCCGTTGTCTGTAGCTCTGGACCAGTGAGCAGTATTTGCTTGGTGAGGCTTTAAAGACATCCCCTGCTGCATAGTCCTATTTACCTTATATTCCGTATGTTTAGACAAGAGTCCTGGCTCCCAACTTGTACATACAACTGGCTCCTTTTAGCCATGGTACATTTAAAGTGATCATTTCATGCTTTCCCAGTGTGTTAGTTCAGCAAACACGGTGTGTTTGTCACTTAGCCACAGCACAAATCGCACCACACTGCTCACGCTCTTTCCTTTCATATGGGGAGATACAAGACTCGCCAGGAACCAACAGACGGTGCTGGGCAGACGAGAGCTGCAGGGACAGGCTGCACCCCAGTCTCTCTGCAGAGCCACAGACTCTCCCTTTGGGATGTCTGAAAAATACTTGTAGCTCCATCACAAAATAAAATAAAAAAGCACTTTAATACTAGCAACTGCATTGGAGAAGGTGGATAGAGAGCCGGATGGGATGCCCTCCCACAACAATTTGTGAGGTTTTAAATATCCCAGTTCAGAGAAACAAAAAAGTCAAAAAATCTCACAATTTCCCCAGAAATAAGAACACCGGGGGAGGAAAAGAGGAAGAGAACGTTTTGTTTCTATTCCTTTTCAGGAATTTCATTTCAGTTCCAACATTTTTTTTAACCTTCAATTAATGCTAGCTATCAAAATGAAGCAGCATTTGGACCTAAAAACATTGAAACTTTGCCATTTAGAAAAGGTCGAACAGTTTTGAAAACATTTTCGTCCAATATTTTTCAGCAAATGAAATTCATCAAACCCAACATTTTCCCACGAAATTGTTCTGTCTCAGACAACTGGCATTTTCTGAAGCACGATGCTTCTCGGGGGATCTCCTTGCCAGCCCAAGGGGGTGGGGTCCTTCCGTTTTGTCACCAGCTAGCCTCTTTGGCAGGCAGCCCATGCCGTACTTTTGGACCTTGGGAAGTCACCCAGGCCCTGTTTTCAGATGATCAAGTCAACTAAAGTCAGACACCAGGCTGGAGTACACACTTCTACAAGGTTCATTCCATACCTCCCATCTCAATGTTATATTTGTGCATTTTGTATCTTGGTTTCCTCACCAAAAATCCACTTACTGAGCAGAGAGGTAAGGAGAGGTCTCTCCTTAGCTTTGAGATACTGTTACTACAGTATAAAGCTCATTTTCCTTTAGCTAGGATCCAAATCCATACCCACCTGGCTGAAGCTGATGCATGCACTAATAGCCCCTGTGCAGAATTACCTGTCTGGAACAACCATTCTGACCTAAAACTACAGCTGCCTTTTCTATCTTCTTTGGAAGATCTTAAATCCAAAGGCTGTCTTCTACTCACCCACGTAAGTTTAGCCCTCTTAAGAGGCCACATTTTACTGTGGAGTAAGGATACGCTCCCAGAGAACGTGCTCATTTTGCATCTGAGCCCTGAAAGCTATCCTGAGGAGCAGGGTTCCTGCTGCCCGTGAGCATACCATGAGCCCACAAACCCGCAAATCCCCAACACCTGCTTACTCTTGGATGGGATTTAATGACAAATGACTGTGCACAGGGAAGCTGTACAGCAAGGACTTCCCAGGGGGTAGGCACGATGCGCAACAGGGATGCAACCATCTTCTCAGCTGCAGAAGGCACTTCCATGGGTTGTGAGCGGAGCTTTATAGAGCCTGGCACACAGTTGCTTCTGCTCTGACTCCATGCTAAGAGATGTCTGGCTCACATTCAACTTCATCTTTGCACAGGCAGACAAGCTCAGGTTTGTCTACGCTCATCTGTGTAGACATGAGTAACATGCTGGGGCCAAAGTCACAATCTGGTCCGTAAAGAGAGTCTCCAGCAGAGCAGAGCAAACCACATCAATTAAAGGAGAAGAGACTGAAGCCTTCACCGGGAACTTACAGGGGGCTGAGTCAACAGGAATGCAGACATACACCTGCGCTGCCAGTGTTGGCTGACATGGGAAGCAGGAATATCACCAAACAGCAGCCACAGGATTATGCAGGATTGTTAAAAACAAAACACAAAAATCCCATATTCTTTTTTCTATATACACTGTCTCTCCCCAACCCTACCCATTCTGAAAACCAGAGCAGTACTGAAGGAGCACCTCCATATTTCAATAGAAACTAAACAACACCCCCTTCCCTCCCTCGGAAACTCTCAAGATCTGGGCCTGCAAATTCAACTCTCTACACCTGTCACTCTGTAATACAATCTTTTACAAAAAATACTCTTACAAACATGGCCCCAAGGAGCTATTACAAGGGAGCAGGACTGTGAACTTGCAGGGTCATCACCTACTCATTGATACACAGACCCACAGCACCGTCCTCAATTAAAGAAGCATTGAGTTAAGTCTCATTCTCCAGCTCCGGAGCCTTCTTGCCAGACATCTACAAAAGAGCTGGCTGTTGAAGGCTTTTGGACGTGCCATTCACCACTGCCTGTAGGTGGGAAAAGTGTTGTGCAAGGAAGGTTTTCATCAAGGACCTGTTTCCAGTAAATCCAGCTCTAGCACAGAATGCCAGAGGGATTTCTCTCACAAACAAAATGCTGCCGGACTCCTCACAGTGCTCCAGCCAGCGAGCTGAAAAGGGTCATGGCACAGTGCCCTCCCTTACAGTACCACCACGGCGGCCTCAGCTCCGAGGGAGAGGCAATCAAGCATACATATTTTTCTTTTAACCTGGAAAGATGGTAAAAGCCAGCGCTGTGGTAACCCAGTTCGATGGGAGCCAGGGCAGCATATGGAAGCTGGAGAATCCAGACAACGCTAAGGTCACCTCTGTTTCCTTCAACAAAAACCTAAACAAGCCCCTCAAGGCCCCCAAAACCCAGAACTGAGTGCACAGGTTGTATCATCACCACTCTGTGCTTCAGCTGGATGGTTCATGTTACTGAGTGAACAACTGCTGCATCTAGTAGGGGACAACGTGTGATTTTCCTGCAGCAGCATAAAACAATTCTTCTATGACTTGAAAACCCCCATCTTAGTGATTTTTCAAGTTTCCAAGTCCTCCTTCAAGAGAAACCCATTTCTCAAAGCTGTCTAAACTATGCAAGGGACCAAAAGGGACATTGAGCCACAATCCCACTTCAGAGACTGGGTTTTTTTCTGCTCACATATTCTCTGCAGAAATAATATTTCCCATCTTTCTATCTGAGTCCTCAGGAAGCTCCTGAATAGTCAAGGTGGAGAGAGTCAAGGCCTTCTTGTAACACGAATACAGCAGAAGCAATCAAACAGCTTAGTGGGTTTTCCACTGAAGCGAGAGCAGCTTAAACATTTTTCAGTTAAAAATACATATGGCAAATGTTTATCTATAGTTTCAGTTTCTTGAATGCTTCTAACAGTCTAGGTTTTTAAGCAGCACAGAACAATGCCCCTAATCTAAACTGCAGGTTGGATTTAGGGGAAAAAATAATAAGTTTTTTCCAATATGAAGGGTGGCCAGAGCTCCATTTCCAAAACCTGTGTTTCTACCAATGACAACCAGTAGTGGCTGGCCCTCCTGTACACCTGATCTGTCGCATGCTGGTGTTCTACCACTCCTGAACCTTTACTAGCCATCTTGAAGAGGTGCACGAGAGTTACCCAGTCCCAGTTCTTCCTTACGTGCTTATTTTCACAAGATATATGGAGCACGGGTACAAGCAAGAGCCAGTTACTTCCCACCCCGCTTCCCCTATGACCAAATGTGCTGTTTTGGGTTATGTTTCTGCCTCGGCAAAGCTAAGTGTAACCCTTTTCCTGAGTGCAGCAAGTCCATGAGGAGGCAGAGCTGCATCAGGTCTGCAGCATGGGGATGCTGGCCACACGGTGGGTAGAACTGGGCCGGCCTGACACTGCTTGACTCTGGCCAAGGCGATTGGCCTTGGTTTGCTCACAAACCACAGGTGGAAGGGGGAGGCAGTAAGAGAAGAGGGGAAAGAATTAATTTGGAAGAGCTCCTGGATCCTGCATCTGCACCTTATGCTTGACAGGATGGGGTTGGACAGAGAGAATGACTATGTTTATTCAGCACATTTACACAGAGACGCTCTCTTTCTGGGAAACATTCAATGTGTGATGCCACCCAAAAGTACCTGGCACCTGGAGACCTGCTAGGCTGGGCTGAAGTTCAGCTGCTCCTATGCCAGGTGGACACCAGTGTTTGTATAGGTGGTACTGGCCAATTGCCTGGCACAAAGACACTGCAGATAGAGATGATTTATTTCTCTTCAGTCTCACCCCATTTTGCTACTGCTGTGCCATGTTTCCCTCCCAACCTGCTCAGGTAAGGAAGGTGAAAGGAAACTGTTTGAATCCAAGAAAAGAGTTAAGTCTGTGGCAAAATTAAATTTTATTAATTCTACTAAAGAATTATGCTGTCTTCCCCCCCTCTCCCTGGCCAAACTTGCCTTCCTGGGAGGAATTCTGGGCAAGTCTTTGGCTTGGTTGTTTTTTGCAAATTCACACCTGAAGCCTACTGCAAAAAAGGGTGATTTCCTGTTCTGAGATGCAAAATATCAGGTAACCACTTTGCTTTGACCCTCACATACACAAGGGACACCAGAGCAGACAACATCCAAACAGCTTTGTAAAACCAGCAGAGCCTCAGACAGGGCAGGGATGTTGTGACACTAACAGCATTTTCCTCAAGCCTGCTTTACCCTTGGGACCTCAGACAAGTCTCATTCCTTGCAAACATCAAGGTATGCCAGTGTAAACTGTTTGCTGAGGAGGTAAGAGCCTCCATTCAAGGAGGTGTTACTGCTGGGGAGCTGAAAAAAAAGTGACATCCATTGAAGTCTTGCTTCTCCTCCAATACTCATTCCTTGGAGTTGAATTTAGCTCTGCTACACTAAAAAGACACCCAGCAATCAGGGTGAGGAGCGCTCAGGTTGAAGGGCAAAGTCAGCTTTGGGTGGAGGGCAACTGGGAGACAATCAGATGAACGTTAAGAACAGATTCATCATCTTGGACATCCCCTTGTTACACATCCCTCCACCAAGCACAATTGGTCTTGGAAACCAGGAAGCAGTGAAAGGATGAAGGCAGTGGCACAGGGCCAGCTGCAGCCTCCAGACATAGAAAGATGGCATGGCCTGAGCCACCTACTCAAAAGTAGCATCTGCTGGTTTAAGGTGTCTACGGCTCGTCTAATACATCAACCTTGTGCCACTTCATTGTACCAGCTGCTCTGGTACTGAACCACACTGATGGTTTCTGTGCCTTGGATCCTGGACCAAACAAGGGACAGACCCACGTGGCTCCACTCCTTTGCCAAGTTCACCTCAGAACCTATGTCACAAATGTCACACCCAAACCGAGATGCAGTCACTGCATCAAGGCCCCTGAAAACTCCAAGCTTGTGTACTCATCAGAAGTTCATAAAAAAAAAAAAAAAAAAACCACCACAGTTTACATATATTTTACAGAGTACAAAAGAGAATGCTCCTTCCCAAACGGTAGGAGGAGGTTTTCCTGTATACAAACTATTCCCAGGAAGTTACAGATTTCCTGGAAGAAACCCTACAGCTCAAAATCAGTATGTGCAGAACAGCCTCCACACAAGCACACATTACGGAGCGCTGCAGGCAGCAAACACCCCGGCCCAGCAGGGAGATGGAAGCCTGGTGACCAAAACGCTTGTCCAGCTCTGCTCCTTGAAAGTAGAACAACTTTGACAAGCCTTTGGTCTCTGTCTCTTCATCAGTTAAAAGCTGGTCTGGACCAGGCTGAATCAGACAGATTGGGGAGGTGGAATTGCCACATCTGTTCTTAGAGGCAGCCAAGGCAGAAGTCAAAAGGCTTCTGGCCCCACGGCTGTGTTTTATTAGAGCACTAAAAGGGTACAAACAGGACAAGATAACTCTAAATAGAGAGGAGGCAGGCATGCCATGCGAAACAAATTAAATCAAAAGCTCAAAAGTAAATCTCTCTCCTACTGTCTAATCCCTCCCAGGGTAAATGCTGCTCTCCACTTTATTCCCGCAACTTTTGGTGAGCTCCCGAGCTACACAAACCCCACAGTCTTTTCTAGGAAAGGCTCTTCATCCATCCTCTCTGCAACTTGGTGGCTGATCTACACCCCACAGCCAAGAGGTTCTTCAGTGTTCAGAAGGCTGCAGGTTCATATTTTGGCTCCTGCACTCCTGCCTGGTGCCCCACACTCTCGGGCAGCCCAGCATCCACCGACATTCCTGGGAAAGCAGCAGTCTAGGGCTGAGTGCAGTCAGGAGCATATAAACAAGTGTGCTCTCATCCCAGACCCACTGGCTACACCAGTCCTGGAGCATTTATTTTTTTTATTACCAGCTAGCAACAACACGAGTCAGGACTGGGCAGCAGGCAGGTCTAGACCTGGGTGCACCAGCACGCTTCACACCTCTCCTTCTGCTTTACCGCTGCTGCCCTGAGCCCTCCCTGCACCACACGCCAGTCACCTCTCCCTGAGCAGCAGAAACACCCCTTAAGCATTGGAGGGGTGAGCTCGTTCACATTCTGTAGAATTTGGAGGATAAAAAGGATTTGGGATGGGACAGGGCTTTTTCCCATTCTCGGAGCTGTGAGACACAGCTGGGCTCCAGGATTGTAGCACCACGGCTTCGGCCTATTGTCCTACGCAGCCATGTTACTTAAGGAAGCTCCCGACTTAGTCGGCGAGTGATGCCAGGGTACAGTCTGGCAGGAGTTTCCCCGAGGAGGTTTCTCAGTGCTGAATCACTGAGGTCTAATCCAGCTATGGGAACAGACCAGTTTCAGCAATCTCCCAGTTGAACATTTTGGGAGGGGGAGGCATTTTGGAATGGGACAGAAACATTCTTGTTTTAGAAAGTTGGAGTACCTTATGTGCCTTTTCTGCTGGTGCTGACCAGTATGGGGTTTTTGTCAATTACCAGGCAACACGAAACTACAGTAACTACAGTATAACTCATTCCAGTTTGGTAGGAAAATACTGAAAACAAATATTGAAAAAAATCTTACAGCATGAGAAAACTTCCTCTTCCCTTCAAATCCACCCCTTTGATCCAGAAAGGAAGATGAGACCGCATGAACATTTGTAATTGACCTGACTCTTTCCAGCAAAACCAGAAGTTTCAGAAGTACCTACAGTCACTTGCTGAACCATGAAATGACAGAGGAGAGAAGGAAGAGTATCAAAGTAGGGAAATAAAGCTTTGGATTTGCTAAGCAGCTGCTTATGTTGTTTAAGTCCATATCTAACTTGGCTGCTCCCAGACCAAGTGGTTACATTCTGGGTTGAAGCAGAGATGCTGGGTCAGAGTACAGTCGAAGATTTGATCTCTTTGAGCAATTTGCTGGTGGCACGTGTTAGAATAAGGGAACAGCCTCGGGGCTGCTCTACCTTGGTGCGGTTGCTGTGGTCTTGACTGAGGGATTAGGACAATACAAAGCTGAGCGTCAACCCAACACAGGCAGCGTTCAAGGAGAAGCAATTCCAGTCTGCGTCATCAGCTGGAGGAACAATGGTGCAACAGCCTCTCCCCACACTTCTCTCTGCAGGGCAGATAAAGCCAGCTTTAAAAATTCCCACAGGAGGTTTAATGGCCTTGTTACACTGGAGAGTCTGGCTTTTGTGGCTGCAATTTCCAAACAGGTCCAGCCTTCACCAGCAGCAGCTGACTTCTGAAGGAGTTCAGTGCACTGCATAGAAGGATATAAGAACAAGGAGCAAAAGAGGTAGCTGTAGGAAGAGAAGGAGAGTGGAAGGGAAAGAGAGAGACCACTAAAGCAGCTCAACTTTTCTCAAGTTATAATGAGGGTAGAACTCAGAAATGGAGCATGAAGGAATCTGAAAATCAATACAGATGGAAGAAAGGATGCTTCTGCCATTAAGATCTAGGGCAGAGTCCTGTTTCTGTGCCAGAGAGTCCCTCTACGCTCTGGGCTATTATTATTACTTTCACCTCTGCTTCCTCCACAAATCATCTAGCTATGCCCCTGTCTTGCTGGGCTGAGACTCCATCCCAGTGCAAACCAGAGAGGCTGTGGCATTGCAAGGGAGTGGGTACTAAGACACCAAACACATCCAGGATGCACTGCAGGTAGTGTCACCCTGCAGAAACCATTTGACTGTGATTTCTGACCCACTACACATTTGGCTGTCCAGCAAAACTTCTGACTGGGAAAGTAAATCTGGATAGCCTGAATGGATGGTAACTTCACACCAGGCTCTTGTAAAGATACAGGAAATTCAACGCCAGCAGCGGGCCTGGAAGGTTCAACTGGAACATGATACTTTGGTGTGATGGTTATCTAGAGCTACCTCCACCAGGGAGAACCTTCAAAGGACATTGTGCCCTTTCTGGCCCACAGCTGTCATATACTGAGCCTCCTTCACCTCTGTTAGCATGGGTATTTCAGAGACCAACAGCCTTGCAGATTTGTACCTGCCCGTGGGAGGCAATTCTTTCTACTAGTGTGAACAATTTAAACTCCCAAGGAAGCATTGGAATGACAACTCGGGTACTTTTCTGACCCTTTCTCAGAGCTGCTGATGGAATTACTTCAATTTATACCAGCTATGGAATTACCCCCAAATATTTATGTTAGACACAAAAGGAAAAAAGTACTAGAGAGACTCTCCTCTTTAAGAAGAAAATACGCATTCAAAGTTCTGTGCTCAAAGCAACAAAGGTGGTTGAGTCCTGCCAATCCCCTAAAAAGAAAGCTAGCAGATTTTCCCATTTTTTATGGGAACAATAAAGGTCAGCAAGCTATGGAAAAGTCCCCAGGTGGTGAGGGTCAAGGGAAGGTGTTTCTCAGCAGGGACGTCAAAACAACTCAAGTTTCTATTTGTTGGCCTGTTTTAAACAGCTTACTTCTGCATAAGATCAGTAAGTAAAAAACAGCCTCCACCATCCCATAAATTGCAATAAGCTAATTAAGTCATAATATTTGTAATTCAACAATGTATGCGAAGGGAGACATTAATGAATTTTACATAACAAGCAACCAAAGAACATTACTTGTCTGATAGCCTCAGAAATTCATTAAATAGTCCTTTAAGAGACATGATTCAAGTGTGGAGCAATAAAATGATAACAAAACCTATTAAGGAGCCTGTTTAATTAAGCTCACTGGCAAATCTGACACTCAGACCAAGGTGTTTGTGCTAAGACAAATAAAGTCTTTCTTTTGCAGCACAGCCAAGGAGACTGTAGTCAAATCTATTCTTAAAACACAAAGATAACTCTGTGACTAAGCAGCCAAATACCACACTGTGGAAAATCTATACAAGCGCTAAGGGAATTGCGCATCTTTTCTGTAAAGGCCTAAATGAGATTTGCATGTGCTCCCGAGACAGCTGACTGACACAGTTTGACTCAGAGTCATGCCAGAGATGTCTGCTACATCGCACAGGAGGATGGAAATAGCTCATGCTGGGCTGCTCAAGTCTAGAAACCTGCTCCTGAGGAACTTGTAAAACACCAGCAAGCCCCCCGAGGAGTGGCATGGGCCAAGCAGAGTGGTCCTTGCACTGTGCAAAAGCGGCTGAGAAGCAGCCAGTGTCTCCCTAGGGCACATGGTAGCCCTCCTCTGCATCTTTGTTTTCTCTCCTGCTTTTTGTGCATGAACTGCAACACACTGGAACACTGCGCAATATGTGAGATTTATCATTTTGAGAGCAATAAACATGCTAAGGGTGGCTTGTACATGTATCTATTATACAGCGATGCCTGTGAGGAACAAGCTGCCTCGCAGTATGGTGCACCCATTGCTCACTCCCTCAGCCACAATAGGGACAAAACTCTACATACGTTCCAGTCAAACCACCCACGTTCCCCACATGCTCTGCAAAAAACAAAATACCATTTTACATTCTTCACCAGAAACATTTCTCTTCCTGTCCTGCCCTTCTCCTGCTGCTTCTTTTTGCTGTTGATAAATTACTTACAGCACACACAGCTTAGTTAAAAGCTACTGCTTAATCATCATCTCACCAGTACTTTGGGGATGTTTTATCACAACTGACCCACCAACACTTGTCTATACAATATCAGAACACACTGTATTTTATCATTGAAACAAGCCAGCTGAGCAACTCAAAAAAACCAAGGAAGTTCAATTAAAAGCAGTCTCATCCCACCTCCTGCCTATGGGCAAAAAGAGCCAGCCGTCTGTCAGCTGAATCAACTTGTGTTGGAGATAGCTTCCAAACAAGCAAATGAGGGACTACAAACTCTCCTCCTGCTGTTGAGCTTCCTGACCAACACCTTCTTTGGCTGCAGGGTTCTCACACAGGTTTAACAGTGCTATAAGCAGACCCCAGCAGCAAACAGCCTGTGCTTCTCTCCTACCTGGCCCTGTTCTAGTGCTTCTGGACTTTAGCACTGTGAGACTCAGACTCCTGAGTTTGCAATTCCACTGCAGACCTGGGCAGCCACCTCTTATCATCCTCTACCATCCTGGTTTCTTTGTAGCCAGCACTTTACAAGGGGAGAGGACCAGAGACCACCTGCAGAAATAACTCATTTCCCTTTCTCAAAACTTCTCCACAGGGCAGCAGTTTTCTCAGCTCTTAATTTCTGCATTTGGAAAACTCCAGCTCCCTTACAGCTTATTCAGCTGACCCCTGTGCCTCCAGGGTTTTTTTCACAATCCTACAGACCTGTGCATCCTGTGAGCAAATAGCCACCCAAATAACTTATGAGTTAGGATCTGCCCACTAGTGATGTGTTTGGGCAGGGGCTTGCACCGTATTCCCTGCTACCACACAGCCCACCTCTCCCCCAGCAACATCCAACACTGCTCTCTTCAAGCCTGTGTACACAAGCTGGAATTGTAGAGTTTCCTGAAGCACTTCAAACATAATCATGGTTGGAGAAACTCTAATCTTGCATTAACCTGGGGAAGCACTCAGGAACAGCAGACCATTTGAACAACCAGGGCAAGAAGCCTCAAGACAAGCACCAAAGAGACGGAATTGCATGTGGGGAAGGGCTGAGAACTGGATGGGAAGGTAGAGCTCTTTCCCCAGATACACATAAGATAACCAGTCAATAAAATTCAGATCACTTGTCTGCTCACAGTCACCTTTAACTCTGGAGCTTTCAGGGTGATGCTGCTTCCAGACAGCACCCAGCACATCACATGCCTTGAGGCAGATCTCAACTCATTACTCACAGAGCTCTCAGTAAAAACACTCTTCCTTGAAACAAGCCTTCACAGTTTGGCCCCAGCCTTTAAACACACACAGACCCACAGATTCACTGTTTAGGGTCTGTCAGTCTCTGAGACTGAAGGAAAATAAAAATAGTAGAAACCTACCACACATATGAGAGGTCAGGCATGTTCTCCCATCTCTCCCCTTCTCACACTTACAAAGTGACTGAGCTTCCCAGAGCAAAGAAAATCCAAATCTGTTCAACCGGTGCAGCTCCAACTTTATTTCAGAGAGACCTTCTTCCCCAGCCTGACTTGATCCAAGTTCTACCTCTCCTCCTCAAACCACCAAATCAAAGGTAACGGTTACCACCTGCCACAGCAATTAGTGGATCCCACAGCTGACATAGATGAGTCAACCCACCACGACCCTGGTGACCCTGCCTTACACAAGGTGGCTGAGGCCACAAAATCCTCTATATGGTATGCCAGGCTTTATTGCAAGCACAACTTTATGGTTACTTCTATGTTGTTCTGCAACAGAGCAGAAACAAAGAGGAGGGGTGGAAAGTTTGAATACAGTGGTGCTGACAGAATCACTGCATTTCAAATGCCTTTATAAGTAGTTATTTACAAAGCTATGGGCTCCAAGTATCCTATTCGTAGACATTTTAGACAACCCTATTTAGATGTACCTGCGTCTAGGGTCACTACACAGGAGAGGAGGGAAAGCCTGACCCCCCCTATCATTACTGAAAGCATGCAGATCTCTCCTAGCATCTACAGCCGAGACCAAAAGCTGGACACTGGTGGGCAATTCCTGGCTGGGCAAGAGATGAAGATGTCTCCCCAAGCTTTTGCACCCATGGCTATGCTTGTCTTGTCCCCATCTTCCTGGCCGCTGGGCTGGCAAAGCCAGGCATAGTCATTGCTCAGGCTCACATCTCTTAGGCCATCCGTTGTCACTGCTTCTCCCCTGACACTGTTCTGAAAGGATGGCAGTGTTCTGTGCAATGGCTTTGAAAACTAGAGTGCAGGTGCAGCCTGTAAGGAATGCCATATTGACCCCACTCAACTGGGGAGTAAAATGCTTTAAAAGAGCCAGGCAGAAAAGCCCGGGTGAGGTTACCCTAGGAGCCTAGGCAAACTTGTCTTTCCCAAGCATTAGTTGGCATCTGTCTTGAACCCAGCATTTGAAGGGCTCCTACAATGATTCTGGTCTTCATTTCAGTATAGTTCTTTCATCAGGTAAGTCATCAAAAAGTCCTGAAAGTCCTAAGGATTCCCTAGTAATAGCTCACTGTGTTATCAGAACTCTCCATCTTCTCATCACCCACAGTGGTGCAAAGTTAATTGAATAATTAAAGCAATTCAAATTGCCCACAGCTTGTTCCTATCTCTGCCTTCAATTTCCTCCTTCAAGGGCTGATAGAGAAATGTCTCGCCTGTCTCCTGGTACCAAACTTCAGGCAAAGAAGGAATTTTCCCTAGAAGATGTTGTCCAGGGCAGCTGCACTTCACCCTTTCCTCTGCAGCGTGCAAGTCCTGGGCTTCCCAGGACAGTGGGAAGGATTTTTCCCCCAGCACTCCTAGCCACGGGTGCTCTGCTTTTCTCCTGCTCTCTTTTGTCTTGCAGATTGATCTTTCAGACTTTAGGGTAACTTAAGGGCAGCTCAAAATGAAGTATTTTCTTCCCCTTACACGGTCACCTTTCCCTCACATGACAACCGCTGGTTTCACTAAGAGCACAGGTCTATCCAAGTGTGATTACGCTGCAAGCCCCTGCTTGGCAAAATACATTTTGGAAACCAAGATTTACAAATTCTGATGGTTTTCCTCACTTGAATCTCAGGGAGAAAAAAAAATCATTCACCTACTGATGACCGAGGGACAGAAAAGCAGCTTTGGAGACAATCAGGCTCCAGGTGTTGGACGTTTTCAAGAGCCACTGTCCCAAGCTCATGGGAGTTGGAGTTTAAACAGCTTCCCCTGAAACTCTGTTAACATAATTCAACAGTACAATTAGCTCCGAGTGTGTCGTCATCAGTGATGCACTCAACAATGCTTTTGAGTTATTTGTGGCATATTTATAAATGTCAAGCTCTTGTACAGTTTTAGGGCTAAGCAGCCTTCTTAAGGCAACGAAAAATTTAGCAACTAGCTGCTTTGTTTTTGTAGCTAGAGATAGGCTGACGTGCAACGCAGCAACACCTTGTGTGTTTAACACCTCCCATCATCTAGAAGCCCAGCTCTGGCAAAAAGGCAACTGTAGTTTTCAATTTGAACAGTGTCAGCATTACAATACTTACTACATTACAATACATACTACATTACAAAAATTACTTTCTACACATTCATTAAGTAAGAAACAGCAAAAAGCCACTCCAGAATATGTGCACTTGTGTGTTTCTGGTTAACTGAATCCGACACAGCTGCTTGGGCTTCAAAGGTGAAAACATATTTGGTTCTCAGAGCAAGTACCTCTTTGGCAAAGACCAAAGACATCTACGCTGCCACCGTGATCAAGTAATGCCAGTTTCACTGGACACACAGGCCTAGGCTGGTTTATCGCAGGACTGGATAGAGTCTTCTAGGGACTGGGTAGAGCTGCTTCTGAGGGCACGATGGCAATGGAACATCTCAGAACAGAGGGAAAAGATAAAAAGTGATACACAAAAGTAATACCATTCTGATAAAAGCTATTGGGCAGAAAAACCCTGACCTGAACAATTTGCATTCCAAACCACCCTTTCTAGAGGGGAAGCTGAGAGCTCAGAGATCTCCAGCAGTCTGGAAAGGGATGAAGTTGTCTTCAGAGGTAAGTCTTGCACAACAAATTACTACGTGATGATGGATGAAAGACATTAGTCTCCCTGTTCACGATTTTGACCCGTGTGGAGCAAACATCCAAACAGGCAGTACAGCTTTAAGAGTTGAAAACCACAACATCATACTTCCCCAAACTCTTGATGAAAAGAAAACAAATGCATTGAAAAAGAATGCGGGGGAATTTTGACATGGCATCCTTTTTTTCAAAGGCTGGTGAACAGATAAGACAGCTTTGCTCTTTCACAATAACCAAATGCTGCTCTTTCCCCATAAGCCCTTAGAAACAGGGTTTCTTGCCACTGGTAAGTCTCTTCCCTATTTGTGTTTTTCTGACCCTGTTTTCCATGCCCCCACAATGATATTTCATTGGGAAAATACTCGATAGGCTGCTAAAGAACAGAGGGTGCCTCTCCAGGACCAAAAGCGCCAAGTGTAATCCTCAAGACATTTTGTCCATTTTCCCCTGCAGCAAAACTTCAGCCCATTTTTCTCTCCTTGTTTAACCAAAAACAATCGATTGAGATCTCTCTTTCTCCTGTGGGTGATGGTTTGGGAACCTGATTTCCATTTCAATAGTTCCCGTGGACTTAAGCAATGCCAAAAGGGAGCATTTCAATAGTCTACTCATCCCTTCAACAGGTATAAATTTCTCGTGAGACAGAGGGAAATAAAGGATTAATAGCTCTATTAGCACATCTTGTTCAGCATCACAGGATACTACAGTTCCTCCCCACCCAGAAGGAACTAGAGAAATGAATTACTATGAAACATTTTCTATTTTATGAAAGATCATTTTTCTCAGGAAAAAAAAAAGGAAGTTTGCAGATTGAAGTTTTCTTCTGCAAAATTCAACGGTTTTGAAAAATGCAATTTTTTACACCAAGAGAACTGTCAAATTCATAATCTGTCATCCCTTTTTTTCACAATCTCTTATCAATCAGTACATCCTGAGGTGTCAGCTCAGCTTCCAGGTGTCCAAAAATACAGAATTTTCTTAACATTAATGAGACTGTCCCATGCAGGAGGAAACTCTGGTTGGGATGTGAGTGACTACTTCTGCCAACGCTCAACTCTGAAGGACTGACTATCTACTCGCATGTGACCTTTTTACAGGAGAGAACCAGCAGCAGTGTGCCTGATGGGTTTTGGCTTTGGGATGATAAGTTTAAAACGTTCAAGAGGATCAATCCATTGTAATTATTTTTCATTAAGTGACTGATGAGGAAGACAGAAACAAATACAATTTTCTGATCATATGTCTGGTTCTGATTCAAGGTGAACGTCTCAAAGCAGCAGCCCTTAGACAATATTTGCCTTCTTTTAGATAACAAGTCACAGCTCCTTCTCTCCAGCAATCACCTGGGCTGTTCAGTTGTTGCATTTGCTGCATATTGACAGGCCTCAGCTTTCCATTTTGTCAGGAGTGTTTCTGAATCTATTCACCCCACGGGTCCTTGGTATATAACTACGCAAGAGCTTCAGAAATCACCTTGAAAGGCTGAGCTGCTGAGTTTTCTCTCAAGTATTTCTTGGTGATGGGGTGAAAAAGTTAAGTACACAGACCACAGTAAGAAGGTTCTTCTCACTGCCTCTCAGCTATCTGCTTCTCCCACCTCAATAACACTGCAAGCTTTATGTTCACTACAGGGGTTGGAGAGCAGAAGAGATGGGAGCCATGAGCAAGGGAACACTTAGCTTCCTACTCAGGATCAACCAAATGATGGCAGACAGCGATTTACACACTTTACTTGTGTCTCGGGTTCACAGATGAGACGTGCTTGCCTCTCACATGCTCAGGTTACTTCAAGGGCCAAATGCCACATACGACTCACCTCCTAGGGATAATGGAAGAAGTGCAGATGTTTCTGGATACTGACCCTTTGGCCTCTGGTGTAAGCTTTTAGTAAATCCTTTGATAATGAGCTGATAAATAATAGGTCACTCCAGCAGAAGACAAGCTGATCCAGCTGTCTGAAGAAGCCAGGAGAAGGTCAGTGGAAAAGCCGACAACATATCTTATAGATAAGAACAGAGATCAACCAGCCATTCAGTTTCTGTGGAGCAGCAGGTTTCAACCCCGAGTTCATATCTCATCATGATGAAGACTAAAGTTTCATTCCCATTATCAATCTTAACATTATTCCTGATGCATTTTTTCCATACTCCAAGGTATTTGCCGCCGATTCTATTCCTACCAATGTTCTGAGGGAGCCACCACTCTTACATATTCTGGGCTGGAGCCAGATCCCCCATGTGAGTGCTGATTGCTCCTATGAAAAACAAGGATCCTGTAAAGCAACCACGTGCACACTGAGCTAACTTCTGTGTTTCACTCTGCAGTACTGGCAGAAGCAGACTTCACCTTCTGTCAGACAGCAAAGAGAATCAGCCACTGGCCCTCTCCTTTCTCTAGCACTGACCAGAAGAAGGGGAGCGGCAAAGCACCAGTGTCAGCAATATTGGAAGGAAGACTGTATCCATTCAGTTAAGAGACGAGAATCATTCCTCCAGTTGCACCTTCCAGCTAGAGAGTAAACTTACCTGGAGCACACTTTGGAAAAGCTTGATTGTCACTTCTCAGCTGCAGCATTTTGCAACATCTGCTATATTTTTTGTGGTTAAGCTTCCTAGGGGTGTAAAATTGCTTTTCCTTATTCACCTTTCTCTTAAACCTCCAGCATTTCACAGTATGCAGAAACGTGATTGCCATCTTAAAGCAAATCCCTCAGTTCAGAGCAATCCTTAGCCAGTAATGACAATATTTTTCAAAAAGGAAGAGCAGCAAAGGATAGCCATGCATAACTTTCTGCAGCTCATTTTGGAGGACAGCTACCTGTTACAATTTTCCATAACAGATCCAGGCTTGTAGCTAAGAACTGCTGTCTGAAGTTCAGGACACAAAAGTCTGCAGGTCAAGCCACACACGCTGACTCAAATAGCAAGTTACTTCTACTAATTGTCTGCTTCACAACTACATGAAAAGAGACAAAAGAGTTTGCTGAGGCTCACACAAATTCAGTAGAAGAGAAGAATCCTACTCCTCACATTCTGATTACAGTTTACCCCAGGAACAGAACAGGTATCAGGCTAATAGCATCATGCAGAATCAAATAAGTAAGAAAATAACTGCTTATGGCCACTGCAAAGCTGCTAATTCCCAGGTCCCCTCCCAACGAACACGTTATTATCATGCATCCGTGATGCATGGAAGGAAGCATCCACCATAAGTAGCATATTGAAGACAGAATTAGTTGAACACGTAGCTACTTTTAATTTATGAAATGGGTGAATATACTGAAGGGTAAACAGCATGGGTCGAGGGATGTCTAATACAAAAGTAGCAGTCTTTCAACGTCAGACCCACTGGGAATATAAGATTTGCCATAAAACCTTTTTGCATCTGAATCCTGTCTTTTACAGAAGCCAGAATAAGTGTTTGAGGGAAAGCATCCTCATCCCACAGATCTTCCAGTGAGGTGGGAGGTAGGATTATGCAGAAATCCCTCCTAGGTGTTGCAGGTGACGGGCAGCTTGAGGTCACCATCACTCTAGATCAACACATGTAAAATCTAGCTCTCCGCTGTCTCCTTGTGAGACCCCAGCATAGAGGATACTCTCTTTGGTCAATCTGAAAGCAAACCGGCTCAGTCCTGGATGGACAGATCTGCAAACTGGTGTGCAGATAAATTTGGCAAATCAGCATTACGTTAAAAAAAGTACCCTAAAGATGTTTTTGAGTCATGATAATTTAAGCAGCTCCTGGGTGGTAATCTACATTTGCCTCAAAATAGAATAAAAAATGTGAGTGGAAGCAAGAGATTGTTACTGCAGGCAGCACTCCCCCAAGAAGCATTGTTTATCTAGAGCTGATTCATGATTTTCAGAGGGAACCACATACCCACCCATACGCTGAAGAGGAACAGGAGAAATGGGTTCACCTAGAGCAACATCCACTTCAGAGCAGAGTTTCCTCAAAAGGCCAACACCTGCTGTAGTGGCTCAGGACAGCCTAGCAAAGGAGAACATCGTATCTGAGTGGTTGTTAACTATTTGAAAAGAAACGCATATTCTTGATTTCAGTTAGCAGGTGACATCTTGTACATGCAAGAGCTCTATATACATGTTACCACATCAATTCAGAGGTGACAGGGAGCTTCGGATCCACCTTGACCTGGTAGTACATACGCAAGTTAATACTAAGAACCCATCTTTTCCCCCTGTGATGACACTGTGGATAGTCCAGGCTGTAGGAACATGTGTTGGCAGAGGATCTCTGCAGTGCCTGAACAGCTGGAAATATTTACCCAACACCAGGCCAGCTCCAATGCAGTCCCCACCTGAGAAGCCCAAACTTAGATAAGCTAGGGATAATTTTAAGATCTTATTTACAATCAGATCAGGGTTGCGTTACTTTACATTTTACTTGGGCAGAAGAGAGGCAGTAATAATATAGAAGAGATTTAAGACCTTAAAAGGAAGAAATTACTCGATAAAGTGCAAGAAAAAAGCAAACTAAATTTAGGAGCAGGAACACACTCTGGTTTTACAATAATTAAGAGTCACACAACACCCATTATCTGGGTAAGTGAATTATGTTTCACAAGGGATCACAGGAAAATTTTCATCAGCTTTGATTCAAGTTGTTCAACATTTCCCCAGTTCCAGACTTCCAGTTTAATCCAGTCCCAAATCTCAAGCAACACAACAGCCCTCTTCTGTGACTTTGCGTGGGAAAAACACAATTGTCTCTATTTTCTGCAACAATAAGATTCTTCAGCCTCGATTTGTCTCCACAATAGTCAGAAAAGCTTCAGAGGAACATGGTGTGAATTCTTACTCTGACAAGGACCTGTGCCTTCTGAGCTGCACGTAGTATATCCAATAAAACTCCTCTGCGGCTACAGCATGCAAACACAACAGGGGCTGCTGGATCACCCAAATCCTTTCATTTGGGAAGAAACAAGAGAACAGAGGCTCCCAGTGACAACATAGTTAGCCCACTTTACCCTTCAGTGACAAACGGGGATTTCCAAAAGGCCACGGACGTCTCCCAGCCATCCCCAGAACATGCCTTACGCTCTGCCCGCTGAGGTGCACAGTGCATGTGGGAGGATTTTGCTGTAAATCTCTGAAGGTAACCAAGAACTTGCAACCTCCAATATCTGCAATCACAGGTGAAGTTAGGAACCTCACAGAAAAGAGGAAAAATGCATTTTATTTGCCATCAGTTTGAGACAAGCTTAACAAGGAAAGAGAGAGGAGCAGGAGGGATTTAGTACAAAACAGTGCTGAATTAAGAGTACACATCACAGGTGAGAACAGGTTTCTTGCACTGCAAGCCCCATGCAGACCTCTTTGGGAGGGACAGTCCCCTCTGTACAGCTGTCTCCATCCCCCTGGGACAGCAACAGCTGGCAGAAACTATCACACACTTGCCTCTGTGTATTTACCTGCCCTTCAGGAGGAGAAGCGCAGCTGCCACGAGGAACATCAAGCGAGTGGGGTGACCTGGCAGTGCCTCTCACAAGGAAACCTCTGCTCCCTCCCTTGAGACAGCTGCCCTAGGGCAAAATGCACTGCTTTGCTTAGCTGAGCCTGTCTCCCATGGGACAATGCTGCAGCAATTCAGTTCATACTGCTGTCTTATCAGCGAGAAGGCTTTGCTTCACAGGTGGCCTCTGGACATGGCGCATCCCCTCTCCAGGGGCTGCTCCCCAGCCCCTGTCCCTCCTTTACCACCCTTGCTTTCTTGGCATTTTCTTCCCCCTTCTCATAAAACTTACTTATCTAACCCAAGCATTTTTCTTTCCTTAGTCTGGCTCCTATTCTCAGAGGAGCCATTTCCTTCTGTCTATTGTTGATTGTTATTGTTTCTTCTCTGTAAATGCATTTGTCATGATCTTTGCTTCCAAGGAGCTAGCAATCACTAGTTCCTCATATTTTTCAGGGAACCTGTTTAGCAGGGATTCTACAAGAGTGGTTTCTCTTCTTGTCCTGGGAGGCTGCAAGCCTCACAATACAGGGCAGATTGCTGATCCCAGCAGAAACCACTGGAAGTATTAGCAGCTTAAAAAGCAAACAAGAAACAAACCCCCAAATCCCCAAACATCCTTTCCTGAGACTGGAGAGAAGCTCTTGCCTGGCCAGCATGCTGGGTTAAGAACTACATCACATCCCACAGCTGGAATGCTAATTAATTTTACAATTAATGAGCTGGTGAGAACCTATTTACCAGACTGGAGATTTCAAGGAAGGTACAGCTTTGATGCACGCTGTCACCTTCCCCAGTGGGCAGACAGGATATCCCCAAAGCTACATGCTCTTGTTTTGTTGTGCTACTAGCTGAGGAAGTGTTTCACACCAAGATGAGTCTTTCCAAAGAATCAACCCTCCATAGAGACCTCTCAAGGGTCAGGGAGCAGCCAGGGCTGGCAGTTCTCTATGGGATGAGGAATATAACTCAGCTGGCAGAGCAGGGCTCGCCAGCCAGGGCCCCGTCCCACAGGACATAAGTGAGACGGCACTGGGGACGGCAGCCAGGATCAACCAAGAGTCCAGATCATTCATGCTGATAAGGCAGGTCAAGTCAGAAAGTCAAACTGCACGTCAGAGTCAGCGCCAGTGACAGTAACTAGGGTCAGACACAGTCCAGTGCTCACCAGGCAGGTCCAACGTCAAAACGGGGTCAGTCCATAGGTCAGGGTCCCAGTCTGAGGTCCATGGCCAGGCACAGGCATGGCTGTATGGAGTGGGAGACAGGTACACCTACACCATAGCTCAGGGAGCAATTGAAAGTCACGGACTGTGCTTAAATGGAGCCCAAGCCCATGGGCAGGGGAGCGGGTGAGGCCCCATGGCAGCTCCTCAGGGCAATTAAGTCCTATTAGGTGCACTCAGGGCCCTGACATTTCATCTCTGCAGCCTTGGCCAGTATCATAGCCAGCCAGTGAGATGCCCACATATTCCATGCCATCTAAGTACAAAAGCTTATACCAGGTAACTGGGGATCAGCCCCCCTCTGACTTACACCTCCTCTGCCTCGCTGCACTTGCTCAGAGGTTACAGATGTATTTTGCCACTGTCCCCCTTAGGTGCAAACTCCACAGTCTTCACAATAGACATAAAGGCTGCTTGTCCTCTCCCCTCAGAAATAAGAGGGACGATATTCCATGTTACAGAGCAGCCTGTGTCTAAGGCATTGAAAGAAGATGCAGCAATAACCAGGAACTGCTTTTTCTCTTCACATACTGATGTGCCTTGGAGCAGAGAAAAGCAGCTGCAGGAGCAGTACGGTACCTCCCAGACCATCAGTACAAGAGCACGGAGGCAAAGACAAACAAAGATGCAGGAAGCGATTATACCTTCAGATAACAGAGTTGCAAAGCTGAGTAAGCAATTGGTTATTTGAGTTTGTTCCTAAGTGTGGGGCTTTCATTAGAGACAAACAACCTAAACCCCACAACACAACAGCAGCAGTTGTTCATATCAGCAAGGGACGTTAAATAACCTACTCCAATGGATACTGCAAAAGCAGAACACGTGGGGTAAGAGTGACAGTAGCATTAGAAAGGCTGGAAATCGGCCAAGACAACTCCCACACCCGCTCATATTTCAGGAGAAGTTCAGTGTTTCAGAAGCATCATGGAACGCTCCTTTCCGGGTGATATTTAACTCAGTCTTCAGACCCCAGCCAAGAACGCACTCCACAATAACTGGCGATGTCCAGTAATCAAAACCAGAAAAACCTTTCCATTCTGTTGCTGAATTTTATCCCTGCCATGGTACTCTTTGACCCTGTGTCAGAACATACAGGCTTACATTCAGAAAGATTTAATGAAAAGCATTCAACGGCCAGAGATCCTGCTGCCAGGGGAGGAAGGGAAGAGAGAGAAAGAGAGGAAAAATATATCAAATGGCTTATAAAGAAAAGAAGCATGTGCATTTCCCAGCAGAGGATACAGTCTTTTAAGCCATCCCACTTGGGGGAGCTTCCCCTAACTCTGACACTTCCTTGAAGGCAAAAGATAAACACATCATGGGGCCAGTATAAGGACTGTGCAGCTGCACAAGTCTCTTAGAAGGTCCCTTTTGTATTGCCTTAGCTTGTTCGTCAAGCTCAGAGGGAAGGTTAAGTTGAAGTCACCTGCTCCCCAATTCCCTGTGTATGCAGAACTGGCTGCAAAAGCATACTCTAGCCATCGCAAAGGGAGATGCAGGTTCTGCCAGGTACAAAATTTATAAGTTAGTCTTTTTAAAGTGAAAAATAAAGGAGAGAGTCCCGCAGTTTTGCTTTTTCAGAAAAACAGTTTTGGGAATAGACATTTCCCTGACAAAAGGTCCACGTAGACATGACATTAAGCAGTCCCTCAAAAATCCCTCTGAGGAGCTGTCAAACCTGCTGATACCAGTACCCGGGAAGCAGAGAGCCTGGTTTCCCGCTCTGAGAAAACCAACAGCCAGCATCGCTCCTTTGGGTTGGCTGTGCTCAAAAGCAAATGGAGCAATGAGACAGGGCCGCACCTTCCAGCTCAGAGCTTCTTTTTCACCACCAGTTCCTACTCCGGCCCAGTCCAGCTCATGTGGACTCTTGCCCAGCTCTCCCAACCACCTATCAGTTTGTAGCCAGGTGAAACTTTCCAAGAAAATACAGCTTGCCAAATGTTACATTTCCAAAGTCCCACTGTAGCACCTTCACCCAGACCTCACCTTCCTCACCTGTCCCCTCTTGTGCATGGCAGCCTTACACCTCCTCACGGGGAGGTCCTCATACTCAGGGGATACTTCCCTGTGCAAGCTGAGTCCTTCTTATTTACTGCTTATGTGGGCATGGAGGGCATTAAGGAAGTAATCTCTGAGACTGAAGACAATTTAGAAATAGCTTTGAAACCATTTCTAAGGAGATCAGCTGTCCTTGGGATGTTCTAGAAAGCTTTAGTTGTGCTGATGCTTCTTTGGGGAGACTAAAAAAATCTTAATGTTGTCTCCAGGGTTAACTGTTTCAGAACTCATCAGCCATACAGGTCCACACCAAAGAGTCAACCTATCCCACTACTGTCTCCAACAGAAACTATGAGTTGACACCTAGGAAAGAGTAAGAGGAGGCCAAAACTGTATGGTACTTCCCTCCTCAAACCCAAATTATTTACTTAGCCATCAATTATTTTCAGCTGAAGACACTTTTTTTGGCCTTAGAAGGTTTGTCTATTTAGTAATCTCTAAAAAATCTTGCTTTGAAACACTATTGTCTTCCTTCAAACCTTGCACCCACAAGACCCTTTGATGTGAAGTTCTCCAGGTCTATTACCTCGTATATCCAGAATCATCTCTCTTCATTTGTTTGAAATCTGACCCCCCTGCACACATTTGTTGGCCTCCAGTTCTTGCATAGGAAAAGGAAGGAACAGTCAGTCCCTATGCACTCTTCATGTGACTACAGATTTTGTAGGTTTCTGTCACATTCCCCCCAAAATCATCCCTGTTCCAGGCTGAAGTATCCCAAATTGCTCCATTGCTCCTCATATGGAAGCTTCCACGTCTGGACTCAGAAGGTCACCCATGGCAGGATGGGAACTAGAGGTCATTTGCCAATATTAGGCCAAAATTCACCACTGGGGTCAGAAAGCACCATATACCCCTTCTCTGACATAGCCCTGTTTCTCCAGAAGTCAATTTGACTTGTGCTTTCACAAGGCTTTTGCCCAGAGAAAGAGAACACGGACAAACATTCCTCTTTTACAATCACTTTTCCTCCCTTTGAAATCAAAGTGAACACTTAGAAAGCAAAACTAATGCTCTTCTAAAAGCAGAAAGATCCCCTTCTCAGAAGAGCAAGACGAAAGATCGTGAGTCAGACATGGGGCTGTAACTTCCTCATCCTATTACTCAAACCTTTGACCTCCAACATTTCTGTTTCGCTGTGAGGGTGTCATAGGTCTAGCTGATCTCACGATCTGTCGTACTGATCTCAGATATTCTTAGCACTTTTCAAATACCATTTGATCAACTCAACAGCATGCATAAGCAGCACCTAGGAATTCAAAAGTTTGACCTTGCAATTGTTACTTTCTTTTACGCAGAACAGATTTGGAAGAGCGGGGAGGAGATGGCAGGGCAATAACTGGGTGGAGAAGAAGGTGGTGTGTTTAGAGAATACAGCTTAACAGAAGCATCTATTATAACCTCCCCAGCAATCCACAGACTTCAGGGACCCCACCCCTTCTGGGCAGGCCAGAGAGGTTTCCTGACTAATGTCAGGTAAGGGAAGATAATTCTCCTACATAGATGCATGCAGTTAAGTGGAGATGTATTTTATCGCCCCTTGGTTAGCCTGGAGCAGTTCACTGCTTGTTGAGAGGATCAACACGTCCATAGTGCTGTGATGCTTTGACATTAGATTCACAACACAGACATCACCAAGAAGTTCAGCAAGTCAAAGGCAATAGTTGGAGGATTTTTATTTACTAAGCCCAAAATAGGTAATAGGGTTAGAAACACATAAAATAAAATTGTAAAAAACTACAAATGAGCATTTAGAGTCATTTTGAAGGTTTCTCACACTTAGTAAGTATCCTGCAAACAAAACCTCAATTAGGAAACCAGTTTTAATACAGTCCTTCACAGTAAGTCTGTGTTTGTGGCACAGGGTGTTTCCGGAGGCCCAGACTTCCTTTCATAGCCTAAAGCCATTCAAGGATCACAAGGATTAAAAACCACTAATTTCCCAAATCTCAGGTCAAGAGTTTGGATCTTCCAGTCACTAGATCACTGTCTGTCCTACTTCCTTCAGAAACATCAGCACCCCTCGCACAGTTATCCCTGGCCTAGGCAGTGACTGCAGGGAGGTCACCAGTGACCAGGGCGCCTTGGCTGAGGTCCTAGTTAATCTCTGGCCATGACCATTCTCTCCTACCTGGTAAAGCAGCTCCCAATGGGTGCCTTTTTCAGCAACAGCCAGCTTATCCCGCAGGTCTTACATTCCCAAACTGGTCTGGAGACACAAATTCAGGCAGCCCTAAGATGACAGCCAAGGCTGAAAGTCAGCGAGAAAGCTCTCAACATGAAAGCCTTTGCAGCTGGAAGGAAATCACATTCTGACATATGATGGCGTTGGGAGCTTTGTTACAAAAAAGAAAAAAAAAAAGGCAAACAAGAAAGCAGAAAAGGAGCAGGAGTGGAAGGAGAAGCTTCTGAACGTACTTGCCACCAAAAGAAATGCTCAGCAAGCCATGACCTCAGCATGAAGCCTCTTCATAGACCAGCCTCATTTCACATCTGGGTATAAACTACCACTCCACATTATACAGGCATAGTGTGGCATTTAATGAACACAGCTTATGACTGGGTTTGATTACAATCCACCAGCTCAGAGCAACACGTTAGGCAAACAGTGTTAAGGGGAGGGAAAGAGGAATTGTCACAGAACAGCAATATTTATTCTAACGAGTGCCGAGTGCCTTTAAAACAACTATTTTTAGATTTCTAGATTTTAAGAGGGCAGCAGGAATGTTCATATTGGTCTCCTGCATAAAAATGTTTTGAAATTTCATCTGATGTCCCAAAATTTCTTCTGGTTGAGATAACAAGACGTGGTTTCTTCAGAGGCTTCAAGTGGCAGAAGAACCACTGTATCCCTTGGTAACTGATGCCAACAGTTAAATAGTCACTGTTAAAACCATGTACCTTATTTCTAGCTTACATTTATCTAACTTCAATTTCTAGCTACTGGCTTACATTATGCTTTCACCTGTTTTTCATCCATGCACAGGAATCACTTTACCCAGTGAAACTCACCCCTGTATTTAGGCCGGCACAGCAAGTGAGACGCAACAGTTTGGGCTGTGAAAAAAAGTATACTACGTCCTGCTGCACGTGTAAGCATGTCACAGAATTCAATCAGGTCTAGAAGTAACATTTGCTTTGTAATTGAGGCTTGCTTACAGCACTAATGCCTCAACTCAGGGCAAGCAATATCCCCCAAGCACCCTGTTTCTGGAGCTTTCTGAAATGGTGGCCTGCAGCAGCCAGGCAGCAAGGCTGGTAGCAGCTGACTGCTCGTAACATCACTCTTGAATTACTGCCCTCATCAACCAAAGTTATGAATATAAAAGGAAGTGCAATAAAAGACAGCAAGTGTCATAAAAGTTGCAGAGAAACAATTTTGTAACCATTCCCCAAGGGGAGACATATGTGGGCAGGGGTGAGGACACGTAGCCCCCAGCAGCTCTGCACTACGTGATTGTGCTGCCATCCGTGACCCTGAACTTGCTGCTTACTGCTGCGTTTGAGAAACAAAGGCAGGTTTACCCCTTACCTACGCATCTGGGCCAAGCTTGAACAAGTGACTGACTTCTCCAGCTGAAAGGTCTCTTGTCCCATGACACAGACTTTCTGGAGGCTTATGCAGCTGAGCCAGCTGGGACCAAACTGTAAATTGAGAATTTCAAGAATGTAAGTTAGAGTCCCATGGACCTTGCAAGGGCATAAAGAGGTAGAAAAGGGGAACCCAGATCTCTCTGTAGTAGGGAGAACTACAGGAACCATGGTACCACCATCTATCTCCAGGACAACAATGCCATTTCACAACAACAGTGGAAACCATATTTGTAACAGCAGCATCATGAACAGGCTGCTACCCCTCACAGTAATGACACGATGGAGGAAGCGGTCGGTGCAGCCAAGCAGCACCAATTGACGTTATCTTTAACACACTGGGCTGTAAACTGTGTCAGAGCTGCTTTCTGCGTGGTTCAGTCACTCCTTCCATGAAGGCATGAGCGCCTGGGGCAGGGGAGGGCAGACAGCCCTGGCCAGGACCTGCCCAGAAGCAGGTCCATACCAGCACCCTGAAGCAGCAGCTCTGCAGCAGACCCTTGGGCACTGGCAAAGGATTGCTACAGTCTTAGAAAAATAGCCACCAGGCTTTTCTCTCCCAGTCGCAGCCTCAACACAAGCCACGCTGGCAAGATGAGGCTTGGCAAAGAGGGCATGTCTAGGTGTAGAGATTAGGAATTTCCCCACTCGGAGCCATTGGGGAAACAAAGAGCAAAGGAGAACCAGCCCACTACACCTAACTGTGTTGTTAGATCAAACAAATCTGTTTTCCCTATGTCTGTCATCAAGAGGTGGAGGATTTTTTTTCCATAAAAAAAGTGACAGTGGGACCTGTATGTCAGACATAGAGAGCAGGTCTCTCTACTTTCCTGTGCCAATTAGTCTCTCATAAAAAACACTCTCTCTTTTTAACTCCAGCACCTTCTCAGTGTAGAAGACGTTCCAGACACAACCGATGCTTGGACAGCTGGGAGTCCCCCGCACCCTGAGCCAGGACAAATCCAGTTCTCCAGGTAGACTGTGCGTCACAGCCTAGGAAAATTCCTGCTTTCTACTGTGCCTGAGGCATGCACACTCGTGCACACGCATGCACACACACCTGGTCTAGCTGGGGCTTGGAATTAGCAGGCACAGGAAAATGACTGAAACTTGACTCCAAACCTCCAGTATTGATTTGGCCCAAGTGTTCCCCTTTTCACACCTCAAAACTTCTCCCCCCTCACCCGCATAGAGCGCTCTCAGCCGTGTGATCACCAAGCAGTATTCACCAACTTATCTAAATAAGCACCCCATGTTTCCTAGCCTACCAGGATGGAAAACCTGTCTGATTGCCCAAGCTCCTGCAGGAAGTATGATGAGGTGCTAAGAAAATAATTCTGCTTACAAATTCTTTGGGCTGAAACAGCTGCTTTTGTAGCTGGATGGGGTTTTTGGCTGGCAGTCAGCTCTCCCTCCAAGTTGTCTCTACAAGACACTCCATTTACTTCCTGTTTCCTAGCAAGTCCCTGCAGGAGAGCAAAGAAGCTGGGATTAAACATATACGACAGAGCCTAGCCAAGACACACAATCCGAATTCCCAGACAAAGTACAAGACAAATATAAGCATCACAGAGGAACAAACATAATATGGGCTTAAGTCTAGCATGAGCCCTCTGTAAATGTGATCTGAACAGCAGGCTGCACCTTCCAGACTGGCAGATTCCATAAAAACAAGGTCTGCAACACAGCAGATCTCAGGAAGAGAGACAGGAGGCACCAGGGATTTAGAAAGAGGCTTTAGGGATTCAACATCACCTTGAATGACACAGAACCACTGCCTTCAAACAGCAGTTGGTGCACCGATGTAAAATAAGCAGGTTCCCCGAGTCCCCACCCAGTTCTGCACAACTGGAGCCATGGGGCTCCAGCTTTCTGGTTGATAAGGGAAGAAATTAAAAAAACCTGTCTGAATTTTCCTCTCCTTGTATATCTGAGATAGGCACCCAGTAGCCCCTAACGCCATCAGAACACCCGATGTCAGAGTGACACTGCCGGTGTACCTCCATCTGTACTACCTGCCATGAGTGGGCAGATTAAAGAAGGAATAAAGGAGTGAAGCAATATTACCCAGCCATGGCCAGATGGCTGGTGTTATATTCTTAGTTTTCCCAAACTAGCTCTCTGGAGTCCCAGCACAATACCCCAAACACTAAATTTCTTTTGTAAGATTGACAAATCCAAAGGCTGTCTTCCACCCGCGAAGGATTTAAAATAATACCTACTAGTAAAACCCTCAAGTGTGAAAACCTCAAGTATTTAAGTAGAATGTGGTCTTCACCGATTCCTCCTCTGCGCAGGAGGAGCCTGAGACTTCAGTTACTGTGCAGCCACACCATGTCCCCCTCACCACAGGAGAAATCCCACCAAATCCGACTGCATTGTCAGCACAGCAGGAAGCAGAAATCTCACAGGAAAGGCTATTCTAGTGACATCTCCAGGACAGTTTTGCAGATCAGAGACACTTTTGGACCAAAGCCAAGGCAGAGCTGGCCAGCACCTCCAAGAAGGTGGCTAAGTAGAAAATCTCCCCCAAAATAGTAGAAAAAATAAAAGATAGACACTTTTTCTGAAGTTTCAGTTACTGATGAAAGCAATATGAAGTTTTTCTCTCTCCCTAAAATGTTGTATTCCTTTTGGCACTGGAGAAAAAGAACCCCCTCTCCATCATACATGTGTATTTCCTCACTACTGAAGTGACAGAGTTAGCAAAAACAGAAAAGGAAAAAAAATTCTGCCACCAGAGTCATGATTTTTAACAAGTATTTTCAGTATTCACCATGAATAGGGAATATCAAAGCAACAAACTCCACTTCATACAGTTGACACTTCTCCAGGAAACAACCATCAGTGCCACAAGGACATTTTCTGTCATGCTGGGGGGAGGAAGTGGGGCAGTGAGCTGTAGACAGTAGCTAAATGAACTCTATTCAAATGCTTTGCTGAACTGGTGTCTAAGCAAGGAAATGGTAAGGGAAGCCTGGAGCCAGAGCATTTCCCATGAGACAGTGAATCAAGACCTTCCTCTCTCCTGTGACTCAGTGTCACAGGAGGCAAATTGCAGATGACTTCTGGCTGTCTGAAGCTGCAGCCATGGCACTGCGAGCAGACTGGATCCTCCGGATGTGTGCACGGAGATGGAGCGGAAGCAGGACAGGAGACCTGCTGGGGAGGCCCCATGTTGCAGCTGCTTCTCTTTCAAAGCCTGGCTAGCCTCAGTCATGCTGAGAAGATGTCAAAGGGGCAGCAGGCACCTCTGGCCTGTGCTTCATGCACAAAGACGAGAAGAGAATGAGAAAGAACAAATCAAAAGACTTAGAGCAAAGGAAGAGCTAAGGGCTGGGAAGAGAAACACACTCTGGGTCAGAAGGAACAACCAAAGCACACACAAAACATGCAATTACCTGCTGCAGAAAAGGCAGCAGGATCATCTAATTTCATGCAATGTACAGATCCCTTGAGAAAATGCAGCCTTTCTGCCACTCCATCCTGTTTCAGAGGCTTTCTTTCGTGCCTGTGGCTCTCCTTAGCCTCATAACTCTCATAGAAAGTAAAGTCATTGCTTTCGCATATAACACTAAGCCTCTGGTTCGGTGTGACCACACCAGAGCCCGCGAGGATTACTAACAGCTTCTGCACGGGTTTCTTGCCCACACCCATTCAGCAAAGGGTACCCACAGCTAAGAGAACATGTGTTGTCTTCTCGCTCACTTATTTGGAGCTCTTGTTTGGAAGCTTGAGCCCAGAACACCAAGAGCAGCTATTTCCAAATACTTCTTCGGTGGTTATTCACGCACTTGCAATATTCCATGAGCATTTGTCATTGACAATTATCTTAGCAAGTACTGTTTGCAAAGCAGAGGTGAAGGAGTTGTGCAAAGACAAGCAGTTCACATCCCATCTTAAAACAGGCCCCACTGTTGTGTAGCATGGCTGAAGTGCATAGCCAGCCTCTTCCTAAAAGCTTTCAGGAACAGATACCACAAGCTCCCCAGGCAATCTACCCATCGCTTCCTAATCCTTAACTACTTTAACACAGCCTTCCCCCTCCAAAGTTTCATGCTATATCAGCCATAACAGCCCACCTGAAAGCAGGGAGATGTGACGAAACGTCAGAAAAAAAAGAACATGTGTGCAAGGAAACCCTGAAATTTCAATCCACCTCATGCAGTTAGCCTGAAAAACAGGAGGTGAAACCCTAGCTCTAGTGAGAACTGCAGGAGTCTGGCAACCAATTTAAGAGCTCCCTCAGGTACTGTGCTGAGGAGGTGCTGCAACCTCAACCCCAGGATGGAGAGAGCACAAACTGGACTAAAAAATCCAGGCTGAAGCCCACTCTTCATCCATGATGGAAAATAAACCCATGAAGGAAAATAAACCCATGAAGGACTGTAAGTGAAGTCTTCATCAAGTCTCACTGCAGGGCCAGCTTCTGTGAGCAGCTCTCATAAACACACACTAGACGCTCCTTGTTTTTCTCTTTCACGTCAGGACTCCTCCTCCAGCTGTGAGATACCCACCTGCTTGTGTGCTTTCACGCCGACAGTTTTAGCAGTGGCAAACGGTGCCGCACGGATTGCGCTGGAAAGCATGGTCTCTACTTCTTCACTCACCAGGGAGGACTGTGACAATTCTGCAAACTGCAGAAATTCAGGGATCCCGGAGACATACCTGTGAAGGGAAGAAGAGGCATCAGGAGCGAGTAAACCAGAGTGGCTGTTTTAATCTAACAGCTGTCAGAAGGGCCGGTCTTGATTCCACTGTTACTCTGTATTCTGATGTTTCTGGCACTGGAGATAGTTCCGTGAGCCAGTTCAGTTCACTGAACTGGCAGAAAACTAACAGAACAGAAAAACACTACGGCAACAATAGGCTCATCCGTCTTCTCTGGCTGCATCCACTGAGTGCATGTGAAACTATGGCAACAATGTGCCAAAACCAACTATTTTGAGCTGAAGGAGCACTGGACATTTATTCCCTTGAGAAACTCACTTTGTGCACACTGAACAGTCTTTGCTGGGCCCCAGTGCCACTAGTCTACCAAAAGGACGTGGGACAGTCAATGATTCTCTGCAGCCTTTCCCAGCTTTCCCCTTAGCTATTTTAACATCTTCTGTGATTTAGAACAATCTGTTCCTATGCATGCATGCCTAGCCCAAGAGGACCCCATCTCTGATGGGAACGTTTTGCACACCACGACAAACAGCAGCAGCAAAAGCCCTGCCCTCCAATGAAAAGCCCCATCTCTACATAAAAGCAAGTTACTCCTACCTCACTGCTGGATGAAGACATTTTCTGCCTCCCACATGAGATAAGCAGCAGGATCTGCGCAAATCACACTTCCTGCAAGGCAAAGCAGCAGCAGGTAAGGCCAGTGTATGCTCCTTACAAGGAAGTGCCTAACACTCCCTTGCTCATGAACTGGGAACAACTGCAGCCACCCTAAAGGGTGAGGCAGCACAAGGAGATAACTGAGAAAACCAAGAAATACGTGGATTCATTAAGTTACTCAGGCTTGAGTTCCTAGAAAAGATATTTTTTTTTTCTGGTCTGCAGCAGCATGAAACATCCTTCAGATGACAGCAGCGTTTTTAATACCCTACGGACCATTCACGACACTTGGAGAGAACTGGCAGATAAGTCATGTCTGCTTGCTACTGCGAGGAACCTCTCACCCCACCACTGCTGCCCTGCTGGTCCTATCCGACCATAAGAGAGCTGGGTAATCAGTTTGGTTTTACAGAAAACAGTAAATTCACAGAAGAACATATGAAGCCATTCAAATCCCCAAATAATTCTGGCAGTAAAAAGTCTGACGGTTACAAGCCCCCAACTCTTTTGAAGCAGCCATTTTAAACTTAACTTGATGTTTTCAGTTGATGATGTTACTTGGAGATAATATATTGCCAGTTGAATAAAGGCAAAATTTGGGGATAAATCTCTTCTTCCTCATTTGCCACCCTTAAAGGGGAGGATTTCTGCCCTTTCTGCCTTATTTTTCAGTTTGCCCACCAAACTGCACACCTGTCCTCCCTGTCTCAGCCAGGGGGCTGAGGAGGCCAGGAAGTGGCTTTCACAGGGCTGGGTCAGCTCTAGTTTTTATCAGCTCTGTGCCACCAGGGAAAGGAGTTATTAGCTGCCTTCTAACCTTACTGAGGAGGCGTCAAAGTCAACTTTCCCCTGCTGAACCTGTCAGATCTTCTAGTAGTACGAACAGGCAAAGGTTTGTTCATCCCGTGGTTACACCAGTTCACACCACCCATAGCTGATGACTCTATAGGAGATCACATTTACTGGTGCAGAGCAAGGCAGTTCGTTACAGGCCCACTCCAAGCAGCCAGGAGATAAGTCAGAAAACTTATCCAGAAGTCCTGTGGAGTAACTGGGTGCCCCACGTATTTCTGTATCAAGGCTCCCCAGCATCAAGCAGCTCTGCACCCTGACAGTAGCGACCCCAACCCAGCCACTCAGAACTTTGTCTCCTCTGGGGGGAATGCTTGCAGGGGGGACTCTTCTAACAAGATTAGCACTTTTGCTGCAACTTGGTGTGAAGGAGTTAGTGTCTTTGAGTTCTCTCTAAGTTCACCACATCTGGCTTAAATCTGCACATGGCAGCAATGATACAAGATGTATTTTTTCACAAATCAGACTCAAAAGGACAGTGGGTAGGTGTTTCTACTGATGCACTTGCAAAGGCAACTGAAAGAAGTCATGGACAGCCATAGCAAGCAACAGTCCCCCTCCCAACAGTTGTCACAAAAACTTACACTGGGAGATAGAGTCACACCTCTTGGCTCCCAAACCAGTATTGATCCATTAGGCCCTACTCTCCCCAAATTCTGTAGGAAAAGCCTTTCTGGCTATCACAAGGATACTGCTAAGTCTTCCTTACAATTTCATGTTAAAATGAGGAAGGCAGCCCAAGGTCCTTGTCACACCTGAGCATCACTGCAGTACTACTTCAGCCATGACAGTACAATTCCACCGACAGGCTGGGATACAAGCTAAATAAGGAGGCTGAATCAAACCTGTGATGCTCCCAAAAGAATCCTGAAGCAGAAGTGCTCTACTCCTTTCTGTAGTTATTTTTAATCTAGGGTGGACTGTGTCATCCTGGAACTGAGTCAAATGAAAATGAGAGATTTAAAGCACTTCACTCTCCCCCTGCTGCCCCTCTGCTCTGCGTCAGTCATCACTTCTTGGTTTGTAAACGCTTAGTGGGATTTGCACAGGGCCAGGCAAATCAGGCTCCTCCATTTACTGCTATACAACAAATATATTCCGGTAACAGGCTGTACTCCTGCCAATGCCTTCTGTTTTCCAAGTCATTTCATTTTCTTTAGTGACTTTCTTTCAGACGAGTCGACCAGAGCCTTGGGTCGACTCCGTATGGATTCTGCCTCTCAGCAGTGCCAGTTATTTCTTTGCAGAAATCCTGCTCATGTAGGAAGCAGGTACAAAATCTCTCCTCACCATGCCAGACGCAGTTTATTTGCTCCTGTTTCCGCTCCCTTTTCAGTGCCCACAAAGCACTGACTGCTGCTCTGCCCAGGGCTCTCCCTGGCTGCCTCCCCTGCCTTTCCTGCCAGGCTCTCCCAAGCCAATAGCCAAGGAAACCTGTCCACACCTATGCAGGCTGGGGCTGTGCCTTTGTTTTGGGCAGTGACGTGTGCTTGGGGTGGAGGCCACCATTGTTTCAGCTCCCTGATTCCACAAAGGAGCGTTAATAATTTCTTACAACTGCAGTAAATGAAGGGTGGCAGTTACACCCAACCTATAACATTATACGTCATTGTTTTTCCTGTTACCTGTCAAAAAGGGGGTTTCTGCCTTTTGCTGTGGGAAGGTGGCTGAGGTTGCAATGTCACCTAGGCAGAAGCCACTAACTTTAACAGGATTTCTGTCAAACACATGGACCATATCGATGCAGGGACAGGGTTACCCTGCCCTGAGCAGGTGTAAGAGCTCCTGGGACCGTCTGGATCAGAAATCAGAGCTGGGCCCCCTCTCCCAAGGGCCACTGTGTCTCTCCTCATATGGAAGGGACGCAGTGGATAATGCAGCTGCCACCTGTGGTGTTCAAAGCAGCCTGACAGCACCAACAGAAAAATACAACTGTGCTGTGGAAAGCAGATGCTTTTTCACAAAAATGAAGTGACTCTCATTTAGCCCATGAAACGTATTTCTTGCAGAGAAGTTACACAAGAGCCAGTCTGAGATCCTCTAATTTGTCTCAAAAGGTACACAGCTCTTCAGGTGCTCTCTGACTTGAAGAGTGTAATCACACACCAACCCTTGGCTTCTTCAAGCATCATATAAAGAATAGAAAACAGCAGGAAACATCCCCCCCATCATCTTGCATAGCATGAAGGTTATGTACAAGAACTAAAACATTACAGCCAAAAACCTTATTTTGCAGAAGATAATCTCATTTTTCATATTCAGTGCAACATTAAACCCGTCCTTCCAAAACTCAGCTGTGCCAAGGCTTGTGAGCTTGGAGTGAAATTATCTCCAACAGAAAAGTTTCACTGCCCCAGCAAAAAATGAGTAGTGGAAAACATAAACAAAATGACACAAGTGGTGAAAAGTAAAAGGAGGTGGTTTAGACACATCCCATCTTGATATGCAGTGTTTCAGTAACCAGGGTGAGGAAACGGGTTTTCCTTTTACGCAAGGGTGGGCCAGAACCTTGGCTGGACTAAATCAGTGCTGCCCTGCTGAAATCAATGGATTGTTGCTGATTCACAGCAGCTGAGGGTCTGGCATGTGGTTTTCTCTTGACAGTATCACAGTAATTTAATTCTAAATTAAAATCATGTGGAGATGTTGTTTTGATACAACATTGTTAAATACCAAATATACCAAAACTGAACTGAACTAAACTAAAATTAACCTAAAATTAGAGAGAGTAAATGGAATGCCTCTCTATTATAATGCAGACTCAGAGGCTAGAAAGAATCACAGGACAATTTGATGAAATCCCTTGAAGCATTCTCACTGACTAATTAGTCTCTTCATTCTGGAACAAGGCCATTGGTGGTGTGAAGGTTTCAGGGTTTAACACATTTCCTCATGCTCACTAAGAGCTCGGTGTAAATCCCGAAGCTAAAAGCACCAAAGATGCAAAGAACAGCTAGATGAACTGGCATGAAAGATGACTAACGGTGATCCTCTCTCGCTAGCCCCCAAGAGCACAGGTGGCCAAGAGGGGCCTGCAGCCACACTGGCCTTGAAGCCGGTGAGTCCTGCACAGCACCCCACTGCCAACTGAGAGAAACTAAAGGATATTCTTCAGCTGCAGATGTGGAAGCAGCACCCTGGGAACTCCTTGAGCATCACAGCAAACAGGCAGGGGAGAGGCACACCCCACTGCAACCGCTTGCGCAACTCTGTCTCATTTAGTCACACGATGGTGGACAGGAGCAGGACTATTGCAGGCACACACCAAGCAGTGAGTGACGGCCTTCACACAGAGCACCCCCAGGCACTCTCCTCCCATTTGACACTCTCCCTCCTCCTAGATCTGTCCTCCCCACTTATGGCAGTGACCTACTATCATCCTTGCCCTGTCTGGCCAAACCCCAGTTCCCCCTGACCCCGAGTAACCAGGCCTCCAGCAAGTGCTCAGCCTCTCTGAGGATCAGCAAGGATGATGCTAATTCACTGCTCAAGTGGGTGGCAGTCTTTATTATGTTTCAGGCCTGAGAAATCTCGCCAGTGCACCGAGAACCACAGGGCTCCTTCCTAATTACACAGCAGAGCACCGCATGATTCATGTCAGCAGCTCCTCAGCCCCCTCACCTCAATCCTTGCTGGTGTGACACAACAAATCCGAGTGGAAGTGATTAGCAGGTTGCAACCGCAGCCGCCTGCTCCCCAGCGCTATTAACAAATAAGGCGCCATGAATGAGCCGTCAGACGGCAGGCAGAGGCCTGTTGAATCATGCTCTTCTGCATTGCAACATCGGAAGTTGCACTCTAAAACCGATCGCCTGGGTTGCTCTCCGATTTCCCAATGAAGGCTGGAGGAGGATGGAGAACCCGGGCTGAGAACATTATATATGCGTTTTTGAATTCCCAGGAGAGGTTTGAAAATTAGAACTAGCTCTGGGGCCTTTTGTTTTTGTTTTTTCCTGCCCTCCTCTCTTTCCTTTTGGTCTGATTAACTTTGGTGACTGGCTTGCATAATTTTATCAGGTTGGGCCTGATGAATCATTCATCTTCAGCAAGCAACAGTGAGAGATTGCAGGCCAGGCAGGGTCTGTGTTTCAGTAACCAAAAACAGCAAAAAAAAACCCAACACAAAAACACCCCACCAAGAGAGAGGGAAGGGGGGCAGGGAAAAAGAGACAGTGGGCCAACAGCACTCGTGGACAGCTTTCTGATGTCTGGTCTCAGACAACTAGCAGCACATTCATTTGTAAGACTGCCAGACCTCCTAGGAAACCTAAAAGGCTGCTGTTATTTATAAAGCTATTCTGCGTGCAAGACTAGCTCATTATATTTATAGGTACCTGTCCCATTCACCCACTTCAGGGCCCTTGTTCTCATAAATCTACGAGGCTCACAGGATCTGCCCTCAAACACTAAGATACCTCCCCTTTCTGAGCAGGGCCATTTGGAAGCATCTATCACCACTGCAGGGCACAGCAGAACATACACGTAAATATGTACCTGAAAGCCCCACATTACTGTCAATGCACAGTAAACCAGATTCAAGAATTTGTCTTCCACGTGGAGAGCACCAGATTTTGCATTTCATTTGTAAAAAGCTCCCAGTAAATCTTAGCCACAAAGGTTTGATTTAAAGATGGTTTAAAACTGTCAGCTGGCTTCAGGAGAGAAGATAGACAAGTCAGTCCAATCGATTCTGTCAGCCCAGACTCACAGCCCCCCCTTAAGAAGGAAAAACAAAATAAAATCAACCCTCCTAGGTTTTATGCCTGAACTTCAAACAATCTGCGCATAAATCCAAATCAGAGCTCGGCTGGTCAGACATGAAGAGCTTTGCAAACACAACCCTTCAGTGAAGCTGGGGACATGGGCAAGCAAAGGCAGCTCCCTACAAATTGCACTGAGGACAGGAAAAGCAAGAGATTTGGCCTTTCCAGTTTGTGGGTGTTCACACACAAACACAAGCGAGCTTTTCTATTTTGGAGGTGAAAGACTTATTTCTTCACAAAAAAAAGTAAAAATGGTAGATACAGATCTTGCCTCCTACAGATAAAACAGGCAAGATTTTACTCTTGAGCCCAGCAGGGCTCACTCCTGGTCGACCATAAGCCTTGCCCAAATGTAGATACGGGAACTGAGGCAAACTGCTGCTTCCAGTTGTCCATATGTTAGCAAACTTTCAAGCAGAACCACGCTGTACCAGTCCCAATCCCAGATTTCTTCGGTGCTTCAATTTGCACCGTGATTTTGGGCACTGGTTACCAATTGCCAAATCAGAACCAAAACTTCATGCAGTCGCCCAGGCCTGACTCCCTTGAGCAGTCACACAATTGTGGTGAGAAGCATTTTGGCTCACCGCAAGTTGCGACAGTGGGCAGGTCTTGAGAGGAGTCTCAAAGAGCCCCCTCAGAGGTAGAAGCTTTCACAGTCCAAGGGCAGATACTATTTTTCCTGCTTAATCTCTTGGAAGGATTCCCTCTCTCAGTCATGAATTAAGAGTCATCCAGAGAAAAATATTTGCCATTTTTCGATATATTTCAGGGACTGATTGTTTAACCATTTGATGTGGCATAAATTCAAACCCTTAAAAAAAAAAAAAAAGCGAAGGAAAAAGAAAGCGGCTTCCACAGCTTAGAGCATACCCAACCCTGCATGTCTACCCAAGAAGAGCCAACAGTCCAAAGCTGAGAGGGAAAGAGGCTGAAGATCTGGGGGGCTGGCTCTGGAGGTAAGAGCTTTCACATCTTAACTCCAGTGTCTGATCCCGGGCTGTACTACAGTGAGCAGTTGTCTCTGTATACAAGAGGTAGCCACAAAAATTTTAACCAAAATTTACATTCCTCTACTAAAAGTCATCATCTACATAATGCAGCATTTACTAACAAATAATCATCTCAAAAGATTCCCAACCAGTTCTACTAGGAACCTAAACAATGCAGCTTTGGGTTAAGGGTGTGAGAGAGATGAAGCAAAGCTGACTCAAGCTGCTTCCAGTGGCTAAGCTGAGTGAAATGCAATAAATACAGAGCAAACCTGATTTTTCCGTTGCTATTGCACACAATACTTGCAAGCAATTACACTGGCTGCAGCAGTTTAACATGGAGGAGAATAATCAAGATACTTCGTGCATAATTTACATATCTAGTTACGAAAGTTCAGGCCATAAACCAAAAAGGAAGCTGGATTTTTAGAATAATTTTGTGCCTTAAGGTGTCCATTGCAGGCACAAATGGGAAACAGATAAATACATTTAGGCTCTTTTCTGTATGGTCTTCCATCTCACACAGTCATTTGCTGCTACGTTAGGATTAACAGCAGCTCACAGCTCCCTCCTGTATGATGTATCATAGATTTTACTTGATCACTTATGCCTTATGCCATAACCATGGATGAATTATGGCAGGTTCTTTAAAAACCCTCCAGTCTGACTGTAAAGCAGTGATGAATTCATGTTCTCTGGTAGGTTATGGCCACAATCAGTTGACCTCAGAGGAATGAAATGCCACCATGTGTCCTAGGAGAATGGAAATGCAACGGTCCCTCTGGGAAAGGATGAAGAAAAAAATCCATTCAGAGGTTATTTTGTTAACCTAACCTGACCGTCTCTCCGGTGCCTTAGAGGATATCTGAGGGCTTATCTAGCACAAGACAGGGTCATGCTGTAGGGCTCAGCTGACTGGTAACAAGATGGCTACTGTGCACTCACAGTCCAGAACTCAGATTTAGTTGAGGTAAATAGTGGCCTACAGCCACCATTACCTGAAGGCTGATCAGTAACCTGACAGCCACAGTTCAGCTCCTAGAAGACAGCCATACCTTCCCCATCTCAGCAGCAAATCATGCCTGGAAGGTAAGCAGCCCCCTCCATCTAAGGGGTACTTCCCCTCAACATGAACATACAGGATGTACATTGATATGATGTGTGGGTAGCTTCACTGGGCCTGTACTCAGGGGACACAGGACCCTTACGATGCCTGACCTCTAGGTATTCCCCTGACCTCCTGCTCACATGCTACAGGGAGTTGGAGACCAGGCTACAACAAAAAACAGACATCTAGTGTCTCTGTAGGTCACCTCCCCATCTCCAGATCTTCTCTGGTGCCCCCAAAGGTCAACTCCCCGTCTTCAAAGCACGCACAGATTTTTCCAAGAATCCTCTCTCAAGGGAAAACCTTCTTCTCTCCCCTTACCCCCATCCTTGAAGCAGTGCTAAACAGTCAGGAGTCTGTTAATATGGATGTATCAGGGCTCGCTTTGCAGGACTTTTAACATCATCACCAGGGCACCTTAGTTTTATGAGGGGAGTGGGGGGAAGAGAGAGCAAAGAGACAGACCTTGAAGGAGGAGGAGGCTCAGATACCACCTTCTCTCTCTCCCTGTGGCATCTATCCATAAGTGCCTCTGTCAGGGTCACAGCAACTGAGCTGAGCAATAGATGATAGAGACAGTAGCTCTCCAAGCCATTTTGGGAACGTCCCACAGAGTCTGAAAGCAGCATTTACAATGCTGTTTTGCAACTGGGAGAAGAATCACAGTATGACCCAGTAATCAAGGAAAGCAGTCAGATTCACAGAATATTTTTTAACCCATAATAAATAATAGTTTCCTAAACTTTATTGCGGTCACAAAGTTAGAACAAAATTTGATAAAAAAATACAATTATTGTGCACACAAAATTTTGAAAAATGTCACTAAATCCTCAGGGGAAAAACAATGAGTGCCTTTTTAATGAAAACCAAGCTTATGGATTGTTGGTTTCTGAAAGCAGCCTGGTAAATGTTTTTGTTTTCCAATAAGCAAAATAAATACTGGAACAGACCCATGGTCCTTTCTCTTCCACTGCTCCAAACCTCCCCATTTTTCAAAGCAGAATAAAGGATGCTTGTCCTCCGATTTTAAAACCAGTAACTGCTTCCCCACTGTACAGTGAGCCGGGGGTGGGCAGGGCAGTGGAGGAAGGCCAGGAGACCCTGATGTACACTGGGGATTGCAATGAACGGACAACAAGAAGCAGAACCTGCTCCTGACAAACTAGATTGGGAAAGTGCCTGGAGATGGAGCTTATCATGCCACAACTTGAACCTCCCCAAGCAATTCACACACCCATGTCTCTACATGAAAGCAATGAGATGGGAAGGAAGCACAGTTAGGGTTTGGCGCTGCTCAAGCCCTATGCAATTACAGGCAAGAGTAAACATCTTATTCAAGGATGAGCAATCGTCCCTCAAGGGAAAACCCTGGGGCTTCCAGCCCTCCCAAGAAGGTCACAAATGGGTACAGGAAACAAGAGGAGACTTGCACAAAGGGAAGAAGCTAAACCTCACTGCCCATGAGTGAGGAACTGAGCAGACAGGTCCATGTGCTCCAGCACGGGACACAGATTTCAGAACAAACGCATGGGAAGCTGTGGCATCACTGAACCTTTTGTTTCTGAAGCTCCAAGAGCATTATGTAGTCTTTCTTCCCAATAGAGCAATTGCAATAAAATCTCCAGCTTGCCAGGAGCACCTACTTTAGTGTCTTTCCTTTGTGGCAGGAAGAGGGGGCATTGTGAAGTTGGCAGCAGAGCTGTTCCTTATTGGAGACAGGGGATCCTGAAATTGTACCCAGTCTCTGGTCAGACCTCCCTTAACACACCTATGTGCCCACCACATGAGCTTCAGCATCTCCAAATCAATCCATGGCTTGAAAGAATAGTCTTTAAATTCATTTTTCACCTTCAGTGCCATCTGCTTAGTACAGCTAAGTGTACAGCCTTTCCAGATGCCATTTTCCATTCATTAAGGCCCAACAAAGGCATGAGCTGTATTCCAAGAAATTCATACTGTAAAGACTTACTTACTAGTACCTATTGAGAGCGCTTCTGCAGAGCTGTGGGGGCTCCTAGAAGACAAGCATATGCACTTCTCTGTGGTCACATCCCTGACACTGTCCCACGTGACTGGGCGACTCTCGGCAGACTCAGAAGTCTTTCCTCCGTGGAGGAAGAGCGGGTACCGTGAAGTTGGCAGCAGAGCTGTTCCTCAAAGATGCAGGTGATCCTGAAACAACACCCAAACTCTGGTCAATCCTCCCTTAACACACCTACATGCCCATCGCACAAGCTTCAACAGACACCTCAAGAACCAAGACAGGTAACATATGTCAGCACAAAACATCTAGGTAGCAAGGGCCTGAGGAAAAATCCATTGAACTCCTTCAGCAGGCTCAGGAGGGGACAATTGACAGCTCATTTGTTGCCATAAGTACTTGTTTCTCAGATGCCAGGACTGGGCCAGTTGATGCTAGCTAATTAATCTCCCTGAAAAAAATGAAACCATCTGGCTGTACAGTAATTACTCTTCCTGCTTGGGCTCAGGAGCCCACATCACAGATCGTGGAGAGGCCATATCAAACAAGCAAGTATGGTAATGACATACTCTTTGCTGCTGTCATACAGCCCAAGTAACTGCTCAGGAAGTCCGGGCAGCCACCCAGCCTGCAGACACTTCCTTCCTTTGCTTAGTGTCCTGCTGCATGGAGAGATCCACCCTCACCCAAACATGCAGCTGGCAGCAAGGGACCTCGCAGCCATGGTGGTCTGAGCCAGACTGAGGGCTCTTTGGCAAGGACACCAGAGAAGGCCCTTTCCAGAGCACCCCACTGGCTGCAGCCTGCAGCTTGTGCAGCTCTGGTCAAAAAGAGCAGGGCTGACAGCACCAAGGTGAACAGGGGCAGCCCAGCTGCCTCCCAGCCCACCTACTCGTGCTGCTCCTTGTCTGTGAACGCTGACTTCTCTTCCTCTGCTGGTTTCCTGGCCTCTTGGGGAGGAGGAAGAGGGAGTTTCCTGCTCTGCAGAGCCACAATTTGACAGAAGCATCCGCAGCCTTCACAACCCTGGGATGGCTGTCACAGGTCCTTGGCTTTCCCCCTGCATAGCCGTATCACATACAATCCCCAAGCCAAGGTGCAGGCTCACAAGAATGATGGATCGTCGTAACCAGTAATCACTCCAGCTGCTCCCTGCTCTCCCACCAGTGCTATGGGCAGAGGCAGGAAAAACAGTGGAGGAAACAAGCCTTTCCTGGGAATGCCCCAGCTAAACTGAATCATCAACAAGTTTTGGAGGATGTTCAATCTGGTGGCCACTGAGGGGCCTTCAGAAATGCTTTTGCATCCCTTATGATGTTGGATATATCCACACATACAAAAGCTTTACGTATTGGTCATATAAACAATGTTTCAGGGCAGTAATGAAACAATCAAACCAATGGTTCATTAATAACATGGCATTCAGTGTAAGCTTTTTCCCTCACTAACCAAAGCACAGTCCATCTACCAAAGCAGGCTCAGAGTTATTCAAAATTGATTTTTTTTTTTCATTACTAATGATGATAAAAACAAAGCAAGGATACTAAGAAACCAACACATGTAAACTACAAAAATTCCCTGAAGGAACCACAAATCATACTCCACAACAATCTGGAAGGATAAATAGAGCTGTAATTCAAGGGCCACATGCATCCCCCAACAGCACTACGTGGGCAGCCCATGCCAGCTGCCTGGACAACCTCATCATGGATGGCTTGCAAAGGTCTTCCCCAAAAAACGGGTCTTTGTACAGGGCTCATGTAGCAGTCTGACTGGGAAAGGAGAGGTGAGGACAAGCAGAGAGGGGAGAAGAGCCTGCTACCAGCTCCCTCCCATGCTTCCTCCTGTTCGGGGGAGCTGGACCTTTCCCTTTGGTTTTCACCAAAGGGCAGGGTTAAACTCAATTCAAGGTAGTTAAAAACAGGCAGAGCTTTATTTCAAACTTGCCTCAGTTGCTCAGTGCAGTACAACTGCAAGAACTCAGATGAAGGAGGAAATAAAAAAAGGTTTTGTGGTTAGTTATGAGTATGCTAACATGGTAAGAAACAAGGAAGCAAGAATGGGAGAGATAATTACTCTATGAGTTGCATTTCCGTTTTGGACAGAAGATAATGAGATACCCTTTGCTATGCAGAAGAGTCTCCTTGCAGAGCAAATGCAAGGCTGGCAAAGGGCAAGCAAGTTGGAGTTGCAGAAACCCAGTGTCCCCTTACCAGTGATGGCCAACAGGGCAAAGCTTTCCTAGCAATGGGAGGACAGAAAACAAGATTAACTGCCTCCTGGGAAAGAAAGTAGTCTTCCCTCCTCCTTGGGCACTACCCAGACATTCCTCAGGATCCCTGACCTGCGCAGCTGCCCCAGGTTTCCACAGATGTCACAGATGTGTCCTGCTTGGCAGGGCCCTTGGCTCAGGGAGTGATGCATGCAGACAAGTGCACTCTACTGCACTTCTTGAAGCCTGGGCAGGCAGAAACGAGCTGCTCGTGCTGGGAAGCCCCAGCAGACTCCAGGGAAATGCAAAGAATTGCGCAAAGCTGTTTGGAAAGAGCCACAGTAAAGCGGCCTGCAGATTACCCTAAATCCCTTGGCTGCAGTGAGCCAGAGACTGTTCCATACCTGTCCCCCCTGAGAAGGGTCTGCTTTCCAGTACTGTGAGCCCCCAAGGAGCACTTTATGAGTGCTGCAGCCTTGCAAGGCCTACAGAGTATTCAGCTGCCCATGGAAAAGGCTCTGTGGGAACACTAAAATAAACACCCAAAACTATGTGAGCAAAATTAACATCAGGTACACGGTTACTCTAGCCAGCAAGGATGGAGAAGCCTCCTTTCACAAAGAGCGGAGACAAAAAGCATTACTGGTGCGTTGCCTTACAGGTCCAAGTTAGTCCTGGAGCTGACAGGTCAGTGGGACGGAGTTCCCTCTTGTTTATTTACGTTTTGAGTCCATCCCAGTACCTCTTCCCCAAGAGCTCCTTTGCTGATCGAGCAAAGTTTCAGCTAATGAGACTATTTTTAGCACCAATTGCTAGGAGAAGCTGAACATTTTAACAAAGCCTCCTCAACACTGTAATGAGCATATTATTGCTAAGGGGAAAGAAAGAAAAAAGCTGGGGGTGGGCCTGTATCTAGGTCAGCATCAATCTCTCTCTGTCACCTATAGCGTTGTTTTATGGGAAGCGTGTGGATAATAAATGGCGATTATGGAAAGTGGAGGGGAAGAGGCAATCCTGAGAAATTTATAGATAGGAGAGAAATCACATTAATAGGAGATAATACAGAGCTGCAAAACAGTTATAAAAAAAGGCATTAGAAGAGCTCTGTAATTGGGGTTATTAGACACAACTACACCAGGCTTTTTTTTCCTTTTTGGGTGCATGTCACTGTGATGGATGTCACTTTCAATAGTGATAATAACAGTAAAATATCCATGTTAAAGCTGAGTACATTAACTTTTATATTGGTGTAATTTACTGCGTTACGAGTTCCCATCATTCAGGAGCGAAAGACAAAATGCTCTTCCTTACGATGTCGATAACCATGCATACACTTTACAGGAAGAAGAGTTTCTTTAAATATCTACTCTATGTTAAATAATTCTTTTAACTTTCCATTACTCTTTTCAGGAGAGACAAGGAGCAGAAGAAAGGGGTAAGCTATTCATATTGCTAACATACATCATGAGCTGGATTTGCCATTGCTCTATATCTGGTGAAGTCATTCACAGATGCTTTTCTGGCCACACGTACAAGAGATTGATTTGCTGCACGGAAAGGGGCAGAATGGACTGGACAGTAGTTACTATTTTTTAAAACCTACACGTGTGTCAATATGATATTGAAGGCAACATTAATTACCAAAATTAAAAAAAAAAAAAAGAAAGAAAAAAAGGATTATTCAGTAGAGAACCCGCTTGCAGCACCATGCTCTTTTACGTGTGGTTCAATAACGGAAAGGTGGAGTCCCTATCCCTCAAAGTCAAAACAATGCTGTACCTGCTACAGCATTACAGCCACGTGCACTTTAGGTGCTTAGAGTTATAAATAAAACAAGTCAAGCCTCAACTTGTTTCTATCTGTTCTTTATTGCAGAAGCTAAACGACTGCTAAAGGAATGACCTTTATTCCCAGGCTGTGAGTAGAAATCACAGCGGCATGAATACCACAAGCTCTAGGTCAGGCTTAGGCTCCACGAAGAAGCTGGCCGATGGCAGAGTCTTTGGCTCCAGCAACAGGAGAGCCATGTTCTGCTCTCACACTGCCTCCCCAAGCACATCCGCACTCTTGGGCAAGTCGCTCCTTTGACTACTCTTTCCAAAAAGTGAATGCCTCCAGCTAAGCACTGTGATTGTACAGGACAGGCACAATGAGGCCTTGAGGGAATGCGGCAAGAATCCTTCCTGCTTCAAGATAAACTAGTTTTGATATGGTGCAGAGCTCTAAAGCTGACCAAACTGCCCACAACAATGGCAAAAGCACTCATAGAAAATCTGCTTCAAAACTGCGTAGAAGCTGACTTGATACCACTGTGATTTCAGAAATGGAGTGGGCATCCAGGGGCTGAGCTACAGCAAGTTTTAATGCTATCTAAAAATCACAAAAGGAGGAAATTTTCCTTCTTCCTGCAAGTCAGACCATATATGCAATACAACGCAAGCATCGCTATTTAGGTGGGCTCCTGCTTTCACACAATTACTCCCAGTCTCTCCTAGCTGAGAGCCCACGTCTGTAACAGCAATGAGACATAAAGGCTCCCTCCAGTCACCGTATTCCTCAGGGCCAAGGGGTCTGTAGGGCACTGAACATGAAGATAGTTCTGCTCGCATTCAGTTTTGTTTGTGAAATCAATCAGTTCGCTTGCCTCCAAAAGGCAGACCTACCCACCAGCTCTCACAGCGTGAACACAAAGAACCCCAAACAGGGTTGTGAGTAGCACAAGGAACAGGCACTGAGAAATGCAATCAGCTCCCCCAAGCTGCACTTTCAAATTGCAAATTACAGAATAGCTTCAATGTTAAGGAAGGATTAAAGGACTCTGGTTTGTTTCCAAAACAAAACACTGCAGTGTGGCATGACTGAAAGCCATCCCATCCAAATGGAATTCGACACTTCATTCAAGCCCAAACATTTTTCTTCCATGTGTTCAGCTGATTAATTGAGGATTCAACTGTTTATGCCCTACTATGTGCTGGTTTGGGGTTGTTTTTGTTTTTTTCTCTTAACAGTAACTGCAGTTGATCAAAGTGACTCTTGCCTACACACATAAAGGCTTTAGCTGGTACCTCAGAAGGAAGACAAGACAAATAGGAGGATTAGCTCCTTCCTTCACCTCTGAGCTAGAGAAGCTGAAATCTACTGAAGACCCTGACTTTTCTCTCCTTGTTCCTCACTTTATGAGCCAGACTCTGCTCTCTCCACCTCTGCGGAGACTGCGCAGTCGCCTCTGTAAAAGGCAGAGAGGTCTCTTCCTGCTGGCTTGGCTGGTGTTATCCACCCTAGCTCTGCAACACTGGACCTACGATATCTACAGCTACCTGCTATCTCCCTGCCTTCCTACTGTTTGTTTCACAATGGTTAGGCCTGCTGAGAAAATATTTGCTTTGCATTTGAGAAAAGGTCACTGACTGATGGTATAAACCACTCTCCTTTGAGACAACAGGAATGGGACTCAGATCCTAGAAGAGAAAAATCAGCCTGGAGTCTTTTTCCTCCTCCCCTGCTTCCTCCCACATCCCATTCACATGGTATGAAAAGGCTCTCAGTGGCTCTAGGCCCAAAGAAAGGAGAACATATTTCATGTTCCTCATGAAATCTACCTCCATTGGTCCCTTGTTCAGCTCTCAGCAGGAAGCAGGGCTCGCCCTAAATAGAACCGAGGTGGGTAACAAAACAGGAAGATTCATTTCCTGTAGCACCACGGTGCTGGCAGAAGCAGTTCCCTGTCCTCGGCGTGCTTTCCGAGGACAGTCCTCCAAGGTGGCACAAGCAAACACATGAACTGGAGTAGGGGCCAACCGCACTTTACTGGCCTTGCCTTTGAAATATACTTTGTTAGGTGAGCTCCTTATACCCAGCTGTAGAAGCAGTGACACAAGAGCACATCAGCTGCACCACACTGCTGCAGCACAGCAGGGGATGCAGGATATGAAATGAGTTTGGCAGCTTAACACTCAGTCAAAGGAAGCAATGCACTCCCCTGTGCACAACAGTGTTTTGTGTCAATTTCAAGTTTGCTTTTTACCAGCAACTTGGTGGTTCCTATGCGGTTTCACGTACATAAAGAACAAAAGGGCATAAACACTATAATTTCAATGGAAAAAAGTATCCCGCTTAAATGCAAGGAACAATAAAGTTAATAAACTATGTAATTACAATCCCAGAGTACACATCTGTCTGTACAAAATACCCCCTAGTATTGTGCCCAGCCACACAGAAAATCTGTATCCTGCCAGTGCAACTGAGTAACGTCAAGCCTAATTCAAAGCCCATTAAACAGAACGTGGGCCTGGCTGCTGGTTTCAGTAGCTTTGGACCAAGCCACTTCAGCACATGAATAGTTTCACCATTTCTTTGCTTGCATAGGGATATATCTGTCCATTCAGAGCAGCAACAGCTGTTTAACATGGAGCAGTGGTTGGAAAGAGCAAACATATCAGGGAGGAGGATGACTGAAAGAATATATGCTTGGGGAATGGAACGGGGGGAGAAAAGGGGAATTTTAACAAGGATGAAGATCGCTGGTGTATAGATTCTTATCTAGCTTTAAATGACTTCGCTATCATGCTGTAACAGCACAGCTGCAGCAGCACAGCTTCAGCGTGTGCAGTTCTTCCTGCCCCAGATCCTAAAGATGAGGTTTCACAAGATGGTTGGTTCAAACTAAGACCTCATTTCACTTCACCCCCCATCCTGTTCCCTGCTCCCCACAGCACTGCCTCCCCCTTTCCCTGAGCCAGCTGCAACATTGGTCTGATCCCCTGGGGAACTGCTTCATCTTAAAAAGACAGCAGCAAATAAGTTATTAGGGAAAGAAACAGTTGTAGCTTTTGTCTGAGTGTGAGAAAAGCCAATTCATAGACAGGAAGGTGAGTAAACAAGCTATTTGGTTTTTTGCAAGGTAAGGCAGAGTTCTGCAGAAAGCACCAAACTTCATTCATTCACCTCCAGAGTCATCCATACTCCTAGCTGCTCACGGAGGTTTTTGCACACACACACTCAAGGAAGGGATACTATAGATAACAACAATCTGCTGAGAACATCATGCACTGACTTCAAACACGCACAAAAAGCCAATTGTGACTAGGTCGGGACTTCTAACTACTTTGACACCTTCATGGTCACCAAACATGATATTGCAGGCAGGTAATATTCCCTGCTCAGCGCTCAAGTCAGCCCCTCTCTCCTTTCAAGAGGCTCACAGTCACTAATGGTTATTCCTTTCTATAGAGCACTTACCAGAAACTCAGAGAGACTGCTCCACTGCCTCGCAAGGACTCCACCATGTTTTGCTTGCAGCGAGCTCTGCTGTACGTGAGAAGGATGGAAAGGTGGGCTGACTCCTCGTGCAGTCCTTTTTCCAGGGGCCTGCAAGACAAAAAAGTCAGGGAGTGCAGAGAAAGGACAGCGGGGGAAGTTCCCAGAATTAAAAGATTAAGGAAACAGAGTTGCCACTACAATAATTTGTTGCAAGGTAGAGCCCCCATAGAGAGCCGTCTCTGTGCAACAAGAGCACAGGGGATACAGGAAGGCAAGTACTTGGCCCTTGCTTTGCTTCAGTTCCCTAATCCAGCACAAATGCATTTGGGGATTTATGGGTTTTTGGAAGCTTCCAGCAAAGCTCAGGGCCTGTTCCTTGGGTTATTGTTTTCCCATCTGTTTCTCTTCATTTTATTCCATCACAGAGGCCCCATCGTGGGACACAAGAATGTGACCGGAACAATAGGCAGAACTTGCTGCCTCCAGGACTGCAGCGAGGGCAGAGCCGCCATTGCAGGATGGGAGCCAGAGGCTTCTATATTTAGCCCTTTCTTGCTTATTCCAGATCACATTCATGCCCTGCACTCAAGAAGTCAGGAGGCTTTCACCACACCACTGTCCCCAAGCACTGCACATCCAGCAGAGCCCCTGAACATAAAACATTCATTTCCCTTCTAATAAATGCCAACAGGAAGACTTCCTGCTCCCCCCTCCCCTTTCCAAATCCCTATTTTGACAGACTTTTTCCTTCATATAAGCAAACTAAACAAAACCATCTCCTCCTCTGCAAGGCTGGCGGCCTTGGAGCAGCACCAGGACTCCAGAGCTTGGACAGGGCGGCACTGCCAGTCGGAACAGGGCCCTGCAAAGAGGCAGAAATGGGTGAGCTCATTTCCCCCTACGTTTGAACCTGAGCTAAACTCACCAACCCACAGAGACTTGCCCCAAGCCCACAGCCCAACACCTGAGGGACAGGGCAGGTGAAGGAGAACCAGGTCTGCGCACCCATCTGGTCCCAATCACCGCCGTAGCATGTGCATACGCCTCTCAAACAGAATGGGCACGAGACTGCTGAGCAAAAGCTCAGGTCTTATTGCAAAGCCCTTCCCACCGTGTCTCAAGGCACCTCTCTACCACTTTGAAGGCAGAGAGGGCTCTTACCCCGCAGGAAGCCAAGCTGACTGTGGCACCAACCACAGTGCCATTTAGCACTTAACTCACTCACGTCATCAAGGCAAGGGGATCCTGCAGAGCAAGAGGAAAACCCATCATATTTCCAGGAACACTTACCTAAAAGCTGTGCTGCTTGAAAATAGTTCAATGATGGACAAGTCCTCTTTCTGCTCCTTCCACAAGGGTTGTAGATCAGGACTGCTTTGCACTTCATCTCTCCAGTTCTACCAAAGTTCCACTAAAGACTGCTGGAGTCCCAGCGAGAGGTTTAGCACACATGTGCCTCCTGGGCACCTTGCTGCCATCCATATTACTCCTCCTGTGTACCAATGTGTTTCGACACCCTGCCTTTTCTGCTGTAGGCATTCCCACCACTGCCAGCTCCCCATTCCTTCTGAAAGCCCTCCCACTCTAAGTGGCTGTATCAAGGAGAAAAGGCTGATGCTGGATGGGATGTAAGAATATTATTTTTTTTCCCTTTAAAGTATGTCTGTCCCCAGAAAATTAGTGGTACCTAGCTGTGGCCAAGCATGGATGGAGAAATCACATCTTCTGGTAGTATCACAAACCATGCCACTAATTTGCTTTGTGGCCTCAAACTTGTTGCAGGTTAAATTTTCCTCCCTGAGGTATTTGCTTCCAAGGGCTGCTCTGAGGTAGGGGTGTCTGATGAGCGTTTGGAGACGCCTGGACAAAAGGAGCATAGTTACAAGGCTGAGCAGGTTGTCTTCCTGCAGCTTGGGATCAGCCCTCTTCCTGTTGTGCTCACTGAACACCTTTGCACTGCCAGCACAGGCATGTGTTCATCTGCCATGCAGATCCCCCCACCTTTACTTCTTTTGTGTCCTGTAGCCTGGCTTCCCTCTGCTCATGCCATGGAGGCAGTGCACAGTGAGCTCCCTGAACTAGCACATGCCAGCAAGCTGTAAACGAGCCCTGTGTGTACAGTGAGTCTGAAAGGAAGGGAACACTTTCCACCTGGCATTCCTGCAGGTCTTGAGACAGAGGTTATTTATCCAAGGTAGAGGAGAGAAGGGTACTGGAGTTTCCAGTGGAAGAAGCTGACAGAGAAGCAATAGCAGCACCCAGGGCCTTGCTTGGCCAGCAAAGCGCTGAACAAAAAAAAAATAAAAAATCATGCTGCTCCATCTTGCAGCCAAATTTTCCCTCAAATCTCCCCCTTCCCTCCCAGATATGCCTCCCTGGAACAGAAGAGATGAAGCTCAGACCCTTTGGAAGCTTCAGCTTCCACAAAGGCTTTGAGTTACTATCACCTCAAAACCAGGGCTGTGCTCAGGCTGAGGGCCACAGCACTGACATTGAACAAGAGAGGATCCTGCATGGAAAGAACCGATCCAGCCAAGGAGGGATGGGAGAAGACCCGAGGCACACACAGGTAACGGTGAGTTTACTGAAGGTCACACAGCAGATTTTATGGTAGTACTGGAAAATTACCTGAAGCCCTGATAAATCCTACACCGCAAGGATGCTTTTCCAGAATATCAAACATCCACTCTACACCACCTTTCTCAGAGCAGGGACCATGCACAACCCATCAACTGGATACAGACTGTTCCTGCATGCCTCCTCCCCTGTGTGACTGAAACACCCCCACCACAGTGCCCAAGCATAAGTTTTCATGACAGATGCCTGGGGGAAGAAGATACTTGCACACCAGAGCTTTGAAAGCGTGTTTTGCGCAGCCCCTTCCATGAAGTGATGGGTACCCACCACGTGACAGGTAACACCGTATTGTGCAGTGTTACCAAGGAACTGTTTCCCATCTTGTGATTACAGACCTCTGGGGCAAACAGCACTGATGCATCTCGTGATCACTCTCTTGGTTCTCGTGTGAGCACATGAATTTGTTACAGCTAGAGCAGGAACGGCAACTATGGTAACCCTGGTGAATCCATGGGATCCTCAGATAACCTTCCTTTTGACTTGCCAACCTCAATACCCACAGGTACTCAAGAAAAATCCCACTGGGTGTTATGGGAAGTGTTTCTAAGCCTAGGCTATGCAAGGGAAAAAGCAGACACAATGTCCCTCCTCAAACCGTCTCCAGACAGGAGCCTCCAGCAGGCTTCATCACTCTAGGTATTATGTTCAGTTGCAGCTGAAGCCATCCCAGTAAGGAAGACAGAGAGAGAGAAGGATACACCAGTGGTCTCCTCAGCACCCCTTTTACATGTACCAAAAAGTCCAATTTCCTCTGTCCTCCTCACCAAAAGAAAGGAAAGCTTGTCCCCCACTCTGGCATTGGCCAAGCCTGCTGTTCTCTCCTCCCCTCTTTACCCCTGAAGGATGTAAACCCTGTACCCCTGTATTCTCTCAGCTAGTTGGGGATGCAGCTGTCAGAGATACTAACTTTTGGTAAGTCGTGCTTCAGCATCAGCCAAATTCATCTGCAGGACACAAGCACTAATGCTAATTCTAATGCTATCCTCAACATTGTTACTCTGCCTCTGCAGCTGATTAACAAATGGCCACATCAGTTACCTGCGCCACATCCCTTTAAAAGACACAGACGTCCCAAAAGAGTTGTTCCCCGGATGAGAAGGCACCTTTCCACCCATCAGTCCCATGGCATGTGAGGCAATACTTTTGTATTGACACAGCATTTCCTATACCTGCAGAGCCGAAAGGCTTTCAAGATACCAAACAGACCTTGAGACCGTGTACAGGCAGAGACAGACACCAGGGAGGCCTTCCCAGTACACAAGGTGAAAGCCCCGTGAACACAGACAGCATCATTTCATAATCAACTCCCTTCAAAAACCAGTAAAACTCCCTCCATCAAGCAACTTGATCTCATTCTGCCCCTACAGGAAGATGTTCCATGTCTCAGCACCGCAGTAAATAGGAAACATCTTTGATTTCAAACCTAGATTACTATCAGGTCCTCACCAGTCTTATACCATCCTCACCTTTTAATTCTCAGAGCTCTTCCCCTCTCCTCATCCAATCTTCCTCCCATCCATTTAGAACAAAAGGGAGTAAAAAAGTTGTTCTCCTAGAAGCAAATCTAGTGTATCTCCCTGCAGATACAGAGCATACACACCCTTTCAGGGAGCAACAGAAAAATCGTGATCCTTTCTGAACCCCAAGGGGAGGGTCTGGGTTCCCTAACCCTGCTGTTCCACCATCATCAGCCACTAGGCCTTGAAGAAATCTCTTATTTCCCATAAGCACATCTGGGCAGCAAGGCACAGCGACGCAGCCACTTTCCAACTGGGTGGAAGGCACAAGATGATAAAGACAAGTATGCAGCAGGGAAGGAGGTGGTAACAGGCTTAACAGAGCCTTGCAGAGCACGGACAGAGAATAACAAGCAGACGTATAATACCAGAAGCTTTGACTGAGTAAGGATTGTAACTTTACAGATAAGTGCAATCAATGCATATGCACAAACATTTGCGGTCAACAGTGCAATTTCATCCCTGGCTGAATGATCCACTGGGTACACATGTTCAAATGTGCACAACACCATTACTGCACAACTAAAAATCCTTTCCCATAAAGCCACACAGACTCCCTTGGGCAGAGGCCAAGCAGTTAAATAAAAAAGTCTATCCAGAGTGAGAACTCTTCAGAGACATTTCACCATCTGGAAAGAGGAGGGGGTCTTACTCTGAGAATGCTTGGAGAGCCTGACCTACCGCGGTTAAACACGTGCCTCGTCCAAGGTTAATTCCTGGGGAAGAGGATCATATCATTCTCACCGCCTTATGCATCAGGACCTGCAGTGAGCAAATGGGCCTGATTCTCCTCCACCCTCCAGACAAGAGCATACAGCCAGAGCCCAAGATGGGATGGAAGCTGGCCATTCAGCATTTGCTTTTTAGTGAGGCCAAACTCGCTGTATTGTTGGTGACAAACAAAAGCCATTGCTGTTAGTGTGGGCTTCTTCATTTCCTTTTATTATATCCCCACCCATGTCACGTAAATAAAGCTGCAGTTAGCTTCCTTGTAAGCACTGGGGCAGTGAAGATTGTACTGAGCTTCAGGAGGGAGGACAGCCAAGGCGAGGACACCACCTCCTTACACCATTCCCTGAAGAGACCAGGCACTCCCAACAAACGGGAACAAGAATTTTGAACAAAGATCACAGGACCCTGCTCTCAAAAAGCCTTTGATATGCAAGCTGGACTAGGACAGCAGTGGTCAGAAGAAATTAAGTAGGATGTAGGACTTGGCTCCATCTGCCCCAGGAGGCTGTGTCCTGGTAAAGAGTAGCATTTTAGATGGCCATATAAAAATCCCTGTATTTCATAGTCACACGAGGCCTGTCTTCTGGTGGGCTTCCAAGAGCTCAGCTAGGCAGAGGCACCACCCATATGGATGCAATTGCAAACAAATGACCTTGGATAGACATGGCCCCACAGAAATTAACACATCCAGTGGGAGCTCTCATCCTATTCCCTTTCTGCTAAGGAACACAGGCAACATGGAGGAGCACAGAAAGTCTCATTTGGCAAAACTCAACCTGTATAAGGACTCTGATCCCTACTCTTTCACTCAAGGCTGGCCCAAGCAAGTCTTGGTACCTCCACCCCTCTCTTGTGGTGGCAAACCAGAAAGAGGAACGCCTCTCTAGAGGTGAGAGAAGAGGCCAAAACCCACTGCCTTAAAGCTCAGAGCACGTCATCGGTCAGTGTCCTCAGTCTCTTAAGAGAGGGGCCCCCAAGGCAGCTCAGCCTCAACCCAGTGGAAGGTCCCAGGGAAGAGGAAGGACAATAGGGCACAGCTCTCATGACTGTAGGACAGCATACAGCTAGACACAGGCAGCCAATGGACCAGGAGTTATTCAGCATGAACAAAAAGAGCTCTTTCCAGCCTCTGCCTCACAGCTGCTCATCTGTATTCCAACCCTTTGACCCTGACAAACCTTCTGGCTGAGAGAAGGGGACCATCATTTCATCTGCTCCCTCCCATCACTCTCCTGTTCCAATATCCTTAGCCCACCCATCCCCACTTGCTATAAAGCTGATTGCTTCCTTCACCGGGTTCCCTCCCTGCAAATGAAAGAACTTCTCACCTGGACAACAAGTTTCCTGGATGTCATCTGACCAGGACGGGGAAGGAGGAGAGAAAGGTCTTTCTCCAGAACATGGAGATGGAATTGGCTGAAGCAGCTCCAATCAGGGCTGCAGTTTCTGAGATGGTATTTTGATTCCAGTCCTACAGCAAGACAGCACAAGGCCAGGCAAGGGCAGATTACACGATCTCTCAAAGCCGCCTTTCACTACAGCACAACACGTCCTCTGTGTTATTAGAGGGCTTTTTCAGACTGAATGAAATAACACTCTACAGCTCTCGATTCCTACCTCATGGCAGTAACAGCATCTCTCCTGCCCACCTTTCTCCAGGGAGGAGATTAAATATCAGAGATGAATCGAAATGCAGTAAATCAGGCAAGGCAATCTGCCAAAGTAGCAAAAAGGAAGGGAAGGAGGGAGGGAGAGAAGGTACTTTGGTACCGAAGTGACCTGTTTAAATGCTGCCGATGGATGCCGAGCTGACGGATCTCTCCAAGGCTCCGAGAGACAGAAAAAGAAAACACAGAAGTGGAACCTTCCTCCTACCCTGGAAGATGGGGATGAACACATGTTACTTCTCAGACATCAGCTGCACTTGAGGAAAGGGGCAAACTCAGCTGGAAGAGCTGAAGACATGGTACAAGGCTAGTCCAACCTGGTTCTGGGAACTCAGATCTGGCGATCACCTAGAGAGGAGAATGAGACTCAAACATGTGCACTATTTCAGGAACTGAGGAAAACGCACCCCCTCTCAGCCTAGAAATGACACAGCTCCAAGGGGCTTTGGGCAGTCCCAGCCTATGAGACCCTCTCAGAGCAGAGGTGCAAAGATCAAGCCTCCAGACCCCTCTGGGCCTCGATGGGTGTCTCCACGCAGGGCATTTCCACTTTCCAATAGCATTAACATAGCTGGAGTCAGATTCTTGGGACACAAAAGCACAAGCTGCTGGGGTTGGAAGCAAGAGAGGCTGTTTTAGTGCCTCTCTGTATTTTGGTCACGTTAGGCCAAAGACAGCTGGAGTCTGGGAACGATTCACATTGTGCTACTATATCAGAGTCCTGCTGCTCTGAACCAGAGCTCTGCTGTGTACAGCGCTTTGCACAGACACACAGAGAAGGCTTTCCTCTCCTACCAGCATCTGCCTGCGCTTGTCATCTGGCTAACCTGCAAGCCACAGCATCCACGCTGCAAAGAGAAACTGTCACTGCTCAAAGAACAGGCTGATTTCAGAAATCACTGCAGTGTCTTTTCAGGGGTGCCTGAAACCCTAACCACCTCAGAAATCCCATGCCATCAGGGTGCAAGGCCAGAGAGCACAGGCCAAGGTTCTCAGAAATGGGTCATTCCGTATCACCTACATCTTCACATCAAGCAGCAGCAGGTAAACCGCAGGAGGAAGGGAGGTAGGAAGGCAAAGCAGACCATCACCAGAAACTACAATGGAAGGATAGAAAAACCACACCAAATACTGGAGAAGCAAGCTGTGGGTCTCTGAAAGGCACACATGCACTCACACACAGGCGCAGTTTCTTGGACTGTTTATCAAGCTCAGGAAGGAAGAGGGATCGGTCTGCCAGAAAGATCAGAGATGCTGGGGCTGTCATATGACGCTCCCTTTAAGAAACAAAACCCACAGAGCGTGCACACACAGACAGAGAGGAAGCTACAAGGAAAGCCTTGAAAACAGCAGAGGAAACCCTAACCCCACCCCAGAGGTGCTACCTTCAACTAAACCCCATCCGAGAAGCTAATGAAAAGCACAGCCACACTTGCATTATTTCAGGCAGGCAGGGGACAATTTTCTATACTCCCCTGGCCCCTCCTGCCCTTACAACGTAGCAATTGGAAAAATCCCTTCTCAGCCTGGCTATGTAAAGGAGAGGGAGTCCTGCCCAGTCCCAAGCCTCTCCTAAGGGTGCTCAGCTCCCTTTGGAAAAAACACTTACTACGTGGGTGCACAGACATGCCACATATCCCTTCCTCATTCCCAGGAGTCTCCAGCTGGTATAAAAATCAGTAAAGTCAATAAAGCTACTGGCTGTGGACCCAGCTAGAAATGGAGGAAGGTTTGGCCAGCATAATGATTGTACCCTGGCCTAGGCAAGAGAGGTTGCCTCTTACCCTGTCAAGTAAATCCTCGTGCAAACTTCTCATACAACCCTACTCTGTTTACAACCACTGCAGAAAAAGGGAAGAAAAGCCTCAGCGGGTTGTTAAGAGGACATTGAGGCATGGCTGAGACTCCCATGCCTGCAAATGCAGGGAGGCCAGAGTGGGAAATACATCACAAGAGCCATACAGCATCAGATGCTCTCCTGCTCCGGTTTTTAACCGCTCATACATGAAGCCCAGATGGTTTCCAGAGTGAGGGAGAAGGGTGTGTTGCTTACACAAGCAATGCCATATTTCAGTAAATATCATATGCCATCCAGACATTCTGGACTGGATCCAATTTCCGTTAGGCTTTGCTCAACTGGGGACCTGGCTCCTCCAGCAGACAGCAAACTCCATTCGTGCTCAATGCATGTCTAAGGCAGATCCGTGTCTCAGGCAGACACACATTTTTACCAGATGATCCTTGTTACACCTGGCACGAAGTGAGGATTTCCAACGTTCAGCCAATAAACCTCTGCTTCCAGGCTTAGCTCAGACAGAGCAAGTTAACTCTTCCTCAACAGCACTGTGTAAGGCTGTGTGGGCCACAGCAACCTGCTTCTCCCACTCACCTCTCTGGGGGTCCTCAGAGCCTCCTCAGATTCCTTTCACGTGCTCCATCTCAGAACATCACGTGTGTACCTGCAGCGCTAGGAAGCACCTAGTCTATTTGTTTGATAACTATCACAAAAGACTGGTACTCACACAATTGGTAGTCCCCCAAAATGAGGTGTTAAAGTCTCTTTATAACATCAGATGGAAAAGAATATCTTTTTTCCTTTGGTCCCTTTCAAATGATAATTGTTACTGTTGTCTTTAAACTAACAGGGAAGAACGGAGGTAGGAGGCATTTTAGCAACCACCTCTTTAACATAGTAAGTTTAAAGAAATGAGGGAACTCTGCAGGCTATATGTAGTCCCAGGGACAGACTTGTCCTTGATATAATACTCTAAACACAATTTTAAAAGATGGTCTCCCCAGTCTTGATTACTGCTTGCTGCACTAGGAAGTCAGAGGTCTCTGCACAACCTTCATCTAGTAGCCTATCTGGCTTCAGGATCTTAAGCTAGCCAAGGCAAACAAGGCCTCATCTCAGGAATACTTGCAGACATGATCTTTAGCCAAACTCACCTTTTCAGGTCACAGTACACCAAAATACATGCATCCCTCAACCTGCCAAGGAGCAAATGTGACCCTTGTGAAAGGGCAGTAGTAGCAGGAATCAGCAAAACAAGGCAGGAACCATTTCCCCCAAAGGTCCAACCTATGTTTTCTTTGATCAGAATTTCAATGCCTACTTCTCTTTCAGAAAGCACAGCACATCTTCCAGGCAGCTTTACTAACACACTCCCTTTAAAAAGCAAGCAAAACTCTTGCAGGCTTGGCAGAGGGAGACTAGATGTCTGACTCACTGGCAAAGGCAACAAAAGCAGGGCTCCTCTCCTACAGCCCATCCGCACGAGACACTGGAATGGACAACAACTTTGTTGAAGCCAAACGAGAGACCTGACAGCTTTTCTGGCATTTAATTTGGACACCAAAGCTAAAAGCTGCACACGCTCACGAACCAGAATGGGTTTAACACAAAAAAAAAACAACAGTGAGCAAGTTCTGTTTCACTCAAGCTACAGGTTTGGTTGGGGTTCGCCAGCATTAACGTACTGGTCACAGCACAAGAGTTGGAGCAGCTGCGCAGCCGCTTCCTCCCTGCTAACATCTAATGGGACGAAGCAGGAGGTGGGCACTAATAAAGCCACAGCATGAGGCACTGATGAAGCTGTTCTTGCCTTCTTAAGGAGCACTAATATCAAGTCTGCAGAGCCTCTCTAGCTCATTTCTTCACTCTTCTCTGACTTCCTAGCTCAGAGCTGAGAGTCTTTCTTCTTGCCAGCCCTCCCAGACCCTGTGCACTACGTAATGCCTGAGTTCTCCCTGGTGTTGCATCTAAGCTCCAAAACAAAAGGAGGCACATCATTCAGAATAAAGCCTCAAATAAACTTCTCTCTCTGGGAGCAAAGGAGTTTATGTTAAAAACCCAAACCAGGTATCTAATACATAAAGCAGCTCTCTCAGATCAGAGCTCCAGGGAGGTTAGGCTCAGCCCATGAGGCATCCATAAGCCCCATTTTCAGTTGTTACACTGCTCAGAATACATGACTATCCCTAAAACAAGGAGGAATAAACCAAAAAAACCCTTCTTAAATCAGACCAGGTGGCGACATATTCCTCAAAAGCTCTGACAAGTTGTAAACATGAGTTTTTATAGCACACATACACACCCCAGCAAGCTGTGGGGTACCTTCCATGCTTCCTCAGCTCTCTGGAACTTGGTGTTCACCTTGTTCAGACACTTCACTCAGTCCTTTTGCAAGCTCTGTGTGACTGTGTACATCTCCCATGTCTGCTCCTTCTGTGGGACTCACGCTGTAAATCTTGGTATTGCTACAGCAATTTCCCAGTCTAATCACATGCCTTGTTGCATTACCACAGCAGTGATAGCTGGTTGAACCACACACCACATCCTTGCAATTGTTTCTATTACTCACAATTGACTTATTTATTAAATTTCAGCTTGCCGAGCCTTGCCAGAAGATGAGCAAGATCCCTGTCACCCCTCCTTGCTGTTGATCAGAGTGGCAGAGGGCAGGTGAGTAGGCTGCGAGTCTGAGCTGTGAAACAGTCCCAGCAATTTTGTAAGGACGAGCTTTCTCCAGCAGCCAAGCTCCCCTGCATCTAAACACCAGGGCTTGAGTCCTGGGAAGTAAACTCTTGAATTGCAACAGAAATCAAAAGGGAAAGTAGATGCAAACGAAGCGTAAATTAATTCATGATTTTAGAGCAGACAAGTATTTCCACAGACTTGCATGGCACCAGCCGCAGTCCCTGCATGCTGGTCTATCTCTGCACCCACCCTCACTTGCAGATCTACCTAAAGCAATCCATAACAGAAGAGTGAAGTGCCTCTAGATGCAAGTAACTCTGCTTGTGGGGGATTTCCTAGGCTTGGAACAAACAGCCTGATGGCTCCTGGCTGCTTTGGAGGCCCAACCCACCATCTTGTGCCTCACAAACACTCCTCTGACAAAAGACTTTGACTCCTTGCTTTCAAAGGGGAACAAACAGAAGGCAAGTTCAGACAAGGCTCATGGCTGCTTGCCCAGCCAGGCCTCAGCTAGTCCTTCATAGTAAATATTTGTTCTTAATTACAGTGCCGTTTGCCCCGGGAGCTTGCCTGCAATCTGTAGGAGGGAGGGGGATTATGTTGTTGATAGGTAAATAATAGCTCTTTCATCCAGAGAACCCAATGCATTTTCCAAAGATTAAAGCCTCCTGAATACTTTCCCCATAGGTTAGGGTAAGGATTTTAAATCTTAGTCCCACTCAGGGGCATGCCGAAAACTCCCACAGTAGGTTCAGAGAGAGGGAGACTGGAGCTTCACTGCGACAGCTCCCCCTCCAGCCCTGCTGCGAGCATGAGTCAAGTGGGACAAATTCAGCGCTAGCAACTGGCAAAGCAGATGTTAGGCAGGATCTAGTCTGCCATCCTAATGTGAAGTGAGGACAGGGTCTGCTGCTGACCAGCAGCATCAACCACGTGCTGCTCTGTCATGCCTGGCCACCACACTGAAGCCAGGTGGCTGAAGTTAGATGGAGCCAGGAACAAACTCCATGCCTCCTGGTCCCCAGATCCTGCTTCTGCCCAGCAGACAGCCACGTTCCTTCATGCCCAGCTCCTGTACGGAGAGCTCCCAAGGACCTGGAGCATCTTCTAGGGAAGGGCAAGGCTCTGCACAAGCACAGAGCAGCCATGTGAAGCAATCCCACATATGACACGTGGGAAGCAGCCAGTTCTCACTCTTCCCAAAAGCTGACAAGCTTGAGTTTTGATCTTCCTGCACTCAGCTTCCAAAACATCATAAATACAAATATTTATCAGCAAGACTAAGGGAAAAGTAAGCGAGACGGCTGACCTCTGCTCTGTCTGAGGACAAAGTGAGAAGTGACTTCCTCCCACCCACCACGAGAAAACCCATCTGACCCTCTGGGAGGCAGTGAAGGAACACAAGCATCCCCCTTCTCCCCAAGCCACTTAGCTAATGTCACTGACAAGACATCCGGTATCTCAGAGGTCAGAGCCAAGCTCGCTCCAGCCCCAAAACACATTACCCATTTCTTCCATAAAAAAGAAAAAAAAGAAAACCAAACAAAAACAACAAACCCCCACCATAGGCAAGCAAACCTGGTATCTACCCATGCTACAGCTCCTATGTTCCTAATCCATTCCCAGTAACCACAGAGAGCAGAGGATAAATGCCTGTAAACACCAGAAATGAGAGGAGGCTTCAAAGAGAACTTTCAGGGGAAAGCCAGACATGAAGAAGTCTGACACTACAATATTTAAAAATACAAGATGAACTGCTCTCCTTTCCTTCCATGTTCAGCCCATTGCTCATGAGAGTTTTTTTGCATGTCCCAGCTAGGCAGGAGCAGCCACAGAGATGATACTGCACTTTTAATGCCCAGGAAACCAACATAAACCCTCCAGCATCACCTCTGCTACTCTGCCCCTCCTTGTCTTATCATTTACAAGCAGATTTGCTGGGCTTGGTTTTGTTCTTCTTTCTAAACATCACCCAAACCTTTTTTTTCATTCCTCCAAACTCTGCTTAAAAAAAAAAATAATTGTAAAAAAGTGCCATTCCCTCCTCCCAGCTGTAATGGACTGGCCTGAAACCTGTTGCCAGGGTCAATAAATATTTGTACAGTTCCCTTGTAACTTCATTCATCTCTCTGTACTGCAACACTTGAATCGTTTATCATTTTTCCCTCTTATCCAAGGTCTTCAAGTTCCTAGACAGAGATTTAATTAAGCCTCTGAAAACCCCCACTCCAATATCCTCTACTAACACACTCACGATGAACTGGACCCATATATGAAATTGGCTGTGGTGTGAGCAGTGAGAAAGATAAAGATTTGCTCCATGCATCCTCCCCTCTACAGTAATACCTCCAATAATTGGGAGACAGCCAGGCCCAGGCCCAACAGCCGTGCTTTTACACAATCCCCAATTCCATGAGCAGTTAAGACAAATGGTTCATTGCGTTATGTTCAGTAAAGGACTGCAGTGGATCTACGGGACCAGAAATATGGCTGGTGTCAAGTCTTTCCTATGGCATGTTGCTATGTCCTACCCACCTGAATCTCTTTATGACATCCTTTAGATGTTTACTTTCCTTCCTGCCACTAAATTCGTCAGCTTCCTAGCTATTATGGTAGTTATAAGTTACATGGTTAGAGGCACATCTTATAGCGTGCCTAAACAAGGTGTTAATCCTATAAATCTATGTAAGAAACACAGTATAAGAACAAGAAATCAACAAGGAGGAAAGTTTTGAAAGGCCACTTTCAAACAATCCTTTGCTTACCCTTGACTGAGGCTGAATCTTTAAAATAATAGTCTGCCAACAAGCCCCAAATTATCTAGACCCTCCACCTGTAAAAGAAAAAGGCATTTTAAAACCAAAAGCACCACTGGATCCCTGTAGCTTGCCTGGAGTCACACTCCTGAGCAGTTCTGAGCCTTCAGAACCCTGATCACTAGCTTACAACCTTGTCAAAAATGGAAGAACTTGGATTTGGTCTTAATACACCTTCTTCCTTTGAAAGGAACTGGGGGGAAGCAGCCAGGGGGCATAAGCAACTTTACATACAAAGGGTTGAAATGGAAAGAAAAAGTGTTCCAACAAACAAATTACTTTCAGATTAATGTTTTTTCCTTTCCTGATGCAGGACAAACTAGCTTAAAATGCTAGCAAGGAAAGTACATTTCTCCTAACTCTGTTCTCTAACACAGGTGCAGACTACTACCAGAGAAGCAGAGAACAGGGATGAACAGATTTCTCACCAAAACCTGTAAGCCTGAAAAGAGCTACCAGGCAGCAGCAGCTACCAGTGACTTCTTGAATAAACTCACTTTGAGACCAAAGCAAAAAGCCCAGGCTCTTGATCCTTACAGTGCCTTGAAGTAATGAGAGGAGGGATGCACATACATTTAAGTTAATTCATGCAAAATTTCAGCGCACACCCCCTTACCTTTGGCAATACAGAGCATAAATATTCACCAGGGAATGGAGCAGGGCAGGGGAGACCAGAAGAAACACTACACATCTTGTGAGTCACAGCAAGCCATAACAGAGGATTCATTAACTGGATTCAGGTGATCCTATTAGCTTTGCAATTGCTGCACATCAGGCTGCAGAGTAATTAGGGCTGTGATTCAAAAGGATTTACCAGAAGATTTTTTATTAAAACACAGTCGTTGTTAATCAGCCTGACTAAAGTCTTCAGAGCTATTAGCCTGCTGCACAGAAGTCATAATTACTTCATCCACTGTGGAAGAAGGCATCAAAGAAACTGCCTGGGATCATCTGCAGGTTTAGAGGACTAAAGGAAAGCCAGGGAATTCAATGGGACATCTCCTTTTGGCATCACCACAGGCTTTTGACCAGGTTTCCAAGTGGAGCACTTGACAGGCTGGTGGAGAATGTAAGAACATCAAGCCTACACAGGAAGGATTTGCCATCGGAAACATGCCAAGGCAACACCCAGATGTATTAGTTGACTCAGAGTTACTGAATAAGTCCTAATTGCTGCCTAAAAGTTTAGTGGTCCACCTGAATTACATGATCTCTATCTGCTGAGGATGTTTGGCCGCTCTGCAACATCTCACATAAGCGGGGCCCATATTTCCTCTTCCGGAGGGAGCATTTTTCAGTGCAGACAGACCCAACCACTCCAGAGAGGGGTAAAGCGCAAGCATCTCCTACCAGAGCAGTGAAGCATGATCAGCTCCTGGGTTTCTCAGTGTATGACTAGCTGTGGGAACAGGAGGACACATTCCAGCTCCAGTCCCTGACCTCACTTCCACCAGGTTAAGGCAGGTGTGATTCAGGTGACAGAGAACTGGGCTTAACAAGTCCGGCCACAGGATTGAGAAAGGGTGAGGCATCCGGGCACCTGCTGTCCTGCCCTGCTCTGCTTCCACAGACGCTACACACACAGCCCTGTATGAGAGCAGCAGGGCAGTGGTGGGCGAAAGAAGAAGGGATTTCCCTCTCCACCCTCTCAAACCAGGCTTGGTGAGCGTAGGACAGGGTCTCTGTGAGTCAGGCTGTCCCTCCTCTGCCACCAGCACTGCACATTCCCCTTCCTAGCCCCCTTTGCTCAGAGGTTTTCTACCAGTACACAGAACATCCTTTCCCAGTTTCATACCCACCATAGCAGCTGGCATCTGCAGCAAGCACACCCACACCAGGAGAGAACCAGAAGGCAACACTGCCCAACTGTTAGACCACGAGACCACACTTTAATAGGTCCTGTGCCACCAGGTACTCCATAAGAAACCCTGCCAGACCCTCCAAAACACAACACCCTCACCCATATTAAACAATACAGACAGTTTATCAACAGTCTAAATGGAAGCTCAGAAAGAAGAACATGATAAAAGGGCAAGTGGAAATATGCATGTACACACAGGCTGTGCGGATGTGGAAATAACATTAGGGCAATAACAAGTAGCCAACCCTCACCACAGGCTCTGGAAGGGAGGAGATCTGCTTGTAATTACTAGGCACCTTCAGAAGAGATACTTTGACTTTTATGCTCTGGAGAGCCAAGACTCTGATGCATTCTGCTTTGCCCAAGGTCTCTAAATAACTGATGTGATGCACCTTTGAACCGCCTGTCCCGGCGCCCAGCCTGGGCTTGCTCTGGTGGGAAGAGCATAGTGGACCTCTGACAGGGTGTCCCTCAAATGTCCTGCTCGGTTGCATGGCACAGAAATTATAAAGGAGATTCTAACTAGTGCAGGGATGTACTTCTGAAGAAGAATATTCTGTTTTAATAAGCAGGCTAAATGAGCATCTTAAATATCTTACTATTCCAAGAGAGGGGATAAGGGGCATTTTGCCAGCTTCCCCTCCTTCAGCACTTCAAACACTCGAGCACATACGCCCAACAGGGAAGCCTGTACAATGTCTAAACCTAGCAAAGGTTTTACATCATTAGGCTCGTACAACACCTAGCACAGGACTAATGAGGTAATGCAAATAATTAAACATAAAATCATGGTTGGCAGTTGACAGAAGAAGGGAGTTGGCTGGAACAGCTCACAGTGACAGTTTGTTCTTCCTTTGCCCTAATTCAAATTGCAGAGGTGAAAAGTGCTGTCCTGCCTGGGAGGACCACAGTACAGCAGAGACAAGGACCTCTCCAAATTTCCAGACCAAATAAACTGCTTGTTAACCGTCTGACCAACTGCAGAGGGGATAAGTGTCTGCCTCTGACCTGCTAGCATTCTGTCAAAAGGGTTAAAAAAGGAAAAAAATACAGACACACACCTCCAAAAACTTCTGAAGTCTTCCCCAAATAAAGCAACGATAATAAAAATAGATCTGATCTTCATAAACCATCAATACTGAGCTTAACTAAACATTTTTCTCTTTTACAGCTGGACACTAGAGCTAGGTGTACAACTTGGAACCAAATGCTTATCAAATGATATAGCTCCTGTGTCAGTTCACAAGTTAGCCACGAACAGACTTCAGTTTTGATGACTTTACTCATCATATTCAATTACTCAGTGTATGGTTTATGTGAGCATATTTCACCTAATAGATAATTCACAAATTACTCCTTTGGTTGCCCAAGTCACATGGTGACTTTCAAACATAAGATAACCTGAATCGCCTATTAAATCTGGATTCCAAGTGGAGACAGCTTTAAGGGACATGATTTTCTAGACGCTATTTATGGGCTATCTCACCACTGGTTTGAGGGGAACTTCCACAGTCACTTTTTAAAATCTAGGACAGATTTCTCTTTTATTTTAAATTTGAAAGTCATGCAAAAAGTTTCCAAATTACAGACTCACATTCCACAGACACTGCTGAGAATAAACTATTAACCTTCCTGTGAAACTCATAAAAAGTGCTGCATACACAGTTGGAAGCCCTATGTGCTGTTTCCCTTTGAATCCTCCTCAGTTGTTTTTTTTCTCTGAAGGCTTCATTGAGCTCTACTGGACATAAATAAAAAAGCTAAACATCTCCTTTCCTGGTACATCACACCAATTGATACTTGACCCATAGACCTTCCAAGGCCTAGAAGGTTTTGCATTCTTGAGGGAATATGGCTCCAAAATGAAGACTTTTTTCTATGTTTTCCTGTTTACACTTCCATTGTGTTGCAGTCCTAGTTTGCTTTTTTTTTCCCAGGCAAAGCAAGAAACAGTTTCAATTAACAAATTACAGGTTCCTGTAAATATTCTCTACTTGGGGAGGGTAAAGGAGAGATTTTTCAAGGCAGAGGAAGAATAAAAAAAATAACAAAACACAGGATAAGGGTTATAAAACTGAAGAGTAAACAGGCTAAGTAACTTCTTCAAATCCCTTGCACAGAAGACACCTGTCTTCCAGCAGGCGCAGCAGAAGCAGTCATGTGAAGCAGCAAAAGGGGATATACAGAGACCCAACAGCAACTCAAGAGCCATGAGGCTTGCTAAAAGCCATTGGCCTTTATCAGAAAGGCATGCCAACAGCAGAACCACCCGTTCCTCTCAGTCTGTGTCTGCAGGAAACATGATAAAAACCTTCACCAAAATATAAATAAGGAGTCAGGACTTGCCAGCTTGTTCTTTCACACAACAGCCGTGTCACAGAGGTGCTGCCTGGGGTCACGTCCCTGCTGACTGGGGTACTGAGGAAAGTGGAAGGCAAAAGACAGCACCCACCCTAAACTGTCTCTCACTGCTTATTTTGGAGCCACACACCTGAAGTCATTCTTAGAGCCAGGAAAGAGGAAGACATAGACTAGAGGTAGGCTGTGCTCTTCATTCAATGCTTTGCTCTCTGCTCACCAAGAGTATCTGACTGCAGGCAATTAAAACTGGCTCCCTGCTCTTTGGTGTTGTTTGTTGCTCTCTATTCTTGTCTGCAGTCACCTGTAATGGAGCACACAACAAAACTCCCCGCTTTCCCCACCCTGCTCTTCCAGACATAGCAGTTCACCCAAACCCCAGGATCGGGTGCTCACTCAGAGAAGGCCTCCACTTTCAGGAAACTGGTTACTTCCACCAAAGCTGCCTTTGTAGCAAGTATAATGAATGAAGAACGCCCTAAGGAGAAAGGAGACAAGCGAGAGTTTGGTGCAGAACATCCACCCCACCCTGCTCACTGAACACCAGTCCCTCCCAGTGCTGTGAAGTGCGTTTACCAGGGCTGCCCGAGAGCCAGACCTAGAAGTCAGCCTGAAACCCCACCCCAAGATCCTGCTGTGTGCTCTGCACCTCCTCCTGGCCGAGCCTTCTCTCTTTCAGGGCTTCCCACATGGCAGGATGCTGCTGCTTACATTTCTCCAGAGGAGACCAGGTGGGGATGGCTATAGATCAGGACTCCAGCAGTTGAGTACTCCAGCATGACACCTTATGCCTAAGCTTAGAGCAGGCCTTGGAGAAGAAGGCTGGGCCATAAGGTTCTGTGAAAGCTGGTTTGTTAAAAGCTCAGGGCTCAATGCCTGCTCTGCCACCAACAGTCAGTTGGTGGCTCAGTCCAGGGTCTGCTCACAGCCTGTGTAGGACATTCCTTTCCCTCTACCTCCTGCCTGACTGAGCACCTTGTTGCTGACATGTGCCTTCCACAGCCAGACTGCAGCATAGAGACTCCCTTTCCTGCAGCAGACCACATCCCAATAGCACACACAAAACAAGAGTTCTTCAATCTGTCTTCTTTCTGCAGCAAGCCTAAACTTTCCCTACAGTCCTTCCACCTTCCCAGACTCCAGTGCCTCACCAGGCCACTCAGGGCTTTGCAGGAATGCTGGCACCTTCAGCCTCACAGCTCCTTCAACTGCAGGGTATCTGCCACCCGTAAAGGGGGAAATACCACACAGCAGCACCTGGCTAGCAAAGGATCAACATTCAAACATCCACGCTACAGAAGGTCTTGGAGAGAAAACTAATAGACAAGGACCGGCTTTGACCTATGCAAAAGTGTGAAGCACGTGGCAAGGAGGAAAAGACAGCAAAGGCAGCGAAATCCAGTGAGCTCAGCAACCAGGCACAGCATTTTAGCAGATACCATGGAGCTCCACAGTCAATGTTTCCAGACCTCACTGGCAACCAGGCAGGATTAAAGCTCCACTTATAAAATTACAAGGTTAATAGATGTTACAAGCACGTTACCAGGTGTCGTGACTTGCTGGAAGCACATCCCTGAAGATAGCAAAAGCAATTATAAGCACTCTGTTCACTATCCAGCTGCATCAACCACCCGTAGGCACTACTTAGCAACCCTTTATCAAAGTAGACTTAGCACAAAGGAGGATCTGGAGTGCCCACACCAGTGTGTATGTCCTCTGAACCAGCCCTGCTCCCTGACAGAGTTCATCTTCAACAGAGACTAAATGCATCAGTCATTTTAAAATTTAAAAAAAACAATACCAAAAACCACCAAACAAAAAAAAACCCAGCCACCAGAGCCAAACTGTGCACTGTTTATAATAAAATAGAACCCTTAGATCACATAACCTGCTACAGTGAAGAGAAAACAACAAAGAAAACCACCTGTGGGAGGAATGGAAGTCCACATGGCATGACTCTTCTGCTGACTTTCAGGCAAAAATCAGCTATCCTGGGAGGGCCAGAAACGATAGGAAGTGGAAAAATTAAAATAGAGATGGCTGAAAGGCCTTGTCCTAACTTATGCAGGAAGCCTGGGACAGGGAACTACTGTATCGCTCATCTTAGGCCAAGCCTATTTAAAAGGGACATAAAGTTTCTAGGAAGCAGCAGGGGTCTTGTACGTCACTGTAGCTCCACAAACTTGGTCCAAGACAAAACCTGTAAAGCTTCCGAAAGAAGAAGCAGTGATCAGCCCAGAGATGGGTAATAAATTAAACACCAACAAGCACCTGTGAGCTGGATGGATAGTAAAAAGTCAAACGAGTCCGAACCCGCAAGGACATGATGGCATTTTCCAGGAACTTGCGACACTGCCTTCAGGGTGGGGATGAGCAACCAGTGTCCACACCTTCTTGCATTGTAGTCATTTGTATGGTTATGGGATCATGCTAGAATACCGGCTGCACATGAATATGTGGTTAAGGACCCTCACACACCCCTGTAATGGTAATTCTCACAAACATGCACATGCTCTCACCCTGCTGGCAAATGAAACACACAGAGGCATCAAGGGCTCTGTGTATGGTGCTGTGGTGTGGATAGGACAAGGACAGGTAGGAGGGAACTCTTCATTTTAACAGGTTGTCTAAAAGGTTCACAAAAGCAACTGTCTGTAGAGAACTCTCCACCACAAACAGCTTCAGCACACTCCACCCAGCCCACGTGAAAGGCGAGCATGAGGGACAGGCCAAGTCTCTGACTGGTACAGGCTCCAGCTATGGGTCTAGGTAGGGGAAAGAAACACTCCACCCCACCAACCCACTTGTGCTAGAAGAAAAGATTTGTGGTTTTCTCTGTTTTCAGCAACGCCACGCAACATTAAATACTTGATGGGTATATTAGCACATCTGCTTCAGGAAAAATCATACAGCCCTTTTCTCCTCCGTATTTACTGTTTTATCCAAATAAAAACTGAGAAATAAAGCACTCCATCCATGCACTGCAGCTTGAATCAGTACACAAGTGACAAAAAATTGCTTTTAAAGACACTTTTCTCTGTTATTTTCTCAGGCTACTCCTCCTCTGGAGACACAAAGCAGAATCTCTCTTCCCCTCTGCTGAAGCTGAGATCAAACAGCAACTTTACCACATCATAAGTTACAATTAAGGCTACTCCTGGCAAAAGATGATCCTTCCCTAACCAAATGCTACAGCTCTCCTGGCATTTCTCTTCCTATTGTCTGTATCCAGCCCTGTATTTATAAGATTAGCCTCAAATTAGGACAGTTTCCTCATTCTTCCTTCACTCTTACTACAGCCTGGTTCCTGGGAATCTGATCCTATCTTCCACAGAGGTTACTCCCTGTTGATAGGAAATATCTAGTGTATGTGGGCAGGAAGCGCCAACTGAGGATAATGAGGATTAAGAGAGAGTCCTTGTTATGACTTATCACCACAGCAGATCAGGAGACTCAGAGGGCCATTTGATCAACAGGAATATTAGGGATTTGTCTCACGCTCCCACACAGTGTCTCGCCCCACTGTGTTGTTGGTTAAAGCAGCACACTGGGGCTTTGAGGGCAGAATCATAGGATAGAACCATAGAATCATTTAGGTTGGAAAAGACCCTTGGCATCATCGAGTCCAACCATCAGCCCCACTCTACAAAGTTCTCCCCTACACCATATCCCCCAACACCACATCTAAACGACTCTTAAACGCATTCAGGGATGGTGACTCAACCACCTCCCTGGGCAGCCTATTCCAGTGTCTGACCACTCTTTCTGTGAAGAATTTTTTCCTAATGTCCAGTCTAAATGAGTTGCCCTGGCCCATCCAGCTACTTCCATGTCATCCAGTTCTTCCTAACCAGAAGCACAGTACTAAAGAAGTGATGGGAGAGGACAGGTCAAAGGAAGTGAATCCTTTTGGAGTTGGTTTCTTGCCGAAACGTTCCTCAGAGGAGACAAGAGGCGAGTTTGTTGACCTGGGTGATGGCTTTCCATCACTTAAGGAAACTATTCATTTCAGAGTGACTGGTGCTAGTGGAAAAACAGATGTTTCTGTTGGTACAAAGCCCCTCTCCCTGCTTTGGCTGTCCTACGCCACATTGCAATGTCCCTTTGGCTGTCCTACACCACATTGCAACGTCCCTTTGGCTGTCCTACGCTAGCTACATTGCAATGTCCCTTTGATAACAGATGTACGACGACTTCAGGAATTTTCTCCTCCAGCCATACACTTCATCAGCTTTCTTCACTGAACAGAGAGAAAGAGAGCACAGTATGTCCAACCTCCATAAAAGCTCCTCATACACCCACAGTGCGCCACACATGGCTTACTCCAGGACAGCGTCTTCTTGGAAAAGCAGATGAATCACAGCCACTAACTGTGGTTGGATCAAGCTTCATCCTGACCTGTGTCCTGTGTCTTCAGTGGTACTTGATAGCAGCACCTAGGGAAGAGTATAAGAACAGGCCAAGCACGCAGCTATGTTTCACTGCAAACGCTTTCCCAGGCCCCAGCTATTTGCAGCTGCAGGACTTTCTCAACAAGAGAGAAATTACGTATTGATATTTAAGAGCACTCAATGGATTTTCCTTGCATTAGTTATTCCAGTCTCCCCCGAACCTACATAAATGCTTTTGTTCACTACAGATTCACACAGTGCATTTACACAGGTTGTTCTCAACTCCTTTCCTAGAAATTGATTGTTTTTGAGTTTTCTGACCATACTCAGAATAGACCCTTGCTCCTATAGCCCAGTTCATTGCACTTCTGAGATCTCTCTCCCAAGTGACATTATCCCATTTTGAGCCCATTGCACCGCATTTTAGATTAAGATGGCTCCCTCTTCCCCCTTGGTTGCTTTGCTTTTCTCAGCATCATATGCGGCAACCCCACCACTCCGCATTGCAAGGACTTCCTACAGCTATTCAGTGCAGCTTTGCGGTTTTGCTACTCTGAATAGTCAGCAGTGAACTTCATCTGCCACTTACTCCTCTTTATCATTACCAGACACATTCAAAAGCTCTGGCCTTCGATAAGCCCTTGTCCCATTTGACTGATGTCAATTTTCCACTGAGAAATATGGCCCTTCACCTCTCCGTCTTTGTTTCCCATCTTTCAGCTTATTATTTACCCATTAGAGACCCCATGAGATATCTCAAAACCTTGGGAGCACAATAGGACCTCTGGCTGGCCAGGGTCCAGCCACCCATGGAGTATCTTGAAAAAGACGTATTTTCCCTTTTGCTCTCTCAGCCCAGCTCCTCAGCTTGCAGGCCTCAATGGCCTCCCCCAGGAAGGCTCCCAGTTAAATCACTGGGGAAAGAACAGCTGCACCCCAGGCACAGGGCAGTCATTAACATTTAGGACGGACTGACACAACGTAATGGCAGCAGCCAGGCATCAAGGAGGCTGAACATCCTTGACTCTGCTGAACTCAAGCTATGCCAGACCACTGCAAGAAATCCTTGGAGATCGGTTTCCTTCCTGGGGGGATCCTGAACAGGTCCCCACAGAAACACCACCAGGACTTCCTCCTGCAACGCCCTGGGCTTGGAGCAGCCACAAAGAGAACTGTCATTACTCAGCAACCCAGCTTGCTCCCAAACCCTGGAAAACATCTGGAGAGAAGAAAAACATGGCTCTTCCTAACATCCCTTTGCTGAATACTATTCGTCCATCCTAGGGAGACAAACAGAGTGCAGCCTTTTCCTCCAAGTGGCAATCTTCCATCCTGCCACCCATCCCTAGCCCCTGCCCCCGACTGTCCCTGTGGACTTCAGTCTTCACCTCCCTGCCACACCATGCTTTTGCAAAGTGCTCCTTTCAGCCTCCTCCACCCCAGAACTACCCACATTTCAGCGCCCAGAGAAAAAGCCTCAGGAAAAGCACCTTCCTCTTCTTTCACAAGGAGCGGCCGACTGCTTCAGATAATGATATTAAGTGAACAAGTCGGACACTGAGCAGCAAGATTAGTTCCCACAAAGACTGAGTAGTAATGACAGTGGTTAAAGACAGGTAATGTGTGGGTGGCATTTGTCAGCTTCATAATGTAGGCTATAATTTGTTTATTACTCTTGCTACTGCTTTCGCTGCTGTTGGAATGCAATTAAATAACAGCACCTATGAGTCCTGCTGAGTATCTGTCATCCTTGACCTACAAACATCCCTGAGCCTACGCTGCACATGCAGTAGCACTGGACATGTGGTGGCATCGCATGGCCACGGCTCAGGAAGAAATGTGGAGAACTCCATAGATAAAACCAGACATATCTCCACAAGGAGCAGGCTCACAGAAGTTTTGGAGAGTCAGGAAAACTAAACATCATCCAGAGTTTCATTCATAGTTATTTCAGGACGGTGACATCTGGGAGTTATTCTGGACTACCAGAGATCAGAGTTTGATTTTAACACTGAGGGAGGGAAAATGTTCCTGTGTGTAACTCACCACTAGTCCCATCTCCAAGGCCAAGTGCTTCATCTCTTGGTGGCCAATCAACACAAGCTGCAAGAGCCCATCATTTTCCAGAGGAGCCAGCACGTATGATCCAGAAGCGCTCTTCACAAGACGGACATCCCTTTTCTAAGAGGATCTGCCTTCTCCCTCTCCATTTAAGAGGAGCTTGGTTAGCCCAGGCTGGAGGATGAGGCTGGAGGCACCAGACTGATATGGACACGAAGCGGAGCATGGACAGGGGACAAGATGGGGCTTTCCTGGCTGCTGCTAGTTCGAGCCACAGATAGTGGCAGTCCCATTATGTTGACTGGAAACTGTATTTCAGTGGAAGCACTGATTTTGTATCAGGAATGCACACTGGCAGCCAGCAGCTTCAAACGTGACTGGATTTGTTTTATTAAAAATACTGACATTTGTAAATCTTACTTCATGCACACACACGCACTTTTCTCCACTTTTACCTGATTTAAAACTAGGTATTTCTCTAAAACTGCCTGAGCAGCCGGCAACACAGGAAGGCAGCAAGTTGGCTGCTCCAGGCTTTTTCAGACGCAGTTTTTTTACAGTTTGGACACCCATTGGCATGGCACCCCTCAACACATGGTGCCTTCACCATGTTCTGCTGCGGGACTCGCTGGACAGAGGCAGACAGGGTCAGCGGAAAACCTCTGCTTCACCAGCTTTCAATAACAACCCTCCTGCCCCTCCCCAAACCACTTAAGTCCTCCCCTTGCAAAGAAAAACATGCTGCAGGGACATAAATAAAAATCAGCGGCGAATTTCAGCACTGAACTGCACTATCGGTGCATGTTTGGGCACAGGCTAGCGCCCACTGAAGTCAGCAGAAGTTTGGAAAGACAAAAACACCTCCCACACAAAGGAGAGACAGAGGAAGCAGTCAGAGCTGCAAGGCAGATAAGCCGCCTGTCAGAACAGGCTTGGACTGTCCTAGCAGGAAGATGTTGTCCAAGAAGAGGGAAAGCTATTTGGGGAATGAATGAATAGTGAAGCTTCTTGTTAAAAAAAAAAATTAAAAAAACCCACCAAACAACAAAAAAAAACCCCACAACACTTTCCCAAACATATCTCTCTCTCTCAGCTTTCTGCCAACTGGATGCAAGGCCAAGACGTGCAGGAGCCTGCCTGAACCTCTAGCACAGGATCATTAGAAGGCAACAGCCTGAACGGGGGCAGAGGAAAGGTGATGAATGTCAGAGAGGACACGGAGATGGAGCTCACCTCAGAACTGATCCTTGTTCTGTCAGAGGACAGGACAGCTTTCTGCAGGCTCAACACCCGGAATCCCCTCAAACTCAGATTCAGCATCACACTTTGCACAGCTCTGAGAGAATCCTGCTTGGCTCTCAAGGATGCGATCCTGCCTGGACCGCTGCCTGCTCCAAGCAGCGGAGAACCAGCCATCCAGGGAGAGGAAGTGGCAAATTTAGAGTAAGAACCAAACTGCATTACTGGAGCAAAGCTTTAAATCTTCCACCAGGTACTCAGCAGTTAACTGCCAGGATTGCATGGTAAAATGACAGGTCCAATACAGAGCCACATTGGCGAAAGGGAGTGCTTACCCCAAACCCAAAGTCACAACCACAACCCCTCCAACCGCACCCCCTCATACACATTTCAATTCAAAATCTTCTGCACAGAAAAATGCTGTGCTTCTAGCGTGTCTCATCCGCAACCAAAGCTCAGAGGTCAGCTTCTCGCTGTTACAGAGCTTTCACTAATGCCGTATCAGTGCCCAGGGTCTCGCCAACACACCAGTCTGCTCCCTCCCACTTTCTGCAGGGTTTATCACAACAATTCACCTCTCAGAAGAAAACAAGGCAAAACCACAAGCCAAACTTGAGCAGTCCTTACAAGAAAAGGAAAGGAAAGAAAAGAAAAACACAACACAGAGCAGAAACAAAGAGTAAACTTCATAAAAGCAAAACCCCAAATCATGAAGAATCTGCCCTTGAGGCAGTGATGGGAGATGAGAAGAGCAGGGAGATGAGAAGAGCAGAGTGCCTGAATGCGGAGACTTTCAAAATAAAGCAGGGAGAAACCCAGCAAATGGCTTTACATAAGCCAGATGTTTCCCCAGGGAAAGAAAGTAGGAAAATAAATAAATCTGTCTGGATTCCCTTTCCCCCACTCATACTCAGTTCCCTCACCAGGTACTTCTCAAGGCTTTACATGCTCTTGGATCACTCACACCACTGAGGAGCACAGAAGTAACACATATCCCTCCCCGAACCTCCCATAGCACAGCTGGTCTCCATTTCCAACATGCCATAATGTCTGTGAGACAGAGCCAGGGCTCTGCAGAAGGACCACAGCTTCACAGGAGCAGCCGCCAGGTGAGAGTACCTCAAGTCCCAGTGATCCAAAGAAACAGAAAGCAGTAGAGAAACCAGGGAGAAGCAAATAAGGATAACGCAGAACAAGTGCAAGTTTAGCTACGAGCACAAACAAACAGAAAGGAGAGAAAAAAAGGCCTCGTCTCAGCATGCACCAAGCAGGGGAGGGGAGGTCCCTATTGCCCCAGCACTGAGCGGTCCACACAGCCCAGAGCGGCTGGGCAGCAGCAGTCTGGGGCTGTACAGCCAGCCTGGGTGTCTGCGCCTGCCGCATGATTAATTCCCAACCCATAATTAATCCCCAACCCTTGACTGAGCCATCAAAGCTGAACCACAGCTTCCGCCCTGACCCAGCTCCCAACCTAAAAACACGATCGTGACACGGCTGAGCAGGGCAGCATGGAGGTGTCAGGGGAGGAGCCCGGAGGCACCAGAAACTTACAATTCCATTGCAAGCAGCTCATTGTCTCTGACCGCTGGTGCCAGCGCCATCACGGCTGCCGAGGACTGCCACCGCCATCACAGGCTGAGGGGTTCAGCTGCCGCCAGCTGCACGGAGCCTTCTTCCCCTGTCTGTTCATCCTCCCACGCCTCCTTTGCAGGACCCAGCCGTGTTTCTGCACCATCATGATGGCCACAAGTATTTCAGACCTTCCCAGGACTGCAGTCGGTGTCTCCACAGGTGCCACAACAGCTCCTCGGGTGTTTTGGAGAGGTAAAAGGTGAGAGCAGACAGCTAGCCAGGCTAGGAAAAGATGACATTTCTAACCGAGGTACTTTCCCCCCTCCCCCCCGCCCCCAAGCCCTGCTGGCCCATGAAGGGCGGCTGGTGCACTCTCCTCAGGGCAGCGGCGGCCATGACAGGAAGGGGCATCCAGTGGAGAGGCAGGACACAAAATGGCTGCCACTGCCCACCCTGGGGAGAATGCTGCCCCAAGCCAACGCCATATTGCTCCCTGCCTCACAGTTTCCCCAATTTAAGGCAGATACCTCACAAAAAGCCGTTTAAACTTGAGCATGGACCCCAGGAAACAGCCACATTTGCTGCTTCATCATCATGTCGCTACCTGAACCCCATATGGCGACCCAAACCCCACACTACCCAGCCAGACATGGCAGTCCTCAGCACCCGCTTGCCCCTTCCTGGCATGGCGAGCCTCTACGACAGTCAGCACACAGCACAGCCATTTCCCTCATGCCACAGTCCTGCCGTGGTGTTTCCCACACAAATCCCAGGCATCGCCTGGGCCTGGGATCCAGCAGCAACATGGCAGCAGCTCTGGGCAGCCTCGCTGCAGCCGGTCCTTTGGGCCAGCATGGCTGGGCAACACAGGGAGAAAGTCAAAAGACAAAGCCAGCAGACAGAGAATGTCGCAGCTTGAACAGAGGAACTCACAAGAACAGGACATGGAGGCTGGATGGGGCTCCTATGAGCTGCTCTCCCTACCTGCTGACCATTTCCTCACTTGCCCTCTCATCCCAAAAGCCAGCCCACCACTCTGACCTCAAGCATGATTAAGAAAAAAACCCGAAGACGCAAAGGAGCAAATGGCACAAAATCCAGAAGAAAGCCCACTTTCACACGCTTTCTGAGCAGCCCAGAGCATAACTATCACAGCCTGTGCCAATCAGCTGTAAATACAGGGATGTGTTGATTAGCAGAGCTATTTACATGCCTTCGCAACACTGCAAATAGCCTGATTTGCTCACATGAAGGATAAAAAAAGAAAATAACAGCCCACAAATAACCTGGTTACCTTGGAAATGTGAGCACCCAAATTCAGATGGCAGCAGGAAGAGTCTGCTTTCCCACGTGTGTCTCGGGGTGACGCAACAGCCAGCAAGTTCAGAGCTGCAGAGGTTGACTTGCATCATGTTCAGAGCACGTGTGATGCCACACCAAGAAATAACAGCCCGGGAGAGGGGTAAGGGTAGACACAAGCAAGGGAAAGAAAGCTACAAATAACCCCATGGCCCCTTCCCTGAGCTCACATCCTGCTCATTGGGCTCCTGATGCTGCCTCCGCCACCCCTTCACACCTCCCTCCCGCGGTTGTTTGGAGCACATCTCCCCGGCCTTTGTGTTGTCTATGGCCACCAGTAATCCTCACTGCACTGCCCTGGGAACCTACTCTTTGCTCTCCCGTTTCACAAGATGCCAAACAGTCACCCTCGTGCTCAGGACATACCTGCTTTCCTCACCCTTTCCTCTCTGTCTGGGGTGAGCAACCAGGCTCTGCCAGCTACTATGCCCACAGCATAGAGGGATCTAGGATGTGCTATGCTGTGCAGAGGGCTGCTGGAAATGCTTAAAATCAGCCACCTGGGCTTCCTGGTGGGGAACTGCAGAAGTTTAGCTCTACCTGAGTTCAGAGCTTTGTGCTTTTGCCATCACTTGAAACGGAGGGAGAAACTTTTTGAAAGCACCTGGGACCTGTGGTCCCTCTAGCTGTTCAAATCAGAGGTGTAAGACAAAGTCATCCATTAAAAACAAACAAAAAAATCCCACTCGTATTGCCTGAGGGCTTGTGGCATCACAAGTGAAAACCCAGGGACAGCAGATCTCTCTGCTTGTGTAGTTTACCTGGTTTTGTAGAGCAGAGCACCACAGAGCATCATGCAAGCGGCTTGTCTGGAATCAATGGGTTAACCAAGGAGCTTCTCCCTGCTGCGTGTGGGAAGCGGTATCTCCTTGCCAAATTCCACTGATCTGAACATAACCAGCTTTCTCACTCAAGCCCGTGCTCCTACGCTCAGCTAGTGCTCGTGCCCGCCTCTGCAAGGGAGTGTAGACACGCTCTCTCTTCTCTCTGTAACTATTTCTCTGGCATTGCCCCTTTCCTGATATCAGTTCTTGTCTCCTCACTAAATTACAGGACATCAGGTCTCCCAGGAAACCCCTTTGAGCCAAGAAGCACCACGCAATCCATTTGTAAAACACTGATGGCAGAAGACCAGCCAGGCTGGCTGCTCCCTGCTGTCAAGGCCAGAAAGCTTGGAAAAGGCTCCTTTGGGTCCTGGAGGAAAGGGCACTTGCAGGCAGCAGGATGGTTTTCAGACAAGCCATCTCCTTTCTTTGGCAACAGGGCTTTTGAGCGCAGCAGTGGTGGGACACACAACAGACTTGCATCTCCCAGGATCGGGTACCCCGAGGGAGCTGCCTGCTGAGGAGCAGCCTGGCAGCTGCCTGCACACCAGCTCTTCGACCCAGACCGTCACAAACAGCAGCTGTGCTGTTCCAGCCAGCCACAACACAGCTACCGCGCAAATGTGCTTACAGGGCTAATGCTAACTGCTAATATCCTATTCCACACCTTAGCAGAAAATCAGAAGAGGAAATTAGATGGAAGCAAATATAGCACTACACCTGACAAGCTGTTCTGCACTCCTTGAGTGCACAGCCAGCCTCCAGCATGGTTTCATATCTACCTCAAGATACTCTACCATGTAATTACAAGGGAAAACCTAAAGGTCTTCTTTTTCCTGCATACCAGGTAGATTTTCATTTGTTGAACCACAAACAGGTCTCAAAATCAATATATAGATTCCCATCATGCAGTCAAGGAGTAAACAAACAAATTCTCACACACGCGCTCTCCCTTGGCTCCTGCTTCAGCCTCTGACCACCTACCCCCTGATCTGCGATGGACTCTGCACCCATCAGCCTGAGCTCCTTCTGGAATAAAACTAGCTGTCTTTGGTGCTCAGGCCCAGACACACACATGCACACTTTGAGGAACTGAACAACTGAGTAGATAGCAATTTATTTTCTTGACATTTAGGTTAAAGCAAAGAATGGGGACACACCCCCCCCGCACTGCTGCTCAGTCCTGCCCAGCTATGAGCAGAGGCATGGGAAGCCACAGCTGCCTTAGCTGGGCTGCACTTGGATGCTTGGAGCCACCTTTCCCCCTAAAGCAGCCCCATCAGCCCTTCCTTGTTTCCCCACAAACCGCTTGCACCCACCGCCGAGGAGCACAGGGGGACAGCACAGCCCACATGTGACACTGCAGCCAGGGGCTTGGCCCCCAACCTGAGGATGCAGGACAGGGCTCCCACTCTCCATGAGACCCAGAAGAAGTCATCAGGTGGCTGCCCACAGAGCCACGACTTTTTGCTTTCCTACCGAAATAAAGCCTGCTATCATAACAGTTGTGGGCAAGGCCTTGCCATGCCTTTGTAGGCCACGCTTAAACAGCAAACAAAAGTGTCTTTAGTATCTATTTATTTTTGGCACAGAGGAATGGCTGGGGTCAAAGCCGGTCCCATTCTCAAGCTGTTCTTTGTTCTCTGGTTTATCCAATACCCCATATCCCTCTCTTTGCCCTCCCACCTCCCCCTCTCTGTTTTACCACAGGTCTTAAAAATTAAGCTGTGCATGAAACCAAACACCACACTTGAACACTGCCCAGCAAATGCTCTTCATGGTCACAGAAGAATACTAATCGGCCACAAAAAAAAAGGGATAGGAGCAGCATGCCCTTATATGGGCAGAGGCTAGACAAGCATCTGACACAAACATCATTTTTAAAGAAAAAATAATATTTATTTGCAATACAAACAAAGTCCCAATATTGGATCAGTATATATAGGGTCACTAATTTTCCTTCATAACTCAGAAAGCAGAACCATTCCTCACTAACAAGCTCTCATTTGTACTAATCAGAAGATGCATCTTTTTTTTTTTTTTCCTTTAAAGAAGAAAGACCACTAACAGCACAGGAAGCCTTTACAAACCAGCTTAGCTGTAATGCAATACAGATGCACTGTCAAAAAATCCCTGAAAAAATAAATTCCTCCATGAGGTAAGATGCAATTAGGATATTCTCACTTTTCTCACTCGCAACCATACTTATGCTCATTCTCCCTTCTAATGACCCACGATCCCAACATTGTTGCAAACAAAACCCAACGAACAAACAAACAAAAAACAACCAGAAAACAAGAAAGAGAAGTTCATTCCAACATTCTGGTAACATCTTTAACAAAAAGAACAGTTTCAGGATGTGACAGCGTCAAACATTCCTCCAGATGGAGATTTTTTTTATTATTTTTTCTTTTTCTTGAAAAAAGTACAAAAAACTGGATATTTAGAAAAAATCCGTGGCTTTTTTTTTTTCAGTTACATGAGAGTTAAAGTGGAAAGGGAGGGGGGAGAAAGGAGGGACTACATTGCAGCCAATAAAGAAATCTCCAAATCCGTTCTGCCCTCCTCCCAGAAATTATTACCACTTCCTCCCCCTCCCAGCTCGGTATAAGGTGTTTGCCAAACACTAGCCAGAAATATAAACAAGTCTTCTCAGAATAGAAGGCACGGCATAAAGTTATTTGAAAGAGGAGGAAAAAAAAAAAGTCAGAACCTCTGTTGAAAGCTCCAATCATCTCAGAATTTGCCAGTTAATATATATATTCATATATATATATAAAAAAATTCTCTGTTACAACGCTCTTGTCATCATTTCCACATCTCTTCACTCCCCTCACACGCACCGTGCGTGACGATTCAGTCCCGTCCCGCTACGCAATCCTCGCTCTGCTCCAGGCGCTCGCCGTGTTCCCCCCTCCGCCCCGCGCACGTGGGGAAAGAATTGAGTGTGCACGAGAAACGCCAACATCACAACTACCTTCTGTACTCGGGAAGCTGGAATGGTTTCAGGCCAGCTGGATGACGTTAAGTCAGTCAACAGGCAGCAGAGAACGAAGCTGGGCTCAGACATGCTTCTACCAACTCTGGAGGCTACAAGAGTTTCACCTCTGGCAATAGCAAACAGTGTTTTTGGCAGGGGTGGCATTAAAAAAAAAAAAGCTTGCGGCTTAGTCACCTTGGCTGAATCAGTGCAGAGTTTGTGATTGTGAGTGCAGGAGTGGTGAAGGGGTTGCGTTTAAGCCCAACTGGCCTTCACACATAACAAAGCTTCCTACCAGATGCTAACAACAACAGCAGCAGCATGTATCTCTCTCTGGAGTACCCAGTAATATGCCAGGACATACCAAGGCTTCACAAAGTGTGCAAAATGCATTTGGTCAATATAAACATTTGATTAAAAAAAAATAATAAATGATCAAACAAGAAACAGAATAAAATACTGGTTTTGCAACCTCGTCTGTACAAACAGGAACTTACATATTTAAAAAGAGTTTGAACCCAAAGCTCGAGTAAGATCTACCTTTTTTTTTTTTTTTAAATCAAAAAAAAGTAAACTTGGGTTTTAAAACAGTCTTGGCCCAAACCTTTTGTTCAAGGTTTCCAAGTGCATAAATCTCCTCACTTTCCACAGCAAGCTAACCCCTGGTAGCTCTTCACACGTGTGCGTGCTCTGACAGTCCCAATGCACCCAGGAAAGCGGTTATTGCCGGTAACAGCTGCGTTCAAAACGCTGTAACATCGCCTGTATTAAGTAACCCCCTGTAAAAAGACTACCTCTTCAAACCACTTTGATCAGGACACTAATGAACGGCATTAGCCTTCTTAAAGCAGCGATCAGGCACCTCTGCCCAGAGAAGCTAGTCCTTTCAGAGCTGCCTGGCAAGACGGATATTTTCCTAAGAGTTGAAATGCTCAAGAGAAGCGATTCGATGCTCGAGTTCCCGACCAGGCGGCATCCCCTTCATGTGGACTCCAGAGTGTTCAGCTGAAACAGGTTGTGGTTGGTGGGGGTGGTGAAGTAGAGCTGTTCACTGGGCGAGCGGTTGTCACAAGGGCTGTTGAGTCCCAGAGTCCTCTCAAAGTCCAGGAGCTGGCCCATGAAGTTAAAGTTTGGGGAAATGTTGGATTTTTTCCTTTTCACAAAGTCATAGGCATCGTTCAGGGACAAGTTGAGTTTTTGCATCAAGTAGGCGACAGTGACTGTTACAGACCGGCTGATGCCAGCGAGGCAGTGAACAAGGATCCCACACTTCTTGGAACGGGCCTCATCTGAAACAAGACAAGGGGAAGGGGGAGTCTATTATTCTGCACCAAAAACGCATGGCTTTGGAGCAGGGCCAGGTGGCAGCTGCAGGCTCCCAGGACCAGGACGACTGCCAGAACTGGATACCCCGCTCCTAGGGACACCATCTCCTGTCCCTTTGACACCCGCATCTCTCCCCAAAGGGCTCCTGAGATATCCCCACTGCACGGCGAAGCTGCATATCCCCGTTTCGCACAGCAAGGCCAAGCATCTCACATGCTTGAGAAGTGTTGATCAAGCCTGGCAACACATCCCTTGGCAAGGGAGCATCGGTACCCCTCTATTCAAACCAAGAAATAGAGTAACCTACAAAAGGCAGGTGGAGCTGGAGACAACAGCTCCAGGGAGATGCTGGTGGTCAGGCACAGCACACCCACCTCAACACCAACTAACTGGGGAAGGCTGCGCACTTCATGTGAGCCTACAGACCAGCAACACGCCAGCTACTCTGTTCTGCTGTCCTTGTCCTCCTTCCACTACAAAGTTATCTGAATGTAGTCGGAGCCAATTTAAGCTGAGTCTGAAGTGCAGGAACTTCCCTTATTGTGAAACTGTTCTTCAGGATCGACAGAAATGCACTTCACTACAAACAAACGCTTGTGTTGGAGGAGACTCTCAGGATGAATGGTAGCGGGGAGCAGGAATGCAAGCTGGACCAAAAAAATGGCGAGAGAACTGCGACGAAATTTCCCCTCCGTGGCCACCAATTGAAAAGCGCACACACACACTCATTGTCTCTCGCACAGCCGGAACAGTGTGATCCCTTTATGAATTGACATCTTAGTGCTGAAAGAGGGACACGCCGCTGAGACCGCTGAATGCACGCAAGTACCCAGCGCCGCTTACTTCTGGGCAGCCCTATTTGAAGTCAGTCATTTGACTGAGAGCTTGGAGGGGAGGGAGAAGGTGGCAGGAGAAAGAGGATCCCCAGGCAAAGCCGGAGGTAAGGGACACTGGCACCACGAGAGCGGGGAAGGGCAAAGCAGAGCAGGCAAAACAAAATCCAGACCCAAGCCACAACAGGTTTTCTGCCCCAGCTTGCAAAACCAGGCAAGAATTTCCAGTACAGTAGGCAATAGCCCCCCAGCGTACCCAGCCCTCCCCCTAGCCTCTCTCCATTCAACATTTTTCTGAGACATTTTTGCCTTTCATCTGACCTGTGCTGCATTTCTCAGTGTTTGGTTTTAGAGTGAGGTAATCCTCCATTTCCTGTCATTAACTGGAAGGCACAAGCGCAGCGTTCAGAGACATCGTCTGAGCAGATGGATCCCAAATGCCACATGCCAGCAGGGACCCCGTACCTCACCCCCAATGTTTAATACTACACTTTGTGTGGGAAACGTAGATGGGACATTAGATGGGTCCCTGCTGCCACACTGGAGCAGCCGCTTCTGACCACAATCGTGTTACTAGAGGACAGAAGCTGGGGGCAAAGGAGAGTGCGTGGGAACCCGGGTTTCTGACAGCTGAAGAGCAGAGGAGGATCTACCACCGCTCTGCCCCATTTCAGGCCTTACAGCACAGCAAGCAAGCGCATGCAGCAGGGTCCAAAATGGGGAGGCAACACAACAGCATCGAAATGGGCTGCAGAGATTTCAGTCTGAAGGTAAAGGTCCTCCTTGCCTTTCCCTACACTGGTGTTTTTAAACCAGATGTGAAGCCATAAGGCTTTTAATAGTTAATGGTGGTAATGACTACCTGTGCCATTCACCTCCCGTAAATCAGAACTGATCAGGCTAACGACCATCGCCAGCAGACTGCACCGGTCATGCTGGAAGTACACATCCCTATTCAGTCCAACAGACACTTCTCACAGAATAAGAAGCAATTTTCAAAGTCTATGGTAGCCTGGGAGAAGAGATCTGCCCCCCACACTCCTCCCCACGACCAGCCACAGCTGTCTCAGGGGCCGTCTGCACAGCAGTTTTTCCAGCTGAGCTCTGCACTGCAATTATAATCACTAACTCATTGTGTTGACACTTACCTTAGGAGAAGTATCCATACAAGGAGTTAGTTATGCTAGGGCGACATACAGCGGGATCACAACTAGACTAGCAAATCCCCTTGGGAAAAGAAAACATCCCCCCCCCACCCCCCAACCCCAGATCTCAACCACACTTGGGGCTAAGGAATTGCTGACACCAGTCAATGCAGCTCCCATCAACACTCGTTCCTCCGAGCAACGCAGGCAAAGGAGCTCCCCACCACCTCGGTTCAGCCATTTCACACAAGCGCAAATCCCCATAGAAGGGCAAGAGACAGCCGGGTCCAGCGGGGCCGGTCCTACCACTTGCAGGTAATCCAGCTGTGGTGCTGTAATAGGGATGAATATTCGAAGGAGAGACCTCCCTGAACCCAGCCAGGGTGACACGCACCAGAAGTGTCACCTCGGCTCAACTGCTAAGCTAGCACTGATGCTGTGCCCCAGAGAGGTGAGGCCAGGGATGAACGACAGCCCTGGGAAGCAGCTCGCCACATTCCCAAGCGGTGAGTATGAAGAGAGATGTTCTGCCAAGTACCTACCAATGAAAGCAATGGCCTCAGGAAAGAACTGCGAGAGATTCTGGCTCCAGTGATCTGAGATGGGGATCTGCTTGTACTTGAACTCTCCATCGTGCTCAAACATGTTTGGCAGGTTGGGAGTCACATTCAGGATGTATTTAATGCCGTATTTGCCCAGGACGTCCAAGTTGGTTGAATCTTTGGCACAGCCCAGGTACAGGTAAGGTAGGATCTGGACTGGAAAGGCAGGCTGATTGTTAGGGATGGGGCTCCCGTCCGACTCCGTGGCACTGCTGGGTTCCCTGTCGGATTCGCCATCCGAGCAGTCAGAGCTTATCCGCAGCCCTCCCAGGCCAAGGACTGATGCCGGGGGAGAGTTGCTGGGTGAGGAGCTGTCAAGGTTCGTCTCGCAGTGCTCCGAGTATTCGGTCTGAAACTTGTTAAAGCCACCTGGGAAAGGGGAAAGGAGAGAGGGAAGGGGAGAGGCAGAGAGAAAAAGATGTTTTATTCTGCAGAACAGGAAATTCTTCTACCTAGACAGAGGCGCACATTACTTAGCAAGTCTTTGCCAGCAAAAAGTTGGTATAACTTCAGCTTCACCCCAAGAAAAGCATCTCCCTGCTCCCTCACCTTCCCTGGGCCAACTGTTAGTGAGCAAACAGGTCCCAAAAAGCCAAAGAGTGTTTCTTACAAAGTTCGATATTGCTTGAGATAAATAGGGGCCAAATCTCAATCACAAAAGAAAAACACCCAAAAATAAAATCAATGGCAAGAGACAATCTCATCTCGTTTAGCTTCTTTGAAATATGCGTCTGGGGCAGTTTAGGCAAGAGCTATTATGCCACCTAGACAGAAAAGCACAAAAGTATCTGCGTCTGAAAAGATAAAGCAAGAACAACCACATACCCAGCCCCGGCACTAAACCCCAATGAAATAATTCACCTTCAAGCAGGAAAAAAAGGCCATAAGTTTTGCCAAAGAGCGATCCTCACACCTATTTTATCACTACAAACACGTTTTGCAACAGGTCAGTGTCACAGGTTTGTTCTTCACCTAAACCTCAGTGGGCTTCAGGAGGCAAGGGACCCCTCATGTCTGCTCCTAAGTCCTTTTCTCCAGCTCAACAGTTTGGGAAGGAAGGCAGAGGCAGGGAAGCAAAAAAAAAAAAAAAAACAAAAAAAAACCACAAAACCCCACCGATCTACCTCCTTTCCAGGCAATATTAAACCGGAGCTCAGCCATCGGTATCTGACACTGACAAATGGTTTAATTAGAAAGGCCTCCTGGAAACTTTGTTAGTGGGTTCGGTGGTTGTGGCGGGGTCACTGAGCAGGACAGACAGCTCCTGCCACATCCATTCATGAAAAAAAGGCTCGTCCTCGTCCTCCTCCCCTCGGTCGTCCCCCCCCGCGCCGCCAGACAGCGCCGAGGAGCCATTTTGGAATTTTAATTGGAAACATTTCCCACCGAGGCTCCCGGATAAAGGCAGAGAAAGGGGCTCAGCTCCTCCCCTGCCCATCGGGGAGAGCTTAGGAGTAACTTCAAAGTTGCTCCTTCCAGCTAGGGGTGAGGAGGACGGGGAGAGGAACGGGAAGACAAAGCGAAGGAGCAACGAAGCCCCTCGGGAAACCCCAAACCGGGATGGGATGGGATGCGATGGGATGGGATGGGGGACTCGCCCACCGGCACGGGCGGGGAGTGGAGGTACGAGAGGGGAGAAGTGGGATCAACCTTGTGCTTGTCCCCCTCACCATGTCACCTTCGAAGGAGGCTTGTGCGGGCAGCACAGCCCTGACGGCTGGTCCCCAAATACCCGCCTGTCCCCTTGCCACCCCAAACCCTTACCAGGGGCTCCCCGGGATACGAAAAAGGGTCTATCAAGAAGCAGCAGTGTTTTTTAAAAGGTTGCAAGTGGCAACTTTCTTCACCACTCTCCCCCCCACCCCCCCGCACCGCTCCTCCGCTCTCCTGTTATTTCTGCCTCAAACCCGCCACCCAGCGACCGGACTGGGAGCACTGGGAGGATGGGAAGGGTCCCAGCAGCCCAGCTGTGGGCTCTGCTCAGCCCGCTGCGGAGGCCTGCTGGGATCTTTCAAAATGGCCAAAAAAAAAAAAACCACGCAAAAATCACCAAACCCCCCAAAAAGCCCCAAACCACCGCAGCCCTCACGGAAGGGCATGTGCGGGGCTCGGCTCCCCCACACCAGGCTCCCCGCTCCTCCATCGCCCGGCCCCGGGGGACCAGGCGGGCTGCCCGCTCCCAGCCCCGCCGGCATTTCCAGGGAAAGCGGGAGAAAAACCCAAGCGCTCGCTTTTCGGAGATGAAGGGGGGGGGGGGACAAAAACAGGGGTGGGTGGGCTCTCCTACCCCCCCAAAAATCTGGCTATCTCTTCCGGAGGGGAGCCTGGCGCCGGGGCGGGGAGCCTCCGAAAGGCCCCCTCCGGGTAGCGGAGATGAGGGGCGCCCCCGGGGTGCCCGGCCGGGGTCGGCTTGGGACAGGGCAGCGCTAGAGAGCACCCCCCCGGTGGCAGGGTTGGGGGGCTCCCTTCTGCCGCTGCCGGAGGAGGCGACGCAGGAAGAAGCGGGGCGCTCCCGGCCGCTTCCAACCTGCGACCATTTTGTGCGGGGGATTAAAACGGGATGCAGAGGAGGAAAAAAAATACATTAAAAAAAAAATAATAATAAATTAGGCAGAGGGAGGTGAAGGGAAGGAAGCAAAACAACACAGCCACCTCCAGCCGGGGATGCAGGGGCCAACCGGGGGGGTATGGACGGACAAGGGCTGGGGGCACCTCACCTTTCAGGTAATAGGCTTTACAGCCGTCATCGCGCAGCTTCTGGAGCAGGAGCCCCAGGACAGAGGTGGCGGCGCCGCCGTCCTGCCAGTCGGCGGTGGCCTCGTCGTAGAGCAGCACGGTGTCGGCCTTGCAGCGCTTGACGAAGCGCTCCTTGTCCTCGTGGTTGGGGATGATGGAGCGGATGGGCAGGTTGCCCTTCTTGAGGCGGCGGAGCATGAGCCCGGGGATGGCCAGGTTGATGGCCGTCTCGATGTGCGAGCTCTCGAACAGCTCGTGGGGGCGGCAGTCGAGCAGCAGCAGCGAGCGGCCGCCGCCCGACTCCAGCTCCTCCTGCAGCCACTCCGCGCTCTTGCACGGCATCGCCGCAGCCATGGGCGCCCGCGGGGAGCTCCCCCAGACCTGCGTTTTCATGAGGCTCGGCAGCGGCGGCCGCCAGCGCCCGGCCCACCGGCCACCCACGCGGCGGCCGGACGCGGCCCCGCTCACTTCCCCGGGGCCGGGGTGGGCTTGCGCTCTGCCGGACGGCGGCTCCGCTCCCGCACGGCCGTGGGTGCGCGCTGCCTTGCGGCCCGGAGCGCGACGGCCCCCGCTCTGCCTTACGCGGTGCGCCCCATCCCGGCGGCCTCAATTAAAGCGGGGCTTCGCCGGCGGCTCGGCGTGTCATGCCTCGGGAGGCGGGGCGGGCGGCGGGGCCGGCCGAGCGGCAGCAACGCCCCGTCCCGCCCGGCCCGGCCCTGCCCGCCGCGATCGCGATGGGGATCGGGATCGAAGCGGCCCCCGCGCACACGCACCGGGGCGGTGCGACCCCGCGCCCCGGGCCCCGCCCACCGCTGCCGCGTCACCGCCTCCCGCCACGCCCCCAGCGCCAATGAGGCGCGGCGGGGGGAAGCGGGCGCTCCCAAATATGGGCAGGGGGCGGGGTCGGCGGCGGGGGCAGAGCGCGGGAAGGCGCGCGCGGGGTGCGGCGCGGTGCGGCGGGAGCAGGGGGACTCGGACCCGCGCCCAGGCTGGCGGGAGGCCGCGGTGCTGCCGGGCAGAGCCAGCAGCCTCGCCGCCCCCTGCCCCCCGCCCCGGTTAGTTTTCAGCCAAAAGCTTAAGAAAAAGTTGCGGGGGTTGAAGCGAGAGGGCCCACGGGGGGCGGGGGCCTGCGTGGGTTTTGAGCGGGTCGCAGGCAGCCCTGCCTCGGTCTTCGACAGCAGCACGCAGTTCCAAAATAACATTGACTTGAGGCTCGTTAAGCCTCCAGATTCTCTTCTGAGCCTCAAAAATAGATTATTTCATCTGTGCATCCTCACTTATTTTTAGAGTATCATCTTCCCTATTGGTATCCACTACTATAAATACAAACCTTTTGTGCTGCAATACTGAAATTTCAAGATAGGAATGTATCTGGAGGCATCCTTCTGGTTTCCTTCCATCTTTTACGTGCCGTTTCATGTGAATCAGTCCTCTGGTACCAGAAGTTTTCCGTGCCTCACATAAACTGTTTCTGCTACAAAATAGATTTGATCTTTCTCTTTTTAATGAGCAGGATGACATTAAAAATGTGGTTTTGCATGAGCTGCTTCTGTTGCAGTCTATTTTCACCACGCAGGCAGTCAGACATTGACGGCTAACTCAGAGGGGTTGTGCAATCTCCATCCTTCTTGGTTTTCGAGATCCGACTCAGCGCAGCCCCAGGTAACCTGGGCTGACCCCGGGGCTGACCCAGCTTTGAGCAGGAGGTTTGACTAGAGCCCTCCTGTGGTCCCTTCTCACCTGGGTTATCCTACAAGCTCCCCAAACTCCCAAGGGCATCAGTGGGAAGTGAATGGCTCCTCTTCCCCGGTCTGGGACAGATGAGCCGTTCCTTTTTGGCTCTAACTTATGTTCACTTTAGCCTCTTACTATAAACTTCCTCAGCAAATACTGTCACAAAGGGAAGAGCCGGGGTCTGTCTCACCAGCAGATTCCCAGGCTCAGCGACCTGACGAGGTCTCGACAGAGTTTTTTCCCAGCTGGCTGAATTTCAAGACCTGGGCTGTATTTTGTGTAACAGGAAAGATATTGTTCTTGAAAACAACCCCCACACGCAAACAAACACGTGCATGCGCGCGCACACACACACACACACACAGAGTCTTAGTCATAATAGTGTTTAAAACTGTGCTGTTCAAATGACGTCTCAAGGCAAAAAATACAAATCGGATTGTATTTGAGGATGCGTCTCATCCAGTCAAGATCTGCTTTTCTCAAAGCCAAGATCTACTACTGAAACCATCACAGAGCCACTGTCTCCCCAGTGGTCTTTTATATACCCTCGACACATAAAACATCCCAAGGAGGCCATTTTCCTCTGTCTTTAGTACAAAAGCAGCACTCAGTTGCGCTGGGGTCCCTGTCTCCTTTTAGTCTAATTCCTAAGTCTGGATCCTGATGAAAAATACAGACTCAACACAGCACTCAAGCACATGCTTAACTTTGAGCACGCTGAGCATCCCATTGCAAAACACTCTGTGATTTCAGTGGGACTGTGCTCCCGACCGTTCGTGGATTTCATCGGCATCAGCAAAATAAACGGCTCGTCCTACATGGCTTTTTTTGTGACTCAAGGGTGCCCGAGAAAGCGGAACAGCAGAAGCCGTCCACTTCCCCTTGCCCAGTTTATTTTTACCGCTGGTTGCTGTGGGAAGCTATTGTGATTCAGTGTTGCAGTAGGAAGTTACTAACGCTGCTCTTGCAGCAGAGGATGTTGAGGTTCTTATGCAAGCCACAGTGAAAATAGCTGACCTTTCAGTATGTTTATCGAAGCACCTTCCATTCACAAGGGGAAGAGCGGCGGGTTGTGCAAACAAACCCCTTACCTCTGGGTCTAAAGCCCCTGCTGTACTGAAAACGGTGCCCAGAAATCTTACGGGGACTCCTTGGCCGCTCTGGGGCGGCGCGAGGGAGGCAGGTGTAACCGCCGGCATGCGGTGCCGTGAAACCAGAAGAGAAACGTTTCACCTCCATTTTGCGGTCGCATTAGCAACCGCATAAGTTTCGGGACAGGCTCCAGGCGCGTCACCTGCAGAGGCAAGACCAGATTTCGCCCTGACGAGGGCAAAAGCAAAATAATGTCACCAAACGCTGGTGTGGCATCCTCTGCCTGCCCAGCCAGGGGCCGAGGGACGTTGGGAGGGGAACAACAGAGATTCCCATCGCTTCTCCCAGCAGGAGCAGGGCTCATCCCGGTGGGTTCCCCTTGCAGCCCAGCAGGCAGGCGCAGGCAGGGCAGCGGGCAGCGGCCGGTGCCAGCCTGTCGGCATGCTGCCCTCTTGAGTCAAACGCTCCAAAATGCACCGCAGCCAGAAGCCAGCCCGAGGTAGCATCCTCCAGCGCCAGGCTCCCTCTGCCAGGCCCTGCATCCTGCCGGCAGCAGCCGGAGCTGCCATCCAGCGGGATTTCTTCCGTGAAAGAAGAGACCTCTGCTCTGCAGAGAGCCGTGGGCATCCCCCTCAAATCCCCTCCCAGGAAGAAGGCACCTCACAGCCGTGAGGTTTCCCAAAGTATGGCAGATCAGGGGCATGTAGACTGGGGCCAGGATGCTGGGGAGGAAGGCCAGGCTGGATGGGGCTTTGACCAGCCTGGTCTAGTGGGAGGTGTCCCTGCCCACCACAACGGGGTTGGAACTAGATGATCTTTAAGGTCCCTTCCAACCTAAACCATTCTATGATTCTATCATCTGTGCCAGCACCAGCGCAGAGGGGCTGGCCAGGGCTCAGGGCTCTCGGTGGTGTTTGTCTCACCATGTACATAGCTTTGCTGACAGCTAGAACGTCAGCACACGTCCAGAAATGAGCAGCTTACAGCTAAACTCCAAAGAGTCCCAAGTGCCTGCGAAAAGGATAGCATAAAGCGACAACCACTCTCATGTGGACCGCCATCGTCTCCATGCCATACCACCGCATGTGGCCTTGGGTTTCTAATACACAGGGCTGTGTGTGTCTTTCTGGTTGTTTTCCTGCTGTGGAAAGACTCTCTCCTCCATCAGCCTTTTTACTCAATGCCCAGCACAGTGACCAGCAACTTCCCCATTCCCACAGACGCGTCTTCCTGGCTTGATTTCAGATTGCTTTTGTTCTCATCCATCCCGGTCTCCTGCGATGCCAATGAAGCCACTGTCTCAAGTTCCTCGTTTCCATCGCTGCCACCTCTCTTCTCCCAGCCTGGGTTTTGACATCTCTTTTCTACCTGGGTCTTCATCTTGTGGTTTAGAAACACAGACCACAACTGTGAGTCACGGCAAAACACGAGATAAATGCATTGTTAGCAGATGTTTACCCCAAACTCGCTCCAGGTCCTAACTTAGCCCTGCCGCGGGAATTGCTCCCAAGGATGTCACAGCTGCTACTTTGAGCTGAAGGAACAGCCAAAGTCTGAGGAACGGGAGGAAGGTGTCACACAATGAGGGGACTCACGATACTAAATGCAGCTTAGGTGAGGGCTAGGGTTCCCAAGGGTTTGAAGAGTAAAGCAAAAGTATTTGCAATCAATCAGAAGCTGGTCAGAAGTTAAACCACATTTCCTTCTTAAAAATGAACCTCTGAAAAGCACATCTTTGCCCTTCTTTTTTTTTTTTTTTTTAACATGCACTTTCTCAGCAACATTGCATCACAAAACGATTTTCTTTCCCATCTCAGCTGTCAAAGCAGCCCTTTCCCCAAAAACTCTGGGCTGTAGCAGCTAAACCTTCCTAAGGCTTACTTTCTCATTGCTCAGTCAGCTGTTTGCAACATCTAATAACAAGTATCAGGTATGATTCATGGCCCAGACATCAATCCATGTACCTATTACGCTCCTTCTTGCAGGAGTCTTCACCTGTCTCAGGTGTGGGTGGTCAAATATCCATCAGTACCGAGAGAGGATGCTCCTTCCTGGCAGTTTAATGATGGTCTGGTGGCTCGAAGCAGTATTTTGTGAGCAGTATTTCAGCTGGGAATTTGCTCAGATGACCTGGGCTCCCAGGAAAGCTTCTCGTTTACTCTGTCACGTTGGGCGAAATCACAATTTTCTATACTGCAGTCTTCCCATCGGTAGAACGGGGCTGGTGCCTCCCCACCACCTTTGCAAGCATTTGGGTGCTAGGGAACCGGGCAGGTGGGCTGGTGTGATGGTAACATCCTCTCGCAGTGCTGAATTTCTTTGATTGAATCACTTTTTTCTATCTTTAAAAAAAAAAAAAAAAAAAAGGCTTTTTATTTAACTTCAGCTTTCCTTCCTAATTACTTAATTGAGGTAGGAGTTGTTTTGTCAGGGAAGGGCACTTGTTGATGGTTTACCCCATGTTTCATTAATGGATGTAAGAGGTTAACTCCTGGTAGAGAAATAGATGCATGGTTTTAACAGAAAAAAAAAGAAAAAAAAAAGGCCCAAATTTGCTTTCTACTCCTGCACTAATTTGTGACTATTTTTATCAACGTTAACACTGAGCCAGGGTAAAAATACTCCCTAGAAAGTTTAGAATTTACATTTGTCTTCATATATATTCAGTAGAAATCTAGCTCCCCGGCCTCCGCACTGCCTAATCGGGATTCATTAGCTTCACCCGCCCCCGAGAAAAATGTCAGATGACTTTGGCCTGGTGAAGCACTTCACCCGCAAAGGCTCAGCCGGAGGATCTAAGTGCAGTGCTCTCTTTTCCGCAGCGAGTCGTCCCCGTGGAGCATCAGCGCTGACACTGCAGGCGTCTAATTCGGCGATGGGAACAGATTCTCCTCCCTAACACATCCCCGCTTCAGGGCAAAGTGTCTGGTGGGCTCCATCCTGCAAGGATGCCGAGCCCTGGCAAGCATCTTCCCCTCTGCTGTCCCAGCAAAAGCAGGTAGATGTAGGCTGGAGAAGAGGAGAAGAATCGCCATGTGGAGAAACCTTTGTGGAGCATGAGGCAGCCACGAGCACATGGAAGCTCCACGGCCAGGTCTTTGGGTGGTGAATTTTCTCCTTCGCCTCTCTGGGAGGCACTTTTGCTGCAGAGCTTGGAGACTTTCCCATCAATTTGTCAATGAGTTCTGGTCCAAAGACTACAAAATTATTCTCTGGCTTGTTCCTGCAGAAGCAGCAAACCAACCCCTCCTGTGCAAAAGCCAGAAGGCATGTGCAGTGGCTCAGGGCAGTTGTACCCACTTTGCGTCTGCACAACCTGACCTGATGTAGGAGCCTTCTCCTTGGGCTGGTTCTGGCCTTTCCACTATGCAGGTCTCCAGGTAGATCTAGAAGCTCTGTGAAACTGTGGAGGAACAAAGCTGTGTGCTTCCTTGGGGAATGTGGACATTTACTTCCCTTTAAACATCTCCACAGCAAAAATCGAGGCTCCAAGAACCCCATTTTGCTGTTTTCTGTGACAAACTCTTAGAGGTCACAGAAGCCCAGAAGGGTTGAGGCTGGAGGTTCCTCCGAGGAGCCTCTGAGCCAACCCGTGTCTCACAGCAGCATCCACTAAGGCAGGTACTGCATCCCAGTTGGCTATCCCAATATCTCCGAGGATGGAGATTCCACAGCCTCTCTGGGCAACCTGATGCAGTGTCTGACCACCCTCCCAGTGAAAAAATGTTTTTTTTATGCTTAACCATCATGTCCCATGCTTCCATTTGTTCCCATTGCCTCTTATCCTTTCACTGGGCACCCAAGAAAAGTCTATGTCCATCTTCAGGGTTTCAGGAAACCTCTGCATTGTTACAGAGTAGGGCATGCTTCCACCTGGGTGGAAGCAAAAAAATCAAATTTGCAGAGCCAAAAATTAATATATCTGGGAAATATTGGCCCAGCTCTTCTCAAAATGCTTTGGTTGGGATAGCTGCTTAAATGAGAACTTCAGACATCCCCACGCTTTCTATAAAACCCAGGAGAGAAAGAGAGCTCATGTTTAAGCAGGGGCCAAGACCCCCCCCATGGGCTCCACCACCAAGGGAGGGCAGCTCCAATCTAATTAAACTGGGAAAACATCGTTGAGCATGACCGCTTCCCTTCTTCTCTACCACCGCTTCCTGAGCTCCAGGCTCCTTCCACAGGAGAATATTTAAGATTATTTACCCTTTTATCAATGGATTTTAAATGAGCAGGTATGGAAGCGGTGTGCCACCGCCTTTACGAAATTAGAGGAGGGGGCAGCTCCGAAGCTCCCTTTGGCATTAGACCCTCTAGAGTCTGTCACTGCGATCATGGAGCAGCACAGGGTATTTATGGGACTTAAAAAGCCAATAATACCTACTCTCAAGCCTGTCTCGTGCATGTTTGGGACACAAACTGCATGGTGTGTAATTGAATATATACCTACATACCCCATTTATAATCAAGCCTCCTTTTGTACACCAAAAAAAGAAGCCCTTTCTCCTAAGAAAACAGGCAGCGAGGAATGGCCCGAGACAGCGAGTGCAGGACCTGTTGGTGCTATCTGAGCACCTCCCCTTTGATCCGCTCACATCTCCATCGCTTCTCCGGCTCCACAGTTTCGACGTCCTCGGCCGCCCGCCCCACGCACACGTCAGTTCCTCGGCAGCTTCTCCTGGGCGGCCGGGCTGTGTTCAAGAAGCAATTTCCTGCAGAGAAATATTTCTTTTTCAAGAAGCCTAAGTGGCAAGCTTCCTGGTGCGGGCTTTTCACAGGAAACAATTGCGAAAGCAGCTTCACCACCCACCAGGAAGGGCTGGAAATGAGCAGGGCGGGCGCAGGCTGCACCCAGCTGTGTGTCCCTAACCCAGCTCCTGCCCCATATGTGCCCAGGGGGTGAGTTTTGTGCCCCTCGCCCACCTCTCCCAAGCTGCTGCTGGGGTGCTGGCTTGGGGCAAGGGGAGGAGACGGATGGGGAAAACCTGAAATGGGTGCAGGCAGTGCAGAGCCTCCTGGGAAAGGTGCTGTGTCGCCCCTCCAGCTCCCAGCCTGTCCCTCCAGTGGGAGAAGCTGAGAGAAGGTGGGAGAAGACGCCATATCTTTGCCAGGCTTTGGCTCACCAGCCTTCGTGCTCTCCCTCCTCACTACTTTTCTGGGTCTGATTTCAAGCAGGGCCACCGAATACCAGGACAGTCTTCTGTCCCCACCCTGAGCTGGGCGGTCGCCGCTCCTCTGCCTGGTCCTGCAAGGCGCCTGGGTTTCTTGGTGCTCCTCTGCCACGCAAACCCAGCCAGGACTTTCCCTGCCGCTGAAAGGGTGAGGCAGCCCAGCTCAGCCCTGCTGCGGCGGATCCGAGGCCGTCCCGGTGGCTTTGACAGCACCATCTGGGATTTGCACCGTGACAAGATCAGAGGTGGACTCAGCAACGTGGCGGTGCACCGCATCCCTGCCTATCAACGAAACCCCAAACTGCACCAATTAAGCCCTTAGCTGATGCAGAGATACTGGGGAAGGAGGTTGCACCATGCTGCCACTTCTCCGTGCCTGGCTTTAAAGTCAATTATTTTTCATATCCTTTTCTTCCAACGAGCAGGGCAGGTCTCCCAGCCAGTGCACGTCCCCTCACAATGCTGCTTTTCGTGTAGTTGTTCTGGTTTTGGATGTATTTGGTGGCTACTAATTGACGGGCAGCCCAGGCTCCTGCCCTGCTTCAAGGTCTCACCAGCTGTGCTGCGGCAACACTGCTTTTTCATTGAGAAGTTTTTTCAGCCATCTGTGAAGATGCTCCGGTTCCTGAGGGTTGTTTTTTTCTTGCACCAAGTCCTCCGGTATTGCAACCCCTCATTGCGATTCAACTAAAACCGAACAAAACCCAAGAAGCCATTTCCGTGAAGCGTTACAGGAGCAAGGCGCTGGTTCCCCTTTCAGAGCATCGGAAAATGACTTCTGTTTTCCTCCCTGTGTTAGTCATGTTCAGCTGAACCCCACTGTTTTTCCCCCAAAAGTTTAGTTTCCAGGAAACAAAGCTTTATTTTGAACACAAACCATCTCGGGACGATCTCTTTTTCGCTTCTTTTTGGTGCTTTTTATTTAGTGTATTTAACGGAACTCCAATTTGCTGTGGACTTGTTCAGCAATCGCTGCCGGTCACTGGTCCAGCCTGTTGGACACTCTTGGGTACACTCACAGCTTTCCAACGCACATATATGACCTGCAAGAACATGACCCAGCACAGGGGGAACTGGATCAGTTCTCAGGGAAGAGACTGGTCCCTTCCCAACTCACCACTGGCGTAACGTGTGATGCTGGGCAGGTCCTTACCCCCATCTGTATCCCGTTTCCAAGCCTTGAAATGGGATTAAAGCCCCTCCATGCAGTGCTTCACTGGACCTAAGAGTTAGCAAGCAATATCTGAAACACCCACGGCGTGCAAGTCCCGTTTCCACCAGTGGCAGCAGTGCTTGGTGACCGGGGAACCAAAGCCTTCTTCATTCGTTTTCCTCAGCTTGCTGGCAACACTCTTCCTAACGCAGCCCATGCTGTTGCTGGCTGTGAGAGTTCATTGCTGTGAATGGTGAACTTGTCCACCAGGAACCCCCAGGTCTTTACCTGCAAAGCTGCTTTGCAGCTGGCTGGCCCCCATTGTGTATTGGTGCATGGGATTATTGCTCCCCAGGGGAAGGAGTTCATACTTCCCTTTGTTGGACTTCACAAAGCTTCTCTCTGCCCATCGAGGTCCCTCTGAATGGCAGCATGACCCTCTGATGGATCAGCCGCTCCTCCCAGTTTTGCATCTTCTAAAAGTTGGTGCACTGGGTCCCATCATCCAGGTCACTAACAAAGAAGTTAAACGTATCGGGCCTGGTGCTGACCCTTGGGGCACACCACTGCCCTCCAGCTGGGCTTTGAGCTGCTAACCACAACCCTCGGAGCATGGCCATTCAGGCTGGTTTTAGTTCATCCCACTGCAGGCCAGAAAGGACACACCAGCGTTGTCTGGAGAAGGAGACCTGCCCTCTGAGTGCTGTGGGCCTGTCTCGCTGTGCCTGCCTGGCTGCTGAGACACGGCAAAGATGTCCTGGCTGCGGCCTTGCTCCTCCTGTGCCTGGCTTTACAGCTGGTCCCATGGTTCCTTTGGTTCCTTGCTGTGCTGTAGGTCAAGGAGGAAGATGCCCCTCGGTGTGGCATCAAGCAATGTATCTATGTCACAACAGCCAAGCCCTGGAAGCTTTGCTGGACCCAGTCTATCACCCCAGCAAACACAGCGGACAAGACACTGGATGGTACCAGCACAAGGCAGCAATGCACGAGAGGTCATCGTCAAAGGCACTTGCTAGATCCCACCCAAGACACCATGTGCGTTGCTGTGCCCACTGGCAGCATCATCTCTGAAGGGTTCTCGAGGGTCTGGGGCTTGCTCAAGCGTGGCTTGTAGGGGCCAGCTTTGGTGGCCAAAGGGGACTTGGGGGAAACCTTCCCAGCTGTAATGACAGCCCAGCTTTCACAGGTGCTGCTGTAGCTGGGCTGGCCCTGGGGCACATGCAAAGCCAGGGGGGCAGGGAGAGCTCACATCATAGACATGCTTCTCCATATCTGACCGCTGACCACAACACGAGGGGACACGTGGCCTGGGGACACACAGGGCACACGGGAAGTGGGATCCTGCAAGTAGCTTGTGCCGTTTCAGCACAGGCGTGCGTTGTGCCTGTGTGTCACCATTTCTTCACTCCCGCTTTGAAAAGCGAGGAAGCAGCGAGCAGAGAAAAGAGGTGACCAGGCAACTTTTAAGCAAACACATCCCAGGGAATGAGTCACCGGCTTTGCGTAAGAAGCCAGACTCATCTCTGGAGGGAGAGGGGCAGGCAGGGCAGCAGGCAAGATGAACGCTCCGGGGAGATGCCTGCAGTGTGATTAAAAGGTAACTTGGACCTTGTGTTCAGAGACCCGGCTGAGATGGCAGGTGGAGGTGTGAGATCAAAGCCGAGCAGGCTCTGGGCGCTCCCACGCAGGGAGCCCGTCCCAGCCCCGCAAACTGGCTGGCCATGGGGACACGGTGGCGGGAGCACAGCTCATCAGGGCTGCTCCCAGGAGCTGGAGACATCACAGCATCCACCTAACCCAAGTTTTTCTCAGGAAAGCTGGGGAAGGCTTAGGTCCGGGTGGTGGCATTTCTCACGGGGAACGTTATTTCCTTGAAAACCACGGGTATTCAGGTCAAGTAAAAGCTATTAGCAAAGTGGCATCAGACGCATTGAGCCAGTTGAGTCAGAAGGTAATTTCCAACAGCATATAAGGTAATTTCCAAGGATGAGGAGTGTTTCGTCACCGTTGTTTTCCTGGTGACATCTTCAGCTGTTTTGCTTTTAACAATCAGCCTTTTGTTTACTATTTTAGCTTATTTCCCCATGGAAAGCCTTTCATTTACTCCCCAACATTACCTGTAGCTTTCCATCTGAGTGGGTGAAGAAGGAGGTGGAAGAGGAACAGCTCTTCAGCAGCGTGGCCACTGTGCCAGAAATTATACTTTTTTTTTTAAAGCTATTCATAAAGATAATGAGAGATGAAAAGGTTGTGTCGGGAGGGAGATCTCCTCTGGTTGGAAAACATGAGATACGAGAGCGCTGCTGTCTTTTCTGCCGGGGCCCTGGCATTTCTGATCTTATCTCTCCCAGGGTTTGCCCTACGGGGCAGATGCCACGGAAGGGCAGGCGAGGTGGATGGATGGGAGAGGAGCCCGCCGAGGGACTCACACCCATCCGCGAGGGGCTGCAAGGCCTCAAAGAGAAAAGAAAATCTGTCTGAAAAAAAAACAAAATAAAAAAATCTCAGAGTCCAGACTTGTTGGGTGAAAGGTGTTGGAAATGCAAATTATTAATTTAAAGAAGTGGGACAGGAACCAGGGGTGCCAGGCTGAGCTGTTATCTGCTGCATCAGCTGCGAGTCTGGCTCAGTATTTCAAAATAAAATTAGACTTGCAGTATATGTCTTTAAATATTTAAATTACTTTCAGTAATTCATATGGTGACATTTAAACAAAGTACACCAAGCAAACGGCTCCCAGTGCTAAAAGGAAATGTTTGCAGGTAATAATATTTAATTTAAGAGGGAACAGCTGATATCAAGGCAGAATCTTAATGCTGATTTCAACCTACATTCCTCTCTGAACCAAGAAATGAAGAATAAATCCCTGGGCCTGGGAGCAGTGAAACGCGCAGAGTGATGCGATTGAAGTGCTGGTCCCAGGCACCCCAGCAGAGCTGCAAATTGCGCCCGTGCCAAAATATTTACAGGATCGGGGCCCCTGTGCGGACTTGCTTCCTGGGCTCCCAAAAGTGGGGATGGGCAGCTCCAGGGTGGGAGCTGAGGAGCGCCAGGCTTGGCCTTGGCAACCCCTCCTGCCCCTCTCTGCGGCACCTTCCCCCCTCCCCTGCCCGCCCGCGGCCTTCTTGGCCCCTTCCCCGTGACTCTGCTTTGGTAACTGAAGGTGAAATCCAGCCCGGGTACAAACAAGCAAAACTCAATGAAGTCAACTTACACACGGGGCTGTTGGTGCTCCCGGCCAATTTGGAGAGCTTAGCCGGCTCTGTTACATCAGTCACACTGGATTTCATAACATTAGACATTTCAATGAGGGTGACTCATTCTCCCTTGAAGTGTATTGTATGTATGAGCAAAGATGATTAACTTTTGCTGAATGGTATGATTTCTGGGATGGGAACTGCTATTAATTAGGAGCGGATCTCAGATGTTCACAAACCCTGTTTTCATGGCCTACTTTGTATATTTTTCTCCATTCTACGTGTTTTTTTAGCTCAGGATAAATACTAAAGTGCGCTTCCCTGCTATCTGCTAAAGCAGCCAGATGTCCAGCGAAGGCATCTGACTTTCACGGCCAGGCACGGCCCAGGGCTGTCAGTTCCTGTGGCCGAGCTCCAGCGACCTGCCCCAAAAATCTCTGTTTTCACATTAAAAGCACACAAAACAAAATAAAAGAGAGCTTCCAGCCATTGCAAGTGCAGCAGATAAAGTAGCAAGGGAAGTAAAATAAGCTTAAATGGCTCAGAATGTAAAATGTAAAGAATTACCCTTCCCCATCCTCCCCCAAAATTTTCTTTATCAAAAGAAACACAGTTGGGGGCTTGTGCTAATCTCATGCTTCTGACTGTGGAGGGTTGAGCTTTTGGGGTTAGCAACACCAGGGACCTTTGGGATAAAGAGTCTCCCAGGTTTGGGGAGAAATGTACTGTACTGGCTGCAGAACGGGACGATTTGCAAGTGCAAAGGCCAGGATGCTCAGCGGCTTCAACCGCACCTGCAGCGCCCGACACGGTGGTCCTTTGTGAAACCTGAAGGTATGAAGACCAGCCTGCTTGCAAAAGCCAGAGGAGGCAGGTGTGGGACGGAGTTGTCCTTCCCCACCCCACCCCAGGCACAGGCCCCAGGCAGCGCCAGGGGGATGCTGAGGAGCAGCCAGGGCCGAAGCTGGGGACCCGGCCGGCCAGGCCATTCAGTGGCATCTTGCCATCACCTTGTGACTCCCAGCAACCCCATTCTGATGACAAGGTGCCCTCCCAGCCTGTGAGCTCCCTCCCGCCCCATCCCACAGCACCGATCGACATACCGTCCCACAGAGCCAAACGCTCCTCGCTGCTCCGGCTCCATCGCTGCTGTGGGCAGCACAACGGTCTCAGGAATAGACAAACTGTGGCCAAACTCTCTGCCTGGCCAGCGAGGAGCTGGAGGCAGGTTTCTTGTCCTTGGTTCCTGGCAAGTCAACCAGGACTTCCAGAAAGAGAAAGGACAGGCCACGGCTCAGCCTGGTACTCCGCCAGCAGGGATGAGGCTCGTCTGCTTTGCCCAGCACCCCCATCATCATGCACCCCCCCGGCACTTACGGTCGCTTCTCAAATGTCAGGCAGGGGCTGTGGGCAGTGGTTGTGCAAACAAAGGTCACTGGATCTGCGCTTTTCCCCTTCCATCAGCTGAGGCCGCACGAAGCTCCTGGGCACAGGCGGGGGGTCGGGTCCTGCTCCGCGGGAGACAGCCACGACGAGTGCAGGCAAAGCCCGAGAGGAGCAAACCTTGCCCATCTTTTTAACTGATCGAGACCAGAATTGCTGAATTTTTCAGTCAAAACTGGGATGAAAGGGACGGGTGTCTCTGTGCGAATGGGGGGTGAGCAGTGAATCCGCCCATGTGGCTGGCCAGCCCTGACCCGGGGTGTTTTGGAAACCTCTGGGGTAGGGACCTGCTTGGTGTCCTCTGCTCCTCCGGCCTGCCACCAGGCAGCCCCTCTTCCCTGGCAGTGCGGGGTGACCCGCTCTGACTCGGGCACTGCAACCAGGCTGGTGGCAGCAGACCTGGAAGCACCCGCTGCCCAAGCTTCCCCGTAACCACCGCGGCTCCCAGGCTTGCTCTCAAAAGCTGGGAGGTGTGGGAGCATTAAAAGGCTTCTCCTTTCAGACTCAGCGGCGAGGAATGTGCATTCGAAACAGAGATAGGGCTGGTTTCTCTCGAGCTCATGGGAGGACATCACTTCTCCTGCACGCCAATCCAACCGTGAGAATCTTTGAGATAAAGTGGCATCTAGGGATGTGGGAAAACCCCACAATTTGCCTAAAATGGGGCTGTTTGCACTAGCAAACTGTAGATGGAAGTGTGGATGAGTGATTCAGGCACAAGTCTGGGACACGTGAGCCACTGCCCAAACTCCAGGCTGAGCCACGCAGCCCCAAGGGTTTCCTTGGAGACTGACGCAGAAGGGGCTGCTCCTCCTGAGGCTCCTTCTCCCAGCCTTACCCGGCAAAGGAACACCCTAAATCCCATCCCCACCAAGAGAACCGGCAAGGCCCCACCACGCCGCCGGAGGAAGGGGCATTGCTGGGAGCCCGGCGGGTGGTTTCCCTCCCCTCGCAGCGGTTTTCCTGCTGCGCGGCTCACTCACGCTTCTAAAAATGTACGCTGGAGCGACTGTCTCTAAGGCGATTTCCATAACAATGGGTGCAGAAGAACAATCCATGCTGCTGGTGTGCCTGGCTCACTCGCTCGCACGCACGCCGAGGAACGGGCACGCTGCGATTTCAGCGGTGAGATGCCTATGTGAATGAGAGAAAAAAAATGAGTATTTAACCATTTTGCTCTCAATAGCTGCTAGAAAGCTCCCCAGGGGACCCGCTGTCCATTGCCCAGCCAGGGGCAATGCCCTTGCTCCCCCCTGCCTTGCCTGGGGGATAGAGCCTGTCCCCAGGTCAGTGTCAGACCGCTGTAGCCTGTAGGCATAAAAACACCCAACACCACGGGTACAAAATGACAGAAAGCGCTTCCACACCCTGCCCACCGAAGTGGCTTACTGGTGCCTTGCAACTGCCCAGTAAAGACACACCAGTGCAGGCAGACGGCAGAGGGGAAGGACCAGCGCCGGCTGCAAGATGCTTCCGTGGGCTCCTAACACCAGCCAACAGCTTGTGCTTCATCCGAGGCCTCGGCCCTTGAGAGGCCGCGAGTTACACAAAACCCCCGAGTGTTGCTCTTTCACCTCACAGCTCGGGGCGCCCAGCCCCAGCCAATTCCCCCCCCGGCTACGCTCCTTCCCCCCATCTTTTCTGGCTGACCTGTTAAATCCAACACTCCGCCACTGCCTCCGGCTTGAATCGCTCGCATCCTGCCATTACAGCTTTGTTTAAATCCGTGCGGAGCTCAACCTGTTGTCAGACATACACTAATTTGTGTGTTTCTAATTATTTGTTTCCATCTTAAAACCTGTTTTTCAGCAGATTGCAGCTTTATTTTAATACGTGCTTGGCTAGAGCTTGATATACTGGTTGCCAGTAACCTAGACACAAATGGGCTTGCATTGCACAGGGGGAGCGGGGGGGGAAAGAGACTGAGTTAAACTGAATTAAAAGCCTGTTCATAAAAATGAATTAAGCAAAACCATGAAACAAGCAGCAGTTTTGCATCACAGAAGATTCTGCTTTTATATTCCTCTGTTTCTACCCCTTGAAATAAGATGAATCCCAGCACTCGCAAAAGGGCATTTGAAACATCTCCTGACAGATACGCTTTGACCACCTCCATTCTATGTGATTAAAGCTCTTAAACTTCTGTTTAATCCTTTTTTTACTCACACGCTTGGCATTAAGGACTCGCTCAGGAATGCGTGACCCAACCAGGATCATTTTCCACCTGCTTTCCCAGGATGCGAGTGCAGGAAGTCAGGCACCGTCCTCAGCCTCTTCGCTCAAGCAACGCCCTGCCAGCAGCCTCTTACCCTGCCAGCAGCAGGCTGGGTGCTTTGTTCCTTGGTCATTTCCACACAAGTCTTCACAGGGCAGAAGAAGTAGCTGAAAGCAAGCGGGGGTGCTCCTTCCAGGCAGACGGCATCGCTGCAACACACCAGGCAGCGGAACTGGTGCTCCGGGACCTGCCCTTGTTTCCTTCTTTCTCTGGAGCTCTTTCTCCTCCGCTGAGGATTTTGGGGTCTCTGATTTAAATGCAGATTAGGAAACTTACTCTGAGGCAATTAAACCGAAAGAAAAACCATTATGTTATTCACTGGCAAATACTGACTTTTTAGTGTCAGTTTACTGACTTTCTGCATAACACACTGGGCTGGCTGCCCGGCCGGCCGGCCTGGGAGAGCAGGAAGGGTGCTGTGGTGCTTCCAGGGGGCTGGGGACATCCTCCCCCGCTCCTGGGCAGGACCCTGGGCCGACCAAAGCTGGAACAGCTACAGAAAGGTCCAGTCTAGGTTTAGCCCGTGATAGTGCTGGCTGCTCCCTGCGTTAGTGCTGGGATGGGGGGAGTCATTTGCAGAGGGAGATGCTCAGCAGCAGCAACCACCGAGCAGGTCCCCACCCCACGGTGTTTCACCCTCAGCTCCTGTCTTCTTCAGGTCCAGGACACAGTGCCGGTCCCTTCCCATCCTTCATGTGCACGGCCCTGCCCTCGCTGGTGATGGATGGAGAAGTCACCTGCCCACCGTATCTGTGTCAAACCCTTCACACTCAGCCACGTCAGCCCTTCTTGCTGGAAAGCCATGAGGAAGCCTTGGTTTAAATGGCCAAATGTAGGGACACAAGACTCCAACATGCAGCTTCACAGTCAAATCTGTCTATCCTGCAGGGATGGAGAAGGCTCCACAACTAACCCTGTGAATGGGTGGTTTAAGAATCAAGTCCTGACTGAAGCTGCTCGCAAGAGTCTCGCCTTTGGCTTCCTCTCCCTAGCTCCCTGCATGTGTGAAAACCCAGCAAGAGCATCCCACAGGATGAAAGCTTCATCCCCCACAGCACAGGAGTTGTGGGTTGCCCTCCAGGACAGGCAGGAGCCACAGGAGGAGCCGGCAGCCACACGAGGAGCGTGCATCTGGCAGCACATTGTTTTCCCAGTGCAGCCTGGCCTCCAGCTGTCTCCATCATCAGCCACAGAGGGAGAGTGAAATCCTTGCTCAGTTTTTTCCAGCGGTGAACGCAGGCTAAGGACACTCTGATTTCTCTGCAGGCTTTATGTCAGTGGACATAGGGGCTCAAAAACTTATGCGACCAGTAGGGTGTGAGGATACACCTCCCAGGAGGAACTCCTAGAAGCAAGCCACTTTCCTGTGTCGACAGCGTGGCCTGGGACTTTGGAGGAGACTCTCGGTTTCAGTACACAGTCCAGAGCACCTGGGAAAGGCATCTTGCTCCTGGTGTGCGGAGGCCCAGCTGGAAGGCTGATGGTGCGCAGCATCTCCACGTGAGCACCAGTGACCTTCTCCTTCTTGCAGGTCTTGGACTCTGCGGGGTACATGGCCCGGGGCAGCCCCTCCATCGGTACCAAACACTTGGCAGCAGCATGAAGGTCACCTGGGAAAAGGCATTTGCCAGGCCAAATTTTGATGTGGGCACCAGCAGCGAGATGCACTGGAGGTGGTGGCCACTGCCTCCTGGTTTCATCATTGCAGAGCAGCATCTCGTCCAGACACAGCTGCCTCCACCTGCCGGCTGAGCCGGTGGGGACACAGAGGGCCCATCACCTCCTCGTAGCCCTTCCCTATTTCTACCCAAAGACATTTTCTGTGAGATTCTGCTCCTTTTTATTATTTTTTTTTTTTGCTAAAAAGGAAAGAAAAAGGGAAGAGACGCACTTGATGTTAAGGAAATCTAACAGAGCGTGCAGCAATCCAACTGCTCAGACACATATGCCGCCTTCCTTCTGCTCTGTACCAGCGAGGCTGTGCCATATTTAGATCTGGCTCCATCTCTTGCAAACTCGACCAACTGTTCCTCCACAGTGTCATCTTAGCTTGTTTACCCCCAAACTGTTCACTGAAATCCTCAATTCAGTGAGAGGAAAAAAAAAAAAGTTAAAAAAATAAAGTAGGTTTTTCTTTTTAATGACAGGAAAAGCACTAAACGTCAAGAGAGCCAGATCGCAATGCTGCTGGGTGGAGAGGTCAAAAGATCCCTTGGTGAGTCACCATCTTCACCAGGGACCTGCTGTGCGTGCCGGCAGCCGTGCTTCCTAGAAATCGGCTCTGCTGCGGCAGCGGGGTCAGCCCTGCGCTGGCTGCCAGGGCAGCGTCCGGCCAGACGAGTCATCGGCCCACGGGATGCTCCTACTGTAAGTGTGCTCCCAGATGAGCAGCGAGTTCAGTGACCACAGGTGAAGGCAGGCAAAGAGCTGTGGTCGTGTTTGCCGGTGGTGTAACTCCCCCGAGGAGCCGCCCCAAGCAGAAGCACTGCACACCTGCAAAGCAAATGGGTAAGAGTCTCCCTGAGGGAAAGGCTGAAAAGTCCATCTTTGCCACAAGTAGGAAACACGGGAAAGGACAGAGGACATTTCCCTACCTTCCTCATTGTGCTAAACCACTACAAGTTCACCCCAGTGTTTGGGCATTGGTTTTGGGACCAGGAGCCAGGCAGAGATGGTCTTGCCCAGTGCTTTCACCCACGGTTATGTCATGCACAAGGCAGAAGTGAGCCCTTGTCCTCCTGCACACGGTGGGGAGTCTTGGAGGCTTCTTGTCGAACATCTACATCTCTTCCTGGCTTGCCCTTGATGTCAACATACTGCTGTCTACTGGAGGATCTGGTGACAATGTGTCCTGCAGCCTTGCAGGACGCTGCGACATGCAGCATCTCAGCCCTCCCACCAGCTCTGGGGCTTGTATTGACGAACCTTTCTCATGCTTGAGGCAGATCTTACGGAGTTAAGAGCGTTTTCTTGGCTTGCTGTGCCAGTGGAAGAGCGACTTACAGCACAGCAGATGGATGAAATTCTAATTTGGGTTTCACATGATTTATATAAATAGGCTTAGACGAGGTTGCGCATAGATGGCGCAGTCATCTGCCAGCTTTGCTCTGTTTACCTTAAGACCCTCTCCTCCCTTCCCACTAATCTTACAGAGCACCCCGGTAACGTCTAGTGCATTCGCAGTGACGAGTCTTCTCAGCCGGTGCCATCCCCCTGCAAACCACACAGAGCAGGTCTGGCCTCCCAGTAACACAAAGCCACCCCAGCTCCCTGGGGACAGCATTTATGTTCATCCCTCAACACAAGGGACAGCTTGCCAAGGAACACACCAGAGCCACAACTCCCCCGGGTGGCTCAGGAGACTGGGGACAGGGGGTATGGACCATGCTGCTTCCTACCCAGGTGAGGGGGCACAAGAATGGGGCTGCCCCGTCTCCCCCACTCAGTCATAGGACACCAATTTCTGCCAGTGCTCCTCCTCACCCGTGGGTGCTCAGAGTGAGAGGACACCAGTGGGGCCACTGCCACCCTCGTGAAGATGACACAGCAGCTCCCTCCTCCTCCTTCTCCCCACCAGTGCATCACAAAGGAGCCTCCACCACATCCTAACGAGGAAAAAAAACCAACAAGACATCTTTATGGGGTTTAATTAGAAACCCCGGGCTCATCCCCACTGCTCCTCTGTCCCCTGAAGGGTGGCATGGGCTGGCGAAGCTGCCAAGAAGGGACTTGTGACAAACAGATGAAAGTCTGGCTCCTGTGGGGCTCCAGCACACATCTGCTGAACATCTCCATCACGTTTATTCTCTCCTAGAAAACAAGCGTGACACGATCCCAGCAGTCCTGTTTTATTTACGCAGCCACCAGAAGCTGGTTATGCGATAGCTGCATCTTCCCTGGATACGGCTCAGGGGGTTAATCCATGCCTGGTGCAGAGGACAGTGGAAGGGCTCTGGTTTTAGCATCCATCAACCTCAAGATATCCCTACGTCCGAGCCGCAGGGTGATCAACGCCAAAAACACCAAGTCTAGGCTGCAACGGGAACTCAGACACAGGTTTCTCCAGTTTGAGGGCCAAAAGCCAGACTGCTAAACAGACCAACTCCACTCAAAGTACTCCAGCCCAACACTTTGTCATGCAGCACCTCTGCCTTTTGAGGTGCCTTTGCCCCCAGCAAAATGAACATCATCACAAAGTGGATCCGTAATTTGGGACAGAAACCGGTGGAAACACCATTAAGCTTCCCCAGAGGATGCTCTCTTTGCATCCTTCGTTTTACAACCTGATCTTCTATGGAAACAAGGTTTATGCAGCCATACCGCCCGTGCACCCTCTTCTCCGCCTCTCCTTTTTTATGGACACTTTCAGCCATTCTGTACAAGGGCTCCCAGTTATTATGGGAATGTAAATTTTGTGAAGTCTGGTGGCTGATGAGGAGCCGATGAGCACATGTTTAGCTTTTACTGGCCAGCGAGAGCCCACGCACACCCTTTACCCCACGACACAAACCCGTCGGAAACCCGGCTTTGCTCGTTTCCGCCGCTCGTGGAACAAGTTGTGTTGTTTGTATTATTGTATCCTAGGAGCCCTACTTTCTGTCCTGCATTCAGTCCCCGGCATGAGCAGGATTTTCCATGGTCAGCCGAGAAGGAGGGAGCAGACTTTAACCCCTTCAGTGCAAAGAGCAGATTCCCACATCACGCTATTTCCATGCAACCCTCCCCATGAGGAAAAAAGCCCTCCTAGGACCAAGGCACACACCCAGAAATCCTGGCGCCAGCACGGGGTTGCCTCTCAGAGAGGTGCAGATGGCTCAGGAGCAGCTGGGGAGGCTCCTGGGGGGCTGCTCGTGCAGTGGTACCATGCTTAAACCCCACCTTCAGCCCAGCCACTGCCAAAACTCTCTGATTCAGCCTCTCTTTTCCAGCCGCACATCATAAAACAGCTCTTGCCCAGCTGGGCTAAGGCACAGGTCACCAAAGAAATGAAGAAAAAGGGATTTCTCAAGAGACAAGGTAGATAAACCATCATGTTTTGGCCTAGTTTCCCTGCTTGTGTGTCTCTGGTGGAGGAGAAGAGCGATGCTACACTGGCAGTCGGGGCTACCTCTACTCGGGGAGATGCAAGCAGAGCAAGGGTGCCTGCTCTGGACCCCTGTGGAAGTTAAGAGGAGCTTCATCATGCACCTCTTGGCTTGAGATGGGCAGGCCAAGGCTTTGCAGAAGCAACATGTGACTTGGAGCTTCCTGGGATCTGAATCTGGTACACGTTGAAGGACGCCAAGTCAAGAAGACAAGGACTCAGGGAGGTCTTCAGGGAGATCACACCCATCCCAGAGTACAGCCACCCTAGATCTTGTGGTTTGAATCCATTATCGAGGTCCTCCTTAGCCAGCCTGAGCCACATCAACTACCATTCCCACTCCTACATGGGTCTGTTGTCTGAGATCTGCCCCTAATTATGGACAGCAGAGAGAAGAAAGGAAACACAGAAGAGCTAGAGATTGAGGTCTGGGAGCGGTGGGGTCCTGGGACACCAGCAATCCCTGAGGGAACTGCACACGTGCTGCAGATGGGGGCTAGGAGAGATGCAAAGTGCAGGGACACGTGGTCCATGGAGCCCCCCACCATCAGCACCTCTGGGGGCGCAGAGCCAAGCTGGGCCACTTGCAGTGGGGGTTGTGGTATACGTGGACCATGAAACTTATGTTGAACTTAGAGACTCGGTTCCCCACTGCCCCGGGGAAAATACGAGCAAGTGGCAGACTCAGGATGCTGCCGGCAGAGCAAAGTTTACAAGGGCTGTTGGGCAAGCGCTCTTGCATTTCCCCAGTGCCCACGACAGTGGCTGATGAAATCATGTCATCTGGAAAATATTTGGGGTTTTCTTCTAACTTTTGCTGCCTCTGTGCTGAGGACATGCAAGAAAAAAGGGCTGGATCTTCCGTCAAAACCATTTCCCACTGTTGCAATGTTTTGAAGCAAAACCCCAAGCATTCCAAAGACGACTGAGGAAGACGCCCATAAGCCAGAGGAAAATCACTGAGGGGATGCAAAGCAACTCCCGGGTTTGGGTGTCATGTGCTCATGGGAGGAGTGGCAGCCTCTGCCCCGGAGTCACCCGGAGAGGAGGAGAAAACGAGCCCTGGGCTCAGGACCTGGTGTCCCCTCCTGCCTCCAGCGCTGGATGGTGTGTACTGGGAGGTTCGGCACCTCAGCAACCCCATCGCCCAAGACGTCTCACTGTCAGAAAGAGAGCAGGGAACACGTCAGCTGGAAACGCCAAAGTCCCTGTGGAAAACCATTTGGAGGAAAGGGGCAGCCTAAGCATCACCAGTGGGGAGCGGCGAAGGCAGCAGGAATACCCCGTGGGGACGATCCCTGCCACAGAACCCAATTTTGGGCTGAAAAGCAGCCCTTTCACCTGCCAGGGCATCTCCGCTGATGGAAATTCAGCCCCCACCAAAGCTACGTGTGTTTCTCGCCGGAGTCACAAATGATTTGTGGCTGGATGCCGAGTCAGAAGAGTCAATACGCATCCCTCACAATTTTTCATACAGAAATTTCTCCAAAAGGGTTTGGGTTTAGAATCAATTTCAGAACTGGATAATTTGATTATTCCTGGATTTCATTTCAGCCTTCATCTTTCTAATCCTTTTAAAAAGCACCTGCTTAGTAGTAATGGCAAAGATATTCCCTTGGAGAAGTTTGAGTAGCTTGTAGAGGTGATGCTTGAAAAGTAATAAAAAAATAATAAAACTTTGCTAGCTCCCGAGAGTAAAGAAAAAAATCACATTTGTCTAGAAACATACTTACACCAGCAGGATTTTACTAGCACGGGAACCAGCGTTTAGTACGGACATAGTCTCTGAGGCTTTCTCTGGGTATTAACAATAAAGTGACGTTATTTCAGTCCCAAGCAGTAGAATTTCTTACATCTTTGACAAATATCCTGTGACCAAGCCGAGAGCTTGGATGAACAGGAAAGCTGATTCCCGCAACAGGTTACAAATCACTGCTTCCCCTTTGCGAGATGACCTTGAGTTAAGCACAGATTTCGGCGTGAAGCATTAAGCACAAATCCAGACCTTGATCCATGCCAGCATAAAAGCTTGGATGAAGCATCTCCTGAAGCCTCTTTCACGAGCGAGAGAATTTCCTGAGCCAGGCGCTCAGGGTCTTTGCTTCTCCCCTGGGATACAAGGGCATCGCCTCGGTTATTTCGGTCTCACACCGAGTGAAGTCACAACTGCCTCAGCGCTACTTGCCCAGAGCCGTTCCCATTCACAACTCCCGTTCATTCAGTCCAAAGCATTCCCGTTGGCCAGATAGTTATCGTTCTTGTGTCACCCTCCAACTATTTTGCAGGGGTGGTAGGAGTGGCTTTTGGAAGACATTTGAGCACACATACAAACACAGACTTGGGCTGCTGTGCATTTGGACAAATAAATAAGTGCAACACATCAGAAGAAATGTTCTTATGGTAGCTACAAGCAGGAAGAAGGTATCTCAGGAAAAAAAAAAAAATCCCCGTGGGGATTTCTGGGCGCACCCAAAACCAATTAGACTGACACCCTGCCTGTCCACCCCGCTGATTTGCGTGGACAAGGAATTTGTGGAAGTAGGAAGCTTTTAAAAAATAAAACTAAGCAAACAAAATAAAGTCTCCTTACCTTCACAAACACAGTCTGAAAACCAACACAGGTGCGCGGGTCAGGCGATATGGCCGCCGGACCAGGTGTCTCCAGCCCCGAGCTGGACGTGGAGTGCTGATGGAGGTGGCTGCTCTTGCAGCTCCCAGCACTTCTGCCCAAAACAGACACTCACACATATATATGTGTGTATATATATATGTATGTATATATATAAATATATACACACACACATATATATATATGTGTGTGTGTGTGTGTATAAATATAAATGAATTTTTTTTATTTTTTTTTTCAAATACCTCTTTTTCTACCCCATTTATAACACACCTAGGGAGGTCAGCCTGCCTGGGAGTGCTTCTCTTGGCCTCCTGTCATGGCAGCAGCAGGCGAGCGGCAGCCCTGGTGCAACACTCTCGGTGGTAGCGGTTTTCCAGCCCCAGATAAAACCATCCCTGACCCATTTTGCCTCGACATTCAAAACAGATGCTGGCAGGATCTGGCATTCCTGCTGGCTACAGGCAGCGACGAGCTGTTTCTGTATCAGGAGATGGTTTCGAGGTGACTGAAGAATTAGCAGCTGCTGCTTGATGAGGTTTCACGGATGGCTTGAACGGAGCAAGGTGGGCTTGGTCTGGAGCCGGGACCTGCACAGGGGAGGGAAAGCACAAAGTTGGGTATCCGCTGCCATTTTAAGCGCTCTGCGAGCATGGCAGTGCCCGGGGAGCAGGATCCCAGCCGTGTGCTCGCCCCCGGGCAGGGCAGCCCGTCCTGCTGAGGTGGGTAGGGCAGATGTGCTTAACACCTGGCAGGAGGTCCCAGCCCCGACCCCTCTGACACCAGCAGCTAAAGCCCACATTTAACTTCAATGGGGCCAGGATTTGGCCTGGATGTCAACTAAATCCATGACTGTCAATGGCTTTGCTTGGGATTTAATTCCCTGAATTAAAGGGAATTTGCCCCGCAGTCCCCCAGGGAGCCCCAGCTCCCTGGGCAGAGCTCAGCGCCCACATCCCACCACCACTCCATCACGGCCGATAAGAGCAACCCAACCCCAGGTCCCCGGGTTTTAAACAAACAAACAGCAAAAAGAGAAAGAAAGAAAGAAAAGGAAAAAAAAAAAAAAAGAGCAGCAGCATTTATTTTCCCCGCAGCTGTGCTCTCCCGGACAGAGGATTTCTGTGGCAGGACAATAACGCTTTATACGGGGAGGTTAAGTTTCAGTTACTTGAAACTATCAGCTCTTGTGTTCGAATCATCTTATTACCTCCACAATCAAACAAGGCTTCCCCATCGGCAAGTATTCGGTCATGCTGTTTAAATCGGACACAGAGGCCAAGCAGGGCTGGATTTAAAGTGATCTAACAGGAGCTGCCCGAGGCCGCTTTGGGGAGGGGGGGTACAGCCATCGTGTTATTCATCCCGTTGTGTTGCCCAGGCCCTTTCCTGCAGGGGAGAGGCAGATCCCACATGCCGAGCCCTCTTCCTAAGAAAGAGGAACCCAAAAATCAAGCTCTAGAGTTGTGCTTTTTGTTCCCAGATATCCCCTCCGACAGTGATGGGCCACCACCCAGCATCAGTTTTGGTCCTCTGCAAAATGCTGAAGGTATCTTCAGGCCCGGCGAGACATCCCCAGTAGACTGTCTCCTAGCAAACCTTCAACCCAGCTCTCTCCTGGCTGTCGCCTCTCCCACCAGCAGGTTGGGGAGGGCAGCGTCTCCTCTACCTACCCAAATGCTCTCCGTGACCCAATTGCAAAGAAACAGTCCTAGATCCCAGCAGTCTGAGCCAGACCCAGCTTGGGAAGTTACTTAATATTTGGGCACATCCCACAGTCAGTTCTAAACATGTGATGAAGCCAACGTGCGCTTCGGAGCTGTAAAGCTAAAGATAGCAGATGCTACAGCCCGAGAGGTGCTTCTGAGCTACGACTGCAAGAAGGCGGCAGGAGCGCAGGGAGGCGCGTGCCGAACACCCCCTGGGAAGGCAGTGGGTGACCGTTTGCATCTGTCTCCACGCAGGGGACAGATTTACAGACCAACTCGATGCCACGCAGACCCACAGAGACAAGGGGAACATCCCGGCCTGACACCTCACTGCACAGGCACAGAAGGCAACCAGCAGCAAAACAGGAGGAAAACAAGTTGCCTGTGCCTCATTGCTTTGTACCGAAAACCGCTGCTCCTCCATCCAGTCTCACCCTGACGGCTCCACTTCCCTCTCCCCCAGCCCGGAGAGTGCCTCGGAGCCACGGTTACAGAGAGGAGAAGCTGCTGGTAAAAATCAGTGATGCTTCAGCAATAAGCAGCAACCAGTTGCCGGCGGCTGCCGGCACCTTCTGCGGGCGGCGAAGCAGTCTGCCCCCGATGCAGGCGAGCTCCTCACGCCTCGCAGACACGGTGTAATTGCGTTTGGGTTTCAGCCGCAGCGTGACAGCCCTTCTTCCACCGGGCACCCTGGGTACCAGCCGAAGCCTGGCTGATGCCGCGCCAGCGTCGGTCTGTCTCTTAGGTAGGATGCCGAGATTCGTTAGCAACAAGCTGCGCGGAGGGAGCAGGCAGCACTGAAGGAAACAGCCTCATGAAACACGCTCATGGGCTGGGGATACTTTACCCATCCAGGTACCATGGCTTGTGCCCCACAGCTACCCCAAACAGATGCTCCAAGCTGAAATCCCTCCCAAAACATCCACTTTTGAACCCATTCTGGGCTTCCTCACCGGTAAATAGTCTCTGGCCCTGCTCTGCACCAGAGCAGGCAGCTCCTCCGAAAAAAGCAGCTGAGCTGGTCTTGCAGCAGGATCCTGCAGGTTTCATAGCACCGGTGGCCTGGCTGCTTCTGCCAGCCAAAACCTGGGTGCTCCATCAGCCCCTCAACCAACGCGTCCTGGCACGGAGCAGGCACCAAGCCTGGGAGCTGCACTTGGAGCTGCTCCAGCTCGGCACAAGTCTCCAAGCGAAAACTGTGGCTCCCGTGATCTGATCTACCCCCTCGCCCCAAGGTAAGACACGGCATTCTCCATTCAGGAGCTGTAGGATGAACATGTGGCATGAAATTAGCTTACTACCCTGCAGTTTTGACTACCAATGGAGTAGATGTCACATTATCAGACCCCAGTGCTTGGTCCTGGCTCTTGGGAGTTCTTCTCATGCCCTGGGAAGGGAAGGTGAGGGAGCAACACAGAATCCCCCAGGGATGCAGACAGGCAGCGAGCTGCTCAGAGCAGCCTTCTGGGCTGCATGCAGCAACACGCTAAGGAAGATCCAAAATGCATGAGGCCGGGGCACGTGTCAACTAACCCTGTGGCTCCTTTCAAACTAAAAGGCTTTTTCTCCCACCCAGCTTCCTTCCCAATTCCTTGGGATCTCAGTTGAGGGGAAGGAGGCGGCCAGGAGAAGGCACAAACACAGAGAATTTAAGCAGAGCCCTTTCCAAAAGCGATGTGGATACGTGGATGTTTCCACAAAGCAGGACCGACTCTGCTCAAGTCCAGCACCTGGGGTCTGCGTCCCAGATCTGCACGCCCCTTCCTGGATCTCCTGCAGGTCCTGCCCTAACGGGCACCACCAACCTGAACTCACTGGCTGGCTCCTCAATGCGAGGTGACATCCTGGCCTTTTCAGGTGAGCCCCAACCGTTCTGCTGAGACAGAGAGGACGCTTAGCCGGGCTTTCTGCGGGAGCAAGCTCTGCCCGTCCCTCCAGGGGCACAAGCCGAGAACCAGAGTCGCTGCAAACAGCAGCTCTGTTGGAGGCGGGCAGATGCTCAGGGGATCATCTAGACACGATCGCCATTTCATATGCCTGATTTCACATCTTCCATCTTCAAGTAGCTCTCAAGCAGCTCGATTTAATGATCCAACCACATTTCCACCCAAGCCCCAGGCTACGGGGAAATTTGCACAGGTGTGGCAGTGCTTCATCGCACGGCAAGACACAACAGCTCCCGGCCGCGCACTGGGGCTTCCAGAGTGCTCCAGACACAACCGCTGCGTTATCTCCTGCTCGGGATGCTCAGTGTGCGGCTGACATAATCCTCGACACCTCTGAGCTCACCGTCATCGGGCGGAGGAGCCAGCACAGCGCCGAGGCACAGCCACATCCCACGGCAGCGGAGGAGCTGGGTACATGGAGTCCACCTGCCCTAATTGCTTCGTCTTGTACTTGACAACCTGTGGACACCCAGGGTGTGAAAAAGCAAAGTAAATGAGCTAAATCCCATAATTGTTTAATATAACTAACCACAGGACTGGAATGGGTTCGTTATCGAGAAGATAGGCTGCTACAGATCTCCCCTCTTAGAGCACTAACCTGAACACGGGAAGGGCTTTGCCACATCTTCCCCACTGGGGGAGCAGAGAGGAGCAGGTCCTCCTTTTTATTTTATTTTCACAGATTATTGATCCTGACTTCAAAGAGAAGCCATCTCTCATCTCAGGCTCTGGCACCGCAGGATGCCATCGTGACCCCGGGTTTCCGGACAGCCAGCATGGGTGCTCACGCTGGTTTGGATCAAAGCAAGGGAGCAGCCGCCTTCCACAGCCCCATCAACCACTTACCAGGGCTGTGGCCAGCACCCTTCCTATGAGGCTAGTGAAATTAATTGATTAATTGCCTCCATCCTTTAGTGTTTCATGTGAGACAGCTTACAAGAACCATCTGTTCTGCATTTCTCTGCCTTCCCAATGCAAAACAGATCATTTTAAAGCTCTTTTGGCACTCCATCAGAGATGCCTTTGACGAACCTGCTTCTTGCTCTTGCAAAAGCAGCCCCGCGGGGGGGTTGAGGGGGACGGGGGTCCTCCCTGTACAACGCACAGCGATGGGCTCTGGCCGCATGCAGCCCTTGCACCCGGACTGGAGTGTTCCTGCAGTGCTCTTCTGCTGCGGTGGCGGGTTGCAGGGATACCTCACAGCGTGCCGAGGCCTGGGTTCATTTCACTGGCAATCGATTCAGCCCAAGGGAGCTGAGCTGTATTCAGAGACCCCCACCATGTGCTCCAGGTGTAGCTGGAGAACATCACATCTGTAAATCCACAAAATCCTCTTCTTGCAGGCTGTGGGGTCCAGAAACAGCCATACTGGGTTGATCGTTCAGGCGGAGCTCATTTACTTTAAGAAAAAACAGCCAAATAGCCAGCTTTCTCCTTTCACCTCTTCCACGGAGCCATCCAAACCCACCGCTGTGAGCCAAAACACACCGTGAGGCTCTCAGGGCTTTGAGCAGAGCCACCAAAAGCCACGTTTATCAGCCGAGCTGGCTGGCTCCTCACTGAACAGCATCGCCTCAGCGTTTGCAAACACTGCCCGTAACGGGGTACGAGGATGAAGACATTGTTGGCAGCGCTTCGCTCGGGCTCCCTTCCAGCAGCCCTCACTGCGAGGAGGGGGTGACCGATTCCCGGAGCGGATCCGTGAAGTCATTCTCTCCCCACGTGCCTTCTCCTCCCCGACATCATCAGCTGGGGAAAGCAGGCGCAACAGCGGTCCCCTGCTGCAGGATTTGCTTCCGAAGGCGCCAGCAAAGGATGCCTCGCTGCTCTCAGAGATAGCCGGCACGTCAGAGGGTACGGCCGGGTGCGCCCAACACCTTTGCTCTGAGTAAAGTGCCGTGGAGAAGCGTCCCCAGAGTGCCGATGTTTGGTGAGCTGGGTGACGCTGGTGGGAAAAGGCTTGGAAAAGGCAGGAAGGAAATGACTCACCCACCTCAGTCCCTCTCATTGAGCCTGGCTTGGGAGCACCATCACGCCACAGATAACCAGGAGTTCAGGGGCTCAGCTAAACCTCCGTCTACCCTCCGGTCAAGGTCTCACAGTGGAGATCCGTGTGGTCCAGAGCAGGGATGCAGAAACCTTCCTTTAAATGACAGAAACGTGGCATGAGCGATGAATGTCTTTCAGAGGGGCTCCGACAGGAAAGGAGGGCGCACACTCATCGCAGCTGGGTTTTTCCTCCAGTCCCTTTGATGCCCAGCAAAACACCCAGGCAGAGAGGGCAAGGTGCTGTCCTGGGGGATGCTGAGCGCCCAGGCTGCTGGCCCCAGGAGCGGGGCATCCCCCAGACCCAGACAGAGCAGCTGGGAGTAGCTCCCAAAATTAACAGGAGTGGGGGCTGAGCTCCTGTGTTAGAAGTATTTAAAGATTTTCTGGGCTGGCGTCTTCACCTCCTCATCCACCCCAGCAGCACCCGCCGTGGTTTTACCCGGAGAGAGTCCCAGGATAGCTCATCCTGCAGCGCTGGGGCTGCACGCTGCCCTTCCAGAAGCTTTTATCCACCCAGGATGCCCCTGCCAACACACCCACAAACACTCACCTTCTGCCCCAGTTTCCAAATCCAACGTTTTAATTTAAGGCAGGATGAATTATTTCAACTGGGGGGAAAAAAAAATTTAAAAAAAAATATCACATGCACAAAGTGGAATTTCTCTTCTTTTTTCCAGAAATTAGCATGATCCACTTCTTTAAAGTTCTTAAGAGATTAACCAGAAAATGAAACATTTGGCCTTTTCATTACTTCTCTTCCATTTTTTCCTTTCATTTTTTTTCCCCTGTGACAAAATGAAAAGAGAAAAAAGAATTAAGTGTTGAAACCATTGGAAGTCATTTGTTAAAGAGAAGAAACTTCTGTTTCTCAACTACAACACAAGGGAGATTCTTTTTTAGCATCTTCACTTTATACCTCCTTACTCGTAGAATTTAGCAGGAGGAGGAGACTTCTTGAAAAGATTTGGGGAAAAAAAGCTGGATTCCAGAGTTCCTGGCTCCGCATGCTCTAGAGAAGTTGCCAAAACTTATGGATACTTGAAGACTACATACTAGCACTGGAACAACGTTGGTGGTGGAAATAGCCAAGAATTGATTTGTAATTAAGTGGGTTTGATCGTGTTTGTAACCTTTTTGTCTTCACTTTCATGCTGTCAGAGTTAATAACGGGCCGAAACACAACCCTTAGGCTTATAACTCTCTAACGGAGGCAGGAATATTCCTCCAGGCTGGGAACAGCAGCAAAGCCACGCGCAAAGCCGCATAACCAGGATTTGCTCGTTTGACTTCCAACCAAAGATCAAGCGCCATTTGAGAATAAGCTTCCCCTGAGCAACTTCCATGACGAAGTCCGAGATAATCATGGGTCTCTTTGCGGGTGGTCTGCCAGCGCGGAGGATGCGCTCACGCAGGACAGGATCTGTTCTGACTGCTGGCGGTGGCCTGTCCGCAGTTTATTCAGATGGCTGGGGGATACCAGCTTGGGAATGCGCTCTCCTTGCGTGCCCCAGACCTACAGAGAGAAAACACAGAACGTGAAGGTTGCATGTAGCTCAATGCGCTTTAGAGGGGCTCTTTCAGGGGCCTCCAAGCTCTTGCAAATCAAATGCACCTAAATACCAACTGGATTTCAACCTAATTCCAGAGGTAACAACCACCTACTCACATGCCAAAGCAGCGAGCAGACGGCTTGCTAATTACCGTGTCTCCTTCATGAACATTACACTTTCCGAGGAGGAATTTGGTGCTGGAGCGAAAGACTGCTGAAAGCGAGCCAAGCTCAGCTGAGCAGCGAGGACGCTTCAGAACTGCTGAGATCCCCGCGGCAGGGCTGGTGCTAAACCCAGCCCCTGGTTTTCACACCCGCCGGGTGGGTCGGTGGGTGCTACCCCGGTGACACCTCCAAAACACACACAGAGCTCACAGCCACGTCACCGGGGACACAGGAGAGGTGGTGGCAGGGACTGCGCGGGGGAAGACAGCAAACCACAGGGTGTTTGTGGTCCTGAACCTCCGTGACATTTGACAGTACCTGGGGCCTGACCTTTCTTAACCCACACCCAAATCCTCCCCCTAAAACCTTCTGGGAGCTTCCTTGGGCTGTGACACCCCGCTGGCGCTTGCCATAATTTCTGCCGCAAGCAGCCGCCCCGGGCAGTGTCCGACAGTCCCATCCCCAGGGAAGGGCTAGCACAGCCACACGCTTTGTGCTGGGAAGAGCCGGCCTCGCCAGCCCGAATGGAGCCAGGCAGGCGGGTTTCCCTCAGCCAGGGCTCCCAGGGCTCTCCCATGACGAGGCGTTACCTCGGTCTCTACTGGTTTCCACTGGCAGCCTCCTTTGATGTTACCCCACGAGACTGAGCGGGGAGAAACCAAAGAAACCTCGCCGAGATGCATCTGGTGTTCTCAGAAAGCAGCAAGTTCCCTCGGTGTCCTCCCCACCCCAGCATCCCCGCTCCCGCTTCAGCACAGCTCCAAAACCCACCTAGCACCTAAATCCCCTTGGTCTTGTGTATGGTTTAGATATTTAGGTAGAAATTGCGCTCCTAAGCCTCTCCAGGAGTCTCACTTTACTAATTGTAATTGAACTGGACAGGGAACACCAGGTCTCACCACATTAAAATGTTTCCTGGTTTTAAGCAAAGTGCCGGAACTGCTGCGCTGGGGTCAAAGGACTCGTCATTTTGGATGCCTGCAAACTCAGCTGCCATGCTGACAGCGCTGGAGTACAACCAACCAACAGTCCCACCATGGCCTCATTAGGAAGAGGGTTCCAGAGGTACCAAACAGACACCTTTAGACTACAACACATGCTCCAGAGGAGGAGACAATGTCAGGATGTTGCAAAGGCATCATCTGCCAAGCCGTGTGGCTCCCAGCATTGGCTGCAGCCCCTACTCTACCGGTGTAACATGTGCCATGGGCTTTGCCGCTCACTCCCAACCCCATCAGAGGTGAGCAGGTTGTTGCAGAGGGAACAGGGACCACACAAGTCCTTTGGCCCAAAAGTGACCTACCATGAGAGAGGGTGGCACCCTGATTACCCCAGCAGAGAGGTGAAAGAAGGATGATAGAAGGAGAGCAGGATGGACCAGGGTCTGCAGAACGAACGAACCTTTCCATTTTCCTCCCAGGTCAGCTCGAAGGATGCTGGTAACTCTGCTGAGAGCCAACAAAGCAGCTCTGTCCACCAGGCTGTCCATGGCAAGAGAGCAAGCATGGTCTCATCTTCATCACTGGTCAACCCAAAACACAGTCCTGCCCGGCTCTTGCTCTTAGGAGATGAAATTCAAGGGCTGTGTCGAGCTCTCCCCGCAGCCTGGCTGTTGGCATTCTGACCACGACCAACAGCCACCCCCAGCAGATGACTCCAAGCTGAGACTGGATCCCACAGCAACCTTTAAAGCCACTTCCAAGAAAATACATAGCCCATGTTATTGCCCTGTGGGACAGGTAGAGACTTCAGAGACATGCTCCGTCACCCTTTCTGGACAACCACCCTTTAAATTTAGGTCCTACTACAAGCATGCATGAAGTCTACTTGGCAGAGCAAAAAACCATCCCAGAAAACTCACTCAATCTTCGTTAGCCTTTCCAGCACTGCACAAACGGCCTCCCTAGCGGCTGGAAAGTCTGCCTTTCCCCAGCCAAAACGCTCTTCTGCAAGTCATTTGAGCTCTTACCTCAGAAAACTCCTTCCCTGCCTGCACACACGGAGAAGCAGCTGTAATCTGACTTTATTACGGCCGCGCACGTGCCGTTGCCATGGAAATGGCAGCGATGCTACTGGGGCCGACTGCGGCACAGCCGGACACAGGCAGGGACCGCAGCCAGGCTCCCCGGGACGGTGCTGCTGGAGGAAACCCCCCTTGGCCAAATTGCTAAAAAAAAAAAAAAAAACAAAAAAAACCCCCACAAAACCAAAAACACCACCCAAACCAAAAAACAAAAAAAAACAACACAACCTACCAGCAACAGCAAAACCCTCTCAGATCAGGGGCAAGAGGGTTTCACAGCTGCTCGAGCCCTCGGGGTAGCACCAACAGCATGTACCCCAGGAGAGCATTAGAGACCACTTGACATTTATCTTGGTAGCAGCGCAGCTCTTGCTATGTCCTCATTGACACACCTGCTTAATTGGCTCCACTGAAAAGTCATTAATAACCCCTAGGTAAGCTAATGGATAAACATCCCCAAATCTTTCTTGTTCTTCAGATAACTATACTCAAGGGCTTGGTCTCTTCAACAGTTCGGCCAGTCAAGTCAGGTGTGAAGGTGTGATATCAGCCACCACAAGGAAACCGAGAAAAGTCCTTGCCAGTGAAGAGCAGGACATCTCCCAGTACAAAACGTCCTTCTCCTCAGTCTTAAACCTACAAGGCGAACGAACAGGAAGAAATGGAAAGGTCTCACTGCCCTCCTTGCCATGGCGGAGCAGGCACTGCCTGGATCCTGATCCTCAGGGTGTAGAGCAGCCTCAGGAAAGTAACAACAGCCTTGGTGATGGGGGCACTTCCACAGAGCCTGGAGGACAAGCTTAAATTGTGATAAAAAAGAAGGCTATAAATTCCTGGAGAATAAGTCATCCTCTCTTAAATCATGATGGATTGCAAACCACCTCTGCTGAGGAAGCAGAACTTAAACCACAGCTTGCCAACGGCTGCCTGCCACTGCAAGATGGGTCTACACATGCCCCTAATTCTTCTTTTAACCCCACGGTATCCCTCACGGTTGCTGCTGGAAACAGGAGATGCTTCCAGTTAGACCCATGGAGGCTGTACTTATCTCCTCCTTCAGGCCTGTGCTCAAGCCCCGTGATGGGCAGGGTTGGGGAGAAGCCCAAATCCAAGGCTTGGGCCATGCCGAAAGGGACCACACACAATCCTGCACCAACCTGCCCTGGGGCAGGCTGGAGGATGGCTGCCCTGGGGCTGCACAGCAGCGAGGGCTTTGTAAGCACAGAGAGATGCAGAGACAGACAAGTCTTGTGAGTTTAAGAGTCACCAGGGTGTCAAGCAGAAGGGGCTCTATGGCACCCAAAGAAGACGGCAAAGGAAAGCAGAATAAAAGTTTGATTCACTGAAAACAGAGAGAGGACAAAGTTTCATCTGTCACATGTGGGACTTGAGGAAGCAAAAATGCTTCTCTAAGGCACAAGGAAGGAAGGAAAGGCATCACAGCACCAACCTGCCCACTGACGTCCAACTGCTCCACCACCACGAGGTGCACAGGGAGTGTCAGCGCTCCAAACCCCTCGCCCTTGAGCAGCGATGCAAGTGCCTGGAGGTGCATCCTGGCGCCACGTCACCGAGCTTCATCTCTTCGTCTGGGCAGGAACGCTTTTAGCGTCCTCCCATCCTGGAGCCAGCGCGAGTTATCTTCCAGGCTGGTGTTTGGCAGGTAGAAACCGTGGCGAAGGGAGATTCCCACATCAAGCGCGTGCCTCCCTGCTACACCTCGGCGCTTGGGCTCCCAGACCGCATGGCTGAGCACCCCGCTCGCAATTACAGATCTCCCCGACTCTTTGGCCCTTTCATCATCCTAGACGCGCAATACCAAGCAAACCTGGCAACTGCTTCTCATTTGCCTTCAGAAGAGTTGAAAGAACCTGGCCAATATTTATGGCAGCACATAGAGCTAGCAGTGCCCGGGCCGCTTTGAGAAAAATAGCTGAGGCTTTTCTGAGCCTGAGATTATTTATTATTCATCAAATTGGATTCCACCTTCCCCCTTCAGTTTTATGTGGTTTTTTTCCTAAAATATGGATTTTTCTTTACATTGAGGTTTTACTTAAGGATTAAAAAGGAGGACGCAGAAAGGGAAAACAGGAGAAAGGGAAAAGAAGGATAACAAAAAAAATGTCATTTTGTAAAAAATAAAAAAAAATATTCAGCTAACAAAACTTACCCTCTCAGAAGCCTGCAGAGGAGAGGACATCAACAAATGGCATGATGCACGTTTTTTTTTTTTTATGAACTACTTCTTACAAACTACCCAATGGATCGAGAACCCAGTTTACAGCAACACCTCCGCCAGAACCAAACTGGTTCAGCTGATAGAAAATGGTGTCCCAAATTGGCTGTGGGAACGAGTCCCCCGCAAACCAGGAGGATCCCTCTGGGAGGGCTGCAGCGGGGCAGGAGCGGGCGTTTGGCTGATGCAAGGCTCCTGCTCGGAGGACCTCGCTCCTCCACCAGCCACCCAGGGCACGTCTGACAAAGCTGGCTGACCACAGGGCCGTGAGAAAAGGACGGGATCTGCAACCAAATTACCACATCTGTTTTTTCCAGGGCTTGCCCAGGAGTGAGTCACGTCAAGAGGCGGCTTTGAGCATGGTCTGGACCTGGGCAGATAAAAGCCGTGTTATTTGTGTGCGTTTGCTTGAATTAACCAGAAAGAAGAGTGCACAACACATCAATCCCGCAAAAGAAATACTGCGCCAAAGTGACTTCCTGGGAAATGCTCTCCTTCCTTTATCATCCGCCTGGGGAGGAGAAAGCACAAAGCATGAGCCAGAGGAGAAGTGCCAGGGCAGGGGACACCCTGTGCCCACCCAAACCCCGTGGTGGTGGCTGGGGCTGTCCCTGCGGAGGCAGAGAGTGCCCGGCACCGAGCGGGGCTGGGAGCAGGATGACAGGATCAGCTCTTGCTGAGGTTGCTCCTCGTGGGTCTTCACCTTTTCCCTCGGAGAAAGGCATCCCCAAAGCAGAATACAACATCTGCCTCAGAGGTGGGAGAGCAATGGATGAGCCCCTTTCCAGCACCAAAAGCAAGGCAAAACCGACTACAATAACCGCCCGCTTGACATCTCCTCACATCACATGTCGGGCTGCCTTTCCCCGCTGTATGAGGCCGTGATGGGCTCATCGTCCCTTCTCCCTGCGCCGGGGACCCCATGCTGCGGGGTCAGGGTAAGAATTACCCCTGGAAGCACAAGAACACACTCCCACAGCGCTGCCCAGTCTTGAATAGGGAAGGAAAAAAGACCAGGGGACTTTCTCCCCTGAGCAGAGTCCTTTGGGAGAGCCACCATAAGGGCTCGAATAGAGTCAGGCACCATTTTCCATTTCCCTGGTCAGTTTGGCAGTGACTGCTTTCACCCCTGTGTCAGAAGTACGCTCCATGTGTTAGAGGATCACGTCAGGACAATCTCTCCAGTCCCCGGGGCTTGAGCAATTGGAAGTCAGAGATACATAGCCAGAGCGTGTCTATTCCTCGCAAAGGAGAGGGACAGACAGCAAGAACCACCTGAACGAGGAAAAACAAGTACACAAGAGGGGTACTGCTTCAGGGATCAAATCCACCACAAAAAAAATCAAACCCAAACCCAAGATACCGGTATGTTGGCAGGAGGAAGGCTACAGAGCAGGCTCAGGGTGGAAAACTGGGGAGGGGGAGAGAGTAGCACCTGCAGTGGGGACCATGAGTGGAAAGAAGAGAACCAGGCTGAGGAAGACACCAGGAAAGGCAAGAAACAGATGGTCTGAAACGACAGGCAGGTCCTTGCGCGTCACATCAGGCACCGTTGGTAAATGTTCATTGCTGACGTTTCACACCTACACCAGGGAGCATTGTCACGTCTCAGCACCCAGAAGGTGAGACAACATCCTCACCATACTCATCCCCAGCGCCAGGTCCTTCAGCTCAGATCTCTGGAATTAGACTCCAGAACAGATCCCTTTCTCCCTCCCTGCAGGTGCACCCGGAGGAAGCATCGCCCTACCACCCCTTCAAAAGAAAGGCACTTTCCTTGGCAGGGGCTACCAAAGCAGTAGTATTAAACTTAACAGCTTTATGTGACCCTGAAATGTCTGCTATTAATTGGGCCACTGACTGAGGGAACTGAAGATCCCAAACTTCAGATAGACCAAACGAAAACTCATGTAGAAAAACAACCAGTGATATTTTCCACTGTTCCTTGAATAGCCTAAACAGGTCCATGCGTGGTGGGAAGGGAGTCTAGTTCAAGTGGCCTGCTGCTCTGGACAGATGCCGTGCCCGAGACATCTCTGCTCTGGAGGTCTCCCATTTATTTGGTCACTTTTCCCTTGTGGTTCAGTTCAAGGCAAGAATTTGCAAGTTTTCCAGGGACAGGAGAGCCCCTGCCTGAATTCCCTTTGATTTCCTCGCCAACCCGAGGGTCACAGCAGCCTTCCAATGCTTGTGGTGAAGGGCCACATCACTTGGAAGGGGACACCACTAACATCAACGAGTCGTTTCGTCATCTGAGCCCGGAGGGGAAGCACGCAGATGTAGTTACCCAAGCAGGACACGTCACCGCAACGGCTTTGCCAAGCCAGGGTGCGTGGCTTAAAGATCCTTTTCCTTCCTGACATTTCAGAAGTTACCTCTGATGTCTAACACCTTAATCATTCAGGGTTTATCTTCCCTCATCTCCATGGGCTCGACAACATTACAAACTGAGCAGTTTCCCACTTGACAGAAAAAATGTTGGAAAAAAAAAAGGACAATAAATTTTCTCTCTGTCATAAAAAAAGTATTCATCGTTTTTTCTCCCAAAGACACCCAGAAGTCTCTAAACAGGGAGTGAAAAACAGAAAATTGCTGCGTTGTGCCTCCTCCACAACATGACTCTGAGCATATGAAAACATATATGACATCTATGTAACATAAAGGAGGGAGATCAGAATTACCTCTACAAGAGCAATAAGGCTCAGTTTCTAACATCCAATCGTGTATATTACAACTTATACTTGCACTAAGGGTGACTGATTACCCTCCATCCCAAAATATTTCAATGGGATCTAGAGTCAGCTGGAAAACAAAGGCACTTTTTAATGGCAAAAAGATTCACAGTGCTCTTCCGTCCACACATGTCAAAATTTGGGGGAAAATTAGGAAAGACAAGTAATGAGGGAACACAATAGTGTCACTATTTCCACCAAGATACTTGCTCTGCCTTGCCCAGCGGGCTGCGCGCCCTGGCACTGCTCACAGCCCGCCGGGGTTCAGGGCAGAGGGAAACTTTCATCTGTAACCTGGACTTCGAATGCTGAACCCCTGCAATGGGTAGGACACAGTCCCAGCTCCTTCAGCCGGGGAGCTGAGAAGCGATTTTGTTGAGCTGGGTTATCACATTCAACAACAGAAACCGTTAGAGCTCTGAAACATCCCTCCAAAAATGAGTTTATATCGAAATGTTGCATAGGCTTTGAGCAAAGCAGACATCTGCCCCAGACCACAGCACCCGGAGAGGACACACTTGCTGCAGTGAAACTGGGGCTCCTTCACCAAGAGCTTAGACCAGTTGAGTGTTTCCCAACACTGCAGAGGATATGTCCCGGAAAACCATGGTGAAGCCGGAGGGCCACGCTCCTTTCCCTTCATTCACCACATTCTCACTGCCATTTTCTGCTCGCCAGCACGAAACCACATGCTCCAGGGCGGCACAGAGACCCAAAGCGTGGGGTCTTCCTTCAGGGGATGGAAATGGTTGAAATCAACTGGCCCAGATGCTTTCCACAAGTGTCATGCACCAAAGACAAGTTATTGCAAGCTGCCCTTCACTGCCAGGCATCTGCTGCTCACCCGTCCACACCACAGCTGCCACCTGGCAAACTCATTTCTACTCAAACCTGGAAGCTTTTGTTGCAGAAGACACAATTGAGGACCTTCAGATAAGAGGGGGCATTTAAGATAAGAGAAGGTATGATCATCTCCCGATTATGCCGCCCATGCAGCCTAATCTGCCTCCACAATCTGCACGCTGGCCTGACCAGAGACACCACCAAAGCGCTGATCCCACTCCCCAATGGTCGCCCCATGGACCCCCAGGCGCCGTGTGGGACCAAAGGCATGCTGCACAACGAAGGCCAGATAAGCGTGCACGCTGCTTGACTAACGTCCTCTCCCTTTGATTTGCAGCTTATTGTCTTGGGGACAGTGTAATGAACTAATTTCTTCCCCATGGCTGGGGACTGGACACACCAATCTCCCAGGCTTCCCTCCAGCTGTGCAGCCCCACACACCGATAGTACTGGGGGGGAATTGAGCTGCTGGTTTGCCCATTGGCAGGTCAAGCTCACAAGCTCAGGGAAAGCATTAAGCATGTCCAACTTTTGTGGACTCCCCATTAAAAGCACCTCTGAAACCCTTCTGCTCCACAGCAGCCAGCCTGAGCAGCAGGAGCCTCACCACCCTCCTGGCTCCTTCTCCTGCCTATTGCACCAGCCTCCCCTCGTGCCCCAAACCACCCTGAGAAATGGTGAAAGTGCGGGTGTCACTCCAAACGTATTGGAGAAGGAAGTAAGACTGCCTGAGCAATTCACTTTGTGCAACGCTGGTGTAACACGACCAACTAGGGCAGATCCCATCCAGCACAGGCTTATCTCATCGGCACAAGCCCCGTTGGTCAGGTTTGAGAGGTGATTTCCCACCGCACGTTATCAGGAACACACCACGCGGCAGCTCCTGTTGGGCAATAGGAGATGCTGTTTCTCTTCCACAGGACAAGCCAAGTCACCGAGCTCCGCGGCACCGCCCACAGCGCAGAGGACCTGCTCCTCTCCCAGCCTCCTGCCCGGGATGGCAGAGTCCCACCAGCCTTGGCTGAACACAGCGATGGGAGAGTGGTACAAGGCTGGGAAGGGAAATTTAAGCTTGGGATTTGTGCCTGAAGCCCCACCACCACGGTAAGAGGTCTCAAAGCGTTAGCAGCAGCTTGTTGCACACCTGATGCTAGAGGAAAGGGATCATTGTAAGGAACTACAAACCCTATTAGCAAATTCTGAGCATGTTCAGGGTGAGGAAAGAAAATGGGCTTGAAGTAGGGACATACGCCTGGTCACTCAGCACAACACAATGGGGAGAAAGGCTTTGTATCAAGGGAAGCAAGCTGCAGGGAAGAAAAAGGATAGATGGATCTCTCCCTTCTCAGAGGTCCCCAGTGAACCCACCAGGTAGCATCAAACTCTTCGGAGACAAAGGAAGGGAGTAAGTCACAAAATCTGACTGTAGAAATCAGGTGGTGGAGAGTCAATAAGGGAGGAGGTTTGGTGTAGCAGACAAGATAGCCTCTTGAGAAAGCACTTGAGAGATGAGCTGTAAGATGCACAGGAAATCAAACAGCTCCGCACCTGGGCTGTGACCTAACCTTACGCATTTCAACACAGCCACAAGCTATTTCCTCAGCCGAGCACGGACACTGGTGAGGGATGCAGGCAGTTGTGAGGACCTGGCTTTAGGATACTGTTCCGCAGTCTCCAAAGAGACTGGCTCACCCTCAGCAACCCTTGTTCGGACCAACATTTCTGCCTCCTGGAGTGTATTAGTGGAGAGGAGAACATCACCACAGCAGGGACTTCTTGTAGCTTTCCAACACCTGCAGGTCTTTCAGCATTACCTCTGCTCACTTGGCTCGGACTTTCACACCACCCCATTAATAGAAATATTATCCCTATCTATGGGAGGAAAAGGCCTTCGGGACCCAGCTCGCCAGTTCCAGCTCAGGACAGGGAACCCCGAGCCAAACCAAACTCTCCCTGCAGCGCTGCGTCTCCATCCAGCGCCCAAACGCCGGGGCGCCTTCCAGAAGGCAAAGCCGCAAGTGTCCTACGGGATGGCCCGGCCAAAAGAAACAAGAACACAGGTGCTGATCTTGGCTCAGCCTCTCGCTGGCTCAGATCGTGCAGCTGCAGAAGCTGAGCTCCACACAGGCTGCAAAAGTCAGCTGAGACAGTGGCAAAACAACCAGACGGTCCAGCCATGCTGGCTTCCACCGCCAGCAGCACCCTAGCCAGCCAGCTTAAAGCAAATCTGCATCTCCACGTCCAAGCTGGAGATCGCAAGCAGACAAGTTACAGAGTCTTAAGCGAGTCCCTCCACCTTCCAGTGAGTCAGGATCCCCATCCACGAGGGGTGGTTTGAGTATGACCCCTCCCATCTCACAGGGCTCCAGCAAAGATCTCAAGGGTGCTTGCACAATGCCACGATTACACGACATACCATCTACGTGATAGCTTTCATCGGACAGGAGCACCGGGAAACCTACTGGCAGAGATGTGGTTGGGCTCTGTGAAGGATTCCCCACTGGAGGAATTCCAGCACTATCCAAGACTTTTGGGGGTAGGTTGACTCGCTGGTGAGACCCATATATCAGCACACAAAAGCGGTAGGTGTTGTTCCCTTCAGCCCCACTTTGTCAGGTCCAGCTCACAGAACTGGCCTGGAAAGCCTTTCACAAAGGGGCTTTGCAAAAGCCCCTCCATTCCCATCTCATGAACGGCCCCTTCCTCCACAAGGGAACTCTAGCGGACAAAGCCTACCTAGAAAGGGTAAGAAATCCTGATCTGTTAGCACTATAAAGTAAAGGAAGAGAGATTTACCCTTCAACATCGGCAGATGAGACAAGGATGGCCCTGATGCTAGTGAGAGGATCTGAAAAGACAGGCTTCCCACATGTCATTGGAAGAGGTCCCCTTCCTCTGCACACCGACTGCCCTGAACCCATCAACCAGCCTTCAGCCTCCAGACAAGACCTCAGCCACAGGGCCTGCAGGAGCCCACAACTGCCAGGGTGTGATGAGAAACACAGCGCACAGTTTTGGTAATGTAGTTCAGCCAGGCCAGGCTTCTTAGCAGAGGCCACAGGTAAGTAGAAGGAGCAAAGAAAAACCAGCGCTGCCCCATCAGGCAAACTCAGAGCGACCCTGCTGAGCTGCCAGCTGCTTGGTGGGCTGCAACCACATTTCTTCTCTTAAGGTTTCCCAGCTATTGCTTTCCTTAGCATTCCTGACATCGGTTTTCTGGCTTTACCTGGTTGTCACACCTGAGGGTGACGAGAGGTTTCCAAGTGCACGCCATCACCCTGAGACACAGTGGTCTGTTGATGGGCTGTACCAGCTGATGGACTTCATCCCTGCACAGCATGAGAACAAAGACCACAAAATTGAACACAACCCCACACAAGGCCTCCTGCAAATGCCATCTCCCACACTTTGCACAGGTCTGCCACCAGCCCATCTGTTGCTTAGGTGCGACAGGACCCATTTGAACACCACCAGCTGCAGGAACAACGTGCAAGTCATCCTGCAAGGCCACAAAGCAGTTTTATGTCCATCCAGGACACAAACACAAGGAAAGAAAAGGCCCAGGGAAAAGGAAAATCAGTGTTGCGGCTCAGAGGAAAGGAGGCATTAAAGTCTCCCCAGCACAACAGTCCTGTAAATGGTTGCAAAGACACTGTGTTCAGTCAAAAGCAATTTCACTGCCGTCTTTCCACGCAACACGTTTTGCATTTGGACAACTCAGCAGAGCTGATAACCTCGGAAGGGGCCTCCCAAACCATCTGGCCCCAGCCCCAGCTCTGAACAATTTCCATACAGGTACCTGATCTCCCCTCTGGCGAGGGAAAGCTCCCGGGCGGCCAGCTGGGACGTCACTGCTCACTCTGTGCGACTGGGAAGGGAAGGCAAAGGCTTAAATCCCTTGCAAAACCCCTTTCGGTTAGACACAGAGGCTAGTTTTAACTAACCTCGGGGATTTCAAGTGGGTTATTAAACTGGTGCAGGTAGATGTGGATGGATTACAGCAGTATTGCTTAGATTGCCAAGGAATCAACTTCAGATGAACTGATGTAAAACTTTTTAAGAATAATTTCCATGCAGCCCAAGAGTGAGTAAGAGCAACAAGAGGGGAAAAAACCCTTCACTGCGTAGTTAAAACCACTTGAAATTTCTCACTGTATAAAAACAAGGAGTGTTTAGTGGGAAAAAGGCAAAGGGGTACTCAGAAGAATGGCCAACACAGGCTACAGTTCTCCACCACCCCATAGCCACAGTTCACCAAAAGCCCTGGGGCGGTTCACACCTTGGGGAAAGCAGAGATACCTGGGGAGGCGGTGGAGCCCAGATCCAGCATCTCCCCCTCCGGCAGGAAAGGAAAGTGTTCAACTGGCCTTGAACCACAGGACGGGACCATCCCAGCTCGTTGCAGGGTGAGGGGCAGCTGATCCCGCAGCTTTCCAAGCAAGCCTGGGTAATGCCGGCATGAATTAGGGAAAGATGGCTTTAGCTGACCTTCATTTAGCTTTCTGCTGCTCCTTTACCATCATTGTACATTAGCAAGGTATTTGCATCTAGAAGGCAGGCAAGCCAATCCCAGAGGGGCCAGGGCAGCAGGCACTTGCAGAAGGGGGCAAAGGGGCTTTTCATTTAAAAGAAGGAGGGGAAAAAAGCTACTTTCCTGACTACTGGGGCCAGGCTGGAAACCTCAGATAACACAGAAGCAGGTAAAGCATGCCCCTGGCTTTCCCCTCCAGTGCCGCGGTGGAGCCCAGCGCAGTCCTGGTGAGCTGACCACATGTGGTTTCAAAGCCACCTCCCACCTTCAATAGGTGAGAGAGAGGGAAGGAAAACGGCCCCCAACCACCGTGCCAATTTTCATTGCTATTAAATATAATCATCTCTGCTCTTTCATCTTTGCTTCTCCTCCGAGAGCTGGCAACAAAGGCAGCACACAGCACGGAGAGGCAGGAGAGTGGGGTAACTGCAGCAAATAACGTAACCTCCGAAATGCGCTGCCGAGCCGCAGGGCAGGGAGCGCAGGGAAACCCACTGGCCGCAGGGAAAGGAATGGGCCCATCGCTATCAGAGGGGTGAAGTGAAGTGAGCGGCTGATTCCCAGTGCAGGGAACAACTCAGCACCAATCCCAAGCAAGTCTCACTATGTTAAAATATCGCTTCGTAAGCGGGCAGGAAGGTTGGCCCTCGGCACAGGCAGCTGCTTGAGGCAGCAAATTGCCAGAGGTTGGCAAAATCCCCCCAGGCTGTGCCATGCCCTCACCCACAGCCTGGGAACAGCAAACCCATCGCTGAGTTACACAACATCGAGCTTCCCTGCCAGCTCCCACCTTTTGCAGCACCATGGGATGATGGAGGTAACTCCAAGCAGGAATCGCTGCTAGGGAGCGCAGGTACCAGAGGGGCTGTTGGCACAGACCTCGCGCTCCATCCGGAGATGCTGTCAGGCAGAAATCCCTCAGAGGAGAGCAGCAAGGGGCCAGGGTTTCACCCCGGTGCTTGCTCCTGACCCTACAAGTGGGTATGGCAGCACAGCAGACCTCCCTGTCCTCCAGGAGCAGGACCTACACGTGCACAGCACCCTGCCCTGCAGAGCTGTGCTCCCCATCCCACCCTCCCGACACAGGAAGAGAGAGTGGTGCTCCGGTTACTTAATTTATTACCTGGTAGCAGCAAAGGGCAGTTTAACCCCAAGCTCCCCCTGGTCCTGCTGCCTGTTTTTTTCCACAACTCTTCTCCCCTCCCAAGGCCACCCCCACAGCCCCCGAGTCCCTGCTCCAGCTCTGGAGCATCCTCCAAGGACTTATTCTGCAGGCTTCTGTGTTCCATCCTGTGGGACCCAGACTAGCAGCTGGCCTTTGACTCAAAGGGAGCAGACACTCACTTGCAACCAGAAAAAACACAGCAGCAGCAAGGGGGAAATAAGCACTTTCTCTTACTCAGCTCCACATTTGCAGGAGATGCCTCTGCCTAAATCCCCAGCTGATATCAAAGGCAGGTGCTACATCAGCTGGCTCAGAAACTGGTTCTTCTGGTGGCTTTGGTTTCTCTCAGAAAGCCATGTCAATGCTGGGCTATTAATGCCTGGAGCATTAGTAACAGTGCGCCCTTCGCTCACAGCAGCTCGTGACCATACCTGAGCCAGGCTGGAGGCTGAGGGCCCCTCTCCAGCTCGCACGGGTGCGGAGAGAGAAGACAAAGCCAGGATGCTCCTAGGCTGCACCCCGCTGGCTGGGTCAGCTGAGACTGCTCACTGCTGCCTCGTTACACACAGAATTTGACTTTTCCTGTCTGCACAGAGAGGCTGGCAGAGCCACAGCTTGGAAAGCAGCAGGCCAGTTTGGGGTATGGGACCCCAGAGGCAAAGGAACACGTGGCACCTTGCCAGGCAAAATCCTGGGCTGATGCAGATGTATTCGTAAATGACAGTCTGGACAGTCTCAGCAGAGGCGAGGGACAGCTTTGTACCATCTTGTGCAGGGTGCTGCACAGCAGCAACAGATCTGCCCTCCAAAAGTAAGATGAAGCAGCCCCACGGACTGCGGTAAAGTCTCCAGAGCAAACTGAGCCTGCTCAACACCACCAACACGGCTCCGGTTAAAGGTATCTAAGGAATTTTCAGTGTCCTCCACAGCACATAGCCCAGATCACGCCTCCTCTTTCCCACCTGGGCTGCCAAATTTAGAAGGCCGATCCCATGGCCCACCCTTACTCCTGCCCCTGCCTCCCTGCGTGACCTGCAGGTACGCAGGCAAGAATTTCTGCTTTTGCCACCCATCACCTGGGCCACTGTCAAGGCATTTTCAAGGACAAACCACCCCTTTGTGCTCAGGTGAGCTCCTCTCCCCGTCTCCAGAAAAGACGCCTGGCTGATGGGAAAGGCCATGCCAGCAGGCAGGTTTTCACATTCTTCTCCAGCACACCTTGCCCCAGACACTTCGCGCAATGTTCTTTTTTAAGATCTATTGATTTCATAAATAATAGAGTAAAGGAAAGAAACACATCACACAAATACACAGGTCAAATAATCTCTCCCTTAGGAAACAAACAGGAGCTAAAAAAAAAAAAAAAGAATAACCCAGCAGGCGCACACTGATCTTTAAGCAAAAGATCAAGTGGTATTAAAGCTATTTCTTAATCAACTTAACAGCACGTAGGTATGGCCAGATTAAAATGGGTCACCTTGAGGGGGTCTTGCTCCACAAACCTGCAGCTTGCAGCCTGCCTTTCTCACTCCTGAATCTGTGGAAGCAGCCGTAGTATTTTGTCACATTGTCGTACTGAAGACAAGCCCTTGAAGAAGGGAACAGCTCCATGGCGGGGCAGCTGTACCTCTCCCGAATCACTCCTCTCCATCATGCGTGCAGGATTTTAGTCTCTGCTGCTAGGGCATTGTCTTGACAGCTTTTGTTGCAGTACCTCCCCCCCGCCCCCATCCTGTGGTTTTGTTTTAGCCAGATGCTTTCCAGCTGTGCCACCGCTGCTGCAGAGCATGACAGGGGAGATGCCCAGTGAGCAGGAGGGTGTGCAACCACCTTTCCTGGGCAGCATCAGCGCCAAGAACAGAGTCAACCTGCCATTCCCCACCTGTGCTCTCAGACCTGAAGCCTGGGGTAAGTCACTTCCCAGCTGAATGCTGCCATTTCCACTCCAGCCCTTCACCTCCACATAGGAAAGCACCACCCTGTTAACAGGGACTTCACCTGCAGCCCAACACAGACGGTGCCAGAAATAAAGAAAAGTAGTAAGTTCCCTCACTAGACATTTCCAGAAAAATCATGTTGCCACACAGAGCATCACCACTGTGTCCTCAGCCTGACCAGGGTCCGGAAGGCAGCAGTGAGTTATCATCTGCATGGAAGATGCCTACAGGGAGGAGAAACAGTGAAGGAGAAGCGAGGTGACAGGTTTTTGGCACTGGGTCACAGCACTGATTCAGCCTAACTGTTTTGCAACAACAAAATGGTGCATTTCCAGATGTATTGCATTATCAGGGACAAGGGCTGGAGTGAGTATAAAGAAATCTAAGGGTAGTCACTGGGGAAAGACTTCCTTGCAGATGGCAAATTCATGGCCTCAAGCAGTGGTCACCTGGCATGTCCCAGCTGCAGCTAAGCAGACAATGAGCCGCCCTCTGCCAGAACATCCCCAATGGTTCACCATGCTCATCCCCCACCAGAAACCACCCCACAGCACCCTCTCCCAACAGGCTGATGTAAGCACGTATCCCCGATCTTTGCTCAGAAGTGATACCAGTTAACTCCAAACTCCACCCGAAGCCCTAGGTGACAGCCACCACAGGTGCCAAACAGCAGAAAGGTGCCCAGCACAAATCCCCAAACAGCAGAAAGGTGCCCAGCACAAATCCCCAAACAGCAGAAAGGTGCCCAGCACAAATCCCCCAGCATCGCCAGCTGCTGTGCTACAAGGAGACAGGGAGGAAGTCAAGGATGCTCAAGACCTGTGCTCTGGAAGCAAGCCCACCTCTCTCTTCCCTGACACACTACAGTCAGATCTCTAATGAGCTCTTCATCCACAGAACCTGTACCTCAAAAGAGGAAGTCATTTCTGTGCATCTCCCCTGACAAGGAGAACAGGGGATTGAGGAGTGATGTTTGCCTACGATGGCAGTTCTGATGCAGGGCTGGAAATAGATCCCAGCTTTCCCGGAGACACACACATGCTTCCTACAGCGGGCTAAATCCATGTTAAACATGCAGAGGAGCATCAATAAGAGCATCTTCTTTCCCATTGCATTTCCTCCCCAAAACTACAGCTGATCAGGTCATGCCATTTGAGAAGCAGTTGGAGACCAACCATTTCTAAAAGCAAGAGAAGAAACGCAGCCCTGTTCTCACGTCACAAGTGACAAACCTTTGCAAAACGATTCACTTCCCTCCCCTCCTACTCACTCGTGTTCCAAAAAAACATTTCGTTCAAAAGCAGCTCTTCAAAGAGGTTATATAATAAGTGATTTGTACCACAAGGATGGCTAGTTTTAGCCCAGCTACTTAGATCATAGTTGGATTTTTATTTTCTAGTTAGCTGGCAGACTCGCGTCCAGTGACGACCCTGCGGGCAGAGGGTGCTCCTGGCCATCTCGCTTCCCAGTCAGAAGAGTCAATACCACAGCACTCTGGTGATTTTTGCCTATTCAGTTATGAGCTCAGCTGTGGTATCTGTCCAATTCCAGCTCCCAGACAGGAAGGAAAGTGGGCAGTGCTTGAAGATTCTTACTTTTTCACAGATCACCGTAATGTTTAACATGCTCCATACTCATAGCAGCCAAAAAGCCATTTGCAGCAGCGCTGGGCTCCCCAGGGGCCAATCTCGGCACAAAGAACTGTTGCTAAAAGTTTAGTGAGGTCATTCATCTGGCAAATGTAATGGCAACAACTTAAACTACTTTTTTAAGAACTTGGCTTCAAGCATGCCTTGGAGATCCAAAGCAAAATCCTTAACTCTTTGTAGCCTCCCCGTACACAGTTCACCACAAGCGGTTTTCAAGGTAGGGTATGTCCTCAAGCGGCGTAGAAGCGATGTCAGCCAAGTACAAACAACGCACTCCTCCTCCCTCGGCTCTTCCACGGCTCCCCGAGTTAACAGCTTCGCAAATCAGTCACTGTCAATGTTCCCAAGTCAAAAAAAGATTGTGAGCATAAAAGGAAAAGTGGATTTAACTCATTCCAGAAGCTACTCTCTCCTCAGCGCTCAAAAGCCATGGTGCTTAGTGGATCGAGTTAAGCATGGAGCCTAGGGACAAGACAGGCAATAGGATGTGTTTTTGAGGTTATTGCTCAATGTTTAAGCACAAGGATTATAATTTAAATCTCATATTGTCCCCACCTTGCCTGCTTCTCAAGCAATAGCCACCTTCAGAAGTGCTGGTACGTTTTAAGTCCTGATATCTTACTCCAGGTAAGAGGTTGTAAGGAGGGGAAATGAAGAGAGGGCAAGATGCTGAGATTTGGGACAAGGGAATGATCACGATGGAGCGTACTGTCAGAAGAAATTCCTTTCAGATTACCTTTCTTGCCATCTAAATCATACAGCGGTTGTTGGATTCCCTCTTCTGCTGCTCCCCACACCCACTCACCCTGGGTTACCTCTACAACAATACATTGTATTGATCAAATGAGTGCTTTTAATAAGTTGAGTCCAGAAAAGCAACTTTCCCTATATCCCACTGGCTTGCCCTTCATCACCTGAGCATCTCATCTGTTTTAAAAACACAATTAAATCTTTCAAATGGATTCACTCAGAACATCTGAAAAGAAAGAGTGTCTATACTGAATGTGTCCAAGTCATTTGTATTGCTATTCTCCCTAAAATATTATATACAAATTGCTGCTGTGGTCTCTAGGATATTAGAAACTACACATTAAAAGGAAGCAAAGGCTATTTTTAAAGCCAAGCTTAAAACTAATGAATGTTGGAATAGCTTAAATAGTCCTCTCCCCTCTACACCCCCACCCCAAAGGCCAGTCCATAACATTGAGAATCAAGTTGATAGATTAGGCTCTTTGAACTCATTTTTGTCATTGCTTCAGCAGCAGCAGCTCAGGGCAGGACCAGCCTTCTCCTAGCAGCAAACTGGCCACACGTACCTGCGAGTCCCCTCCTCCCCACCCACCCGCATCCCAACATAAGCTCATTTCAATCAAAATGATGTCAGCCTCTCAGCAGAAAGCCACTGAAAGCTTATAGCAAGAGCACAGAAAAAGATCGCTGAATCGATTCCATTAGCGTAATCTAACCGAAAATAATGATTTATCAGCCTCGGAGCTTGGAAACAGAAAACAAGCAGTCTGTGGCAGAGCAGAGAGAAACTCAGATTTATAATCTGCCCAATAAGCATGGAAATGAGAAAGCTCTCAGCCTCTTGCAAATGAAAGAGTGAAATATTGTGATAATACCAACAAGGGGCTTTTAGAGATATAGAAAGTACCAGGAGGGAAGGAGACCAGAAGCTTCCTGGAGATGGCAGGGGAATGCGAACAGCTTGACCCAGATGGGATGAGGAGTACTACACTATCGAGACGCTGTAGGAGCAGACACAGCCTGCGAAAGAAACAGGTGCAAAAACAAATGAACCAAACCCAAAAAACACGTGGGCTGGCCTTAAGATCTGCTAAGCCCCATGTGAAATAAGGATGCCAGCCAGTTCTCAGGCAAGCATCCAGAATGCCCACAGCACATCTGGAGATGTGCGAGGCTGGCAGGCGGCGGCAGGAGGGACCACCAAGGGTAGGGATTGAGGCAGACGCCCCCTTTTCGAAGAGGTCAGACAGTGGTGAGGAGGGTTTCATTAACCCTGAGGTGCTCAAGTTCCCACAGCTCATTTCTCCAGGATGTGGGTAATGATTTATTGCAAGAAAGGAGATCTCCAGTGTGCGTTAGCAGAAGAGGTGCTGGAGAACAGGATCTCCCAGAAGTCCAAATTTTTGTGCAGCTACATATTGAACACCTGCTAAAGCCCTGAAAAAGTCATGAGGAGCAATAAGGGGACCAGGGTGAGAGCGTAGGTGTGAGTAATGACCTATTCAACTGTGAAAACATCTGCAAAATGCCTGAAAATTAAAGGCAGTCCAGTGCAAGAAGAGAGAAGTTTCACGATGGAGCAAGTGTTCTGCTATTTGGTTGCCTTTCCTCTCCCTCTACCCTGCCTTTAGTTTAAGACGACGACAAAGCAAAATCCACTTGGAATCCACCCTGCCTCTAACCCGTCAGGGCCTCTCTCCCAGCCTCAAGCAATTGTTTTTCACACCTACTCCCATCATTGGATTTAATCACCTCTGCACAAATACCACCCAGGGTCTGAACTGCTCTTTGTCAGATTTGCCAGGCACCACCAGGGACCCGGTGAGACAGACCCTTCTCCAGGTTCTGGTCGCACTGGGACCTCACCTGCTTGCTACGGTCTGAGAAGAGATGTGAACTCCCACTGCCCAAAATATCCTGGGAGCTCTTTGCTTGTCACCTGTAGCCGGCACTCACCTCAGCAACAAGCTTAATACAGCCCGCACCAGACATTTGGCAACTTCAAGATTCTTAAACATTTTAAAAATAACTCAGCAGCACCGAAGGCAGGAAAGATGCAATCTTCCTAGTTAGCACTCAGACCACACGCTGGCTGCTATATCTCTGGAAAACACAGGAGATCACAAAAGTTATCCACGCTTATGAATAAAATATTCCTTTTATTTTAGTAAAATAACAAAGCTTATTTACAGATACAATAACTTTACATTCCAACTGAAAAATAGATTGCGCTCAAAATTGTTAAAAGCAAGTCACACGCAGTCTGTTAGGAACACAAACAACTTCAAACCTCCCAACGCCTTCAGCTCCCATCTTCTCTCAGGAAATCAGCTCGTTTTGTTCTGAATGATTTTCTGCTGATTCTCAAGACATTCCTTCAGTTTGTCTTCAGTGAGTGTGAGCCTCTGCTCCAGGATGGAAACCGTCTGCAAAACAAGAAGAAAGCTGCTGTTGAGCTGCTCAAAGACAAGCTACGTACTGTATTCTCAGTGGGTAATAAAATGCCAAATTCACAGGAGTATTTTGAGGTATTTTAGCAGGGCAGAGCCCCACACGACTTCAGAGAGCAGCAACAGAGGCTGGCGGGCATGAAGCTCTCCTGCAGACACCACCAAGCACCCATTTCAGCATTTGGTGCTTTCAAATTGGACTCTGCATTTTCTTTCACGAACAGGTTCTGTCCTTCCATGTTCATGAGCTATCAGACACCAGAGTGACACCAGACACTCCTCTGCTAAGGAGACACAGGTTTTGAACAGTTTTGCCCAGTTTTAGCTTTGATTTTTGCCTTTCTGCTTCTGACTCTTTCCTCTCTTCCCTGAACGCTGTCAGTTTTCTGCAATTAAAAAATGCAAAACTTGCTGGACAAGCCCAATGACAAGCAAGAAAATTCTCCCAGCATAAGGCAGCACAACAGGTGATGGAGGGGAACTGAAACCCAAAGTAGCAACATCTACCTCAACATAATGCCTAAATATTTCTGTGTAATCCAGTTACCCCACAAAAGATTGTTATATCTTTCTCCTCAAGCTGCAGTGACCATGTACAGGATGCACAGGAAGAACATTTTAACCACGTGGCAATAAAAGCCTCTGCTGAAAACCTTTTATTGATCACTCTGAGGTAATCAAGGGACCCGGCTATGCAAAACCACTTTCAGCTTCCAAAGACACCGGAACAGCTGATAATAGGCCGTGATGATTTAATACTTTAATATCCATAAACTTATCAGCAACAATCAATAGCTTCACATTTTGAGCATTTTTACTGCATAAATAACATCCTCTGTTAGAAACAAAGGATGTTCAGAACCGTGGACTTCAATAAAGTAATGCAAATAAACTTGGACAACCACTGCTTGTATAGAAGTTATACAGAGAAAGCCTTTTAACAGCACGCTTCGTAAGCCCATCTCTAAGTCCCTGACAAAAGAAAGCAGGTCTCACTATCCCCATTTTACAACTAGGGAAACTAAAACACAAAGAAAGGAAATAGCTTGGCTAAGGCCACGCTAGTGACTAAGGAAAAGCCTCCCGTAAAATGATTTGGGGAATGAGATGAATAGGGGGAAAGCGGAGAAACCAGACGTACTAAAAACACACCACCAAGCACTACGGCAAAGCCCTTTCCCTCTGCCATCTTGTAAGATCACATATCAACAGAGTCAGAAAGGGCCATGTATCATGGCATTTACCATGATGCACTTCTTTCTTTTTTTCCCCCTCCACAAACATAGTTCAAGGCTTATTTCTACTACACATGCACTACCGCCCTGTGACAAGGCAGATGAGCTAACTCCGCTGCCTAATGCGGCATTGCTGCACCGGTAGAAAGCTTCACCTGAAAGAACAAACCCTGTGTTGCTTAAACATTCCCCTGGGCTATGGCACTAGCTTCCTTTAAGTTTTTTCCTCCTCTACTGTCACCCCTTTGAGGCACAAGAACTCAGTACACAGAGAGCCAGAAGGAAACTTGCGGAGCCAGCAGGTAACATCCCAGGTGCCCCAGAGCCAGCAGGAGCCCTCCCATCTATTCAAAGGGGAGAGGATTTCATCTTTTTCATGCATCCAGCCATGCCATTGCCTAGTGACTGTCTCACAGAGGTCAGGAGTAAAGCTGCTCAGGACAGAACACAGCAGGCTGAACGTCTACCAGGGGTTTACAGCAAAGATCTTACCCTGCAAGCAACCAGAGAGAGAATGAAAAGCAGTAGGGATCCTGGCTTTTCCATTTAAAAAGGAACTAGTAACTTAAGACTGTTAAAAAAAAGGAGGGGCAGCGAGACATTGCATCAAATTTCTTTTAGAAAGATAATCAACTGAATTCATGTGCTGGTCACACTGCCCCACTAGAAGCAAAGCCACAGATTACTTATGGTTCCTATATCCCATGATTTACCGCCACCACGATCCTGCCGATCCGAGTTAAGTGCTGTTACATGAGGCACTGTGAGACCAAGGCACAAGTAAAGCAGATTTCAGAAAGTGTTGAATTTGTGAAAAAGCTGTAAGGAAAATGTTTATTGGAATGGAAATTGCATGTAAGTATAAGCAGAAAACTTGTAGTGAGTATTTTTTGGAAACTAAAAGTGGAAAAGTAGCAGTCAGAAATTAAATCCAGGAAGTCCAAAGTAGGAACTGATGACTACAGTCCATTTAGACTTCAATATATGATGCCCAAAATACCCAGGGCATCTGACATCCTACGAAGGCAAGGGAAAGCACGACTACTGCCCAGCTGCTATTAGTGCTATATTGTAACTTACACATAAAAAAAAGCTCCTTTATTAGCAGCTGACAGTTTTAGTGTATTTCCATGTTGTTGTTTATAAAGCAAGTCCTTGTTGGTAGGCAAATTAAACTGTACTCATTGGACTCCTGCAAGTTTTTGCTATTGCTTCCCAGAAGACAACAAACCAACAATGAAGCCAAGGAGGAAAATGTTGTTAGCCAGATTCAGTGAGGATTCGCCAGAGCCAGGTTCGCACTCGAGCCTTTTCTCTGTGGCAGGATCTGGGCCTCCCCGTCGTGTCAGGAGCACAACACATGTCTCCAGTACACACCAGGGAGTAAATGCTAGATAATTTCTTAAAGTCCTGGCTCAAATTGGCAGAAGAATAACAGCTTAGGCTGAAACAAGAAGAAAGATCAATCTATTTGTTTTTTTAAGGAGTATTTCTGACGTTACAGTAATATACTGAGCATTACTATGGACACCAGGACAGAATATGGAATTTTTCACACAAAAGAAAACTCACTTAAATCACTTTTACTGACACTTCCTGCAACATTTCTCTTCATTCATCTTCGCAGACTTAGCCTAGAAGAAAAACTGTTCTTCTCTTTGGAAACATTAATGAGAAACTATGTAGAAAAACCCCCAATTGCCTCCTATTTAAGTTCTGGGGAATACTCAGCTCCATCCTCCCCGAGGACACCTAAACTGAAGCACCCAGTAGCCACGCTTGCTTACATGACAAGCCCCCTGTGCTACTCCTCCAAGTTATTTTTACTCTCTCAACCCAAATAGTATCAATTTGTGATGCTGTTCCAAGATGCTTTCATCAGTATCTTTTCCTTAGTCCCTGTTAAACGCTTCCCTGTCTGATTAAGCAGCAGAGATAGTTTAAGAACCATTAGCCTCAGGGTTGAGGCTTTTGCAGCGGCCCTGGAGGGGCAATCAGTCCTGCCTCTTTTGAGGACTACAGATAAGGGGAACCAGGTGCTAACTGAATGCCAACAGAAACCAGTTCTGCAACTGCCAAAGGAAACCTGACAAGCGAAGTCCAGAAGTCCAGAGCGGCAAGCAAGCAGAGGCCATCAGCAACCCTCTGGAGCAGCGGTGGGAGTCCCTGCCAGGAGAGAGGGACCCACCGAGATAGGCTAAAGCATTAACTCCTCATTAACTAAAGCAGGGCTTACCCTGGAGCTGGGCAAAGCCGGCAAGAGCACGGGAAGAGTGGAATAACGTTAGGCTCACCCCGCTACAAGGGATCACTGTTCCGCATGCTGAAACGTGCAGCTCCTGCCCTGCAAACAGCACACAGGATTTCAGTATGTCACTCACACCAGCTTTGATTTTAGCACACATAATAGCATGGGGGACATAACACTGCTCCAGCTGATCATCAGTAATTGTAGGACCCCAAAAAACTCCATGTATTGATACAACAGTTACTCAAATCAGGGAACAACAGCTTGGCTGAGCCTACAAGGGATGCGATCCTGCACACTGACTGCAAAGCAGATATGCTCTTGGCTACATGCAGGCAAAGTATTAACACTTGCACTTCTATTCCTGCCATCATTTCATAGCATAAAATCCACCTCTCCATGGATCTCAAAGGAGGCAGAAGTAGTTTCCTAGCTTTACTCAAATAAAAAGATTCTTAAAAGTTTGCTCCACCAGTGTTTCTAGGCATATACTAAAAAAAGATTTTGCAGGGCACTAACATATCAAATAGCCCAATAAAAAAAAAACATAACTTCTAATCCAGATTTTTCTTTCCCATCTGACACATTAATTTATGAAGACAGCATTTTCTTTTCAATTTATCAAAAAAAATGCACAAGCAAAAGAACATACAACAAACACAGAAGTCTGTAAAGTTTCTGCACCCTCAGTTTCCCCACTGCACTGTGCTGGTATAAGATGAGGCTTAGGGATGCCTTGCAAGAGGTCCAACGAAGACTGCAGATTGCCATCGATTTGCAGAATGAGGGTTGTCAAGTCTGACCTGGAGCTGCAGGCATGAGAGCTCTGCCCTCTGTAACGAGCAAGCCCAACGCTGGTTTATTTTCAATGAGCTACATGCCCTGCTGTAACTTCTTATGGTTTTCCCTAAAAATGGTCATTTCAGAGCTGACTTCAGTCCCAAACATGGCCAAGTACAGCAAGAAAACTGCATCATAAAAAAACCTGCCTTAGCACCCAAGGGTCCCTTCCTCAGCAAGTGCTAATGAGCGGGTTCAGAGGTACCTACGTACCTCTAGGGCACACCTGGACCACAAACTGCAGCCCAGCATGGAGGAGAGGTGTTGGCACTACACTGGAAAGCGAAAACAGTCTTGCACAAAAGGAGTACAGCTGCCAGTACAGGCACCAGTTACAGTGAGTAATATCAACAAGAGACCCCAGTTATTGTATGTGGATGACTAAAATAGTACCTCCAACACCCCCTGTACACAGTCTTGAGCATATACATAGTCTATGTGGAGACAAGAATTAGCAAATATTTGGAAAAATTAAGCTTGGGAGCCCTTTCTCTAAACTAATGCAATAAGGGAAATAAACTAGCAAAGGAAGGATTTGGACCAAGGTAGCCCTACCTATCTTTTACAGAAAAAAAACCCCTAATTTAACTCCTTCCACCAACAATAGTTTAAAATGCCAAACTTCAGCTGCAAGGCTGAAGGCTCATGGTACAACTTGTGCAGCAAAAGTCACTCTGATGTTCAGGCATGAACCTGTCTGGTAAGGAGCTGTTTTTCCTCCTATCATACTAAGTTTTGCCCTGACTTGCTGTCGGCCTCCCTTCGATCTCAGCAACTGCATCCAGTGCAACTCAAAGCGGACCCCTGCTATTAGAAAGCACGCGTAAAGAAAGTCAGGCTGCCCTCCGCACACGCAAGTTCTATCTCAACACGGTTTTGGGATGGGACCCAAAACAGCTACTGACATTCAATATGCTCTGAAACATTTTCGGCAAAAGCTGGCAGTTCAGACTAACTGAGGAAGAAAGCCTCACATCTGAGTGTGTAACAAGGTGTGAAGCCTTCACAGCCATTAACACTTTATGTAGCAAACAAATGCATGCAAGGCTCTTTGCATGCTGGGACTAGCCTTACTCTAGTGGTCAAAGCCTTAATCTCAGAGATCAAATACATAATTAAGGCTTTTTTTTTTTTTTTTTAAAGTAAGATGATAGCTCCTCATCTGCTCAGACTAAAACAAGATCTGCTACCCCAGAGCCATTTTAAATAAGTTCCGTAGCACTTCACCATCTCAATTGCTTTGAATGCAAACTCTAAGGGAATTCTCACAAAGCCTATTTGCATAGACTGTTTCACACCAGGCTGATTTAGAGATAGCATATTGATTATTTCAGGATTAAGAAGACAGTTCGTGACATGCTTTAGTCTTCTCCTCGATATTTCTTCATTAATTTTCTTGGATTTACTTTGTGACATGCTTCAAATTCCGTAATTTTATATTTGTAACTACAAAGCACCTAGCTCCAGTGTGGCTAGACAGGAACACGCTGGGCACTGCTGCTGTATAGCTGTGTGTTAGGAATTCCCTCGACACAGGTTTTGAACATTCATCCAATATCACTGTTGTGTCACGTGGATTAGGAAAATGTGACTATGCCTGCAGATGTGCAAATGCCTCATCAGGATCCCTACGCAGAGCTCCAGATCTGCTCAAGAAGTCGTGCAGCTAAACCACCTTGTGGGCTGTTCTCTAGTGCAGGGTGCAAGAGCTCATAGTCCCACCAGTGCTCTTCAGCCAGTCCAGACCTGTGCTACTCACAATACTTGAAAAGAAATAATTTTTTATATTTAGCAGCCCAAAGCACTACAACAAGGAAGTGGGTAGTTATAAAATTCAAACCCAGTATTGCTTAGCTATTGCTTCCTCCTTAGTACTGACAGTGGTGAGCCCCTGGCCCAGGCTGCCCAGAGAAGCTGTGGCTGCCCCATCCCTGGAGGTGTTCAAGGCCAGGTTGGACGGGGCTTGGAGCAACCTGGTCTGGTGGGAGGTGCCCCTGCCCAGGGCAGGGGGGTGGAACTAGATGATCTTGAAGGTCTCTTCCAACCATATGACTATGATTATCAGCTGCCATCTCTCCTTCCACCTTCCAGTACACTCCACTTCCTACAGATCCTTGAATCACAGTTAACCAAACCTTTAACTAAATTATAGTTGCAGCTTTGGTCTCCTCCTAGACTCAGGCAGAAGACTCAGAACAGCAACAACAAGTTATCACTCACAGTGCTCATGCTTTTTATTTACAGTAGGAAACCCATACAAAAGTACCTGAAAATTCTAGTATTGTCCACTTAGACAGACCAAGCAGCATGGTCAGTACCACATTCACAGTGACCAAAGGGATCCTGGAGGACAAAAAAGGGCTCCTTTACACTAAGTCAATCCTAGCCACAAAGATGATGAGCCACAGGCTCTGCCAGTTTCCTCTGCGCAGTGTGGGGACACAAGGCACACAAGCCATCTGTAACCGAGCATTTCCATTTACAGCACTCTTACTAAAAATGTTTCATCACACATTGCTGGTGCTTCAGCCTTGACAGTTGATCATCCAAAGCTAAACTGATGGCACTTGCATCAGATCATGCAAGTTTCTGGAAGGGCTTGGCTGCGTGTTTCTGCACAGGTATGGGCAGCCTCCCTGGTGCAGAGCTCCTAGACCTCTGGGGCTACACCAGCACAGCCCAAGGAGTCAGGAGACTCCAAGTTTCACCACACAGTATGAAAACACAGCAAGTTACAATGAGCTACAACAAAATATCCAAGCACATACCATCAGAGCAACTACATAATACAGAGTTTAGCAACCCCAAAAGACTACAAGCCTCCCTCAACCACAAGGACTTCAAAGGCCTCCCATATCCTTCCTCTGCCACCCAATCTACCTCTTGAAAGGATGCAAATCACTCAGCTAAATTAACCCAGCTGCTGGTACCCAATGGCTCAATAACATTTTATATTAATCTTCAAGGTCTGCTTGTGAAAACAAATTGTGGGAGGTGTTTAATATTCCTCCCATTGAAGGATAACGGAAGGTGAAGGTCCTGTGGACCTCCAGGGAGATGATCAGCACTTTTGAGAAGCCAGCCTTTGCAGTGTCCTGCTAATACAGCAATATCCCAAAGAGTGCATTTAGTTTAAGCAGCCTTAGAATGAAGAAAAATCTATTTGCTTCTAGACTTAGAGATTTTGTAACAAGCTTATTTTGAAAGCAAATTTCAGAGAAATAGCTCTGATGACACGATACAGAGGACCAGCAACAACCAGGGTACTTCATTTGTTTTCTTTGAGTGAAAGATCAAAGCTACTGCATCTCCAAGAGATGGTTCTGACTCATGAGAAATAGCCTCTCTGTCCTTTAAATTAAGATTTAAAACCAAGCTCATCTGGTGTGTCACAGATTTTTTTCAGATGAGGGCTTTTTTTGCTAGTGTTTTGGATTTCAAACTATTTCTTTTGGAATAAAGACTGCTTGCAGTTCTTCTCTCATGTATGGGGTCCACCTGTAGCCAGTGAATGTTCAGGTATTGAGAGCAACATAGAAACTAAGACAAGGCAGAGGTAGCACTTATGACCAACAGAAAAAAAAATCTTTATTCTTGACTTAACTACTTGAAGTCATAAAAACATTTATTTTACTAAACCAGTTGCTTAATCTACATTCAATACTTCTCAGAAGAAAGGAGCCATTCATTCTTCCCCAACACAGGCTTTGGAGATCACATCTCAAAAAAACCAGGAATAATAAATTTGCTTTACTGGGTTTCACTAGAACTGAAAATGTTGTGCTTATAATTGAAAAGCAACCTACTTGTCCAAGTCTTTTTTTTTTATGCTAAAGAATTTCATTTAAAAAAAAATCTCCTCCCTTCCCCTGCAATCTTTTCTGGAGTGAAATAATCCTTTAATCTCACATGAACTAGACTGTCCTTCAGTTCAGGCTTGGATTATTTTACAGATTTAGCAAGTCTTCTCAATTTCACTGTGTTGTTTTCTCCCAGTTTCAATGCAAGATTAGTTTGGGGAAGCGTATAAAGCTGTTTCCTGTGGGTGGATTATTGCAGCTATTTATGAATTTTTATGCTAACCTGATTCTGAACTCTTCATTTGGAGCAGACATCTTCCCTCCCACATAAAACCAGCAGCTTTTGCCTTGGTGCCTGTTGCCCACCAGTCCTATGGATTAACAGTATGAATGTGGCAGCTGCAGGTGTTTGGAGTGAGGGCAAGAGTACACAACCTCTTTGAAGATGATCATTGCAAAGGCAAGGATTCTACTGTGGCCAAGATGGTTACTCACAGATGATCTTCTTTTAGAAGTGCAGTTCAGCAGCAAGTGCAGAAAATATATTTGAACCAAGTAAACTCTTAATATCTGCTCCACTTTTGTTCCAGCCAAAACACACCTTTCTGTTCCAGGAAGTTATCCAAGAGATAAAAATCACCTTGCTTTTTGCCTTAAACTTTTAATATTCAGCCCACCTCTTCATAGAGGCACTGAGATACTGAGATCCAGCCTTTGATTAAAAAAAAAAAAACTGATGAGCATTTTGCGTTTTCCTCCTTTTCACGTCTCTGAAATGCCAGTAAAAACCATGACTTTTAAACCTTGAGACACTGACAAGATACTAAGCTGCAGGAAAGGGAGGAGCAAAGCATCTATATCATACATTTAATACTCTCATCTTCCTCATTCCTTTGCCAGATTTGAATTGCCTGCTTTCCTACAGAGGGGCACCAGGGTATCTTTTAGGTCATCCAAAAATACTGGGAACAACTGCCTTATGTCTGGGTCTCAACTTCACTCCATCCTTCAAGGCAGCAGAATTACTAAGCACATGCTACTCTTTTGAAAGAGGCAGTCAAACATTAACTCCTTTATTTGCACGTGAAGTATGGCCAAACACAAACCACGTTTAGAAAATATACGAAGACCCTGCCAGGTTACATTAGACCATTTTCTTACATGTAAAACAAAAGATTTCCTGACCATTCTGGTGAGAAGGGGGGAGAGGTCTGACTGAATCAAAAACCAGTTTGAAGAAAGTTGCCAAAACACTAAAGAATAAAATCATAGCACAAAGTCAACACCACGAAAATGAAACTTCGTAAAACCTGAGGGGGACCATACCTATTTGCTACAGCGGTTACTGCTAGGTGTGGTGCACAGCAGACACTAGTTTCTTCTGATACATCTTTGGTAAGAGCTGAAGTGCCCAACTTAGGGAGCGAGTCTGCTCACGTGCACGGTGCTGCGCGGGGCACAACCCCTCTACAGCCTCAGCGCTTCCGCTTGCGATGGGTGTCTGGCAGCAAGAGACCTCGTAATGGAATAAAAACAATCCCGCTGTCTCCACGTACATGGACACCCCACTTCATCTGGAAGTCTCTTGTCAAGAGAGGGAAGGTGTTGATCATTGGTGAGCAGCAGACAATGCAGCTTCAAGTGTGCAGCTCAGAACAAAGCCGGGCACCGGGAAGCGATGACAGCCTTCAGCTGATGTCTTACTATTACCTCTTTCAGCAGAAATTGAAAGTATTTTCTCTCCTTCCCACTTTTACATGATACCAAGTTTAGCGTGATAAACTTTAAAATGATAGCTAAGGAAAAAATTTCAGGAAAATACATTAGTTTTATATTTGCATAATTTCCCAAAGTAGTTTATCACAACTTTAAGTTTTCCCTCACCGGTACATTACATCACATTAATAGTGTTGGAAACTACACCACCACAAAGAGTGCAGGAACTCAAGGTACCACATTAGAAATACACCCAGTCTCCCACAGAGCTAACAAATTACAAATTGCTGGAAAACCTGTGGATGGCTATGTCCATAGAGGGCTTCTGGGACTGTGCCCTTTCGCTCCAACTGTATGGCCCTGCCTATGCCATTACTGTTCTCTTTGAACAAGCACCCCTCAGGAATTACGAATGGATGATTTATAACAGAGCACCAGGAGACTACCGCTACATCTTCAGCCCTTCCTTCTTCAAGAAGGGAAATATACTGACACCTGTTATGCATTATTTATGAAAGCTTTTTGTTCTGTTTTTGAAGTAGTGGTGTCATCCTTTCACAAAAAGGAGTCAGTAAGCCCAAAGCTGCCATGTGAAACACACAACATTGGTTTGAATCTGCTACACCCATGGGAGCAGCATGCAGTTTTGCTGCGGCGGAAATGGTTAGGAAGGACGACCAACCCAAGGCCAGCTGCTGCTGTTTCCATTTCACTTGGATCTCTGATAGCAATCGGCACACCGTGGCTCCTCTCAGTCAACATCTAACTGCACAAAAGAGGGGTGACAGCAGCTCTCTCAGAGCCGCATTCCCTTCTCTGTTACAGCCATCAGCACTGGAGAAACCAAAGTTTAGCTACACAAGCAGATGCCCTCCAGAGTTACCTTCCACAGCTCTGCCTTGCCACCTGCCTGCATCCCTCCTCTTTGAGGAACCTCCTCCCTTACTCTAGGAATGAGGACTTCTTCCATGCTCATTTGCATTAGCTTGACTATTTGGTGTTGGTTTGTTTCACTGCTAAATATCAAAATCTTGGCATGAAAATGAAGAATTATGAAACCATTTCAACAGCGTGTCAGAACATCTACTTGTACAAATGCATTAAAGCGGTGTTAATACAAAATACAACATACAAAGATTAGAACGAATGGGAAATTAAGTACTTCAAAGATGGCAGAAAAATCTCCAAAAAGGTAAAAGGTTGCTGAAAGCAGAGTTACTCAAGGCAGCTTTTTGGTTTTTTACTATAATTTCAGGCCTATTTCCAATTTTATCCTATAATCTACTAATTTATTCCTCCCCCACTGATCTCAGTTTCTCTTTCTGCTAGGTTTAAAACAACATTTGGAATCTTCTACGGTTACACAATATCTTTGAGAGAGATGTTTGCATTGCTTATATCTAGTTTAAATCCCCCACATACTGTTTACTGCAATATTTGCCTCCTCTAAACACCTATGAAGTTGAAAAGGAGCCATTACATATCCATCATCAGGAGTGTAGAACTGATTTATGTAATGAAAGATAATGATCACATTCCAAACTTACTAGGGAGATGTAAAAACAGTAATAAAATATTTTGTATATACACTGGGTTGCATTTTACTTACAAGCACAAGGGCCCAATGTCATACAACATTTCCATCCCACCCCCCCCAGTGTTCAGCGTTTCAGAGATCACAGGGTAAGTGCTTTCTTGCATTTCTGCCAAATGAACTTAAATACCTTTTGGTTTTCACCCTATGCTGTTTTAGACTGTCTGTAGTCCTGGAATGATTTTTAATCCCCAAATCAGCCCTACTTCAATCCCCTGATGGGCTCTCCAACCCATCATCTTACATTTTTTGACAAGTACTTCTCAAGAGCAGATAGCTAACTCGGACTAGTAATCAGTATGTTCAATACCAAGTGTTCAAGACCTGCTTGTTCTTCCTTAGAAACAACACTCAAACTCACAGAAAAACCCTCCCACACAGATTCTTTCATCGTACGACCATGGTCTCATCTACAGGAGGTCGCCATTGCTTACTATCCCATGTTTTCTCCCTGCTTCTCACATACCTCAAAAATAACACAATGAAATTCAGCCCCAGACAATGATCAGAAACAGTGTTTCTTCACAGAAGCAACAAGCAGCTGTACAGTTAAGCAAAAAACAGCTCTATCCCCAAGTTCTTATTAAGTAAACACATACTGTGAGGATCCCCATTAAGGGTTGGTGCTATTCAGGCATTGCTCAGTGACTCTGAGGAAGAGCTGTATGTTAATGCTTTAGCAAAGGATTAGCTGTTTGCTAGCTGTGGGTGAAAAGCATGTTTCAGAGATGAGGCACAGAACGGCCCAGACTTGTTGATGGGAGGAGAACACTGCAGAAATTGGACTGTGTAGGTGAACGTCGGGTGGGGGAAAGGAGTGGGATCTGAACGGAGTTTACCTATAGACTGCAGTATAACGGAGGAGGGAAGAGAGAGAGAGAGAGGGAGAGATTATTCACCAAAACAGCCCTACTGCCAACCACTCCTTTAGGCATCACCTTAGATAAACCCTGGCTAACAGCACAGGGTACCAGAGCTGGCTCAAGTAGTGCTTTGCTATACTGCAGCACAAGGAATCAGGGGAAGAGCATGGCCTGAGCTGGAAGTCGATAGGAGGGAACCAACAGAGATAAGCTGACAAGCAGATGAACACAGATTTATCAAAAAAACAATAAAAGCATACGTTTTGAACTAGCCACACTTTTATTCTATGAAACTATTGCAAAATATTCCCAATTCTTCCAATCAGAGGTACATTTTTTGTTGCAAAATTAAACACCAACCATACCTGAGTCAGAACATCCAGCTGTCCCATAATATGCTCCAAGGTATTTGCGAGACTCATCTCCTCCTCTTGCTGCTCCTGGTTCCTACTAGAATCCTGAGTTTTTGTTTTCTTAAGATGAACACCACAATCCATTTCTGATTGCTAAAAAAAAAAAACAAAAAACAAACAGACAATCTGCTATTGCCATAGTTAACAACTGGAGAAGGACTGCTGTTTCATGGAGGGCAGACAGTAAACAACAGTTTATGTTGGGACATAAAAATAGGCAAAAGAGAACAGGAATTGTTTGTTCTTGCCACAGCTAGAAAAGGAAAAGCTGCTGCAGACTTGCCTGTCTTTACCAGGTAGAGGGTTTTTTTTCCTGTTGTTTTCAGGGGGGTTTTTTGTGCATGGTTTTTTGTTTGTTTTTAAACCCTCATCAGGAAAGGCAAACTTTAGATAACAATCTTGAAGCAATCCTGCAAGGTTCAACTTCTGTACGTGCAAAGAGCTTTGACATGCTCGTGTGATACACAGGCATAGACAGTACAGGTAAATGAGGACTTAACTGGAGCCACATGGAAGCACTACATCCAAATTATAAGAATAAAGCAAGCTACCCTGAGAGGAGTCCAATTATTTCACTCCAACAGTAAAGTAAAAGCCTCTTGTTTGGCAGTTGTAAGAAGGCAAGGATGCCATACCACAGTTAAGTTCAGCAGAAGCAAGATGTTTCAATATGCATTAGAACAGGCAGTTTTGATTTAGTCATTTTCATTTTGTTTGTATCTTAAACTGGTTTTCCCTCCTCAATGAGGTTAAGAACAAGCTTACTTTGAAGTTTCAATTTCAACTTTTAGTTATGCAAGCCTGAATATTTCATTCAGAATAAATTAAGTTTTAAAAGCACAAATAGATCTCTAGTAGAGAACTTATTTTTGTTTCCTTTTCTTCCAAAATGGTATTTTCCTTCTAAAGCAAACACTATTTGCGTTATTTGTCCGCATTACCACCAGTAGAAGTTCAGAGTTTATCTAACTAAACAAGGTAGCCAACTGATTAAGCAATTGGAGACTTAAGTTTCTCAATTTACACTAACAGACAAGATTTGAATCTAAAGCCAAGATCACAGCACTCAAAATGTAGTTCTCCATGGCCCGATGCCCAGTGCAGCTCCATCCCATGCACTTATTACTCACATAAATGACTGAAGTTTTGCAAATCAACAAGGCAGCAAGGAATTCTGACAGAATGAAAAGTGGTCTCTAAAAGTTCTCCCTCATGTACTTTTTCTAAGATTGAAAGGAAGAGTTGCTCCCATCTCTTCTCTCACACGCACTACTGTGAATGCATTTCTCATCAGCGCTGCACTGATCTACCTGCTCATCTCCATACCTGACACCAGGTATATGCAGATGTGCAACTCAACTGCAGCAAGGCCTCAGAATAGCTCACATAACTTTAAACCTAAAACTGTTTAGTGCATTATAAAGATATATACACACATATTAAAAAAATTTAAAGAATAAATATAGAAGAAGAAAAAGAACCTTGTACTGCTGGGAGTCGCTGATTTAGGAAGTCACTGATTTGGAAAGGAAGGCTCCCAAGACTGAGGTCAGTCCAACAGTTAGGTAAAATAAGCAATAAGCAGCGCAAAGAACAGAAACATAGGAAAGCGGGAGGGGGGAGGGGAAGAGAAAAGGGGAAAAAAAAATAAAAATGAGGCCACAGCAATAGTAGGCTTTGACAAGAGAATGGCCTGCTGCTGTCTACTAACTGCTAGTAAGGGCCAACCATTCTTCCAGACCCTGCCAACCAGACTATCCTTGTACAGCCAAGCATCACAAGACCAGTTTTGCATAAGGAGCAGTGAAAGGAAGGGAAAGGTTTAAAGGATACATATAACAACTGCTCCACAGGGATCCCTGTGTTACACCACAGGCTTGGGATGCAGCTGGGTAGCAGTGGTACCAGCCACACCAGCCTCAGCTAATTTGCTTCCTCCTACTTGCTTGGATAATTTGGATTATCTGCAGGCCCTAGGCCAACGCAGCCCACACTCTGGGTCGCATTGCACAGCCCCACACGGGAGCCACACTCACACTACTCCTGTGCTGCAGGTAGCCCAAGAGCCACATGTTGCTCACCGATGCATTGATTTCATCAACTAAAATATGCTTTTGCAGAGACAAGATAAAGCCAGCTTTACAAAGCTGCTATTTGCTGTTTAAAAGTAAAAAACAAAAAAACAAAACACTGCTTTTCAATAGGTAATTAGCATTAAAAAGCATGTTTTCTTCTTATTTTAAGGCTGACTATCATATTTTGATGATGTAACTTTAGGCCAGTCAATCATGGCAGAGCAGAAATTTGAGTGAGCTAACGCTGCATACAACCTGCACTTAAAAACCCCAAATGATGATGAGCTATCCACTTCAAAACCCATTAGAACAAGCTGACTCACAGAAGCAGTAAAATGACTGTACCAACATATTTTCTCCCTCTACCTTTATAGCATATGTCAGACAGCTTTTCATAAAAAGCTGCTGGGTTGAAGTCAGAGTTGATATTCTCTTTGTTACAGTCCACATAGTTTAAGAGTCTGGCATATTTGCAAGGACAATATTGCATAGATGTTCCCACACCTGATGCTTTAGGGGTCAAGTGGTCCCTCATCATGTCAAGTTGAAGCCAGAGGCGGCAGCAGCTCTTTGTCACTGATGCTACATTCTGCTGATCAGCTCACAGGCTATGTACCACCTCCATGAAAAACCAAGCGAGCCACCTCCACGAAGCCCATGCGGGCTCCCAAAGGCACTCTGAGTGGTGGCACTACCACCCCCAAGAACAGAAGTATGAAGAACATTTAATAACAGAAGCACGACAATATGGCATACTGCCCCATTTCAACTACAGCTGCTTGAAAGGATGCTTACAGCCCACCATCATCAAGAAGATAAGCTGTAGCTAGTGCCTTCAGCAATGAAGTTCTGAGTTAGTTTATCTACCTAAACCAGGGATACATCCAGGCATCAAATTAAAAAAAAAAAACCACAAACCCTACGTCAATGTGTTATGGAGAGCGACTTCCAAAAGGGAGGCTCTCAACTGGCCAAGGTCTTTGAATATTCAGTTCTAGGAACACACACATCCTACCCTGCCACAGCGGGTGCAAAAACCAAGTATCCAACACCCACACCTAGAGACAGCACTCTGAATCGCTGCCCACCAACAGCCAGGCAGAGCAGCTGAAGTCAGTTTGCTCTACCTTCTTACTCATCCCACCCACTTTGATGGCATCAAGCTGCAATCCAAAGTCTGAGACCCATCCAAGTAGGCTTCTCACAGGGGCCCTAGACAGAGCGCTCAACCAAGGTTAAGCCTGGATTTGCCCAACGTAGGCATGTCCAGTGCAAGGTGGGGCTCACTGAAAACGCCTGCAAACCCTCAGCTAGACACACACAGCAAGCTGGAAATGCAGCCCATGGTGTACGGAACAGCAGACGGACAGAGGCAAAGGACTGGCTGACAGCCAACATGGACATGCACTGCACACTGCTGCTGCTCACAAAGGCACAGCACTCTCCCTTTCACAGGTTAAAGCAGAGCGTTTGCATCCATCTGTATCAGATTCACTAGACTAATTTCAACTTACTTTTTTTTTTTATTTTGAAGATGCTGAGGAGCCCAAGTAGGAATATTTGTATTGACACTGCCCAAAGCACATCCCTCCACTGCCAGCTAACAGAAGCCTTGTGAAGAGAGGGGAAAAGCGATACCATGGCCTTCCTACCATGGCATCAAGGAGAAAAACAGGCTGAGTCTTCCATGCCAAAGTCTAAATTTTTCTTATAGTCAAGGAAAGCTTTGCCTGCTAAGTAAACACAACAACTGGGACTTCACAGGGCATTTTACAAGTATCCCGGATCTGAACGGACACCCTGAATTTTGTTTCACATTAATTTTAGAAGCTGACAAACATTTAGTGAGCTCAAACACGCTCTTCTTTAATAAAAAAACCTGGAAAGAGTGCAACGCTCAGAGAGACACTGTCTGCCATAAGCACCCACCTGAACCATAGTTCAAATATGGCAGTGACACCGGTTGAAGCTGCCTTATAAAGGCAATAAGGCTGCCTCTACCGAATCGTTAATACAGCTTCCAAATTAGACAGCAGTAAGCATCACTGTGGGGTCCTTCAGGGGAAGCTTAACAAGAGGGAAATGTTTGGGAACTTTCCCTTAACAGCCAGACCACACCTTGTACTTACCACTACCTTAATGGCCAGTACATTTGAAAGGAAATGTGCTCCCAAGTGAGGAAGAACTGAATTGCCCCCAGATTGAAACCTTTTCAAATTTTCTAAGAGAGGATTAAATCATCCCTGCTACTGTCCATAAGAGTGAAGAAGAAAACCCTCATAGACCCAACTAAATCTACCCTTCTGCTAATTGAAATCTGTATCATGCGGTGAGGCAGCCACTAGTGATTTAAATTCTAGCAGATTTAAAAAAAAAAAAAACCATTGCAAAAAAATACAGAAAAAGCCCTGAAATATGCATGGGCTTTGTGACAGTCTCAGTACTGATGAGCATCATGATTACAGACACCTGTGCTCCCATCTGACTCACCTGCAAGGTGAGGTGCCAGCTGAATCCTGGGGACAGGCACCAGAAACAATGACACTGCTGCAGAGGTTTAATTTCTTTCAGTCAGAGCTCAAGTGCACAATTTACTCAGCACAACCGAACAAATGTATTTGCCATTAAATATCTTATTACAACATCTGCTTATTAAGCACTGGGAGTATAGCAAGAAGCAGCTGAACATTAAAGGAAGAATAGATGAGCAGTTTCAGAATACAATACAGCTCTCAGTGACAAAGGGAAAACAGAAGTGATTTATTTATAGCAACCACTTAAAGACAGCACAGTGCAACTACTTGGGGGAAGGGGAAAATTAATCAGCCTTCATTCCAGAGGTCTCTTACAAAAATTCTTCTGGCTAAACAGCATTCTGGCCAGCTGTTATAGTGCTGATCGGGGGTGGGGGGCAAGCACTAACTACACAACGCGTGTACGTCCACATAGTAAAACTGCAAAAGAGATTTGAAAACATGCCATTTTGCTTTCCAAATGGTGATATTTAGAAGACATATTGACAGGATAACCACCTGTCTGAATTTTACACCTACTAACAAAAAGTAGGATTCTTATAATTCAATCCAGAGGAAATATTCCTTTTCCCTTCATCACTCTCCACTAAAAGGTAGAAACTGAGTGGTGCAAGGAGAGTAGGCTCAGCTCTACCTTTAAGTCCCTTTAAATCAATTTCCACCATGTACCTACTGTTATGTGTTTGTCTGTTTTTTGTTTGTTGTTTTTTTTTTAAAGAGAATGTGATGTTAATAAGAATGAATTTTCAAGTATCTAGAAAGATGTCATTCCCTTTAAGCATCACATACATCCAGTGTATTCAATTCACTACAGACATCTAATGTATCGAAATTCACTAAGTGCAATTAAGTTCACTTCTTAACTGAAAAAAAAGAAAATTCCCCTAGAAACAACAGAGGACCAGAAGACTCCCAAAAGTGATGTATGCTGTTTATTTGGACCCAAATTCTACTAATCCAAATGAGAAAGAAATACCATTAAAAGTCTTCTATTTGGAGGAGTCATTTTCACCACAGGTAGAGTGATATTTTAAATGTGTTCCCAGAGAGCAACAGTGACATCCAGTGGAAGCATATTAGCTTCAAGGTAAGCTTCACAGGAAGGTCAGACTGCGTACACCATGCTAGACAGGACAACTCATTAAAAACTGAGAGGTAACCTCATTTCTCCCTGATACATAAAAAATACCATTGACTGAACACATCTCCAAGCACAAGCGCATCTCTCTGGTCTGGAATAGCATCCCTTCTTCAAGAGAGCACTGAAATTTCTGGAGCAATCGCATTCTCCAAGACGCGTTACTCCACATCTACTGTCCAAAGCAGCATAGGGTAACAACTACAATTAGGATACAAGTGAAATTAGTTTTGTGAAACAATTCATAGGACCGTTCATCCCTGTCACCTCTTATTTCATGACTCGAGTTTTGATAGTGGAAGGGGATCTGGGAGGGAGAAGGAGGGGAAAAAAAAGGAAGGGAAGTGAAAAGAACATTAATTCCCTTTTCCCCCCCTCCGCCACATTTCTGCTTCACACCAAAAGGTAAGTTGGGTTAGATATGCAAGAGGCCATAAATGATTGAGACAGAACCCTTCTACCTACTGGTGCTACTAAAAATACCAAATTAAAAACATTAAAACTTGGCACCTCTAGAGTAATGGCCATGTTTTGCCATAGGCCAATAAATATTAAGTCTGTGATAAACCCAAGAAGAAATACAGTTAATAGGTACATCTCAAACCTCTTTAAATCCCAAAGCACTCTTGCGCCAAAGCCTAAGTGAATCACAGGCAGAGGTGGGCGGATGGAGTAAGGTTCATGTACTTGAAGCGAAGCAGCATCATCCCATCCAGCTCTGCCGACCAGGCTGCCAGGAAGGAGAGAAACAGGGGTAACAGCTTGCACTGAGCCAGCTACAGTACTCAAACATGTGTGAAACCAGCCTGGCCACACACAGAAGACCGCATGCGGAGTGAAATTTGTATCTGCCTACAGAAATACTAGGATCCCATCTCTGAAAGTGATGCTGTCTGATACTCCCTGGCCAAGAGTAGGTCCTTACCCTGCTCCTGCCAGAAGGAAAAAGCTGCTCCCCTCCCTTGTTTTCAGTGACCTTGCTCTTCTGGTTCACTGTCTGCTGGTCCACCTAACTTACCGCTATATTCTGTAAGTGTCACTTTTAATGACACTTTATCATGGTTTTCAAGGTAACTTCAGGTAACAAGTGACTGCTAAAAGCACCCAAGCTACATGCTGTCCATGCTTTTCAGTTGGCTTGTACTGAGCACCACTACATATATACCATGGCATCAACTGCTGTGCCAGCTGAGATCAGGCTCATGGATTATTTTTATGCTATCTGATCTTTATTTTGTATTAAAAGTTGAAAGAAAGTAGATCCCTGCGCCGATTTCCGAGGAGGAGTGTATCTGGCACTGGAAGGAATGGAAGTCACAGCTCCTGATAAGTTCTGGTGAAGGGGATCGCCACAATCCAAACCCAGTAAGGAACACACCTCTAAAAGCTAGGGTTTTCAAATGACTCATAATCAATACAATTCTCCACCAATTCACACAGTCTTACTAAGAAAAGATGCTAAAATAATAGGAACTAATTTTCCATAGTCAACTCCTTTCCCATTTGAATTACTTTTTAAATTGCTAAAAAAAGCTCTCTATAAACATTGAAGAAAAATGAGAAAGTTTTGTACAGATTACATTTCCACAAGCACAAATGGCATTTCTGTGATAAGTGAAAATGAGGAACAGTGATGCCAGACACTGAGAGCCCAGTGAAATAGTGCATGACCAGGTAAAACTTAAGTGACTACCAGCTGTTGAAAAAGAAAAAGAAAAAAAGCAGGTCTTTATTTATTGAGAAGAAAAAGCTAAGTATCACCTTCAACATTTTAGACATTGTCTTTTCCTACTTTTCCTAGGCATTTTACCTCCCTTAATCAATTCTCCCATCCCATCAGTCCTAGCGTTTTGTTAGGAGATATGAAGACGACTTCCAGAATTTAGGACGGAATAATTAAGCTTCGCTGTACAGGTGATGCCCAACTGGCTATCCTGGAGAATAACATTACCAAAAACCTCAAAAGAACAGTTTTGCGTGGAAATAAGCCACTATACAAACAGAACTATAAATATGAGAACCATTGGTAAGAAATTTCACCATGAATTGAGCAAGCTACTGTTTTCTGGCCCCTTTTAAGATCGCTCTTGGGAAAAACTCCCGAGAAAAAGCAGCCAAACACTGAAACAAAGTGTTTATCTTCAGCCTTGGGTTATCCAGCTCCAGGTTCTTTTATACTAAAAGCGACAGTCCCCAAGGCAAAAAGCAAAACATGCACAGCGAGCTCCTGAAGTGTGAACAACAGCTTCCAGCTTATTTTCTTCATCAGAATCATTTGCCTCTTTCTAATGAAATATGTATACGCTATGTAACATACATATATGCATGCCTGTGTATGTTACTTACATATAAATAATGCATGTTATATATACACATATGTAAACATAAGCAGACACACACATAATATGCCCGTTTGTTATTACTCTTGCTGGAAGTTCGGATTTTAGCAGAAATGTTTGAGACCTTAGAAACTTTAACTTGAGCCATCTTCATCCATCTCAAAGCTGACACAGAATAGCTTCTTGAAAAAAAAAAAAGAAAAAAGATTTCGCCTCTGTCTCTTCTCTTTGAATTATGACTCAAGCATTAAAACAAGCCACATACAGTGGCAACCTAAGTGGATGAATTTACATTAATTAGCCTGAGATGCTGAACTTAAAAGGCAATTTTTATTCTGACCAATAATGACTTGTCAGGACTTGCCTTATTGTTCCAGAGCCTTAAAGAACAAATCTATTCGCTGTAAAATGACAGAAATTAAAAGCTGATCTCTTATTTCTGCAAAAAATCTCGTCAAACCAGAACACAAGGGAAAACAGCTGTAGCAGCACGGCTGCTCCCATCCACTAACAGGCAAAGCTATTCCAGGTTGTTGCAGTCATTCAGAGCCTCTCGGAAAGCCAAGCTGAAGGTGCCTATACCCTGCTTTTTCCTCTCTCAAGCCCCTCATCAATCAAGGTACGAAAATTCTGATAAACAGCCTGCAATAATGTGTAAAAAACCCCACCATTAACACACAAAATCAGAGAAGACATAAGCGTTCATTTGTCATGCACACCCTTCTCTCCTTACGTTTACCAGATCAATGGAAAAGCAAACGCAAAAGTTTCAAGGGAAAAGAGCAACAACATAGGGGCAAAACCCACTAGCTTGTGGAAAATTCAGTTTCACACAGCAACAACAAGCTGAAACAGAATATTAGAGGGCTAGCCATAACAGAGGCTTTCCAGAGTATCATCCAGAAAGAAGCTCTGCTGTTAGCTGTTTGCGAGGTAAACACTCATTTAGGGGAGTGAGAGAAAACCATTTATTTTGCTCTGATGCAGCCTCAGAGTCAAATTAAGATGCAGAGAAACGGTGAGATCTGCAGGGAGGCTCCACAAAGAGCACAGTCAACTGATACAGCTAGCCAGTTCTGCTCAGATAAACTCTGCTTCCTGAGATGAAGACACATGGTACTGTTGCTAGACTTTATTCTCCAATGAATTACAGCTGGGACTCTTAATTCATTGGACTCAGTTGGATCCAGCCTTTTCAATGACGAAACTGAAGGGTTACTCACTCAGGCTACCCACAAAATAGATGATGCAACACTGATGCCTTCCTGCCTGATGTTCTGGGCTGGAACTAGGTTATCTGTATCAGGGTGAAGGAGATCAGATAGGTCTGTAAACACACAACATAAGATTAAGTTTCCATCTCTTTTGTTAACAAGAACATGTGTTTATAAATGAACGGGCAGTCTGCTCTTTCTGGCTCACATTAGCCATAGTTCCTACTAATCACACTACCACTATGGGAAGAATGATTATTTTCCCCAAGTCTGAGGATGCTGAACTGGGCAGGAAGAGCTCAAGCAAACATTCTCAACTCGCCAGGCTTGCTCACCATGACAACTTAGTCGACTAAGTGCCTGGTACCTCCTGAGGGTTAGAGTTCATTCCGCTCTATATCTCTGGTTTCCAGCAAGATGAGGGGAATACACCACGGGAGCACACTGCTTGCACAGAAAGAACTATTAGCTGCTCTTGCTAAAAGAAGGATATGAACAATGAAAGAAAATTACATCCTTCTGGCTCTCAGAAGGTTTGCAAGCACAGCTTCTTCAGGCACAGGCCAAGGTAGAGTCCCAGCTTTGTCCACATCACAAAGGAGGGAGAGGAAAGAAGCCTTTTCCCCTGTTCCTGTTGAGCCCCTCTCTCCTTGCAAAAAAAAAAAAAAAACCACCAAAAAAAACCCCCACACAAACAAGGTCACACATTGCAATAGGCTTACATGAGTGGGCTTCCTTCAGTGAAGGAAGAGTGAAAGGTTAGGCAGCTACGAGTAACCATCTGCAACTGCACTGCTTGTGAAGGATGTGGGGAAGAGCTCCTGAGCATCCCGTGATCCGTCCTAGGAAGACTCCTGCCCATCCGTATGAAGCTTCTGCTTCAACGGCCAAGGAGGGTAGAGAACAGTGGAAACATCTTGAGCACTCATCGCACTGTTGTTCTTTTAAGTAAATAATCTACCTACGTACTCCAAAAGGAAGACAATCCTGTACCAGACTAAAGCTTCTTGGAGTGGGAACGTATCCTCAGAAAAACAAGGTGACAAGCAGATCAGGAAAAATAATAATTTTGCAGACCACATTTATCCTGAAGGCTGAAGGTTGGATCCCCTGCTGCTGAATGCAGGATTCCTCCCTTGTAACTCTTAAAAATAAATAAATAGAAGGGGGTGGAGGAGGTGCAAACGACAACACACATTCACATCCAATTGTGAAGAGCTGCAGCTCTGCAATGAAACTACTTCCCGGGAGGGGATTTTGCAGCAAGGGAAAAAAAAAGAAAAAATGTACAAAAGTATTCATAAGTATTAACAGATGCCAAAATTAGAGATAGTTACCAATTCGGAAGCCAAAAGGTCAGAAAAAGAAAAGGCACATCTGGCCTATGAGTAACTGAGGAGGAATTTATTTACACAAGGGATGAGTGGCTGACAGAACGAACTGCTGCAGTCAGCACGGAGACCACGGGCTGAGCACAGGAGGCACCCAAGGTCACCAAACACAAAACAGAACCAGCAAAGGAGAGAGGTGGAGTCAGCTTTGGATGTTCAGTTATAGCCCTCAGACAGCTTTATGATCAGATTTGGAATTACTCTCCTATTCAACAAAACGTTTTGGAAAAATTGCCACTGAAGAAATAAGCATATTCCAATGCCTGGAGAAAATTTTAAACCCAGCAGTGCAGAAAAAAGCCTGTCTTAACTGAAAGATCCTCACGGGCTACTCACCTGTTTAAAAGTCCCTTCCGTTGAAGTGCTGTGCTGCTCTTCCCAAGCTTCCCTTTGTGAAGTCTGCTATGCCATTAGCTTTCACATTTTGTAGCTCCATAATTGAATACCGTTTAACTTCAAAGGAGGTAAAGATACTTAAAACATTTGTGCTCTTGAACTTCAAAAGAGCAGAGAAACTTCTTGGCAAGACAGCGACAGAGGACAACACTGCACCTCTGCCCATGTCTCCCAAGTTGCCCTACAAAGGGATTACTGGCTTTTGAGTCTGTCTGCACATCCACTCACACAAGCAGGTCTCTCAGAGTCCTGCCAGGAGCTGAAAACTGAACTGCATATATTTAAGTTATATGGCTGCAGAATTCACAGCTGACATGGCAAGAGAAACGTTTCCCCATCACTTAAAGCTTATGTTTGCTGTACCTATTATCTCTCTCACCACGATACCCTTGGTTTGAGATAAACAGACTATACACAACCCTTGCAGACTGTGCATTTCACTGCCTTCTGGACACCTGAAATTCCCACTCCCCCTCTTCAAGATATCTTTGTCTCTGACCTTCTGCAACACAAGCACATTTTAAAGTACTTTTCTTTAGAAAGCTACATGTAAAGACTTAGTCTAAAGTTTCCTTGTCAGCCTCCTCCTTTGCAAAATAGTATTTTGCACAAAGAATTACAACATGCCTAAAGAAGGTTCATGTTTAAACTTGAGTAAAGAATCTCTCTATCAATGAGTATTTCCTATTTTCCATAACATTGTATGAAAAACTGTTTACCAACTTAGCTTATACTACAATGTTTTTATTCATTATTTTCAGCATACAAGTTTATCTAAACACCCAAGTACTTTCTAACTGTCCACGTGACATCAACTGGTCAGCATTTGCTCATAACGCTTGACCATACATAGTCTTCCTGGAATTAGTCAACAATAGCAGCAAATCCGCCACATAATGAAACAAGTGTTCTTCTACACTCACGTCAGCTGTAACTGCATGTACGAAGCTTTCCTTGTATTTGGAAGAAACCACCACCAAAACACGTTATCTGCCTTCTCTGGAAAGAACAAATTGTATGATGAATGCTTTCACAACATATCAGATCCATTAACATATCCTTCGACCTGATTCTACACAAATCTTCATGCAGAAGATGCATGCTTACAGTCACCGACCCCAGGACAAGCATAAGAGCCTGTATCCATGAAGTCACGTGCAAAATCTATACCTCTCATTCCGATTTTCCTCTGGGTCCTCACCACTCAATACTACAGCTTAAAGAATTTACTCTTACCCCTTAGATTCTAGATTAAAACAAACACAAATGCTTATAAGATCAAGACGCAAGACTAAGACTTCATTTCTCCCAGTCAGCTTCCTACAAGCATGCAAGACAAGTGCCCTTAACTTCGGTTTTCAAGGCAATTATGCAACACTTAATAGCAACAATCGTTAGCATATAATTTAAGAGTAAGAATTTATTTCAGAGCTACTGTAACTCAGATCTAACATTTAGAGCCTCACATCCACGCTAACAGATATTTGTAACTCAATTCTGACAGCTTCAGTGTTTTCTTTATCACACTTTTGCGTCTATGCTTTTACACCAGTCATGAGTGCAATTCCTGCTCATCGTGAGCTTCCCTTTCATACACATTAGTCCTTGCACAGAGCAGTTTTACTTTCAAAGCAAGCTGCATCTCCCAAACCTCATATTATTTACAGAAAACACAAGCAGGTGGGCAGAACAACTTTGAAGTCCATGCTGATTGTTGCAAACAAGCCCAATACCCTGATTCATAATGAACTTTAACCAACTGCCTGAGAAACCAACATCTTCTAAAGGCTCTGGTCTCCCTCTGCCTATGGAAGTGAAAATTGTTTTAAAGTAAGTTTGTTTCAAGCTCATCAACCTTGACAGTGTTTCATGCCTCTGATCCCACAGGCTATTTAGGATTCTTTTTTCTTCCTGTTCATCTTGATGACAAACTAGTTTTGAAGTCTGTTTAGTTATTCTTTCTTAGCACTGCATGTTAGTCTGACTCTCCCCGTGAGAAGCAAGATACTAAACTGAGTGTTTTTACACAGCCACCGTTCTGGTTACCATTTGTGCTTTCACAATGCTTAAGGACAAAAAAAGTGACACAGCTACACATGACAGCATAAGCTCTCCTTGGAAAAATATTCTCTGAATTAAGTAAAGGGTGAAAACAGATTCAAGAATAGTGTTCATGTGTTTCAAGGGTACCAAACCCAAATAACAACCTATAGAGCCGTTTCAAATCCTAAAATGTCTGCAAAATCTCAGTATTATTGAAGAAGCAGAATCCCGATGCACTAACACAGCAGTAGAGAAGGATGAAGCAGCTTCATTCCTCATTGAAGGAAAAGGTGATCTTGGCATGGAATCAAGAACCACAGGTGGCAGTTTCAAGTCTGATTTTGATGGGAAAAATAACTGATCTCAACTACACAAAATCCACCAAAATAAATACCTTGTTATTAAAAAGCAAACTCTTTGCTCCAAGGAAGGAGGAACTCAATATACAGCGAAATTTAAGTCTTGCAGTAAGTTAGTGACAGTACACTTTAAGAGCCTGGCATGATACAGTTCTAAAAGATAAAAGTCATGAAATTTACTTGAAAGAAAAAAAGTAGACTGCCATGAATGGACAAGTTCTTATGGAGCCAAGATTTCCATGTTCAGGCTGTACTTATTCCTTAAAATAACAAGCCAAGCCATTTTCAGAGATATCAGCTTCTTTTTAACAGCAAAGAACGTTTCATATCAATTCTAAATTTAAGCTTAACCTATACTATTCAAAACTAGCTCTTGGACTACACTGTTTATTCTTTCCCTTCTAGCTTCAGCAATTATAACTGCCTTAATATTAAGTGTTGCATTCCTAACAACTTAATACACAGAAATATTGAGCACTAGTTGTATTTTGCATTTCCATTCTTATGAAGTGTGGTGAGCTCTTAGTAGAGGCCAGGTACAGGCTCTAGCATGCTACATGACTGTTCTTATAACAGGCAGCCACGATACAGCTGACGCCACCCCAAAATTTAGACTACATTGGCTTTGGCAGCACCATTCAAACTGTGCAACACGAGACAAAAACTGAAACTCCACTCCTTTATGGGAGGACAGAGCTGCACCAAGTTTCCAAGGTAAAACAATGTTCTTAACTGCGTAAGAGAAATCACATTGTTGAACTGCATCAACAGACTATTCGATTAAGACATTGGTCTTAATTGTGCCAACTGGCACCCAAGCTCTCCATTGCAACCACCTTCACCCCTGCTTTATAACCAGGGAGAATTTTACTGTTGAAGGTAAAGGTTTAATTTACTAGCCTCTATCCGTGCCCATAGCTGATCTGGCAGACCTAATGCAAGCATCATTTGTGCTATTCAGACCAAAAGATAACACCATATCTGCCCAAGGAATAAATTGGAAGGAAGAATCCCACTGACTATCACTCAAGTTTGATCTTCTGGAAGTCGCACATAACACTTTTTATATCCAGGTAGTACTGCTGGGATCAGCAGCTCCCATGCTGCACACTCAAGCCAAAGGCTGCATTTGGGTGGCAGCTCAAAATACTCACTCCTTTGAAGTAATTTAGGTCCCCAAACCAAAGTCTGTGTTTCTTCTGCGTGACTCAGCATGGATTCACTTTGCCCTCTGTAAAAACACAGCACCTAGTCCAAACCAATACATTGCACCTCAAAGAATTTGCAGCATCCTGTTTCCCATAGGGTCAGAGCATGAGTAGAGCAAGCCCTTGTCAGACAGCATGACATGGATTTGCCTGTCAGTAGAACCCAAACAGTTGGTACCAGCAGCACCTGTTAGCGGTATTGTCAGGTAAACTCTTCCACAGGGGCAATTCTGGACAGACAGTTCAGTGTGGTTAGTCATCGTTCAAGGGTTTTTTTCAGCAGCTACCTTCAATGCAAACCTTGCCACCTGCTGACACAGGTTTTGTAACACAAAGCTAAGTTTTAGAGAAGCTCAGGCATTTCCTTCCTTTCCTTAAATCACTGCTTGTTAACATACTCTAGTAATAACAGTGGTATAGGCCAGGGTAACCTTACCATAGCATAATCTCCTATTAGCAGCCACCCCATCTACACTATTTAAGCCATTCCTTGGAACATTACAAACTGAAAACACTATTTCTTCCCACAAAGGCCTTCTTTGTCCCTGCTGTATTTCAGTCCAGAATTATACTACACAATATCTTAAGTTAAAGCAGATAAGAGTTCAAAGTCAGTCCAGTTCAACAGGCTAACAAAGAGGTCACTGGACTGCTAGTTTCATAGCCTCGTAACTTTAGGGTTAGAACACAGGAGAGGAGGAAAAGGAAGAAGTCAGTTTTAGCCAAAACCAGCCAAAGATCAATAAACGCTTTCACCTCCTCCTTCCTTCTGTGTTTGCTTCCTACCATCCTCTCCCAATCCCCTACCACAAACATCCCCTGGTTTTCTTTGCTTTCTTTATAGATCACTCCACATCGTAAGGCACCAGGTTTAGAGCTGCAGACTCAAATCTTGTCTGTTATAAAATACTACAGCTATTCCAACACCTCCAGCAATGGACTGAAGTCACATTAAATAAAAATGCTACTATAAGTTTAGTAGCCTGATAAAGAAGATCTAAGTCGGTAAGATTAAAGACACTGCCACGAAGGAACGGAGGTTGGCTAGAAACTTACCTTTCAACTGAGGCAGTGCCATATATGCATAAACCCCCTGGTTCACAAACTGCTTTTCAGCTTATAGCTCAAGTTGAACAAGATGTACCAAAAACCATCCATGGTAATAATGTATCTCAGAATCCTGTAGGAATACTCCAGTGTATCAAAAATACCCAAAGATCGACAAGACAAAGTAATCAAGTTTAAGTAAAGCATCACCACGTGCAAAACTTGTAACTCATACAGGCAGTAACTTTAAAGGGTTACTCTCATAATAGCCATGACATCCAACATCGGTTCTACGCTTAGATCAGTGCATCACACTGAATTTACTCAGCTGGTGGAGTTATCCATTAGATACACTCAAATGTCTCATAACACGTGGTTCAGGGAACGGATGTGAACTGGTGCCTCCAAGTATTTAAGAAAAAAGCTCCGGTACAATACGTCACCTATTTCTCAAGCGTGAAGTCTCTGCACAGATTTCTTTTGTCCCTGCTGACTGTCAGTGAAAAGGTATCATGAACAATATCTATTTTCAGGACTGACACCAGCTGAAAGGATTCATATCAGCTAGAAAAACTGACTTCAGCTGTTACTCATGTCTGTGCTTTTTTTGTGGACTGCCATCCAAGCCTATCACACATTCTTACACACAGGCTGTTAATAAAAAAATGCATATATACCTGCACTAAATTTGCTTCCCTTTTAAAATCATCATATATCATTTTCCTATAAAGTAAGTACAGTTTAACAAAACAAACAAGATGAGATCAGTTAAAAACAGACATCCTGCAGCTCAAATAAATACCAAGGAGAGATGGCTCTAGAGTTCAACTGCCTGAAAGAGACATGTGCTTTCCAGTTGCAGAAAGTGTACTGAAAAGGAACTCCACGGGATTTCTACATGCTGACGTACCAGAGTACGATGGGTCCCTTCCACACTAGCGCCAGACTTCTGTGTTTTCAGTACATCACCATAATCTGCTGCGTCAAAGTTAGTCTTCCACACCATCACCTGCAGGAGAAAGGCAAGTGACTAAGTTATCTCTGTTTTCCATCTACATTTGCTTAAAGGTCAATTTTGTCAACACATCAGAGTCAGACGCACACCAAAGCTTACTTAAGAAAGTTTTGGCATCAATTAAATTAAGGATGTAATTTGTAAATATACTACTGAATACAGACATAGCATAACTGAGTTCTCAATGGGTAAGTGATCTACGTCTTTCAACATTCTTTGTGTCAGGAACATCATGACGCTAGAGCTACCACGAGAACTTCAAAGCAACATACAGAATATACCATTAAAACCACAAATATATTAAAATGCTTGGCATTATAGCAGTTATCAGCCACACCCCAAACAAACAGTCACTGGTTTATCATCAGATTCATTCATAGGAAAGGAGAGTTAGTATTTTGAGACTAGCATTAGAAATCTTGAGCTAGTTTGTCAGCTACATACCAAACTTAAGTCCCACTTACAGTCGTCTTCTATCCATAATGCAGTATTCATTTCAGAACAGAAAAGAGGCCTCTAACATATAAACCACTTCACCATATCAAGAGCAAATTTATGGAGCAAAATCCTTAGCAGTGTCTCTAGAAGTCTAAAAATGTTTAAGAGCAATCAATCAACTATTTCCAAAGTCTTGGTTATTAGAAACATCAGCGTTTATTATTTACTTGCAAGTTCTCATCCGTGCTTCACCCAAATAAAAGGATTTTTCTTCTGAGCTGCATAGTTAGCCAATGAGGCCATTCCATTGTGTAGCAGAAAAAAAGTGATGCTCTCATTGTACAGATTGTCTCTTCAGAGCTAGCAAGGGTGCTATTACAACAAAGATGGGCATTGCCACCTAGTCTAACCCGGGGGTTAAGGGCAATGAACACAGCTCTGCGAGCAGCAATGACAGGAAAATGGATACTCATTCAGACCACTAGTTTGGACTGAAGTCTGCCCGTATCTTCAGCAGGGCAACTCACACTATGCTAAAACCAGCATATATTTGCAGCATAGGGTGCAAGTCACACCACCTGATTCCAGCAGGCTCCTACAACAGCCCTGTTGGCAGTTCAGTAATTAATCATGGTTTATTTTAGACAGGCTACGTGTCTAAATTACTCCACAAAAATAAGTTATTGTTATTTCTCTTGGATCCAGAAAGCTAGTGTTCAGCAAAGTCCATTCCACTGAAAAAGCTTCTTGTATATACACAACTGGAAGTCTAAGACTAATGTTGTATTTCATACATACATATGTTGTATGTTAAAGTTCTTTCTCCGTCCACAGAAGGACACACTGCCTGCATTTTCAGACACATACCTAAGTGGAGAGAGGCAACTCCTTCATGGGAGCTAAGAACGGGAAAGCCAAGAGCCACCCTTCCCAATGCACACAATTCAGAATCACGCAACCTTGAGCTACGATGGAAAGGGCTGCCGAAGAAGTCAGCATATGACCACGTGCCAAAACATACCTTTAACAAAGCACTTTCTAGGGAGGCATTATCACTCACTGTTTCAGTTTAGCAATACCAGGTGATACTTTACAACGAGTATTGCTTTCTTTAAAAAAAATCTCAACCATAGGAAACACAAAGAAGGACCTGATAAAAGAAGCCTTTTGAAGTACTTTACACAACAGAGAAACGCAGGCTAACATATCCTCTGAAGCTAAAAGTGAAATAAATAAAAAGTCAGTTTCTTGGCTATGCCTAAAAAAAAAAAAAAAAATCAATGACAAATAATTTCTGAAGATTTCCATTGAAAATAAGTAACAATGAATTGCTATATAGCTGCAACTTCCAGCTACATCAGGGCTTTTATGGAAGAGAGAAACAACAGCAAAAAGGCATATTTATTTCTTGTGTTAGATAAGCATTTCAAGACCAAACCTTAACAGTGACCCCAATATAATTTTATTAAGACAAAAACAGGATGCATTACTTCAAAACAGTCTGTTTAAAGCCTTAAATAAAAAGTGGTCTCAAAGAGAGAGGATCACAAACTATGCCACATATCTAGGCAAATCTATAAAACAGTTAAAATGCAGTGGCTCATGAAACTGTCATGAGCTACAATCCTAGCACTGGTTCCTCCTCAATAGTATACAACTGAGCACACACATTGCATAGAGAACCCAGCAAGTCATTTCAGCACAGTCCAGACGTACTGGGTACATTTTTGCTTTCCCCCACTATCAACAGAAAACAAAACGCAGCAGGTTTTAAAGAAGTGTGGATCTGGATAATAACTCGGAGCCGGAAGTAGAAGGGAGAGATTTCCCCTTCTGCCCCAAGTGCTTCATTCACAAAACCCCTTTATCAGCAGTATGAGACACCCAGGCTCTCAACCCGAGCGCACACATTAAGGTCAGCAGAGAAAAGTCCAGCTCTGACCCAAAGAGCTGTGCAACTGCAGCATTAGCGCAGCTTTGCACCATTAATAGAGAGACTTGCAGCCTATATTTGTGTCCAATCAGACTCAAAACCACCTGATCTCAGTCACTGGAGCTGGCTTTGCCACAGCAGCTCACATAAGACTGAGAGGACAGGTCTGTGGGAGGAGGAAAGCACTGAGGAATATCAAACACAGAGCACTGTAGGTCAGTGGAGCCTGGAAGAGTACTCAGAGGAAGCATCCCTGCCTGGTTGCCTTGTCCTTACCCTTGTGTCTCAGAACAGTGGCAGATCAGAAGCTGATCCATCAGCACAGCCCATGATATTCTATTCCTCAGCAGCAGATGCCTCAGAAGGACATATAACAAGGGCTGTACGTAGGCTAGTATTTCTTCTGTTGTACATACCCATTCCCAGATAATCCATCTGAAGCGCTTCCTTGGTAAGCAAAATCTATGTTAATATCTTTCACTATTTTTAATATTTGTTTCCTCTTTGAAAGCAGTAAGATGCCAAGAAAACAGTAACAAGGCACAAAACGATCAAATTAAGTTAGTCAGATACCTGTTCATCAGAACCTCCGGAGGCAAATAAGTCTCCAGCTCTTGAAAACGCTACACAGGTAGCTGGCCCCTGCAAACAGATTTAAAAGATAGATTTTAAAAAAAATGTGAAAGAAAACAAAGCATTGTAAAGCTCCATTCATTACAGCTTTACAAGGTGTTTCTCATTTGACATCAGCAATCTTTACACAAAGTTTAAAAAGCTCTTACCTGTCAGGCAAGTAGGCCACGATTAACATGCTAAGCTCACTAGCATGCATTTACTATTTCCCACATTTTCGCCCCCAGTTTAAGACACCATATCCATGGCAGAACATCCACAGCATTAAGACAGAGACAGGAACAAACAAAGTTTTACAGCTTCAGGCTTTTCCTTGTTCCCTCTCTCTTCCCTTTAGAATTAGAAGTTTCTAAAACTCCTGTTCATTTATTAAGAGTGGTGAAACTTGAGTTTTATTGAATGCAACCTTCAGTTAGCCACCTGATGGAAAGGTTTAAGGCAGAAAAGGAGGTTTCGCACACAGATACACACAGAGCAGCATCAAAAGGCATACTGAGAAAGATTTTCAGATGTAAGATACCCCCACTACTGACAATTCTAAGCATTCATGAATCATAAACAATGTCCCATAGAAATATAAGCTTTTTTAAAACAAATTTGAGGAGTGATGAATCCACCTTTCAGGCTTCAATTGCCAAGTCTTCAGAACGTACATTTTCCAAGCTCCTCCTTACACCATGAATACTAGAACCTTGAAAGTAAAATGCACTAAGCCAAGATTTTCACATAATCATGGAACTCCAGGGGCCAGAACGTCAAACATTACCTAGAATCAAGACACATGCACCACAAGACAGCAAATTTCATGGACCACTGTGTGTGCCAGATTCACCATGGGATCTTCCCTGCACATGCTTTCCCAAAAGACTTTCTTTGAAAGTACATCACTGTCACTAAGGGATAGCATAAAACATGTGACTGATGATAGAAATAGCCAACAGGCAGGGATACAAGACAAGAAGTGAAAGAAGTTCTATCATGAAGGAAAGAGTTGGGGGGGAGAGAGTTTCATTTTGTTGTTTTTTTATTTTATTTTTACAGTCATCACATGCTCTCCTATTATACTTCTAGGATATTCCATGCAAACTACTCACTGCAGGAGACCCAAGGCTTAACGCTCTTGCTTACCCCACCACAACACAACTTGACCAGCTATCAATGAAAGCAATCAATTTGTATTAATTAACTTGGCCAAGGTTCCAAGCATTTTAAGTCAAGAAATCTGTACTGAATATATAGCAGAATAACTGAATGCATAAGATTCAGTATTCAGAGCAGAACCCAATTGCTCATTATATTTATGACTTGGCAGTCAAGAAACCCAGAGTTTTCAGCACAGGAGGAAGACGAAGCCGAGGCTACCTGAGGAGCAGTAGTAAAAAGCACAGGTCACTGCATGGCAGACAGAGCAGCATCAGCAGATTATACCGTATTTGTACATTAGCTTCTATTCACTGTACTCTGTGGTACTATCTAGAGTTTTGCAGGAGGCAGCTATTCTCTTTGGATACCAACTAGCAGGACAAAGTCATGGGGGGGACATCCAAAGGCATCAGAAACAAAACAGAATCACTGCTTCACAACCCCTTATATGTGGAACATGCGGCCAAGCAGTGACAGAGGCTTCAAACCAAACGGGCACCTGGAGCAGCACAGGAGAACAGAAGCAGCAGGCAGGCACTCCTTACAACATCATTTGATGTTTTAAACATACAGCCTAGTGTTCTCTAAAGGTTAGCGTTAGTTGTCAAGTCTTTTAACTGAAGAACAGAATCCTAGCTTAAACTGCTTTTCTCTTAGTAGTTTTACAGAAGAGAAGCCAGAATTGATGCACCCAGGATCATCTTTGTACAGCACAGGTGCTTGCATTTTCAAGAAGCCTTGCTCTTAAAACAAGTCAGTTCTGAGAGACTTTAAATTGGTGCTGACTGCTAAAGCACGGCTTGAGCAAAAGCAGGCATTTCACACCATGCATCTATTTTAATACATTTTCAACCTTTCAGAAAGCACACAGGAGGAGGCACATGAGAAGGATGAGGCAGGCACTCGGAGATGCAGTTAAACAGAGCTGGGAAATAATTACGTGTGTTCAAGCACAGGCGCAACAGACAAACTGTTCTGCTTAGAATGAACAGACAAGGACGCAGAGAGTGAAGTTTCATGTCAGCTGCTGAGCACCTTACTTCGCAGACTGCACTAAGCCTGAGCTTCTGCCCATGCTGGAATGGGCAGAGGCAGGGATGAGCACTTGGAAGAGGCAGCCTATGGCCAAGTTTGCTGGGGAAGTGAGCTGAACTAGTGACAGGCTGAAAAATCCACCAGAAAAGCCACAACAACCACCATCAGAAAACTCCACCACACACATACACTTCCTGACAGAAGCAGAGTTATCCTCCTTCAATTAAGATCATGGATCTCAGAAGCCAAGTAAGGAGCTTCTCACCATGTATCAAGTGGCAAGGACACACTATTCTATTAAGAGTCCACATCTTCCCAATGGGCATCACATGGAAATCTCATATCCATTTTGTTTCTGGTTGCCCTTCTTTCTCTCCTTTGTAAAAGCAAACTCATCATAAATCCTGAAGGTAGACAAATACCTAAAGATCACATTTGGGACAGACGCACAACTCACACTGCAGCCTGTGTTCCACAGTCCTGCGTGCTTTCAAATACACTGGCACAAGGTTATGCCAGCAAAACCGGAGTCTTCATGTGGTCACTCCCAGCGTGAAGAGTTTTAGCTTCCTTAAAACACATTAAGGTATTTCCATATTACCATTTCATCCTCTGTTATTTCCAAAGGTTTTGAGGTCTTCTCATAGCAACATCTCACTCGAGAGACCTTCCCAGAATTGATCTAGTAGCAGCAATTTCAAAATGCACGCGCAGTCATTAGCGTGACTAAGCTTGTTCAACCAACACAGCATTAAATAGCACAGATATTTCAAACCAAAGACACTGCCATCAACCAGCTGAGACAAAGTGTACTTCTGCCTTCTACTCCCACCCACCTTTCCCAGCCATTCAGCTCTCTGACCATACTCTCAGGAACGGAGACTCTAAAAAAATGCAAAAGACAAATAAACAGAAAGGGCAGAAACAAATGCATAGCCAGAAAACTGCACAGTGGTGAATCTTACTCAAAGATAACAGAGCTGAGGATACAGAAGCTACGCTGTGACTGTAATAAACCAGTCAGGGTTGGGAGGGCAAAAAAAAAAAATGTTCAAGACATTGCTTAAGACAAAATGTTCAGGAACAAGCACAAGTGAGGAATACTGGAGAGGAGCAATGTTTCACAAAACTATTTTTATCAGTCTAAATATTTCCGTGTATTTAGACAAAGTTTAGCACAAAACAAATCACATCAAAACAGGCAGTGACTCCGAAGTCATGGCATTCTGAAGGGAGCGGGAAAAAAAAAAAAAAAGGAAAAAAGAAGTCCAACAGAACATATTCCTCCCAAAATAGAAACTGCTATCAAAGACTGAATGTGCCTTTATAAATTGAAAGAAGTGGAACAGACAAGCCTATAGACACAACATCCTCTACAGATTTGTTGACATAAATTAAGTGAAAAGTATTTTTGCTACGTACACTTACAGCTTTCCTCCCGGATAGAACAGGTTTGCTACAGCAACATACAAATAATAGTTTCCCAAATACACTCACAATTTAATATAAACACACAAAACAAAAATAAAGCGCTACACATGCCAGTGGTTAGACACAGACTAACTCCCATTTGTTCCAGGTAAGCACAGCAGAGATCCAACAGGTTTCTGATGCAGTCCTGGACAACAGGCACATGGTCAGAGACTGAAGAATTCAAATCTTCCTTCAGATTCCGTCCCCCCTTCAAACTTACCGCTTGCATTAGAAGTGCCAAAAAAGCAGCAGTTGCCTATTCTTCTATACAAGTTGTAGGGAGAATTTTAAGCTTATTTCCCACGCAACTAGAACATGAGTGATACAGCAGCCTTCTAAAGGACCACTTTATTCCTCTTCCTGTAGCAGCATACAAATGCCTGTCTGTTAGTATTTCCTGAGGGTTCAGAAGTTCCAGTTCTGCATCCTCATTGTGCTGGGTGCTACACACAAGCTGCTAGCACCAGTCCCCAAATCCCTACAGCTTCTTGTCTCAGATTAAACATCAAGCTGCAGAAAGAAGGGATTGTCCAATGAGATACACCAAGTCAGCGGTAAGGAACATTTCTAGTCCTCAGCAGGCCAACAGCATGAGGACTGTGGCGCTTTTGTGCATGTCAAAATTTGACATTATAATAATAGTTTTGGTAATACTGGGAGAGCGCTGCAGGAAGTTTGAGGGAAAGCACAGAAGAGCACAAAAAGTCATCCACTGGAAACGCTGAGTGGGAAAAATATTGCCACTAATCAATATTCAACTCATCTCCTCTAGTGAAAGAGTACCAGGCAGGGTGGAAATAAGCCCCAAGGAACCTTGGAAAGGACAAATAGCTCACATACTGGATGCAGCAAAGAAACTGGAAATTTAAAAGAGGCAGCTATAGAGAAGGAATGGTAACAGGATCAGGCCTACTCCTTTGCAGCAGTGTTCCCAATGAACAACATTTGGGAAAGACCAAATAGCCATGCCATGGTAGCGGAAACACCCGGTGACATCCCAATTCTAGCTGCAGGAGTAGGTAAGAAGGGTAAGGCACAGCATGTTACACAATCCGATATATGTGCACACTACCCCCTGGAGACAGAAATTATACCTTCTCCTTGTTTTTCCACTTCTTACAGATTGAGGCTAATGATCACAAGGCCTTCATTGCCCTCGCAATTCACAGGTTGATCAGCTTACACTAAACATTAAGTGTGGCCTTGAAAAAAGATGTTCAGAACTATTCTGAGTGGCTTGAATGCATTCATCACCTAAAGAGATGGGATCCAAAGCCAGAACACAGATTACGACACTGAATGAGTGACTGGCAGGATGCTAATTGCATCAGTAACAATTGACACAGGGATGACAAGAGACAACAGGAATAGCATCCCTGAACAGAAAAGCTTTCAAAGGTGGAGCTAAAAATAGATCTCTCTGAAATAAATACTTAAGAGAAAGGCCAAGAGTTTAGTTTGGAGAAATGGAAATATACCTGGAGTAAACAGTCTTACCTGCATGCAGATAGCAGATGAATGTGTACTGTCTATAAATAACAAGCAGGTACTGACAGAGAAAGCCCTCTTGAACACCATTTCCTCCCCCATAGAACTGCTGGAGGACAGAAGGCACAGGATTTCAAGAGCAGTAGGGCCAACACCAACAGTCAGTTCAAGTCAAGAGAGGCCAGACTTGCGAGCTTCAGCTAGGAACAGAACTAACATTTTGGCTTCAGCATAACAGAAGAAACAAGAGCCAGGCTGGAGAAGGTCCAGGAATAAACCAGAGGAGAGTAGTTTAATAATGCACAGTGAAAGGAGAGGCAGAGAGGAAGGTAGCTGGAGAGACAAGTGAGGTCAAGGATGCCAGTAGAACTTTCTTCTCCCCCTCCTTTTTTTTTTTTTTTTTTTTTTTTTTAAATCCAGAGAAGAACCAGATAAGAGAGTAAGGAAGGTGCCAAAAAGCTGGAACAAAGCATATCTGGAGGATACAAATAGTTGAATTAAAGGAGAGCTTCCTCTTCCACTGCCCACAAAAAGGGGATGTAGAAGTGGGAAGATAAGAACCAGTACATTCAGTCAAACTCTCCCGGACTAGATTAATTGTGCGAAGAGAAGAAGACGACACAAGTGCTAATGAGGTCTGAGAAGCAAATGAGAGGCGGCAACAAGAACACTGGGATCCTAGACATGGGATCATCAGTCCAAGGCATAAAAGGAATAATAATAAACAAACAGAGCAGTTGCTGACACTGTTCTCAGTGCTTTCAAATATTTCGTGGCACAGGAGAAGAGGGCAAGTCACACTTGGACATTGAAATGACAGAGAGTAGCGTAGCAAAAGATGCTAAGAATACGTGATCAAGACATTTAAAAAAATACCAAGAGTAGGTAAGAAACTTGATAAATGCATTTGAGTGCCAAAGAACATAAGAGGGCCTGAGACAAGATGCTGATGTCACATGCCTTTCACCTATCACTCGGTTTCAGCAGCAGATAAAGCAGTGAAGAGGGTTCAATGAAGACCAATTCAAATTAACAGACCTTTTGGTAAGGCAGAAGCACTCAGTCTGTATCTCAGGATCAATGACGAACTTGCAGCAAGGACACCCACAGCTGTGAAGATCTATTCAATCTCATCAGAAAAGGGGAAAGACAATAGCAGGATACATAGTAGGAGAAGAAAGCTGAATTCAGAGAAGACAACAGAGGCAGGAAGAAATACACGGGACAAGATAGGTGACAGTTAGACACCCTTATTTCACAGTCTGGTAGAGGATGCAGCACATATCCTCCAGATGCAGCATCAGACAGGAAAATCCAAGTCTTAGAACGAGGCAAGAGCTGAAAAAAAGAAAAAGCTATGAAAGCCATGGATGTTTGTTGCCTTTTTGCAAACAACACAGATACCCTACAGAGGACGTGAAGAGTGGAAAAGGTGTCAGCATAGGCACTGTACACTGGCAAACAAAGATGTGCCGGACAGAGCTGCGTACTGTCCTACATCTCTAAAGGTAAGGACAAGAATATACTCATCAATGACCTGGACAAGGGGAGAGAGCACCCTCAGCAAGTTTGCTGATGACACAAAGCTGAGGGGGGTGGCTGACACACTGGAAGGCTGTGCCACCATACAGAGAGACCTGGACAGGCTGGAGGGTTGGGCAAAGAGGAACCTTATGAAATTCAACAAGGGCAAGTGTAGGGTGCTGCACCTGGGGAGGAATAACCCCCTGCACCAGGACAGGTTGGGGGCTGACCTGCTGGAGAGCAGCTCTGTGGAAAGAGACCTGGGAGTCCAGGTGGACAACAGGATGACCATGAGCCAGCACTGTGCCCTTGTGGCCAAGAAGGCCAACGGCATCCTGGGCTGCATCCAGAAGAGTGTGGCCAGCAGGTTGAGGGAGGTCATCCTCCCCCTCCACTCTGCCTTGGTGAGGCCACACCTGGAGTCTGTGTCCAGTTCTGGGCTCCCCGGTTCAAGAGGGACAGGGAACTGCTGGAGAGGGTGCAGCAGAGAGCTACCAAGATGATTAGGGGACTGGAACACCTCTCTTATGAGGAAACGCTGAGGGACTTGGGTCGCTTCAGTCTGGAAAAAGGACAGCTGAGGGGGGATCTTATCAACACTTATAAATACTTAAAGGGTGGGTGTCAGGAGGATGGGGGCAGGCTCTTTTCAGTGGTGCCCAGTGACAGGACAAGGGGTAACGGGCACAAACTTGAGCATAGGAAGTTCCACCTAAACATGAGGAGGAACTTTATTTTGAGGGTGGCAGAGCACTGGCACAGGCTGCCCAGAGAAGTGGTAGAGTCTCCATCTCTGGAGACATTCAAAACCCGCCTGGACGCGTTCCTGTGCAACCTGCTCTGGGTGACCCTGCTCTGGCAGGGGGGTTGGACTAGATGGTCTCCAGAGGTCCCTTCCATCCCTATGATTCTAAGAAAAGTGTTTAGATAAAAAGGGCAGATTCCTAGACACTGCACAACGGGGACAATAAAGGAGAGAAAGGGAGAGTGAAAGGGAGCTGAGGAGAAAAGCACGGGGGACACAGACGACAATGGCAACAAGGGATGTTTTCATGCAGAATACCTCTGACAAAGTCACAAAGATTCTCAGTCCACTGAGCTTTGAAAAACTCCTGTATAACTACACAGACCAAGACTGTCATGCCTGCACCTTCCTTCGCCAGGGAGTAAGGGCTACAGCTAACCAGGAACCAGCACCTTGTAATTGAATCTTCAGTAGCTTTAACTCCTCAAAGCTTCAGTTTAAAAAAAAAAAATTACAAGGGAAGAAGAAAGCACTCATATTTCCTTTTAATACTCAGAAATGCTAACCTAAAATCAATTGCTTGCTGTTTGCAAGACACCCATTCCCTCCCTTCACTGGTCCAGTTCTGTGCAGCCCTGAGATGTCCTCACACTCTTCAAAGACGACTAAGCCTGCACAGATGTCTAATGCTACCTAGGCAGAACTGGTAGGAGACCGTAAAGGAGCACATTTGTTTCCTGTGCACCTGCTCAGAAGATCTCGCTCTTTAGCCAGGCAGCAAAGCAGGGAGCACTTATGCCACCCAGGTAGGTGGAACGCAGCTACTTCACAGTTCAAGTTAAGGTTGCTTGGAGAAACGTAACTTTGCATTTTCTGTCTTCCTATTTATAAACATAACCATACAGATGTTTTCTAAATATTTACCGAGAACTTCCATTCCACTAAGGAAGTCAGTCTGGAAATGTTCTCATCAAACCGCCCCAAAGGGCAGACAGGCACTGTGTACATACCTGCTCTCCTTTAGCCACTCTCCAGAGGTAACTTAGGGGCCCCAAAAACATTCTGTTCCTTAATGATGATTCCGTACCAGAGGTGGACCTACGTACCAACCCAGTGTCTCATCTGTATGGAATTAGGCAAGAGTACTTCACAGCTTGAAGCGCTCCAGAACTAAAATATGCAGCACAATACAGAATGATATTTCGCAGCTGCAAGATGTCAGCTCCAAGCTGCAAATTCTGTCTCTAACGATCCTTCTGCTACAAGGAGGCCAGCTACATTACAATTAAAGACAGCAATGTAAACTTGGCAATCCTCCCTTATGTAAACTGCAGCTAATCAGCTGCTAACAAATTCCCGGCACTCCAGCAGTTGCGTCAAAGTATGTCTAAAGGACCTTACGTTTTTTTCCTTCAAGTGTCCATTCGCATCCAGCCTTCCCAGAACAACATAACAGCAGTCAGCTGTCGAGAGTCAGACCAAAGTCTCAACCAGCATATTCACCCACACAAAGTCACAACTCAAGAATGTCTTCAGAACAGGCTGTTCATTTGATGACTAACCTATAGCCCTCACTGAAAAAGGCAAATCTACTTAATAACCAAAAAAATCCACACCCACTTCATTTTTAGCCACTTGAGATATACTGGCAGAAATCACAGTGATCCTGGAGGAGAAAAAAGCAGCCCTCAGTATTAAGTGGCCTGGGTTTATCTGTGAGCAGAGCAGGCCAGAGAAGCAGCCAGCGCAGGAATCCACCCCAGCAGCTTCTGATGAAAGCAGGGCCTGTTGTTATTGTCAATGAAGCACAGGTTATCATACCACTTTTAGCAGAAAAGCAAGGTATCAGTTAAAACAGGCATTAAATGCACCAACCTACAGCAATATGGCACATGCCAGCAGCGGGAATGCCTGTCTAGGGCTATGCCAGGAACGGTTCACAGCCACCTCAGTGCAACAGCCTTCAAGAAGGCCAGAATGCAATACCAAAGGAGATGTAACCCCACAATGGCAGATATCCTTCAGCTGTGCCAGTGTCAAAGCATTTTGAATGTCAGTTAGATGCCTAGAAGAGAGTGGCAGGCTTCTAACTGATCTGAAACAGGATAGGGGGTGGGGAGGAATAATACAGAGCTTTAACTCTACTTCTGAACAGATGATTCACAAAAACTGTTTTGTAGAAGCCCGAGTCGAGCACAGCATCAGCCTAAAGGGACTTTTGTCTAATTCTGAGAGACCTCGATCACCATCATCAGTTTTGAACTCTTATTCAAAGCAATACCCTTTCTTTGTGCCACTGCACCGCTCAAAGAGAAGCCTACAGCTCAGAAGGGTGGAAAATGGAAAGCAGTTTCAGCCTCCTGCTGAACAATAACCTCCCTTCTTGAGGCAAGCATAAGAGGTGCGAAGACCCACGGTCCCTTCACACTTACTCTTTTCCAGAAATCTACTTCCTAAGCACTCACTTGGCCAATTAACACAAAAGACAAGTATGAAAATGAGATAAGGACAACAGTTTGAAGCTCTGCAGCCCTTGGTTGACAGGAGTATCCACTTAGTCGTGTTTTCAAACTAAGAAAGTTTTATGCAGTCAAGGTTTACGCGTTAGGATAGCCAGCATTTATCTTTCCCTCATTCGTTAAGGCATTTGAACCCTTTGGTCAGTTTAATCAGATCTTTCTACAAAGCAGAGCTTGAAGTATGAGGTTGTCCTATTTTTCCATTAATATGACAAAAAAGGAGAAAAGTTTATTGACACATAGTATAAGAGAAGTTACAGAACAAATGTGATCTTTTTAGACATCAGACAAGGTGGTCACTAAATAAAGCCACAAGAAGCCAGAATTATCAGTTTTGCATCTTACACAGCTACCATTATTGCTCAGAACCATCTCCACCTCCCCCAACAGCTTCAGGCTGTGTTTTTTTCCACAGCTGGTTTTGATGCTTTAAGACTCATCCCCCATTTTAACAAAGAGACAAATGGGTTAAACATCAATTCTCTTCATCCCTTTGGAAAGGGAACCTTTAAAGCAGGTCTGCTTCTCCATGCCTTTGAGCCCCACTCAGCATGGACAATTAAATTAGTCTATTTATTTTCATTTAACATTTAAAATGAGAGCTTCAAGCATTCATATAATTAACCATACAAGCAACACATCCAGCAGCATAATACTAATAGGTCAATCAGTTAAACTTAACCAACCAGCAGCATTTATCACCTTCAATTATTTAATTCAGACTCTTAACAAAATGGAAACATGTTCCCAAAACACATCCCCAGAATATATTTTCTCCATTTTACTGCTACTGTCCTCAAGTCTCCTGCCAGGTGAATGGCATTTATCTTCATAACACTTAAATCAGGGGGTCAAGTGTTATTTGCATCACTCTGGAGAGAGAGTCAGAGCTACAGAGAGTGCACAATAGACCCAGGATTAGAGTCTGGGAAACAGCTCTGACTGTAGCCCTTAGGACTCAGGTCTGCATCCTCAATACTGCAGCTCCCTTTGTCTTGTTTTCTCATCCTCTCCATTCCTGCCTTACCTCTTTCCCTCTCCATAGGCCTTCTCTTCAAGAGAGTCATGATCTTGCAGATTATTATTAGTACTATCATCATCATTTTATGCCAGGAAGTTTCCTAAAGACTTTTGGCCTTGAAAAATGAAAAGCTTGAGCACAAATTCACCCAGTTTGTTATGGGTTTGTACATTACTGTAGAAAAGGTTTTATCTTACCTGGTGACCATGAAGAGTATACAGAAGTCTTCCTTCTAGCAAGTCCAGAATTTTAAGAGTTGAATCATTGGAAGCAGTAACCAGATAGTTTCCAGAAGGGTGAAAGGAAAGACTGTTTACCACGGCACTGTGCACTAAAGATGGAAAAAATGTACATAATAATCACCAAGACCAGTTTACATAAGCCCAAGGCAAAAGAATAAAATAAAGTACAAGCACATTCCAATTTTCTGTTGTAAAGTTTAACAGGAAAATTATCATGGGGGAAACATTCCACAAAAACTCTTCAAAGCATTGGAGAACAAGGTCAGTATTAAATTCCTGTAAAAATAGGCACTACTTTATTGAGAGGAAAAAGAAAGAAGCTCTGCCAATTATTCTAGGAGATTTAAGACTACAAAAGCTTCCAGTGTAGCCCCCAGAAGAAACTATATGCGCAAGTAAGCAAAAGGATTCTGTGAGAGCACTGGACGTTGACATATTTTACCACCATGGAGCCTTGTTCTCACTCCCAAGTGATTCTAGGATATAATCTATACGTTAGTACATTAAAATGACTGAAATGATGATGAAAGACAAACTTAAAGTTGGCATTGCACAGGTTCTTTTGGTTTACTACCTGACTCTAACCAAGACTGGGTTTCAGAGGAACTAGGAAAGAATAATCAGCAACTTGAAAATGATCCAGTACGAGCATTGTTCCTTCAGCCCTCCAATTCACCACCAAAACTTTAAAACAAGTATGAATAGCCGAACTATCAAGAGTGTGAACTTCCAATAAAGCAATCCTCCCTGTATCACGATGAAGCCTAGGAGTTACTCTGAAAAGAGTTAAAGAAAATGCTCTAGGAAAAAAGTCAAACTACACTTTTAAATTCACTGTAACATTAAACATCTACCTAATGCAGGGCTTTTTTCTCCCCCCTCCCCGAACTTTCACAAAACAGGCTATTGAGCATATTTATTTAGGAGAACATGCAGTACTTCACATATGCACAGCTTTCCCAGCGTATGTGACACTACAGAATATTAAGACTATGCTTGCAGAGGGTTTTAACTATCCAATTACTCTTAATTGTATTATGTGCCCTCCAAATGTTCTGGTATCTCAAATCTACTACTACTACACACCCCTCCCCCCCCAAAAAAATTTATATTCCCTTGAGAGGCTACCGTGCCTTCCAAATCAAAACTTCATGTTAAGACCCTCAAAATACAATTTTAAAGACACTAGAAGCAAATATTACCTTTTGCAGATGCAAATTTGAAGCAAAAATCCGAAATAACCTTGCTCAATGGTAAAACAGAATACATCTACCTTTTAAACTCTCAGAAACACTAGATACCTCAGCTTAAGCTCTGAGAACATAACTCCTCTTGACCTGGACTACTAAAACACAGAGCAGAAAACCTTAACACAGATAACTTCTGAACAGTTATTCCTGTTAGTGAATACTGCCTCTATCACACAGCTAGATCTTCATCTACCCCCCCCAGCCCTGTATTAAACTATGTATTAAAGGAGAAAAAGTCTACGTGGAGTTTTTTCTCATGAAAGAGTGCTAAATACATTTCTCCTTTGAAAGTTTTATTCCGAGTGATTTGTAATATTCCTCACCCCATTAGTGTCTATATTCAGATAGCAAACGTTACTTTGTCAACTAAGGCAGGTCCTGGAAGAAATCACACCAGAGGCAGGTAAGTTAATGATACATACTCCAAATTCCAGATAGTGAATAAAGTATTTCCAGCTTCACCAAAAAAACCTTTTCATAATGTCAAGAAATCACACAGACCATGGCCACGTAAGCAGTCACAGCTTCTGTGCCCAAGGAGTTCTTGGCTGTGATAAGCTCAGAGAAAACGTGATCTCTCTTCTGCCAAACCAGCTCATACCTCCCATGAGACCATTCACAACACCTCTCCAAAAATTTGCCAACACATCCAGCAACCCTCACTTGATTTTATGTTGTAATCAATAAATCTGGTGCAGCGCAAGGTGGCATCTCCCAGTGATTTGTTGCTACAAGCCTACCTTTCTGCCAGCCAAGCCCTAGAAAAATAATGGCCAGTTAAAGGACTTAAACTGGGGGGTTAACGACTAAAATTGAGTCATGCCAGCCTATAGAGACTGAACATAACTGTTCTAAGTCTGACAATCCTAATTTTATGTTGTTGCAACAACTTAGTAACCACCAGTGAGAGGAAAAATTACAATGGACTAGACACAGCCACAGTCCCCAGTCAACAGACAACCACCATCCAGCCCTGTCTGAAACATATAGAAGTACCAATTGCTCTTTTTAAACATCAATTAAAAAATAGGTTAGAGCTGTTTCTATAGCCCTGCAATATAGCTGCACCCCCCAGCTCTGCACAGGGAAAAAAAAAAAGTCACGCAATAAACATTGTCCATTTTTGTAGGGGGCTGATCTGCTGTACAAAAAGAGTTAGTCCCAAGTAGAGGAGTGAATAAAGCATCTGCCCGCTCTCCTGTACAGTAAATGTGACCAGAACACGCTTTACTCAGCTTAAAAAGAAAAAAAAAAAAAAAAAAAGAACCACACTACACCACAGAAGAGATTTTGCAGTTTGCTCTCTACTTCCAACTTTCATTTACAAATGTCACAGCTGGAACAAGTCCCAGCAACAAGAGCAACACTGCTAAAAGACTCACCAGTTTTTGAAAACAACCCAACTCTAACGCGCAAGAGTCTGCGGCAGGGACACTTAAATCTATTAACTCCTCGACGCAACTCAATCTTTAAAATGGATTCCCTTGAAATCAGGCAGCACAAGCGCAGAGTGAGGGAGGAGGCGCCCTCTAGTGGGACGGAGGCGGCAGCTTCACATGCGAGAGCCACAAAACCGAATCCGATTTAGCCAAAAGGCATGAGCATAAACCCTCAGAAGAGCAAGACTCACAAACACGTCTCCAGAACACGGTACAAATGCATCAGTTTCCAGCCACAGGTGCATAAAGATACCACTGCAATTTCTGCAATTCAAGGTTTCTTCGGCTTTTATGACTATTCCTAGTCCAAAGTTTAATACACAATTAGGATTTACACAGTAGCTGTTAAAAATAACACTCATAACAGGAAAAGATGACTTCAATAGCAAGGGTGCCACTCTAAAATGCCATTCAGTAAGGGTGGGATACAAGGGAAACATATAACTCCAGGACACAAAAAATAAACCTGGCAGCCAACCTTAACGGCATTAGATTTGGACAATTTAATAGCAGTAAGTGGAAAGCAGGAAGAGATTATTTTTGAGCCAAGTTATACTGTGACTGGAAACACACACTGCAGATCTTGCCACTGTTGAAAAGCTGATAAAGTAGGTTAAAGGACAATCTGAAACTGTTTTAGTATTTAAATACATTACCTAGTAATTTAGCAACAAGACTTCAAAAAGGCATTTCCAAGTTTTGATACAGGTCACAAGATAACAATACTTTATTACACAAAGAATCACATGTCGGTATTCATTGTTGTAATTGTACCAGCTCCATACCAATGAACCGGAACAACAGTCCTCAAAAGGTTTGACTTCCATTAGATTTTGTTAACTATCAGAGAACTGGAAGTGACCATGAGTCCATAAGAATAACTGAAGAAAAAAATAAGTCACATTATATGAGAGTTCAAGGAGCTCAGGCAGGTTTACAGTTGAAAAGAGTCCAAAGAGTGCTCGACTGCACAGGGACAATACACTTGAGAGGAGGACCCTACATTTAGAAGCCAGGAATAAAACACAATCCAGGAGCTATAAGCCGATTCTAAAAATAAGGAATATGGTGGGGTTTTTTTATCCTAGAAAAAGCCCTGCTCCAGTGATGGTAGTGTCACCATCAGCGCTTAATAGTCAGATCAGATGACCATTATGGTAGTTCCATCTATATGCAAAGAGGAAAAGAACAGCCCTCTATATACAGCAGAATTAGAAAAGCATTCTGAAGTTTGCAGACTGTTTCTACTCCACAGCAACACCTCTTTCTGGTGAGCTTTTACTTACTTTTTTTATGGAACCCAAAGGCTTTCATAATCTCAACCGCGTCTCTGCAGGCAATTTGCATTTGCTTTGAGATGAGTAACTCCCATCACTCTTACCCCCCAGAAGTAGTCTAGTCTTGCACAGATTGCTGTGAAGGTAGACAAACAGAAGAACTCTGCAACTTAAACATCGCTACGCTTTCTGTGCCTTTCTATATATCAAGGGAAACTAGAGAACCCGTATTGAGAGCCTGCAAATTCTTCCATTGCCTTGTGAGTAAAAGGAGTCTAAAGCTCTGTCAAAAACAATTCTAGTTACATAAAGCCAGGAAGACCAACAGCTTTAATTTAGAGCTCAATTTTTGTCTCTCAACTTGCAAAATTAGCAGAAATCAACTGCAAGCTATTTTCCTACTCTGCCTTTCCTGCCTGGCATTCAGCTGTGAGGCTGTTGCAGCAGGAACCGAGAGTATCTGATGCAGATGGCAGAAAGAACAATACACCAGGCTCCAGCCCCCTATCTCTGATCTGCTTTACTAGCGTACCAGCAGTAGTCTTCATGAAAAGCTAAAAAAAAATAAAATTAAGTTTAATAAGCTATCTGTACTGGAAACAGTACTTGAGAACATATGGATTTACAAAATACTACAGCAGGCATAAAAATCACTAATAGCAAAGGAAAGAAAAGCTACATTTAGGCTCAAGCAACTAACATGCACAACACAGGACGATCAAACTCCAAGCAGCTTGCAGGGATGGGAAAGGAGGCTTTTCTATCCAGTTCTACCAAATAGCAGCATTAATCAGTTTGACAAGAGGAAGTAAGAAGAGGATATGCCATTTTGAAGGTAAGGGTGAAGAGAGAAAAAAGAAATATGTAGAATGCTAAATATAAAAGCTAGCTACTCCAAAGACAAGCCAACCTGGACAAGTCATAACAAGGTCAAAGCTAATTCTGGAAGCTGAAAACCAAAGGAGATACTGGAAGAAGAGCTGTAAACATGGATCACAGTATAGAAATGCAATTGGTCGATTTTGATTTTCCTCTTTGTTAACTCTTCCTAGTTTTCTCATTGGGAACTTAACCTTTTGCTTTGCTGGAAAGCATCCTACTCCTCCTATAGGCTTATTTAGAGGCAAAGGCCACATCCTTTTTACTATTAAAAAATTCTTCAAGAACAGTGAAAACGAGACCAGTGGCATGGCAGATAACACCTATACACACCCTGCAACATGGGACAGTTTCAGCATCATGGCTTTTTTGCTGTTTGGTGGTGGACAGAGAAGGAGAAATCAGGCCAGAGGTGTTTTTCATCAATGTGAGAATCAGTCTCGGAGCTAACACAAAGCAAAACATGACGATTGGTGAAAAAAACGCTTCCAGTGGCAGGCCTAACCCAGTGCCTTTCTGGAAAAGCAGCAGATGATGGAGAACCAGTCCTCGGACTTCAGAGCAATTCATATCAAAATGTGGAAAGGTCTGATTTTTCCAATATCTTAACTTGCCTTGATAATGTTGAAGAAGTCTATTCATCCTAACGTCCCACACCTTCACTGTGTTATCTGTGCCAGCCGCAGCAATGCATGTACCACTGGGATGAAAATCCACATGATTCACAAACCTGTAAATTGCAGTTAAATCCAGCTGTTTACATTCAACTCTTGCTGAAGATCAAAAAGGTCTTTTCAAGAAGGGAAGCTACATCATGATGCAGTGAACAATATGGAAAGGACGAGATAACGTGAAAATTTGTAGCGCTGAATTTCTCTTAAGACCTTGCTTGTAACACCGAGTAGACTGCAGGATTATATCTAAGCATATGTTTTGCATTACAGCTGTAGGAGCTGTAGATACAAGCCTCCCAAAATATGATGGATCCAACTGTCACAACAACATTTTCAAGTGTTCGTTTAATGTTTGCATAATATGTGTCTTCTATTAAATTAACATGATTTCTAGAGTGGTGTGTACAAGACTGAACAGATATTTTTCTTCTATTACACTTAACTAATTTTAGGATAGAACTTAACTGAATTTGTGCCCGAAATCATATGTTGCCACTTGGAAGGTAGTAAGGCTGAGAGCAAGTTCCTTTCTGGACCTGTATGCAATCAAATTATTTTGCACACACAGCAAAACCTTCAGAACCTTCTCTGAAGGGCACCTCCTAACTCCACACCAAAACCACACAAGAAATTGGATGAAATAAATTATCCTTTGAGAATTCTTGTAACAAATGCTGAGGAAGTTGAGATATTTTAATTGGTTGTTTGGACAAGCTATATTCCTAAAAGCACTGGAAAAAAATAACACTGTCTGAATTCGCCTTAATATCATTCTATATTACCTGGAAAGAACAGAGATTTGTACTTAGAAATTCAATGCAGTGAGAAACTAGAAAGATTCTAGTCTCACTTCTCCAAGGACTTGTTTTGTGTTTCTGGACAAATTAACTTCTGCTGTGGCTCAATATTTTTCATGAAAAAAAATCCCAATTCCACAGCTGCTTTTCTGAATACAAAGTGGTTTCTGGAATAACTTTGTTATTTAAGAAATTGAAGACGAAATAAAGCATCCAAGTACCAATCTGCCAGTAGGCTTTTGCTCTTTTAATTTACTTCAACTCAGAGCAAAATAAAAAAAGCGTAACATAGCTGACACAATTTAAGCATCTCAAAAAAATAAGCATAAAGAAACTAAGGCTTGACGCATTGGACAGTTATTGAAATATAACCCTCAAGGTTCCAAACTGGAGAAGTCATAAAAAAGCCAAACCAATTCTGGAAGCTCTTTTTTCATCTCATCCTCTGCTGGCTGCTTTTGCAATAGGTGCTAATGATTTTTTTAAGAGGAAGAAAGGATTGCCAGGACAAGAACCTCTGACTGCAGTCACGAAGCCAGGTGTACATTCACCAGACACCTCCGTTTCAGAAATCACAAGGTGGCTGGTCCTCCTGCACCGCCAGGTACTTACCCCCCATGCTCACAGAAGGAGTGTATGCATTCTCTGCTGGTTTTATCCCACAGTTTGACAGTTTTATCATCACTGGCTGACACTATCAATCGTCCATCAGGAGAGAATCTAAAACAAGAGTTACAGCAATTAAGAAATGCCCCCAAACAAGAGGTGTACAGGGTCAACTGGATTTGGCCAGCTGTCAAAGTATGTTAGTAAACACGCCTTGCTCTTCAAGACGTCACGCTGGCATCAGTAAGCCTACAAATATGATTGCTGTAAATTGATGGAAAAAAAAGCAAGCCATAAGCCCTCAAACTATCCCTGCTTCCACAAGCACAGAAAATAACCCTCAAGAAAGTCTTGAGTCTGACTTAAGATCTCCTGTCCTACTTGTTTCAATTTATCTCAAGTTGTTTCTTGACCACGATTCAAAATAATTCTTACCTTTGCCACAAGCATTCAAAGCAATACAATTACCCCCAAGATAACAGCAGCAGCAGGAGAAACTTCATTATTTGAGTGCCTTAGAAGAACATATTAAGCTCCTATCTCAAAATTTCGTATACAAGACAGATATCAATATCTCTCTGCAGAGGCATACATTTTACAGGATCAGGACTTGAGTCCCTATCTAGAGATCATCACCATACATACTGGAAAAACATTTTTCTGCTTTACTGTGGGCACCTATAGCATAGATATATATAGAGTCACCACCACATTCAAGAGCTATAATGAACTTTTTCCCTACAGAGAAACTGTGACTTCATCCTAGATGCATAAAAACTCCTCAGAACAACTGAGATCAACAACTGAAAGCCAAATCTGAGAGAGTCATCAGGAAATAATGTTTTCCTAGTGGCAGTGCTTTCAGCATTTTCAAAGGAGCACAGGTGGTGATTTGTAACTGGAGACATGACAAGTTTAAAAGTAACTAAGCTGAAATAAGCATAATAATATACATCTCATTTTGCTTCTGTTGGCAACTTCAAGATGCAGAAGCCTCCATACCAGGCAGAAGCAAAACACAACAAATCACTAAGCAGGAAAGTCCCTGCTTGACAGAGATCACTGAAGAAACACAAAGTGGGTACCCAAGAACATATTTCAGTCACTAGGTACAGTTGAATTATCCTGAATAGAAACGCGTTATGCAAGACCATGATACTCAGTCTCTGCTTTGAGGGATAAACCCCCATCTCTATTTATCAGAAAGCTGTCCTTACCTGGCACAGCGAACCCAGTTTATGTGTTGACTAAGTGAGAATAGAAACTTCTGCCTGTGAACCGTCCACACTTTGACTGTTTTGTCATCAGAAGCTGTAACTAAGGACTGTCCATCGTTGGAAAAATGAACACTTCTTACAGTTGCCGTATGAGCCTTGAAGACAGTAGATTCCCCTTTGCTATACAGAAAGGAAGGATACTTTAGAACTGCACAATAGGACAGCAAAGACATTAGGTACCTGAAAACACAAAGCTTCTGTATGCTGAGCGTGCTATTAACCAGTATTTCTATGGGAACTGCATGTGCTTACATTAAGAAGAAAATGTTGATCAACCCAAACAAACACATGCTTCACAGGCTATACAGAATATATAGCTAAAACCAGTTGTTCCAGTTCAATACTGGAGCCCAATCCAAGAGGAAACAACCCACGTTCCCTATACAGGGGAAAAAATGCTATTGTTAAATTTGTGCAACCATTTAAAGACAACATTTATGGAAACATCAATACAAAAGAAGGCGCTGAGATTCTGTAATGTTACCAGGTCCTTTGCTGCAAGGCAGGCGAGGAGGGAGGTAAGTGTTTTCACAATTCATCTAGACAGAGACAAACAGGCAAATACCTCCCACCTAGTCCGGTAATGGCCCATACTCCAGCCAAACGCTTCCGATGGGGCACCACACAGGAAATAACAACTGAACTCAGCATGCCTGACGTGGTATAACGTGGAGCAAGCTACCATTAACTTAGCCAGGCAAGACGAAATACAAGGTATTGTTATTCTCCTTTACCCGTCATTTCCAAATAAATGCAAAAGGCATTCTTCTGGCAAATAAACACAAGGCATATTTAGAGATCGAAAGTTAAAACGTAGTTAGAGATCCAACAGGTATATGGGGCTCTTAGTCCAAAATAGATCTCCAGCATGTACTGTACTACCAGGAGCTCCATATTCACAGTCAGAAGAGAACAACAGAAAGACACTGTGGTTTGCTCCCTTCTCTGTTAGGATTTAACAGACTTTATACTGAGGCTAAAACTGTAAAGGCCAAAAATCAAAATACTATATATCTTTCAGTAACATTCCCTCCCTCCCCAGAAAAGGTCAGAGCTGCCTAGTTTTATTTAATCTTTTAGCTGCCAGAAGGCAAAGAACAATAAAGGTTACTTCTCAGGAAAGTTAGCTTTCTGTCCAAAACCACAGAACATCCCCAAGTCTGATAAAAACTCATGCAGAAACATGAGATTACAAAATTCTGTCAGCCTGGCTTAAAAAAAAACAAACCCCAAAGACAAAAATCTATACACCAGTGTAGCATTATCTCCTTGAGTAACATATCACCTTTCAGAGGGACTGCAAGTTTTCAGATTCCTTGGAAATAAAGTCCTGGCCCGCAAAGAGACTATAGGGCAGTTTCTCCCTTCCCTTCTAACGACAGCGCAAAACTAGCAAACTGAAGGTCTCAATCCTGATTCAGCCTCCTTGTTTTTTTTTTTTTGTTCTATCTAAAGAAGGTAAATTGACAAGGAATGCTAAATGAACACAGATTAAAGGTGCCATGCACTGAGGCATTGACAACTGGCATAACAATAACAACTCCCTTTCCACACTCACCCTTTTCTGACATGACAACCGAAGCTGCAATTTAGACTACAGAGCTCACATCCCTAAGCAACCAAGATAAAAGTCACACAACATATCCTTTAAGTTCGGTTTTCCCATCACATCCCAGCCCTTTCTTAAAATTTTAGCTTCTGAGGAATCTAACAAGTTTGCACTGTAATTTATTTTCAACGTGCTGTGTTAGCAGCACAGCTCTGGAGATAGCAAAATGACACTGTTCATCTCTTTATAGGAGATTGATGAGCAGTACGGTTAAATTTTAATCATAATCCACCTTGGGCCTTTTAATAATATATATGCTGACATGTCATTGTGAATTTCTTCCAGGAAAGTTTAGTTAAACTGAAGTTAACTACAATTGAAGTTACAAGCTGCATATTTTAGTTTTATTTCACTATAAGTTTTAACTTTATGACATTTCTACCATATTTACTGTTTAGTCTCAGTGCATTCATAATGGTGGAGTGACAATTCTGTAGCTAAAAGATAAACTGTAATTTGCCCAAAAAGCAGGGTCTATACTTTTGCCACATATGAGTAATAGCATATCTGCCTCAGATGCATAACTCGATCTGAATACAAAATGAGCGCTAGGAATTTACATTTACAAGAGTTCAGGCATTCTGATAGTTTCAGGTGAGTGTCATGATGATTAATGGGTTGGGGAAAACGGGGTCATCTATCTGGTTTAACTTAGAGCAGGGTATTACTCTAGCAAACATTATCATAGATATTTAAAGGTCATTTTATCACAGAATTTAAAAAGTCACTTTCAGAACGTACCAGTTCCATGGCAGAGGTGACTTATGGTTTAATAGATCATCAAATAAAGCTTCCAATGGGTAATCATAACCAGAATAACTCATAAAAAATAAACAACTACAAATGCTTTCCCAGGTACCTGAAGTGCCATGTTTATCTTGGAATTGGGATACGTTTTTTGTGTGGTTTTGTTTAGTTTGAGTTTGTTAGTTTCTTTTAAAATCCCTTTTATTTGCCACCATAATCATCACGATCTGGACACGATCCTTTAGTCTTTGACAGTAGCAATTTACAACTTCTCACAAGCAGAGGAACCTCAAATACCTTTACATATGCCTGACCATTCCAAAAAAACAATCCCACTGGTTAGTGTGGGAATCAGGAGACAAGAGGAAACACTGACAGCTGCTTTTATGCATCTCAGCTGCAAAAAGCTTCTCATTACTTGCAGCAAATTTTCAAGCAGAAGTTCTGCAGCTCTCTCCTGTCTGTGCTGTATTTCAACTAAGTGTTCCTTGTTGAAGCAGCATCACTTAAAACAATGCACTGCTCAGTGAAACAGAAGTTATGAGGTCTCTCAGACAATGATTGCCAAGGACTTGCCAAGTGTTAATGAGTTAAGGCAACTAAACCCTCTACTCAAAAATGGAAGCTTCATAATTATACATTAAGATGGCTAAGGTACTGAAAGGGTAAGTAAATTCTTGTTAATCATATGCAGGCTCACAAAAATTCACTACACAATCCAGAGTAGTCTTTTGTCGTAGTAATATGCCATCATTTACTATCAGTGGAATGCAGAGTTACTAGTTTTAGACCAAGAAATAAAAATTAAAGGCACCTAACAGTTTTGTTGACTACAGCAAGCATGCAAGCTAGTAACCTCCACCCTGCTCACAGAACAGAGATCTCCATCACTAAAACCCCAACTTGTGTTTCAGCATCTTGTTTAACACTGATCAGGAAAGGATCAGTTTGCCAGGAGGAAAGTAGGAGAAAAAATCCAACAACACACCACTGATGAGTTACACTAGTGACTTGTTATATTAGCATAGGAAGTTAACACTGACTTTAAGCTTTGCAGAGGATTTCAGTTTTGTTTCCAATGCAATTTCAAGTGCAAATTACCTCTCCTCTCTTAGAGCTGCCACATAAAACGGTTCTTCTTTCCTTCAAAGAGATCCCAGTCCCATAGTTGGGGAACTGCTATCAAGAAGCAAAGGGAAATCCCAATCCATAGTTAAAACACAAAGACAGAGACAGAAGGGAATAGATACTTACACACTGGGAACCCATAAACGGACCGTTTTGTCTCTAGAGCCTGAAGCCACCAGGTGACCAGAAGGTGAAAACTGAACACACATCACTGCATCTTTGTGGCCCACAAAGCGATAGGCTCTCATCTGAGGTCTCATACTCCAGATCATGAGGCACGAATCCATCGAGCCACTTGCTGAAATAAAAAAAAAACAAAACACAAAACACACAAGACCAAACTTGCATTAATTCCCCTACATTGAAACTACATTTCAGACCCAATTCACCATCACAGCTTCCAGCAATCTCAAGCACATTGTCCTTTAAGCTTCACCAATGTATTGCATCCTTATATTTCATTAGTAATTAAAGCAAAAAAATCATGCATTGGTTTGGACTGACAGTTCCACTTCCAAGGGTCAATTCATGCAACAGCTGCAGAGGCAAAAGCCACACAAGTTGCAAAACTTCTTCCAAATAAATACACACTACAGAAAGACATAAAAGGTCTGTGGATGAAGGTTATCTCACCACTTTATTGGGAAGCAGAGGCAGCTACCAGTTGCAGCAGGTTAAATATCAAGTACCACACTAAAGATTGCTTTAAGTCACCACCCTGAGTTGGTGACTTAAAGCTACATCTCCGTCCAACACCTCTCCCTTGTTGCAAAACGTTGATCAAAGCCAGCTCAGCAACTCTTAACAATATATGAAAAATCCAAGCTTGCAACACAGTTTGAGCAGTGTTCAGTTTGCTATTAGTAGGAGAGGTCAGCAGGACTTGATGGTAGTCATGAGGGGCTTTAAGGAAATATGGATGGAGATGGGATCCCCTTCGTCTACTCACACCCACTCTTTCACTCATGCCTACTTCTGTACTGTCCTGCATGAATAAAAAACAACCAACAACCACCACAACTTGCCTTTACTCTTGGGCTTCTAAGAAAGGGGTGGAAGAGGGCAAAGGCATGCTCCAAAGACAAGAAAGAAGAGAAAGGGCTGGAGGGAGACCCCAGAGGACAAAGACTACTTACAAGGCGGCAGCTATGCCCTAGGACAGATGCTGCTTTTTCAAGATATTCCTCAGCAGCAAGAGGAAAGGGTCACTTAAGTAGAAGGCAGAGTTCAGGTGCACACGCTACATCCATTGCAAGCACGACTGACAGCTCATCTCCACAATACTGAACTTCATGCAAGCTACATCCCCCTCCCTATCTGACAGGAGCTGTATCAGTCCCCGCCAAGAATACCAGGCAAGAGGTTTCCCAAACACAAGAGTAAATTCCACTACAGTCTAAAACTCTCCTGCTCAGGTCCTATCAGCACCTCTGCGCAGTGAAAACTGAAGAGCTGCTCCTCCCCTGTAACCCGCCATGCTGCATGAAGTCCAGAGAACTGGGACCCTAGTGGTTTGTAAAAGACCAAACATATGCCCATGGCAACTTAAAGTCTCAAACAATGACAGTAAAAATACCCCTTCAAATCAATGTTAATGCCTAAATAACAGAAAACTTTGTAGATTTTCCACAGGCAAATACAGAAGACACACATCTTAGCCTGCCAACAAACCCAAGCTGCATCTGTATCTCTCTACCCGAGTGCCAAGTGGGACATATCTCCAGGGAGATCTTAACACGTTCCTAGGAAAAAAAAGATCAGTTTGATGGTAGGTTCTGACATGGCAGTATCATCATTACAAGATTTCAGTTCATTAGCATTATGGCAAAATACCAAATAGATCTTGCTTGAAATGTCCATCTATTTCACAGTCATTTCAACACAAAAAATAGTCATCTCTTCTGCTATTGATTTGGCATTAATACATTACCATTTCAAACAGGATCATTCATTATGCATGTCCCATAAGGGGAAACCAAAAACCTGACATATTTGCCAGTTCAATTTCATACAGGCAACACCTGTCCTTAGGGATATCAAAATTTAAGGGGAGACAACCGTGTAAAAGTAAATTAAGCACAAGACGTAGTGTAAAGAGATCTAAACGTTAGTCATAACTACACGAAGTCATTGTCTGGCAAAGATATTAAGTTGCAATATCACAGCTTACCCAGGACTGATGTTAAAAAAATTAAGGAAAACAATGCTCCAACATCTCAATAAAGCACTTCAGAATGATACTGCTTACATGCAACTTGTTGGCAATAGCTATTATCCCTCCTGGATTAGGCAAGCAATCTGATAGAATAAAAAGACTGAGTCCTCATCTAGGTTTGGCTGATTTATTTTTGGGGGCCAAATGGGGAAAGAGAACTTTAAAATCTCATAAGAGTCAAGTACACACAACTGACTCAATAGTACCTGAAAAAGAAAAATTTCTTATAAGTTGTTTCTCTTTCTTAACTGATCTCATTTAGTAAAAGCATCGACTATTCCATGGTCTAGATGGAGGCAGCAAGGGGCCCCGTACTACTTCTCAAAGGCCAATCAAAAGCAATGCTAAATTACATTCAGAGCACCCTTGCTAAACAGATCTGCACTGACTGAATAAAGTTTTAGGAATACAGAAACAGAATCACCAACACAGAGCAGACTGAACGTTTTTCTTTGCAATCAAGGACACAGGAACTGGAAAAGAAAAGATACCAGACAGCAATAAAAACAGCAGCAGGGGGGTGGTGGTGCAGACCCCCCCAGCACACATTGCCATGTCAACGCCAGACAACATCGTTCTTGCTTCAGTTACAAGGGCGGTGGACCCAACATTGGTCTTGTCTCAACTGTGAGCACAGGGAGCTGGCACAATCTGGCACTGCCTGCTGGGCAGTGAATGGAGACAATCTGGTACCTTCTTGTCCCAGTGTAAGTACAGCAAGTTGGGGCAATTAGACACTCCCTGATTGCACCTACAACTCCTGTTGCCTGGTTAATGGCCCAAAACTCCTCCTGCCTGCAACACAAGCCCACTCTGAAAGCTGCCAAGATCACCAGACAAGAACTGTGGCCACAATGGAAAAGTACTGACCCAGTCAATCATCTTGTGACCCTATAAATATCAAACCTAAAGTGAGGCCCTTTGCAGCTCTCCAGGATCACAGCAGGCTGCTAACCCCTATTTCATGGCATGATTCAGACCATCTGCTGATAGAAGCTGACGCAGGGATAAGAGTTAGGAGTTTCAGACTGTCCGCTGACAGAAGCCGACAAAGGTAAGAGAGTGAGTAGAGTCCATTTTTGATCACAGGGATATGGAAGTTTACTATAACCTGCATAAAAGGAAACAATCATAGGTTAACTTCTATATCTGTTTGTGTGTGTGATTGTGCATTTTGATTCAGGAAACTATTGCAAGGCTCAGGTGAACCCTGCCATTTTCAAATCTTTAACTAAGTCACTGTGTTGATCATAGTAAATTTTGTTAAATCACTCTGATAATTGGCTGATGATCAACTATTGTTAAAAGTCATACAACCTAATCCTATGTTAATAAATCTTAAATTGCCGCTACCTTAAAGTTGCGTAGGATCCTAAATTAGCATTCATGACAGAGGGAGGGGGTCCATGACAATCTGATTCAGCTTCATTTCCTTGCAGCTTCCAGAACGTTGCGTAGGTTGCAAAATCCAGAACGGTACTATTACCTGCTAGACTGCTACCTTTCTATTTATTCATGCCTACTGCGCCCACTGCCTACCAGGTATTTTGCTTCAAACCATCATTTCTGTGAGCCAAAGCAATGTCCACACCATGCTACGCAAACTGAATGGTGACTTCACTAAGACCCCAAAGCCCTCCGAGTTCCTATTCAACACACACGCAGTGGATTATTGAATAGCAACTATGACACGTGCCTTGGCATAATCACAGGTAATTGTCTAAAGGGGAGAAATGTAAGACAGAGAAAAAAAGTAAGGTTTTACCTTAAGTTTACTGCATGGTAAAGCAAGGTAGATAAAACAATATGTGACAGTAGATGCCCCTAAAGCACCAGCGAGATGCACACAATCTAACACTCCTATGGTTTAACAACAGGATTTTTTTCAAAGCACATAGAAATGTTTGTCCTGAAATACTCCCAAATCTTTTAATGAAAAAAAGTTCTTTGCTCTTGTACAGCTCAGTACCTCCACTGCTCCCTCCATTTAACTAAAGGAGAGAAGCTCTTTATCATCTGGTTATCAGAACACAGAGAAACAATTTACCCAATTGTTTCTTATTGAGACTGAAGTCCACGCTAGTGATGGCATCTCTGTGGCCTTTGAAGTGTCTCTCCAAGGACGGATCTTCCTAAAAGACAATAATGTTCAGACACAACAGATTAAGAACCATTTTTGCACAATAAAACCGTTTTATTTCTACAACAAACCAACCAAGCCACATATTTATCCCAGAAAAACTGGGCAGAGATACAAACATCGTGCAACACAAAATGCAAATTTCACATGTCTCAAAAAACTTGAAAAGAGGCAAATTATCCAAGCTGACTAGCCCCCTGGATCTTAGGTGGCTTGCACAAATCATTCATGCATTTTAACAACATGCTGCTGGTGCAGAGGCCTCAAAGCTGACTTTGGGACAGATCAGCCATGTTGATAACCACCTGAGCAGGCCGTCAAGCTCAATTTTGCTCTGACAGCTGCTCATCTTAGCCCAGGGGTAGCCAAGAGGCCACCTGGGACAAATTTGCAAGAGCTAACACACCTGTTAAAACAAGCAGGTAGAATCAGAACTGCACTACCCACTACCCTTCCCCTACAGCCAGGGAATACTGCACATCCCTACACAGCACCTTGCTGCAAAGGCAAAACAAAGCCCGAGGTCGGAAAAAAAAAAAACAACAACCACCACTAAACCCAAAACACTGAGAAGACCATTACAGGGGGTTGTAACACTTGAAAATTGTTCAGACGTCAGAACACATTGATTAGCCTTCATTCCCTGCTCTTGCACATACAGTCTCTGCCTCCCTGGCAACCCCCACCACAGTCTAGCCTACCTCTTCCCCCTCCTCAAGCATCAGCCAGCTCTCCTGTCCCCTAGATGACCACAGCACCCTCCTAAGCTGCAGCCTGCTCGCCCCCCTTCAGGACTTGACCACAGTCCCTGCCTGCTCAAACAAGCACCCAGTTCCAGAAGAATGTGGCTGACACGCACCTCCCTCCTCAGCACAGCCTTCCCCAGATCCAGAGCTCCCCCCCCCAGCACCACCACCCCCCCCCTCCAAAAACACAGTCCAATTCCAGCTGCAACAGCACCCTAGGACCCAGAGCTGCCCACCCCAGCAGCATTAAGCCACCCCAAGCCCAACTCTGCCCCCAGTTCCTCCCCAGCCCCAACTGTATGAGGCCACCCTACAGCCCAAGCCGAGGAGAGCCCTCACCACACCGCCCAACCCCAGCAGCACTAAGCCTCCCCCAGACCCAGAGCTGCCTCCTCGGCCTTCCCCTACACAGTCCAGCTCCAGCAGCACCAGGCCTACCCCCCCCCCCCCCCCCAAACCCTCAGGGACACCCTGCTTCCCCAGCCCTGCACCGTGCCATCACCCCAGGGACTACCCCCCATCAAACCCCGAGCCCAGGGACACCGCGAACCGCCACCCCCAAGAGCTAGAGCCCTCTAACACCACCCCCAACCACGGAGGCCACGGCCCCCCACTCCAGCCCTCTCCCCAAACCAGCATCAGCAGCGTCCCAGGCCTTCGCCGGTCAGCGGCACTAGACCCCCAGGCCGGCCCCCTCACCAGGCAGCCGGCAGCCATGACGCCCCCCGCGCGCCACAACTCCGTTCCCGCGCCGCTCGGTCCCCGCACCAACGGTTCCGCCCTTAAAAGGGCCGCGGCGCCGCGCCGGAAGGGGCGCGAGGGGGCACTTCCGGCCGCGGGCGGGGCCTGCCCACTGAGAGGGCCGCCATTACAGGCTTGGGAGCCGGGGTTGGGGGCCTGTCGCCCGTTAGGCGAGCTCGGGGGGAGTGGTGGGGAACGAGCCGCACAGGCCTTGCTGTTAAAGTCAGTTCCTCCGAGCGCAGCGGGCCCTGAGGGTGCTCACCTGCGTGAGGGAAATGTCCTTCCCTCACCACTACATCAGTCAGTCTTTACAGTATGAAAGCCTTCTAACTTTGGAAATATATAGTAGTTCACGTTACACGCTGCCATGTGAGGAGGTAGTGAAGTTTTACTGGAGGCTTCAGTTCCTGCTTAAGTAAAACAAGCTAACGGACAGCCCGAGGCATAAGGCCTGTGCTGTGTGGAAGCTCAGAGCTGCCTGCGAGGGATGAAGGAAACCCCTGGACAACCGAGAGAACACCAGCGTCCCGGCCCCTCCGACTGCGCCTTGAAACCCTCCCAGCATCTTACACAAACAACTCCAGCAACGCCGACTCCAGGGACGTCTGGATCGCCCTGGGTCAATAGACAAAACAGCAAGAATGCTGCAGAGACAGGGTTGCTTTGCAAAGTTTTCCTACAATTAAGTGATCAGTCACATTGAGTTGTACCTGAATGCTTGAAGGGTGTAAGATCCCGGTGTAAAACCACATTTAGGGTGCCCTGATTTGGCTGGGACACCTCATGGCGCATGAATATCTATCTACCCTTGTAATTGTAGACTTCGCGTCCCGGCCTCTCTCCTCGGTCAGCATGGGCCGGTTACAAATTTTCATAACATCGAACGTTGCTCGTGGTGCTGCCAAAATGGCATTTTCCATCCTGTTACGCCTCTCCCCAGCACGGCTCTTACCACATCAGCAGGAGACGTGCTTCCTAACTTTGTGCTGAAGTCCAAAAAGAGCAGAACTGCACATAATTCTGCCTGTATTTTACAGGCTCATTTTCAGACTGTCAAACATTGCATTCCTTCCTCGTCACCCTCTGGGCAGGAGATGCTCCTGCTCACTTCGTCTGAATCACTCCTGCTTTGTTCACAAATGCAGAGCACTTACTTGTTCGGAGGCCTTGTGACTTAAAAGCTGGATTTTTTTGAGGGAGCTTGTTCTACCATGTGAAATTGGGTTAAAATTGAAATGGATTTTTCTCCAGTTATTACGGAACTGACAGCTTCATTAAACACACGGGGAATCCTCCATCTTTTTTCCAGTTTTTTCCAAACTACTTCCAATTTACGCAGGTCGGGCTTTGTTGTTGAAAACTGCCTGTTATGGTGTAGGGCCGGGGATGGGCTCTAACACGGCGCTTCTGGGGAGCACAGCCGAGCAATAAGGATCTCTACAAGACATATTTCAAGCTGTGCTGAGGTTGGACCAGAAATTATGTTGCTCCCATTCCCAATCGATAGCAAAAAAAAGAAAAGGAGTTTTCCCTAATGTGAATCGGCCCAAGCAATCAAGCTCTCCAATTCTCAGAAAGAGAATATATTTTGTTTAAATGCCTATTTGTGCCTTTTACAGCTTTTTTCCTTTTTCTTCTTTAATATCTCTAACTCAAAAGTTGCTTCATGCAGGGTTAAAAGAAATTTCTTCCTTAAGGAAAAGCAGAGGCAAGTGGAACAGCTGACAATTTCAAACCTTTTCCTTATCTTTGGGCAATGTCCAAACACACCTCTCCCACCACCAGATCCAGATTTTTTCCACCTAAATCAGCCAACAGCATCAAGCAGGTCTCAGCGTGTGCTGGATGAACCCACAGCAGTTGTGACCGGTCCCTGGGGACAGCACTTGCACCTCCACGCCAGATTCCAGTGAGTAGGAAAAGGACAAAAATCCCCTGAGGCTGACATCGGTGCAAGGCTAAATACACCGCTGCCAGCCTGCAGTCACTGTCTACATGTTGCCTCTTGAGCCTACTGATGTCTCATGGCCACAGCAAACCAACACTGATGCGATCCAGGCTGCCATGGAACTATAACTCAATCCCATGAATTGTGCTTCTCAGGGAAGCCATCCGTCCGTCTCCCTCTTGCACTGCCATCCCATGGTCGTCAAGTCTGCTGGTTCAAGAGTGTTGGTGTGTCTGAAACGCTCTCCCTTTCCCCCTGCCCTTTGAGTTACCGAGTCTGAAGAGATACATACCTCCCTCAGACATGGCCTTTCTGCCCGTGTCACTATGGATCTTGGATCTATAAATCTGAAGCAGTTTCCAGCATTGCTTAATCTGTTCCTCATGAAATACTTCAGCATTTGACTATTAGTTTTTCTTTCTCTGCACGGAAATAAACCAGAACACAGAAAAGATGATAAATATGCCCAAGGCACTAAAGAAGCCTTGTGCAACCATTTTAGAGAAATATGAAGTCAGAAACATGGTGTGGTTGCACTCCCACTTATAAAACCAAGAAATGGGAACTTTTGCTTTTATTGAAAGATACTACCACCTGAAAAAAAAGCCATCCCACCTTCTAGATGATACATTAGCAGCATCTCTGGTGGTCATGGATGGCCTCTTCACTTACCAAGTCCTCAGCCCTGGGGTGACACTGCACAACACCAACAGCTAGAGGAAACAGCAGCCCATTGGTGAGACATTCACAACTCCAGCAGTCCAGAACAAATGTCAAAAGAATAAGAACTAAAGAATATTCATGCCAAGGTCTTTGGAATAAAAAAGGGCCCTCAGGTGCAACAGGCACATATCAGGTCTTGTGGTGGAGACGACAGGGTCTCCAGATAGCCCAGTTCAGCTAGAGCAGCGCTGGCCAGGCTCTATCCCAGCTTCCAAATGTCTTTTGGGTGTTACCTGCCCTGGGTTTGGGCAGGATGGGATTTTCCCATCCCTCAGAAACCGTGTCCCTGGGAGCCAGCCCCCTCCCAACGCCCCAGCCAGGGAGAAGGACCTCAGCCCATGTGCTGTCACCCCGCCACAGGCAGCACCCGCTGTCGCCACCCGCTGCCAGGAGTGTGATTCCTGCTTTTCTTCAGATGACCACCTGAGGGCAGGCTGACACCTCTTCCAGCCTTCAGTTTTCTAAAGATACAGAAATAAGCAGGAAAAATGGATAAAAGGCAGCATGATTTCATTAAAGATGAATCATGCCAAATTAGCCAGCTCGTTCATTAGGATTACCATAACTATGTGTGAAAAAAGCGTTGAAGAGCCCCTTTCAAATACCACTTCCTGGCTTGCAATCTAGATACATTATATAGTAATTCTCAGCAAGTCCTTCCCTGGTGTTATTTGTATGACCATGAATCAGGAAGAGCGCAGAAGCCCCAGGATCTGCCACCTCTATCATCACAACAGAGCCCTGCGTTGCAGCCCCTGCACGCTGCAGGGCAGCACGCAGCCACGTGGGCAGCAAAGCTACTGCACAGCATCAGACCCACCCAGAATTCAGGTGGGTCATTCTTGCATGAAATTATGGCTAACCTTTGACTTCAAGCCCAATTCAGAAAGCCCTGAACTTCTCGCTATAGTGAGTTGGTCTAAGATTAGCAACTAAACTGAATGTTTACCACTTCTGTATTGCAACCCCATGTTCTCACGTGTCCTGTTAATATTTAAACTGCTGAGCACACCAATCTCTGTACATTTGCAGTTTTAAGAATATGCCAACTGGGGGACAGTGTGTTAGGCTTTAGAAAACCACGATGAGATTGTTTTCCTGGAAAAGCTGAGGTTCTCAATGAGTAGGAAGAAGTATTTGTTGTCTACAGGGGAAGCACCAAGAGATGTGGAGTTGGTCAAGGCAACATGCATGAGCTAAGATGGAACAAGCAACCGCACCCAGCTCTCCCAGTTGCTAGCAGCCCCCTCAGAACAAGCTTTACATCAGCTGCAAATGTAGCTTGCTGCCACATCAGTGATTTTCGCTCTTACTAATGACTTCGCCCTCCCATGTGTGCCAAACCCATTTATTTATAGCCCACAATTTTTTTCTCCCACCTGCCTTTGTGCTTATTTTCCTTTCTTATGGAGTTAAGAAAAAGATGGAAAGAAAAATATCTTTTCCTCAAGTAAATCTCTCACTGACCTAAATGCAAATTTGTTCAAGCACATTCAAGGAGCTTTGATCCTGTGTGAGTTAAGAGGGGAAAAGGGAGGGGAGCAGACTCTGCTGCTGTCAGAACTGATCTTAACTGCTGCGTAACAACTAGGCAATGAAGCAAAAGCTACCAGAGTTTAAAGAGGAACCTCAGCCAAAGGTCACCTGGCTGTCCTAGGTGCTTGTTATCAGAGCCTTGAAAAGCGGGAGGAAGGTGACATGAGCTGATTATAGCAACAAGTGGAAAAGGCTGACAGGGCTGGGGGAGCACACCACCCCCCCACCCGCAGCATTCAGCATGCAGGAGAGTTCTGCTGTTGGAAAGCAAAGGGCCGGCAGAGCCTGGGCTCTGGAGCTGCTAGAGCCACTAAGAGAACACTTGTCCATCTTGGATCCAAAGCATCTGCTAGGCAGAGAGCCAGAAAGCACCCAGTTAATTGCAATACCGTATTTTATTTGCTGCCTTGTCTTTACAGGTGATTTGAACTACTTTCATTGCTCATTCATATAGCTGAAGTGGTGAGGGGAAGGGTGACAAGGGGACAGAGACATACTGTCACCAGGACATATCCTGGAGGGCCAGAGGGATATACTACTGCTCCCTGTGTGAAGCTGTACAATTCTTCAGCCATCCAAGAGAGGTGGAAGGAAGGGAGCTCATACATGCCTACGGTTTCCAGAACTGGCCTAAAGGAGGAGAAGGATTCAGGAGTGAGAAATCATGGCAAGCTGGATCCATCCAGAATCCCATCAGCAGCTTTCTGAGCATCTACGAAGTTGTCTCTGACCACTTATGTTGGTTATATCTCCCAGTGGCCCCAGCTCTGCTGATCTTGGTGACCAACGGCAGGTGGCTGCTTTCAGTCCCTAAACTTTCTCTGCTGTTGCCTGCAGGGGTGAATGGAGTTCAGACTTTGCTGAACTCACGATTGCATCAATCCAGAACCAAAGGGCACGGAGACTGGTACTAGGAAAATGATAGCTGAGTTCACAGGAATGAATCTGAGACCTTTGGGATGTGGAGCTCCCCAGCATCTGCACCCGGCAAGGGCACTGCTGCACAGACCCTGGCACTGGGGCAGGCCTGCCCTGAGCGGGTAATGCTGCACACAGTCAGCACCGCCCACCTGATAAACCAGAATGGTATTAGCCAGAACAGTGCTAGAGGAGCATGCTTCGAGGTCTTCATCTCTCTCCATTAGGCTGCTTTCCAGTCAACACTGATCACTGGGCTGGATCACATTTGGCCTTAACTTTCAAGCCTAGAATCCTATTGAAAATCTTTGTCCCAAAATATCCAAAGTCCTCACTCTGCAGATAGAGCAGAGTGTGGGTCTGCCCCTGCTCAAGGGTATCGAGTTTCCATACAAAGTGTTACAGAGGAAGAGCCAAAAGGATCCGCACCCAGCCACGCCCAGAGCAGAGTGGGCAGGAGGACATAGACCTTTCTAGAGAAACTGCTGTTGGCAGTACTGAGTTTGGTCAGTGCAGGCAAGCACACAACCATCTGGTCCTTCTTCTAAAGCTCTGCGCTCACAATGGCCTTGCACCTCCTGAAGACCCAGAGTGGCCGTCTGCTCTCCTTTCCACACCATTCCTGCATGCTGCAGAGGGGAATGGCAGATAACACAGCCGGGGCCGACCACAGAACAAAACCAAGTATCTGCTGCATGTGGTGCCTTTACATGCTGAAGGGAAAGATGCATCTGCAAAAAGTCAGAGCAGACCTAGTTCAAACCAGCATTAACTTGATAGCATCCATCTAACCACCTCCCCTGCAGCTTCCTTCTCCTCTCTGAGCAAACTTGTAGAATTACTAAAGCCAAACCCTTCTGCAGTGAAATTAACTGCCTGAGGGGACAGTGGTCCTTTGTATTTCCAAGATAGTTTGAGGTAGACAGAGCCTAAAAGGCGGTGCGGCCCACAGCCCACCACCCAAACCAGTTGCTTCCCTTGCATGGATCATTTCCCCTTCCAACATCTCATCCTGGGAGAGAGGAAGGGATGCATAGATGCTTTTCTGTGCAGTGCCAACAGGAGCTCATCCTTCTCTGGACCTCTTGGCACTACCCTGACATTGCCATATGCTGGTGCTGGGATGTCTGTCTTGCTAAGACCACTAAAGAACAAATGGGAACATTAAAGCCACAGAACTAAATATGAACAGTGTTTTCCACTGTCCAAAAAGGACAGAACAACTGGAAATACCAACTCTATTTGGCTCAATTTATTACTAACTCTAATAGACTATTTATTACTAACTCTATTAGACCCTATTGATTTCCACCTCTGTTAGGCTCTATTCACTCACTAGTGACTATCCCTACCCAGAAGCTCTCCCTGCCTGCAGCTCCAGCAGGGTCAGGAAGGAGGGGGGTCAGCTGTGCCTGGAGGTGCCTGGGGTCTGCAGATGCAGGGATGCTTTACCTTGGCAAGTATGGACTAGCAATTAGTTGCTTTACCTTGGCAAGTATGGACTTTCTACAAGCAGACACCTGCATGTCCTGCGGTGGAGCTGGTGTGAACACCTTCCTGCACCCCAGCAACGGTTCCCTGCGCAGGCCGAAGATCTTGGTGGCTTCTGGGGTGCTTTTCATCCATCTCTGCATTCAGGCAGCTGCGGCTTGTTTTGTATCCCACTTTTGGCTTGCACCTTTCCAGCAGCTGAAGATGATCCCTCTTAAAGCTATAACAGAAGCCTAAAACCTAAAAAAATATAAAAATTGAAGCTTGATTGTTAGGCAAAATTATTAAAGTGCTCATGGACACATTGCTTCTGTTTTGACAGGTGAAAGTCTGGTATGTCTATAAACTTAGTCTGGGCTTCTGCTGTGCAAACAGGACAACAAACACTTTATTATCAACTGTCTAAGACCTGTTTCTTACCAGGACTATGAAGCTCTATCTATCAACAACGCTACTAATAAGAAACTATGGACTTACTGCCCACTCTCCATGCTCTATCTAGGATTTGCAATGCTGGGGTTCATCTGCAGGGTTGGGGGTGCAGGTGCAGGTGGGGCAGTGGGGTGGCCTTGGCCCCAGCAGAGCTGAGGCTGCTGCCAGCATGGGCATTGCAAAGCACAGAGGAGCTGGAGCAGCACGCTGGAGACCCTCCGAGGCTTGGCTGATGGGTGGTGGCACAAAGAAGAGGGCCAGAGGGATCAACCTCTGGCTGCCCGCTGCTCCGGCAGGCTCTGGGATGGTGGGAGCAGCTGCCGGGGGAGGCGGAGGGATGCTGCTGCTGAGGCTGGGAGGTGCTTCAGCCCATCGCTTGGTGGGTGCCTGTGTGTCCCCTGCAGGCTGAGCACCCGGGATTCTGGAGGGGTGCCCTTCATCCATGGCTGGGGCGTCCAGGGCTCTGCGTTTGACGCCAACCCTCCTCTTGCAGCTTGCCAGCAGGTGGGGATGGTCTCTGTGGAAGGCGGGGTTGTAGTAGTAGAGGATCTAAAAAAGCAAAGGAGAAGAGTCAGTTGCCACCATCTTGAGACTGGAAAACCCCAAGCTACGAGAACTGGGACTCTGAATTGCAAAAGACCAGCATGGACATTGAAAAGGGCTCTCAGAGCGTTCGAAACCTAAACGTTACCTGACGGTCCTGTTCAGTTATCGCCACCCCCAGGATTTTGCTGCCTGGGACCAGAGCATCGTAGGCTTTTCAAAAGCATAAGAGCTGCTTTGGAAACTACCACTATTGTTCATCAACTTCAGTGTCGAATGAGTGGGCAGGTGATACTCTGGTGCTTAGATGTACCTTCTCAGCATTCAGCAGGTGCCACAGGAAGGTTTCAGATTTGCAAGACACGTAGCAAAGACACTCAGAGAAATCAGGTTATGCTGAATCTGACTTTGCACTTAATGGGTTCAAACTAAGCGGATATAACCAAACTGTGTTTTATCTGTGTTTCTACTAGTCAGAAAGACTAACTCAAACCTTCCTGAAAATGACCTGAGAAGGTCGTTAAACCCAGACCTCTCACCGCCATCCCCATTTTCCCTATTGCGAGGCCCGATTTGATGTGAAGGTCCGTCTCTCCCCCAAGACTACTGTGAGCCTCAGTCCAAGTGCAGAGCAAGTGCTGTACCTGGCTGTGTGCAGAAGCTGCTGCTTCTTCTGCCAGGAATTCGGGCAGGGAGGCAGATCGTTGGAAATCCTGTCGCTGTTTGGTGAAGCTGTACAGGTTCGTCTGCCGAAGGAAACTCTTCATGCTGTTCATTCCAAAAACTTGTTGAGGTCTTCCCCCACCCAGCACCTCCTCTTTGAAGAGTCCTTCATTGATGGCAACACATTTTCCATCCGCACTCCACCAAATGGATTGAAACTGGTGGCTTTCCACCACCTTCCAAAGCTTCTGAGGGAAGTGGAGTGCTGAGAACTCATTGGCTTCACCCACTGCCTTGTTGGAAACAGGAGGGACTTGCTTGGTCTTGTGACCCTCACAGCCAGGTTGGACATCCAGCTCCACATTCCACTCTGCTACGGCAGCGTCACAGGGTGCTCTTTCCCCCTGTCCTGGAGAGCCAGCAGAAATCATGTTGGCTGGATACCCCAGCACAGCTGGAGCAGAAATTGATGGTATTTCTGCGGGAGGTTCCTGCCTTTTCATTTCTTCTGTCCCAGTTGGACAAAAGTTTTCCTCACTGTCCATCGCCATGAGCAGCCTGGCCTCGTCCTGCCAGTCAGCAAGCGAAGGCCGACTGGTGCTGGGTGACCGGGGGCACCAATGGGACGTTCTGACATGTCATTTTGATGCCCGTGCTGCACAGTGGGGACATCACAGCGTGACATCAGGGTGCTGTTTGACAGTGGTGCCCCGGCAGAAGGGAGCAGCCAGAGGAGCCCTTGCTGCAGAGCACTTGCTGCTCTTCACTCCCAGAGCCAGGGGGGTGGTGGGACTCCCAAGCCCAGGAGTCAGTAAAGCTGTGTGGGACGGCTGTGGACAATGAGATGACCATGCTGTGTCCAGTTGCATCCAGGAGTGGGTCTGAAGGGAGGAGTGGGGATAGCTGCAGTGTTGGGCATCCCAGTGCCCCTTTTGGGGAGTTTTTGTGATTCACTGGAAACATCTTACAGGTCTTGGCTGCACATTCGCTAAAAGCCAGGCAAAATACTCCCATGTCTAAATACTGCAGGACTGCACAAGAGTAATTTCTAGCCTCCCCAGGCACTGACAGTAATTTTGCTCCAAGAGAAGCCTAACGGGCTGATGAAAGATCAGCATCTTTCCCCCTGAGTTGCACCGTCACTTTCAGAGGAGCCCAGCATATAGCTCAGCCTGGCCCAGCACACCAGGGCAGTCAAGCTGTGCCTGATATGGGTTGTCATAACCTTTGTCACACCCACCAGGCACCCTCGTGCTCCAGGCATGTGGTGCCATGACGGGCTCCGACCTTTCAGTGTGCTCCCTCCCTGGTACTGGCTGCATCTTAAAGGTCCCCTCCAACCTAGACGATTCTATTGTGCCCTTCATCCTTTGGCTTCTTTAGCCCTGGAGGAATTTAACTGAGAGGAAGACATTTTGCCTTTTGTTTCTTGTATTTGACGAGAAAGGGAAGGGGGTACCTGAAGAAATTTGCCCTGAAATACCCTATTTGGGTATGAAGAGCTGGCAACAGTTTGTCCTGAGCCAGCTTTACGTGTTTGACACAAGCTATACTGACCCAATGCTCCAGGCACTACGACAATACTGATAAAGCTCCTTCAGGCCAGCATCTAAAGCAAGGACTCCTCATATGCCCTGAGATCTGTCCTGCAGCTGGAAAAACTCCCTGGTAGCAAACTACCTTTCAAAGGGGCTATGAACACTTCTGCCGAGCAAGGGGAAAGGGCTTCCCTTGTTGAAACACATTGCAGCAAGCCTTTGTGTGGCATAAACCCTCTTCACGCCAGCAGGATCAACTGAAGGACCCATCTATGGTACCCAGTATCTGAGCTCCTGCTTCTCTCTCTCTTGCAGCCCAGTGTGAGGCGGGTTGGCTGCAGCATTTTGCGAGCTCTGTAACAGGGGAGGTTATTTCTAAGGTGACAGAGACCCAGCAGAGAGCCGACAGCCCAGAACAACCCCTGAGCTCACCTTGTTAGCAGTCCCAGGTTACTGTTCCCTAACAATCTGTTCTAAGCATTGGCTAAGTTTGGAAACGGTGATAAAAGCAGGCTTGCTGCTATCATGCCAATGAATAAAGAACTTGTCAACAGAGGGAGATTCACCAGCAGCAGGACAAGGGATCAGCACAAACATTACTGTCAGCACAAACATTACTGTACAGTACTTCCTCTATAGAATCGTTTATATAGAATCATAGAATTGTCTAGGTTGGAAGGAACCTTTCAGATCATCAAGTCCAACCATCAACAAAACATGAGTCCTTCAAATTGCTGTAATAGAGCTTTAATACTGCATTTAAGTGCTGGAAAATGGAAAAAGCAGAGGGTATTTCACCATCTAGCTTCAGACTTTTACAAATAGATGTGAAACATAGAATGGTTTGGGTTGAAAGGGCCTTGAAGATCATCCAGTTCCAGCCCCCCTGCCAGGGACTTCCACTAGACCACACTGCTCAAAGCCCCATCCAGCCTGGCCTTGAACACCTCCAGGGATGGGGCATTCACAGCTTCTCCAGGCAACCTGTTCCAGCGTCTCACCACCCTCACAGTGAAGAATTTCTTCCTGATATCTAATCTAAATCTACCCTCTTTCAGTTTAAAGCTATTACCCCTTGTGCTGTCACTACATGCCCTTGTAAAAAGTCCCTCTCCAGCTTTCTTCTAGGCCCCCTTTAGGTACTGGAAGGTCACTATAAGGTCTCCCCGGAGCCTTCTCTTCTCCAGGCTGAACAACCCCAACTCTCTCAGCCTGTCTTCATAGGAGAGGTGTTCCAGCCCTCTGATCATCTTTATGGCCCTCTTCTGGACCTGCTCCAACAGGTCCATGTCCTTCTTATGTTGGGGGCCCCAGAGCCAGATGCAGGACTCCAGGTGGGGTCTCACTACAGTGGAGTAGAGGGGCAGAATCACCTCCCTCAGCTGCTGGCCATGCTTCTTTTGATGCAGCTCAGGATACAGTTGGCTTTCTGGGCTGTGAGCACACATTGCTGGGTCATGTTGAGCTCATCAACCAACACTCACAAGGCCTTCTCTGCAGGGCTGTTCTCCATTCTCTGCCCCGTCTATATCTGTGCTTGGGATTGCCCTGACCCACGTGCAGGACTTTGCACTTGGCCTTGTTGAACGTCATGAGGTTCGCATGGGCCCATCTCTCAAGCCTGTCCAGGTCCCTGTGGATGGCATGCCTTCCCTCCAGTGTCTCAACTGCACCACGCAGCTTGGTGTCATCAGCAAACTTGGGTGCACTCAATTCCACGGTCCATGTTGCTGACAAAGATGTTAAACAGTGCCAGTCCCAATACCAACCCCTAAGAAAAGCTACTCATCACTGGTCGTCACTTGGACATGGAGCCATTGACTGCAACTCCTTTAATGTGGCCATCCAGCCAATTCCTTATCCACCAAGTGGTCCATCTGTCAAATCCATGTCTCTCTAATTTAGAGACAAGGATGTCATGTGGGACAGCGTCAAATGCTTTGCACAAGTCCAGGTAGATGACATCAGTTGCTCTTCCCTGATCCGTCAATGCCATAACGCCATTGTAGAAGGCCACCAAATTTGTCAGGCACAATTTGCCCTTAGTGAAGGCATGTTGGCTCTCGCTGATCACCTCCTTATTTTCCATGTGCCTTAGCATAGTTTCCAGGAGGATCTGCCCCATGATCTTGCCGGGCACAGAGGTGAGACTGACTGGCCTGTAGTTCCACAGGTCCTTCTTTTTTCCCTTTTTAAAAATGGGGGTTATATTTCCTCTTTTCCAGTCAGCGGGAACTTCACCAGACTGCCATGAATTCTCAAATATGACAGCTAGTGGCTTGCCAACTTCATCTGCCACTTCCCTCAGGACCCGCGGATGCATCTCATCAGGTCCCATGGACTTGTGCACCTTCACGTTCCTTAAATGGTCTCAAACCTGATCTTCTCCATCCAAAACACAGATTCAACTAACAAGCCAGCTCCTAACATATTCTGACCGTTGAAAAGTATCTATATTCAGCTTTGGGCTTTCACTTTATCTCTGGAAAATCCTCAGCAATTTAGGCTTGCTCCAAGGGTGAAGCTTACCAAGTGTTCACATAAGTCGAAGAACAGCAAGCAAGGTGCAGTTGCTGGCAGCAGGGCAAACCCTTTGGAGTGGAGAGCCAGGACCCAGTGATCACAGCCACCTCTCCCATCTCTGCCTTCAGGAAGTGACTCATTCTGTTTTCTCCTGTGAAAGCAGGAAGGGGAAGAAAGAAGCTGGTTGTCACAGGTAGGCAGACAAGTCAAAAAAAGAGAGGCGCTACTGCTTCAGTGAGTTTGAGATGTGGTACTCTGAGTCATCCTGAGATGTAGGAGAAGCCACTGTCCCCTGCAGCACCTCAGGCCTTCTTAGAAGAATTTATTTCTCACCACAAGTCACCCAGCCCTGCATTTCTTGGTCAGGTTTACTCCCTCTTGGAGAGCAAACACATTCCCCTGCCTTTCAGCTCAATGCCAGGTCTGCAATGTGCCTGACAGATAAACCAAGCCCCATCAAGACAAAGAGCATTCTTGTCTATCACTGTACCTTGACCTATTGTACGAGATCTTTTTTTATCAGCTCCTGGAGATGTGGGAAGCAGATGGAACCTGGGATATGTGTGAGGAAGGGACAGCATATCAGGCATCTCAAAAATAGAAAGATCAGAAAGGTTAGGCTTGAATCAAGTGAGGCAGACAAAGCCCATAACCCCTGCCAGGAGGATGAGCAATGCAAACAGTGGATGCCTGCATCTGAAGTAGAGATTTTTTTCCCAGTCACAGCAGAGGAATGTGTTTTAAGTAGCTGGCTTTTGGCCGCCTGTTTTGTTTACGCTTCCAAAGTCAAAACCAAAAGTGACGTCATATCCTGCTTTATTGAAGCACAGAAGGAAGCATCTGGGAAGGGGAGACAGAACATGAAAAAGTCCAGACCAGCCTAAAGTGAGACACGCACAAACCCTCCTGCTCAGCTTGCTGAATATGTAGATATTTATCTACACAGCCTGCTGCCACAGCTGAATGGAAAATACTTGCTGGGCTTTGGGATGCTCCAAGAAGCCAGGAGGAGAACAGGGAGAATATCATACTCAACTCTTCCTCAGAGGTTGCTTGGTTTCTTGAATAATCACCACTGCACAGAAGGACCAGACTCTCAGCTGATGCGAGCAGGCTCCATGGCTTCCACCGTAGCTGTGTTCATACTTACACCAGGTCAAGAGCCATGTGGCTACTGCCCAATTTTCAAGTTCATGGTAACTTTTAACCTGTACAAGTAGAAGTAGAAGAGTAGAATGAGGAAGTGATCCACTGAAACTTGTCCTGTGTGAGGGACTTTCCTGGAGAACCGGCATGAGAAAGGTGCTGCCTGCCCAGAGAAGTGCCACACTAAACCAGGCACTGGAGAATGGCCAAGCACTGGTTCAAGCTGGGTGCTTTGTCACAGAAAACAGTACCTCTGCCAAGCGTGGGCAGTGGCTGAACACTGTTATAATTAGAGCTGAGGTGCCAGGCCAGTTGTTTCTAACTCCTGTTATTTTTACCATGCGTCTTTCAGTATTTTGTATTAACCTGAAGAGAGTCCATGTTTGATTTCAGGGGGTAGGAGAACTTCATGCTAAGAGCATCCAGTGTTTTGTTTTCCTAGTTATGCAGAATGGTCCTCATCGCAAACCTAGGTGCGTGACAAAGGCTTACAACTAGAAGGCAGAGGGGAAGGACCCCACTTGCTAAGTTAATTTCTTGAACAATTAGGGTTGGCAGCATTTAGTTCTGTCAAATTACTCCAGGCATAATTTTTCTAATCAGCAAACATTTATTAGAAATTGCAGAGGTACAGTAAGGGACTGGCACAGGGAGGGATAGGCTATTTCACCTGCAACTGTCCTGACCTTCAGGGAAAAAACCCTCCGGCATAACATAGTTGCCATAAATACTTACACTATGACAAAAGATGTCAGAAATGCAAGCTGTTGACATTACGGGATACTCAGCCAAAATGAAACCTTATGCCTTTCAAACTGTGAGCTGTAAAGACCAGCAAGTTTTATGACAGTATAATATGCTATCCTAGAGTTTATAGGGCAGGAAAGCGCAGCTGACGTTGAACACACAATACTAATTTCTTTGAAGGAAGTTAATTTCCAAATGATACAGAACTGTCCAACTCATTGCCAAGTTCTGGATCTAAACTAAGCAAGTTCATAAAAGGGTTAGACAGATCAATGTATAACAGGTTATGTCCTGGGCTGTATCCTCTTGCTCAGGGGATTGCCAGGAGCATAGTGCACACCAGCATCTTCCCTTAGTGTCTGCTGCTAGGTGGATGGACATTTGGCCTGACTTGCTTGCCACATACAGTCAGCCAGGACCCAAGTATTCAAGGCTTAATTTTGTTTGTGTAAAACAAAGCCTCCTCGCCTGCTTGAGTAGGATTTTACAGGCTTGTTTCTCAGTGTCTCGTGCATTTAGTTCTTCCTTCTGTCTCTTGTAAGCCTGAGCAGAAGACACCATCTCCAAAGAGGGCATACACCTCCACACAGGGCTGCTCTGCTTCTTGTTTGTAAGGTATTACAACACACTGTACAAACAGTCTAACCCCGTATGAAACAGACGTCTTAGATAAATCCCATGCAGGGGATTAGTCACACTGATGTTGCAATCATTGGTGTCATGGCTAAAAACGACCCAAAGGAGTATGAGAATCTTCCATCACAGCTTATTTACATTAATTATAAACAAAGACACACAACTCTCTTGTGCTAGCCCAACAACTACTTGCATCTACCCAATGCTTGTTATCTTAGCTCAGGACTATCCTAGAGCAGATTTTCTGCCACACCTCTGGAGTGGGCTGCCTTCTTCTTCCAACTTCAACCAAACAGCAAAAGCATATTTTACTGCAACTGCTTTACATAGGTTTCTTGCACAGTTACAGCAACAATTCCTTGCTGCTATAAAGATGTACCCTCATCTCACCTCCAGATGACACAATTATAAGCTAAAGGTTCCTGATGCCAACCACACCATAAGCTCTTACATAGCTGAATGTCCTTGTTCAGTGTGGTACAGCACCAAACACTGCCCCTGAGCTGAGCCGTGGTTGCTGCTCTGCTAGTGATATTAGCACTCACAATGGTTGCTCTGGGCTTAGACCATGGAGATAAGGCTTTAGCATTAAAAAAAAAAATCACTAGTAAACTTATTAAATAGTTTTAAGTTAAACATATAGCTTGGCAGTGCTAAGTTAACAGTTGGACTCGGTGATCTTAAAGGTCTTTTCCAACCTCAATGATTCTATGTCTTTTATACAACCCTTCCCCTTCCCAAATGAAATACAGCTGTGCAGATGTGATGCTCTTACAGCTTTTGACCTAATGCTTTTATGCAGTAGAGGAGGTGGAAAGACAATACAAAGCCTACGCATGCTAAACCACCTTTGCAGCAGGAAAATCAAACCCCTTACATAATAATAGCAACCACGAGAGTCAGGTCATGGGGTTAAATCAATTGGTCAGGTGGACAAACTGAGATGCCTGAGTGGTTTTCTTAGGAGTGGGTGACCATTTACACAGATTGTTCAACTAGTCAGTCTCTGCTCTGCAAACAGCCTGATATCCAAACACCAGCATCTGTAATAGCATTACTCTGTATTGATATCCTTTGCGTGCGTTTTGTAAATAAACAAACAGTGACTCATAACTGATGGGCTTGGAGAAACCCAGGGCAGGGTTTCTGCCCAGGACACAGTCTAAGTCATCATCATCTTCTCATTTGTGCAAAGATACCATCGTACGTAATGGGACTGATTGCAGCAGGGTAACTCCAGAGAGGAAGCAACCCTGGATGCTGGGGCCAAATCTTCCTGCCCGTGCTTGCTGCAAGTAGCACCTTGCCTGTGGCAGAGCCCCGCAGCAGCACACGTTCACTCCAGCAGCTCAGTGGCATTTGCTCTAACCGGCAACAGCAGCCCTGGCCTGTCAGGATATCCCATAAAGGTGGACATTCACACTATATCCTCACCCAAAAGCACCTCTTTCCCCCAGCGCCATGTGTGCCATCCCACCCTCCACATAGCTAACACTGAATTAGTACAGAGCAAGTGAAAAAAAGTACATGATCACACACACACAGAATCACAGAATGGTTCAGGTTGGAAGGGATCTTAAAGATCATCTAGTCTCAACCCCCCTGCCATGGGCAGGGACACCTCCCACTAGACCAGGCTGCTAAAAGCCTCATCCAGCCTGGTCTTGAACACTTTCAGGGATGGGGCATTGACAACTTCCCTGGGCAACCTGTTCCAGTGTCTCACCACCCTCACAGGAGAGAATTTCTTCTGATATCCAATCTAAATCTACCCTCTTTCAGTTTGAGGCTGTTACCCCGTGTCCCTGATAAAGAGTCCCTCCCCATCCTTCCTTTAGGCCCCCTGTAGGTACTGGAAGGCCGCTATACAGAAGATACTAGATAGATAGAAATTAATGTTTAACCTTTGTCTGCCTTACGCTACTGGCAAATAGTGGCAGGCAATCCAGAATTTTTTTTCACTCACTAATTTGTGAGCAACTTTGTTTCCTCTGCCATGCCAGCAGCTCCATCAGCAGCAGACCTAAGGAAATCTAGTCCCTCATGGATTCAGTATTTGGATAATTAGTTTCTGCATGTTTGTTCTTTTTTTCCTTCACAGCTACTACGGTTCGAGTCTGCTATAGCCTCTTTCATGGTCACTGTATTGTAAAGTGTCTTTCCACCAGCTATGTGGTTTCAGAGATCCCTTAGGGACCTTTAAAAGCTTTACTGTTCCTTGAGCTTTTCACTGAGCTGAAGCGTGGCCACCACATTCAAAGCTGCTGGCAGGCAGGCAGCACGACCACAACACAACTGTGTGCCATCGAGAAGTTCAGCTTAAAACTGATGGAAAAGGAAGCCAATAGGGAATCATATAATAGCCTATCTAAAATCCTTTAAAACACAAGAGAATTGCAATACCAAATCTAAAAAGAATCAAATCAGAACATTCTTGTTTGTAGCCTTGTCTCCTCAATTCCCAGAGACAGAGCTTGAACCTGCAAACCAAAAACCTTGAACAATCATGATCTAGCTACCAGATCTTCACCCCTGAATGCCCGGACAGTAGGGAAGCTCTTCAGTCCAAATCTGGAGCCTTGTTCTTCTCTCACAAACAGTAGCCAGCCACAACTGCCTAGCATAAACCCTCCTGTCACAAGAGGAGAGTCAGTCCTTTATCCTTGCACCCCATCACCCTGCAGGACTGCCTGGTACCACTGGAGAAGCAGTAGCTGTAGATAAATGGATGGCTGATTCATGCTGGGACACTGGTCTATTTTCTTGTCCCCCCAACACGATCTCACACAGTACAAGAAAGCTGTAAAGCCAGTTCCTTGCGTGGTCACACTCCAAGCTGCAGTGACCACATTGGGATGAGCAACCAGAGACGTCAGTGGCTTATTGGAGGCTGTGATCCTTAAGGCTTTGTCTGGTTGTAATTAAGCCATCTCATTCTTCTTGATGAAGGCTTGGTGGGGAAGGTATCCTGCTCGCTTTACTTGGCAGTGTCTGAAAATACTGTGTGAACAAGGGAGCAGTGTGGCCACAGGGACAGAGGCTGCTAGGACCTGTTTTCAGGCTGCAGAAAGAGGAGCAGAGCCATGCTAAGACCATCAGTTTGAGCTTCCAATGAAGCTCCTGCCTCCTCACCTCCCTCGACATGCACCCAGAGGCGCACAGTCATCTCCACATCCTTCCTCTCTTGCCCAGCAGGGCCCAGCTGTGCTCTCCACTCCCACCCTGGCAGCCAGGTCTGGACTGGGGCCACTGCACCACCCCAGAAGTGGAAGCCAGGACCTGAGCACTGGCAGGGCAGGGGGCATGCAGGAAAGAGCAATCCCTGGGTTACAGTGAGCTCAATGCAGCACCAACAGCCAAGGTGTTTTACTCCTTCAAGCATCCTCTACTTTGAGATTAATTCAAATAAAAGTCGTTTCATTCATAGGACAATGGAAGCTTGCAAGACTAGTAACCAGTGGGACAGCTACTCGCTAGCAGCCCTAATGATTATTCAAGACCCAGGCTGGTTTTTACTTTAAAGACCCTCCATGTTCCAGTACAGCTCTTCCACTACTCACAATAGTTCAGCAACATCTGAGGCTACAAGAACCGTTAAATTGTTGTCCCGTGGTTTGGATGAAAACCTGCATTAAACAATATCAAGACTTATCTTGAGATGAGCTAAGCAAAGTTGAGCAAATGAGAGATGTGCTGTCGCAACAGAAAGCTGTGCAGAGCCACAGGCTAGGTAGAGTGTTTCCAACACCTCCATCTCAAGAAGTCAAGTCCAAGGGCTGCCTAACCTCACCTTTTATCCAGACCAACGCCAGATGCTCCCAAAGATATGCAAGAACCCCAGCCTGCCTGCATGGGTCTCACCTGCCCTCCAATACCTTGGACTGGTTTATGTGTGGACCATAACACCCATTGCTCCCTGGGGAAAGTATCACCATTCATTACAAGACTGGGTTGCCTTGCTTCCCATTTAAGAACTTGAGTTAGATTCTCTGTCTTGCTAAATTTATGGCCTCACCAACTTCTGAAGACAATGAGACACACGTAAGTAAACTCAGTTAATCAGTGGTTAAAATGTTTTTCTCACAGCCCAATCATCCTTTAGTTAAGTTCTACAATTTCATGGCAAGAAGCCTCAGACGGGCTGGAGATGTTGGGAACAGGAGGTTCTCCCCAGCTACCACACAATACATACAATTCCCGGGTAGTTATTTGTTGCCACTAATGCTGGGAACAGCATTGTGCCCTGCAACACAGTGGGTTCAATTTACATTAAAACCAAAAAAAGAAAAAATAGGGCAGCCTTGACAAGATTTGTTTGACTCACCCCTGCTGCTGTGTTTAATATTGTTGGAGAATTGCTCCTTGCAGGGAGCAATTTAAAAAAAAGCTTGATGAGGAAAAGCTTGTGATGAGGAAAGCTCATCTGCTTTCCTTTAGACCAGCTGTGTGTCTGCTCAGGACAGATGCACTTGGCACGTACATGAAGATGGCTCATACATACTGAAGGAGCAACTCATTCAATAATCACACATTTATGAGACAGTTTCTAATCAAACCCTTCCTCCAAGCAAAGATAACACGCTATCCTTGACGTTCTTACCACAAATACATGACAGCTCTAGCACTCTACTGTCTATAGCACACAGAAGCCTCATTGTTCAAGGACCCACCAAGCCAACGTGACAATCCCAGCCTCAGGGCACCCATCCCCTGTCTAACTCAGAAAATCTTGTGCTAGGAACTTACCCTAATCCTACATCTTAAGTAAGACTTCCAAGCTGTCTGTGGTACACTGGCAGATTGCATGGCAGCGCCTCTAGCTGAGATACATGCCTGCTTGCCTGCTTTCTTAATGCTCTGCTCTGTGTGGGTGCACAAAGCATGGGAGATGACATTTTACTGTAGGTGAAAAAACGTCATTCTGTTCAAAATGTCCCTGCTGTGTTGCTTTCTGCATTAACTGGTCTCTAGACTACTGTGGTGGGATGAGACAAGGAGGATTGCCTAACCCTGGGTTAGACAGCAGGAGAACTAGGATCCACAGAGAGATCTTCATAAATTAAATAGAAACCACCAAGATCAAGATGCTGAAGAGGGAGGACAGTCCAGTCACAGACATGTATGTGCTTTATCTAGACAGCACACCAGATGCTGGTATAAAGCAAAGAGCAAACGCTGCAGGAAGCGAGCACATGTAAAACAAAGTAAGCAGCTCTGCAAGAACCTGTATTCTGGGAAAAGATCAGTCACACCTTCAAGCACAAAAGTTTGTGCCAGGCGCCTCCTGTAACTGGATAGGCTTCACTCAGGGTTGGCAGGAGTGAAGGCAGTGACAGCACAAGTGCCCAGCGAGGGGGTGCCCAGCGAGGGGGTGCTCAGCCAGCCCTGCTACAGTGAGAAGCGTCGTAGCAGTGATGGGGACCTGCAGAGGGGACCCTGAAAACAGCAGAGGGGAGCAGAACCCTCTGCTCCCTGCCCAACCCACCTCCACATACACCTCTCAAGAATGCAGCATATTAAAATCTCATTTCCTAAGGTATTTATGAGATTGTATTGTCTCACCTTGATTACTAGTGAAGCCTGTGAGTTATTTCAGCTTCTCCTGTCATGCCTGGTTGTCTCAAAAACATCACATTTCTATGCATTCTGAAGGAAAAGAGAAATCCCTTAGTGAACAAATAGAGAGGGGAGTCACATTCATGCTCCTGCTAAGGAAAGGCTGCAGCTTTATACCTGCCTGCTGGCTGGCCAGCAAACATGCACACACACTTACCCAAGTGGGAAGTAGCCAGGGCACAGGGTGTCTCCAGCCCAGCTGATATCTGGGGAATTTGGGAGCAAAGAGAGGATAGTGAGGGGTATTAAGAATTATTGCATCAGAGGCAAGAATGAGTGAAGTCAGGCAGAAGCTGTTGTTCACAGAGCCGTTTGTCCCTTGCTTAGATTACAGTCAGGAGTTTATGCTAAGGGTTTTCTCTTTTCTCAGTGGGTATCACAAGCTGTCAGCTCTGCTTCAAGCAAAGTGGAGCAGTCACAGGGTAATGGCACTGGCATGACACTGAGATTAATTTTGGTTCAGGTCCCAGTTTTACTTTTGGCATCCAGAGGCATTTGCTTGTTCCGTGTCCCTTTTTTACCCCTGGTGGGACAGTCTTGTCTCCCAGCAGGGACTGCTCCTCCAGCACACATGACACAGGTCTCTGCTGTGCAGACACATGACCAAGGTAAGACCAGCAGAAACAACCTCCTAATTACCAGAAACAAGCCCAAGAAAGAAATTAAAGGACAAACAACCCCTGACCATCCAAGTCAAGTCCCTATTGTCTACCTTAATGCACTGTTCCCCCATCACAGGGCACACTGGATCTGCTTGCTTTCACAGTGTTGCACATCCCTCCAGCTACAGTTTCCCCTCTGACTGCTCTGCCCAGGGTGAGTGGAAGAGGAACAGGCCATGCTGCCTGCCACCTCCCCCAGGGCAACTTTCCCTGCTTTTCCAGAAAGAGCTGCTCAGTAGAGGAGCCCTGCTAGATTTCTCCTACTTTTGAAATTGTTTTTTCCTTCCAGCTTATGATGACCTACATAATAAGCAGGTCACTGGAACATGAGAGATGTTTTCTGAGGCAGAGGAGAAAAGCCAAACAATTCCCCCACTGCGTGTGCTTCTGAGGACAAAGTGAAGTGCTGTTTCCTAGGGGTGCCACTCAGCAGCCTCCTTCATGCTCTTCCTGTCTGAAATCAGTGGGAGCTGCTGGAATCCCACCAGGGACACGATCAGACCCTGAGCAGAACATCAGGCTAGTTAAGGACCAGCTCCACAGGGGACCGAGATGAGCTTCAGGAACATAAACCCTCCTCATGTGAACAGTAAACCTGCCATGTGCAGCCCCTGTGCTGTGAGCCCATGCAATGGCCCGGCTGCATGAGATTCAATCCACCAGGCAAGGCAAGCTTTCATCAAACAAGCAGCAAAGGGAGGGAAGGAGAGAGCAGGAAGATGTGAAGGTGACAAGTTCCCACCATGATCCCTGTAGTGCAAGCCCTCCCCAGCCGAAGGAAGGATCTGGTTGTAGCAGGTCTGCAGACCACAGGAATACAAGACCAAGTCATCCCCAGCTGGAATCGTGCCCTACCTGAAAAACTGGCAGGCAAGAAGCAGCGTTAGAAGAGCTTGAACTCAATTTACTTCTCAAGCTGTAGTCATTTCTGCTCCTTTATGGGAAGCATTCATAAAGGCTTCCTACAATGAAGTACAAACTGGAAATAAGATGGATTTGAGTAGCCGAGAGAAGAGAGACCCTTGGATATCCCCTCAGCATCAGTATGGTTTAAGGCATGGCAGCAAGGAACTGGACTGTGTCATGGAACTGGAGGTGTTGTCTCCAGCACCATCCTCTCTAATCTTGCAGCTGATCTGCCCCATCTTCAGATCCCCCTCTCAAATGGGAGACAACACAGAGAAAGATGTAGGCCAGCATATCTAATCCCTACAATGGCTAGTGCACTGCAAACAGGAAGCAGGTAGCTACATACCCAAGGGTAAGGCAAAAATCTACTACAGAAATGAATGTAACATGATCCTGCCTGGGGCTCAGAGTCAGTCCCAGAAGGATATGCAGAGCGAGTAACCAGAGCAGACAAGGGTAACAAGCTCTCTCAAACAGCCTGATGGCTCAGAGATCTCCAGTAACAATTGTGCAAGTCTGGTAACTAGGTCACAGTTATGATCCTTAATTAATCCTGAAGAGACCCCATCTGCCATGGGGAACATGACAGAAAAGGTAGCTCATTAAGCCCAGAAGCAGGCCAGGGATAATGCCAGACCCCAGCCTAGCCCCCAGAGGTTTGGGGACAAAATCCTGTTTGGCAGCGGCAGCTGCTTTGCCCAGCCTGCTCTCTGCCAAGCTTTTATCCAGCAGACGCACCAGACTCCCCATCTCCTCCGAGGAAGCGATGGCAGCCTGGAGCCTGTTCACTAGACGCTGCCCAAACCACACTGACATAAACCATGAAACAGGAGAGAGACAGGATCAAAAACAGACCAGGGGCAGGCAGACATGAGGCTTCAGCAGAGGAGCTATACACAATTCTGCTAGATAGCTGAGCCCTGGCTCCCTGTACTGCACTTCACATGCAACCCTGCTCTTCTCCCCCACACCCCTCTGTGCCAGGGTATGCTATCCCGAGTCACTTCTTCCCCTGATTCCTCTGGGAGAAGCTGAGAGATACCTGCTTCTCCATGTGTACTGTCTCAGCTTGCACAGGGAGTTAAATTAACATGCTGGGCTTGCAGCCACAGCCCTGAGACACAGGTGCTGCAAAGGGGCATCAAGGCCAGTGGAGAAAAGGGACTGACACTACCACTGAAGTTAAGAGAGTTCATGTGCCAGCAAGGCCAGGTCATTCACTTGGCAGAAAGACCTGGCCCTGACCACGACAGTGGAAAGCACATCTGGCAGCGGGTTGGCAGAGACTGGCTGAGGGCGAGGGCAAGGTCATGGATGACTGACACTTGGGAGAAGAGTCTAGGGGCACGTGATCTGCCCTGGCCTCTAGAGCTAGCTGTGTTTTGCATCTACACGATCCCTACGAATGTCTTGATCTGTGTAAATCCACTGGTGACAGGTAGATAAGCTGAGATAATACTGATTGGGTTTTCAAGCCCCGCTTCTGCTACCTGAGCAATTAAAAAGCAGCCACCATCAGCAAAGACAGCCAAATCTAACAGGGCTTCTGAGGACTCATCACAGAGCAGCCGCATTAAAAATAGTTTTTTTCAAAGAAGGGATGTGTGACTAATAAGACCTAAACTAACAATTGTCTGGAGATGGGGGCAGCTTAGTACTAAAGCCACCGTCTCCAGGGCCCCTTATTAAGGTGTCACTTGTGCTCACTACCACCCCCAAAGGCACTGTGTTCAGCAAAATGCACAACTGACAGCACACCAGGGAACTGACACGACTCCATACAATTAAACTAGAACAAGTAGCAAGGAGAAGAGCTGCCTTCTATCCAAGGAAACTGCGAATAACAGAGCAATCAAACTCCAGGCATACACACCATAACCATACACAGGCACTGTTCTCCCTCATCCAAGTGAAGTGGGACTGCACCACTGCAAGATCACTCCATGAAAACTAGGTCACTGGCTATAAAACCCAAGAGACAGTGCAAGAACTTTGTGAAGGGTGTACTGAAATTACTTCTTCCAATTAAAACACAAGCTTAGGAAGCAGCTCTGGTTTATGTGCTGTTGTAATTGGGGCTTTAGAACTCAATTATTTGCTTAAAATCTCATCGTCCTTCATGGTAAATATATCTTAACAGGGGTTTTACTGTGGAGGAGACACACAGTTTTGGGAATCAAGCTGAAGCAAACATGGGAAAGATTATCACCTTTCTGAGACAACAGTACAGAGAGCACAGGTAGCATGGAGCAGTCCATGGTCCCAAAGGCTCACAAGGGAACCCAGAGCTTGCCCCCTTCACTCACACACAGAAGAGCGGCACTCTTGTTTGCTGTGCCAAGCACCAGCCTCCTCTCTCCCTCCTCCAGCCAAAGTGCAAGACCAGGCCCCACACAAGCCCTGAAAATCCTTCTGGATTTCAGCACTAGATATCGCAAGGATCCAGAGAGTTGGCACTCCTTTGCGTATTAGAGTTGTTGGCTTCTGTTTTGAGGCTGAAGTGGTAGCTGCCCCCCTCCCAGGTACCCCAGTACTCTGCTGCAGGTTGGACAGGATGAACGTCTGCTTCATATCTTAGAGCCTGGCCTAGTAAGTGTGTGTTGCCCAGCATGACATCTCTTCCCAAAACTGCTTCTTCCAAGACATTGTCGCCCCACAAAATGCACATTGGCAAAAAAGCCCTACCTCATACCCATGCAGACACAGAGGTTGCTTAGCACATTCCATCAGAGGCAGAAGAATTAATCAACTAGGGCAGCGATCATCCCCCTGTACTCAGCACTGGTGAGGCCACACCTTGAATACTGTGTTCAGTTTTGGGCCCCTCACAACAAGAAAGACATTGAGGTGCTGGAGCACATCCAGAGAAGGGCAATGAAGCTGGTGAGGGGTCTGGAACACAAGTCTGATGAGAAGTGGCTGAGGGAACTGGGGTTTTTCAGTCTGGAGAAAAGGAGGCTGAAGGGAGTCCTTATCGTGCTCTACAACTACCTGATAGGAGGGTGTAGCGAGGTGGGGGTTGGTCTCTTCTCACAAGAAACAAGCAATAGGACAAGAGGGAACAGCCTCAAGTTGCACCAGAGGAGATTTAGATTGGATATTAGGAAAAATTTCTTCACCAAAAGGGTTGTCAAGCATTGGAACAGGTGGCCCAGGGAAGTAGTTGAGTCACCGTCCCTGGAGGTGTTTAAAAGATGTGTAGATGTGGTGCTCAGGGACAGGATTTAGTGGTGGACCTGGCAGTGTTAGGTTAACGACTGGACTTGATCCTAAACGTCTTTTCCAACCTGAACAATTCTGTGATCCTATGTTTGCACTTCCATCTCTTTCTAGGACATTTCCTAGATTCTTCACCCAGGGCTGCAACAATAAGCATTTCCAAGAGAAAGCACATGCATCTTGCCTGATTAAGTGGAGGGATTCCTGAAAGAAGACATTTGATACTCCAAGTTCTTTACCACGTGTCCTGGAGTTACAAGAACATGTTTTTTAACCATTACCACCACCCCAAGCCAACACCTGACAAAACTAGGTTTGCTCAGCATACTAAGTCAGAGACTTTTAAAACTCACTCCTTTGAGTCCCCTAGTCCCGTAAATCTCAGCTGGAACGCTGTTCAAAGCACCTGCAAAACCATCAGGTCAAATAAACTACATGCAGAAAAGGCTGCCAGTGGGGTCACAGTACTCCAAGAAACCTCCCATGCCAGTTGTCCTGGCTGATCCTCACTTGCACTCCTCCTGGTACCGCCTGTGCTGCTTGGCAGGCAGAGCGGCCCAGGAGCCTTGAAAGCAGAGCCCAGAGCTTTGCGTGACTTATGCTTTTTGTAAGACAGTGCAAACAGAGCACTTGCCAGCTTTTTGAAGAGTTCAGCACAAAGGCAAACAAGGAACGGAAGCCTCATACACTCGAATAACCTGAATGTGTCACAGATTTTCTCTAGTCTGCAGCTCCCAGATTCAGATTTGGAGATATGATGTGCTAATCTCCTCCTTAATATTTCAGCACTGGCCTCTTCTTCCCTATTGCTGACACTCTTCTCATTTTAATACCTTGTCACCACCGTCTAACTTTTTATCTATAATCTTTAGCGCACAAGTAGGAATAATAAGTCTTGCACCTCAAAGGTTAAGCAACAAGAGCTATTGCAAAATAGCACAGCAAAACCCATGGGCAGAAAGCACCAACGCGTACACTGGGAGATGGAAAGATTTGCAGAGGAAGGAGCTGGACACCAAGGCAGCTGTAGCTCATCCTTCCAGCTGTCTGCTGTGGCACACAGGCTAGGATGTTACACTGACTCTCCTCCTGCTCACAGGAGTGGGTTTGGCCCTGTGATGTTTCATACCCACCGTTGCCACACATTTTCGTGCGATTTTCATGTCTGGAACATCTCCACTTAGATGGGAGGCATCCTTCTGCTCTACTGCTTGGCCACTTCCCTCTCAACCCTTTGAATTGTTTCTTTCAAGGAGCTAATTCTAATTGACTATACAACTATAGCAATTAATATTAACTACAACAACTAAATCTTTAACTATAAAGTTTCCCTGACCATTGATGGAAACAATAAAAGATCAAAACTGCTTTACACTTCCCTCCGTTTATTGCTTGCTTTCTCCAAGACAGTTCTTCAGATTGTCTCAAGACCAGCTATAGCTAATGCTATGGAACAGCTGCATAACAAGAAAAGCCACCCAGGTAACAGAAGAGTCCTGTTGCCTCACTGGGTACTTTTTCATGGCATAACACCCACACAGAAATTCCCAGCATGGGTCTAGTCAGGAGTGGGATTTTTCCCCACCTTCTCATGTCATCAGCAGGTATTTCATTCTGAAATGCTTCTCCTTCTCCTGAAATATCCATCCTTGCAGAAGGATTAAAATACCAGATGCATAAAAGAAGAATAAGCCTTTGCCTAAACATCAACTAGCCTTGCTTGTAGGTATACTGTACCTACAATAGACATTTTAAGGTGACAGCCTTTTGAAATCCCATAATTTTCACCTGCCCAAGAGAGATCAGAGACTATTAGGACTTCACAGGATGCCTTTATCCCTATTTCCGTGATGAAAAGGCAATCTTATTTGTTTTACTACACTTTGGAAAAGAAAGGCAGCATGTACATCTGCAGGAAATAGTACTGATTAAAACCCTGTCTACTCAGGGAATCTCCATTTTGACAAACAAAACTACATCAACTTATACAAAAGATTTAACTTACTGTGTCAACCTGACTCTGGGGTGACAGGGGAGGAGTGAGGGCACTTGAATATGCTACTTCCTTGTAAGGTGTCCCTGGCGGGCCCACGGGGCAAGTGTACGAGTCAGAGATGATTTCTTCTTGTCATGGTTTAACCCCAGGAGGCAGCTAATCCCCACACAGCCACTCGCTCACTCCCCCCCCGCTGGGATGGGTAAAAGCGCAAGAACTTGCGGGTTGAGATAAAGACAGTTTAATAATTAAAAAAGAGGAAAAAAACAACAGAGAGATGAAAACACCCGCCAAACCCAAGAAAAAAGTGATGCAAAAGAAAACAATCGCTCACCACCAACTGACTGAGGCCCAACCAGTCCCCGAGCAACAGCAGCCCCAGCCAACCTCCACCCCCCGCCCCAGTTTTACTGCTGAGCTTGATGTCATATGGTGTGGGATATCCCTTTGGTCAGTTGGGGTCATGTCCCCCTCTCCCCTCAGCTTCTCATGGACCCCCAGCCCACTTGCTGGCAGGGCAGTGTGAGAAACAGAAAAGCCCTTGACGCTGTGCAAGCACTGTTTAGCAATGACTAAAACATCTCTGTGTTATCAACACTATTTTCATCACAAATCCAAAACATAGCCCTATACAAGCTGTTAAGAAAATTAACTCTATCCCAGCCAAACCCAGTACATTTTTAGAGCAGGCTATCTACTTAATTCCTGTCTGGAAACTCCAGTTACAAAGAACTATAGAGAGCTCTGACTTCAGAGCTAAGTCCTTTCCCCACCCTCTCACGCCTTCACACAGGAAGCACTCAGATTCGCTTTTTCTAAGGTACTCCTGCTCTCTGCTGACTTCATCCAGCTCCTAACTGGATGTAGAAGATGGTGTTTCTGCCTGAGTAGCTGATTAATGAGGAGAAATGAGGGCTGAGTTATGCAAGAAAAATGACAGGCTGAAGCCCAGCAATAAATGCTAACTAAAAATATACTGTTTGGAGTCTACTGGTTTCTTCTAAGAGAAGGACGAAAACTGTGTGAGAGAGGAGCAAGCAAGGGTACAAATGCAAATCATTGCAAGTGCAGCAGAGCTCACAGTAGCAGGGAGGATTCGTGTATCATTTCCTGCTCTGTGCCGCAAAAAGCAAGACAAACTCAAGGATCCAAGATGAAAAAAAGACTATGGTGTGATTTTCCACATCTGAAGCAACTGGAGGGATGTCAGGGAGATATTCTGGAATTAAGATAAATCACTGCTGGATATGTTAATCAGATGGGCTGTAGACCACAGCAGCCCTGGTGTGGGAGTGGTGCCCTTCAGCAGAAGGGCAGGGTACCTTGTATGAGGGAAGCAATAGCTTCTGCTGTCCTGACTGACCATGAGTCATGCCCCTGTAATGGGACTTTGCCAAGAGACAGAACTCCTCTGCACCAATGGGCAGCACCTGGGGCCTGGCAGATGGGCAAAAGCATCCCAACCCAACACCCTTGTAAGGACCCACAGGCAGTTCATTAATTTTAAAAGATATCCATTACATTGCAGAGAAAAACAACTTGGCGTTTGTTTGTATGAGGTGGTGTAAGAAGCTTGCCTGGCCTGCATCCGTGAAATAGGGGTGCTGCTCAGTCACTCTGTAACAGGTCACACGTGCCTCAGCATTTGGCAGGTCTTCCAGCTTGGTCAAATTCTCTATCGATTAGTGTGTCCTGTAAAGAAATGAGATTTCCTGTTCTGTCATGTAAAGATGACACTGGATCCAAATGAGGAAAATCTGCTAAAGAAAATCTGCATGGGAAGAATTTTCACTATGCAGCTACTATCTCAACCCTCAAATTTTGCCTTAAAAGGTAAACGAAGTTCTCTGTAAGAACTGCCGGTCTCAGGACCGGAGGTGGAAGTTCTCAGATATAAGCCTGGAATTTGAGTCTGGATTAAATCCAGATGTCAGGATCACATCCACTCCCTTGGAAAATTCACATCTCAATATAGACAGTGGCTTGTGCTTGGGGAGGGGGAATTGTTTTTCTGGCTCGCCCTCTTGTGACACTGACTGGGTGGGAAAAAATTAGGAATACACACAGCTCTGACTTCAAAAGTGGGCAAAAGGGATTAAACGTTGCTAATGGTACAGTTATATGATTTCATTTGGATAGGCTGAGTGCAGAGGGGCTTTGACTCTTGCTTTTCTGCTGGAGTATCTAAATGCTCTCTTAAAAACATAAAATTCATTAAAATTCCATGAAAGGAACTAACTGCTGACAGATGTGAGGCCAGATGAAGGCTACAAATCTGTGAATAGAGTTCTGTTTTCAGGAATATTGGGCAAAATGTGCTCAAGGGATGGAAGGGAAGTATTGAACCCAAGCCTGTGTATTTTCACAGTACGTGGAAAGAGACCATCTTCAGCAGCAACTCTTCCTAAACATCTGCAGAAATCAACTTGACCCTGTGGCAGGGGATTTTTTTCCCCATTTCAATTTCTATATGGGAAGCGCTTTCTGTGACTTCTCATTCACCTCCCAAACTGCTGGAATTTAACCTTTTTTTTTTTTTCCCCCTCTTGCAACTTATTTAGCAAAGAAATGGACAAATCATCAGAATGGAATGTGCTTTAGAAAACTAAAATCAGCAGAAGCTCTCAGGGGCAGCCGAGAGTCTTCCCTTCCCCTGCTGCTGCATCAGATGGGCCTTTCAGGCAGATCGAGCTTCCTCTGCTGTATCCATCCAGTACTCAGCATCTCAGGTACCAGGTCCAAAACACAGTTACAGCTAGGAACTACCCACCTTCCAACCTAAACTTTGTCACAGCCAGCTCAATAAATTTGTTCTCGCACCAATGCTATCCCCTCAGCTTAAACCATTTTCCTTCCTTATTACGTGCTACTCTGCCCTTAACATATTCACAGGAATCGCTTCTCCCCAGCCTGCCGTACCTGCTGTCTCTCTCCAGAGGGGCTCCATAAGCCTGCTTTCTCTCTCAGGACGGGCTCCCTGTTCCCCCTTGGGCTGCTAAGGTACTGTCCCTTGTCGCAGCCTGAAGTCCTCCTGGAGTGTGGCAAACAGCATTTGCATAGCACTTCACGCTAGTTTCTCCTGAGCCCTGTAGGATGACAGTAATACATTGCCACAATTAACATCTTTAAATACCGTTTAATTAATCCACTGAAGCTGTAAGAAACTTTAATTAATGGCAGCTTTATTAGTATTTACTTTACTTTCAACATGTAAGCTCTGGCACTATTTCCAAAGGGAGCAAACTGTCAGAGCAGCTGAGAAGACACTCTTTCCCCCTGACTTTTCCCCGTTCTGTTGGACCCAGAGTTCACAGCCATCTCTGGACACTGACAAGGACATGTTCCTTCGGCAGCTCTCCAAGATGAGGGTCAAGTTAATGTCATTCCGTCACTATTTAGCTCTGCGCAACTCCTGTCACATACAAGGTTAAATAAATTCACCAAAATCAAGCTCTGAAGAAGTGTTATTGTGGGGTCTGATTAATAGCACCGATTGTAGGGAAGTCTGACAGGAAAGCCGAGAGCTCTGCTCCACTTGGAGATCTCTGTATCATAGCCAAGGTCACTGTGCCTCAGCTGCCAACCTTGAATGATGTTTGTGTAAAAAACAGATGCTCTTCGAGCTTCAGACTTCACATGCACTTTTGAATACAGAACCACAAGTTTCTGAATTCCAGCAACAGAGCAGACTAATGTACTGCATCTCTCAACCTTGCAACGTGGTAAGATGCTGCTGTTAAGATTATCAGGATAAAGAAGGATTATCAGATTTTTGTGGGATTGAACCTGCTGTGGCAGGTGTCCACCAGAAGAGCTCTGCAGCCTCTTGCAGTACTCTGCCAGCATATTTGCACACCACCTTTCCCTGGCACCTCTTACAACAAAACATGTATTCCCTCTGTCCCTCTTAAGTACCACGGCCGATTAATAAGGGAAGAATAGGAGAAGCAGGAAAAATACTATCAACATACTACAAATCAAGCACGTGGGACTTAATTGCTGTTGTTAAAACTGAAATTAATCCCAGGAGCACTGGAGTGATCCCTTAGGTTCAGACACGTTAACTCTGTGCTCTAAGGACGCTCATCAGGTATCTACATGGTAGAATGTCATGCTGTTTCCTCTTTTTTTAAATTTGTGATACAAAGCTTCAGGGTAGGGAGTCAAATGTTGATGGTCAGGGGAATGGGGACAGCAGTAATCTGAAACACAGATCAGGTATCTTTAAACTTCAAGTACTAATTAACTATTATATTTTGCAAAATTTAAATATTTGAGGCATGTAACACTAACTGAAAGCCAGTTGTGAAAAAAGAGCACTTTTCATGAGAAAACTGAACTAATAATTTGAAGCACTGTCCTGGTATTACCAAATGACCAAGACTCTTGCTATCATAACTGCTATATAGGCTCGTGTCAAATACTATAGCCTTAGTTTAATCATTTATTTACAGAATTAAAACTAGCATACATCTAGTTTAACGATGCCCACTGATGAAAAGCTGTTTCTTTATGGTAACTTCTGCATTACATTGCTGGAATAACGAATTGAATTGTTTAAGATCTAAGCATTGAGACTCATTAAACAATGTTGTTTTAAATTTCTAATAAGCAAGAAGTGAGCTGTGTTTAAAAAACCATCTAGCCCTACTAAAACCTAAATCCCATGCCTCCACCTTGTAAAGCCCTACTTTTTTCACAGCCCCACAGGGAGTATGTGAAGGCAGAACTCTGTCCTGTTTCCTACCCCAGAGCTTAGTAACATGCTGGAGTTGACAGCGAGTCTGCCGTTTGACTATGGTTTAAGGCTGCCTTCCTCTTGATCCACATCGCATATCACAAAGTTTATATACCGCAGCCAGCATCCTCAAAGTGAGTCAGTGATGAAGAGAGGAGTGTCAGACAATATCCTGCTGGTCTTCTCCCTGCCCTCCAATGGTGGGGTTATTTAAAGATTAATTTGCAACATGTAAATACTGACCAATACTTTCTGAGTGCCTTTGGTATCCAAAATTGAATTCAGCAGCCACAGCCCTACGTAGGTTTTGTATTTCCCTAATCACTACTACAAGCACCTTCTAGTAACTACATGATGTGACTGCATGCAAGACATGAGTCAAGTAAGAGCGAGCTTTAAAGAGCTCTCCTCAAAACTCTGTACCTGTTACAAAGAACACTCTTGCTTCAAAGTGCCCGAGCCGGCTCTTGGCTGGCTGATGGATGAGAGGCCGAGAGAGGCAGTACTCTGCCCGAATCCTGTCTTCCGTGAAATTATTGTTTCGCAAGATGAGGAAAAAAATGCATCGTCATCTTTCTTCACCATTCTTTCCACACTTCAGCAGTTAGTATACACTTACAGGAATTAGTACTACTGCAGCTCAGCCAGATATCTAAGGAGAGCTCTTTTTATCATTACCCGCCTGTAAATATGCTTTTAAACAAATAAACTTTAATGTCCATTGCAAACCAGGGGATGCAGAATTCAATTTTACTTGCTGCTGTCATTCTCACGAGCCTTACTTATCTTCAAAACCTGGGCAATGGTGCCATGCTTCAAAAACACAGTGGTGGAAGTCTGAGCATCACCAATAGAGAAACTCTTAAGATTCATACCAGCTGGAGGCAAAGCGAGAGGGGTTCAGGATCCCACCACCAGCAGTGAGAGTACCTGCTGCTTTCTGAGCCCCTGTGCAAGGACCCCACAGTAAGCCAGAGGTGCGTGTTAAGGAAGAAAATACACGAGATGCACGTGAGTAGCGCTGGGTTTCCCCACCCAGCTGACACACAGCTCCTGTTTTCCAATGAACAGGTGCGCTAGGGTCCCCCCAGTCTCCTGTCCTGGGTATAAGAGAATCCAGTACTTCTAGGAAACAAGCATTGCATAGGCTGGGGTTGAGGGGAAACCCAGGCAGAGCAGGATGACTACCCACTTCTTCCTCCCCCGCGGGCTACATCCCCCTTGTGGGTTGCCCTCTCACAGACCCCCTCTGTCCCCTCACACACACCCCCGGCAGCGACTCGGGCCCCCTCCGTACCCTCACGGCTCCTCCATCCCCTCATGATGCCCCAGGAGCCGCCCAGGGCCCTCCTGGACCCTCACGCCCCCTCAGGAGCCGCCTGGGCCCCTCCATCCCCTTACAGCATCTCAGGAGCCGGCTAAGGCCCGCTGCATCCCCTCACAACACCCCAGGAGCCTCCCGAGGATCCCTCCATCCCCACAGGAATCCCGCGCAACCGCCTCCAGACCCTCACAGCAACAACCCCCCCTCCTCGATCACCGCCTCCGTCCCCTCACGGCGCGGCCCGGCCCGGCCCGCGCCTGCGCCGTGCGGAGGGAGCAACCACACCGCGCCTGCGCCGTGCCCGGCGGGGCTATATAGGCGGCGGAGGAGCCGGTACCGCCTGGGAGAGCTGCTCGGTTCTCGAGTCTTCTGTGGTGTCCTTCCCGCTGAGGTCGCGTCCGGTCTCCCCTCAGGCGGCGAGGATGGAGGCGGTGGTGCGGCGCTGTCCGTTCCTGGCCCGCGTCTCGCAGGCCTTCCTGCAGAAGGCCGGGCCCTCCCTGCTCCTCTACGCCCAGCACTGCCCCCGCATGATGGAGGCGGCCCCCGCCCGCGGCCTGGCCACGTCCGCCGCCCGCGGGCAGCAGGCGGAGGAGGAGACCCCCGCCGCCCGCCAGGGTGAGTACGGACACGGGGGAGCGGCGGCCGGGCCTCTCCTCAGGGCGGGCGGCGGGCTGGGTCACGGCGGCAGTAGCGGGAGGCTTCGCTAAGGACAGACCTAGTCGCCCTTAATAAAAAAAATATATACACAGACATCATATATCGTAGCAGGAAACTTCTGGAATGGGCAGCTCCGAGATCAGGGTTGCTTAATGCTTTAAAGGTCTGTGGTAATGAAGCACGGGCACAAATGGGGCCTGTTAGGACGTTCTGCAGTGAGCTGCGGTCGGGAATCCGCGATCCTGGATTGTGGAGCTGGGATTTCCAGCGCTTGGGCGGCTCTTCACCCCAGCTGGTAACATTCCTTGGGGGATTCTTACCCTGGCGCTCGGGGGAAAGCCTTCAGGCTTGCAGCACAGGGAGGGCTGGTGGCTGAAAATAGCTGAACTTAAAATCTCCCCTTTGGGAGTGAAAGAGAGACTATTATCTTTTCCCCCCTCAAAGGGTACAGTGCTACATCTGGTATCTCAGATCATATGCCCCTTGGGTGTTACAGGGGTTTTGTGCTTGTATAAATGAAGTCTGACTGCTCAGTTAAATGCTGCTGAATAGCTTGTGCCAAATTAATTGTGAACTAACGCATAGAAAAGCTTAAGGCACTGTATTAAAATGATGAAGCTGAAGTGCTTTCCTTTCTCCACCCCCACCTCAGAGGCCAAAAATGCCAAAGAGGTGGCCCAACAGAATGTAGATGGATCCCAGACACCTGCTGGCCACCCACCTGCTGGTGCTAGCCAGAGCTCTGCCACCAAATGCCCATTCTTGGCAGCTCAGATGAATCACAAGAACAGTAATGTTTTCTGCAAAGCCAGCCTAGAACTCCAAGAGGATGTGCAGGAAATGCAGGCGGACAGGAAAGGTATGTATTCTGTGCGCTGAAGTGTTGGTTCCTTCCAAGAGCTTCTGGTGCCTGACTTGTCCATAGAGTGTGCTAACTCTAACAGTCACTACTTAAATTATGCAGGTAGGATTGTGGGAGACTGCAACAAAAAGCTGTTGGAGAATGTAGGTGTTAATGCAATATTGCATACCTGCAGTATCATGCAGTGTTTCCCCTGGATGACTTTCCTGTGGGAATACCATTTTGATACGCTGGCTCTAAATGTATGAATTGAGCTGTTACGCTTGCACCCAAAGTGGATGCTTAGAACTGAAGAGAGCTTTACCAGGGTGCTGGTATAGACAAAGGTGGTATATCCGGAAATGGAAGAAACGGGGTTGAGGTACTAAGCAAGTACCATCAGAAATCCAAGCTGGAAAGCAAGGAAATTTTTTTTTGTTTATGGAACTAAAGGGTGTTGGCTGTCTTGCAATCCTGATGCGGAAGGGCTGTCCCTTCAAAGGAAGGAACTCTTCACCAATATCAGTAAAGCCTTACTGTCTGTCTTAGGAAGCTTATTTTACTCTTTTGTTTTTCTGTGGCATAGTTTTTAAAAAAACCTGTGATAACTGAACAAAATACTAGGAATGAAAAGGAAGCAGCTAACTAGAACCCTGCCTTCAGTTAGGTGTGTACCAACTCTTTCAGATAAGATACTGTAGCTGTATAGAGTGGTGTTCTGAGTCATGATGAACCAAATATGATGTAAGGAAATGACATGTTATATTGTTATCGATTAGCAAGGCTTTCCTTTTGTCCTGTACAATACAAAATTGTAAGAAAATTAAATAGTAGATCCTAACAGAGGCACGTGGATTCAGCTATGTGTTTCCTAAAGAACAAAGAGTTAGAGTTACTTAAAGTGTTTGCTTTGCTGAGCTCAACTTACTTCATTTTGTTTCAAACTGATTCAGCTCACTGGAATTTATTACAATATCTGTAGGTACAGAATTTGCCAAAATACCAACTACTTCTACAGTGAGGAACATTGAGACTGAGGCAGAATCGCAGAGTGGCTTGCTCAAGAAGTTTAAGGATATTGTGCTGAAGCAAAGACCGGAAAGCGTCTCTCATCTGCTTCAGGATAACTTGCCAAAATGTAAGATTGTCTGGCAAAACCCCCATAGGCCTCGTCCCTTGTAGTTATTTCCCGTGTGCTGAAGTCTCCGTCTCATTTCAGCTGTATCAACCTTCCAGTATGATCAGTTCTTTGAGAAAAAGATAGATGAAAAGAAGAAGGATCACACCTACAGAGTATTCAAAACAGTGAACCGAAAGGCACAGATCTTTCCCATGGCAGATGACTATACTGATTCTCTGATCACCAAGAAAGAGGTGTCTGTCTGGTGCAGCAATGATTACCTGGGGATGAGTCGTCACCCTCGTGTGTGTGGAGCAGTTATGTGAGTAGTGCAATCTTCTTAAGAGGCAGTGTCAAGCTATAGTGCCTTGCAGAAGCTTTTGTGGGAAGGCTGCTGAAGAATTGATTTATGTACTATATGCTACGTAAGCTGCTTCTGATATTATTCTTGGTATACAATTAAGCTTATGCTTTTCTCTTGAGCTAGGGTAGCTAACTTAGTATTTAGCTCCAGGGCTGCAGTATACCTGTCAGTCACTGACCTTGCTCCTTGTATCTTCCTCACAAGCCCCCAGATCATAGAATCATCATGAATAGTTTCAGTTGGAAAAGACCTTTAAAGGTCATTTAAGTCCAGCCCCCCTGCAATGAGCAGGATGTCACTAGATAAACTGGATGGTATATTGCAGCTGTACTTGGTAACTGTTTTCTTAGCTTATCGGATTCCTGAGTTGTGCGGGTTGCTTAAAGACCTTAAACCTAACAGCTGCTTTTTGCAGCCAGTTCCATTTTAGAACAATACTGATTATGTACTGGAGTGTTTTTGGCAATGATCCTTTATTCATCTGTGTATCAGGCAGTAATGCTAATGCCTCTCTTCGGGCCCTCTGTAGGGAAACACTGAAACAACATGGTGCTGGAGCAGGAGGCACAAGAAATATTTCAGGAACAAGTAAATTTCATGTCGATTTGGAGAAAGAACTAGCTGATCTTCATGGAAAAGATGCAGCACTGTTGTTCTCATCTTGCTTTGTAGCCAATGACTCCACCCTCTTCACTCTAGCTAAGATGCTGCCAGGTGAGATCTCAAACTGTGCCCCCTCTTTACCACAAAAATAGAACCCTGCCCTAAGCAGTTGGGAGTACATTTCACAAATGGCTACCCAAAGTGAGGATTCATCCTACTCTATCAGCAAAGTATAGTGGTTTGGGTTTTTTAATGCCATATTCAACTTATATTAGACATGTGCAAATCATAGTAGCAGCCTACTGAGATTGAGATCTAGGAGCTAGGAACTGCAGAAGGCATTAGACAAAGAGGACAGAACCTTCTGCTCTTACCTTTAAATTCCACCTGAAAATGAGGCAGCAGGAATTTAGTGTCCTCTCACCTCCGAGTGTGAACTTCTTTCCCTCTATAACTTATAAGGAGTTAAGGGAGTTAGATAAAAATATTAAGGAGTTGGAAAAAGCCTTCTGTATTTCCTTAAGCTCATGTTTGTGTTAGTTTAAACACCTAAAATAAGCCTTAAATATTATTCTTGCTTCATGATCTGTAACTTGCTCTTTTGATCACGAGCATTACTCTCTAGAACATCCTACCCTTGCTGCCTGAATACTTTCTGTACATAAAGCACATATGCTTTCTATACTTAAAGTGTAACTGGGCTGTTCCCTCAGGCTGTGAGATCTACTCTGATTCTGGAAACCATGCCTCCATGATCCAGGGGATCCGAAACAGCAGGGTGCCAAAACACATATTTCGCCATAACGATGTCAGCCATCTTCGAGAACTATTGAAGAAGTCTGATCCATCTACCCCTAAAATTGTTGCATTTGAGACTGTTCACTCAATGGATGGTAAGCTGACATCAAACCCTTCTCTCTCCTTCCATTGCAGTTAGTGCTCAAAACATCTGTATTTTAAGTCTGGAAGTGTCACTGCTATAAAGGCTTACATGAAAGTAGTCTTCCGAAATGCCTAGTATTTTGGGGTACTGAGCACAGTGAATCCTAAACTGCCAGTCACTGCTTTGGTTCCTAGGTGCAGTCTGTCCTCTGGAAGAGCTGTGTGACGTGGCCCACGAGCATGGAGCAATCACTTTTGTGGATGAAGTGCACGCTGTGGGGCTCTATGGAGCTCGAGGTGGTGGTATAGGAGACAGGGATGGAATCATGCACAAGATGGACATCATCTCCGGAACGCTTGGTATGCATGGCCTGGCACTTTTACAGAAACTAAGGCAGCAAAGCTTCTGAGCAGCCAAACTAAGTGGGTTAACTCAAAATCAGTCTATTCACATGAACTTGCTAAGGGTTGTTGGGGGCTAGGATCTTTCAAAAAGCCCAAAGGATTTAAGTATGCCCCACAGTTTGAAAAGCTTGTGTTAAGCTGCTTATGCTGCTTTACAAATCAGTTAAGGTAGCATTGGTATTTTTTTTTTCTTTAAACAAGCTAGCAAAAAGTACTCCAGTGGCATATTATACAACTCAAGAATAAATTCAGGTGAGAATGCTAGTAGGGTAGTACTCTATATTTAGTAGTACTTAGTTCTTTTATGTGAAGTGGAGTGTTCCTAATCTAGAAACCTGAGATGGGGAGTTATGTAAAGAGATTTGGCAAGAACTGAAGCAACTGCTATTATCTGAGTAGAATGCAGGCTTAGGAGTAAGTTTACTGCTGCAAATTAGAAAGTTTAAATGGCTACCAAAACATAAGTAAAATTTACTAGGAATGTTCATGGCTCTGAAACTTACAATCTTGGGTTACAGCCTAATAGAAACAGAAGCAGTCACCAGACACCCTAGTTCTACCTGTGGCTCCGTTCTGGTACCTGAACGTTTGGAAAGCAGGGCTGGTATCAACTGCACAATCACAGTAACAACCTTGTGTGCTCCTTAGAAGCATAGGCTATTTCTAGCATCTCTGAAACAGATTAACTTAAATCTACTGAGAGACTTAGCGTTGACTCTTGGGGTCACTGTTGCAGTCTATGCTTGATGATTTGGCTTATAAAGTCTTCCCCAAAATCAAAACTTGAGCATTTGAGAAAGTCTTTAACTGTCCTTGCTGTGTAATAACTAGATCCATGTTATCAGGATTGGCTTAAAAAAAAAGCTGTAACATGTGCTGAGTAAATACAAGATTAGCTGGGGGGCAGGGGGGGCTATAATTGTTGCCTGCCATGACTACCTTAAGCATGTAGTCAAAATAACTCATTCCCTCAAGTGAAAAGCTATAATACTTCAAGCCATTCTAGTGGGTAGAAGGAATAAGCTTGGCTGCCTTTTTTTTTTTTTTCCACAGGCAAAGCGTTTGGGTGTGTAGGAGGATACATCTCCAGTACAAGTTCTCTGATAGACACTGTTCGTTCATATGCTGCTGGCTTTATTTTCACAACGTCCCTGCCACCCATGCTCTTAGCTGGTGCCCTAGAATCTGTCCGAACTCTGAAGAGCGCGGAGGGGCAAGTTCTGAGGCGCCAGCACCAACGCAATGTGAAGCTTATGAGACAGATGCTGATGGATGCGGGGCTTCCTGTGGTGCACTGCCCCAGTCACATCATTCCAATAAGGGTGAGTACAGACCTGTGTCAACAGTGTCCTATTTTCCTGTCCATGATCACATTGCACTCTTTCAGGTATTGGTTAACATTCACAAAGTTCAAATCTGTCCTTGTATTCAGCAGTGATGTGCAAGGAGTCTGGCTTAAGTTGACCTCAGTCTGCTATAAATGTTGTAAAGCAGAGTAATAAAGTGTATGAAACCCACAATCTCACAGTATACAGAAAGCAAGGAGGCTGATAACAAGCTAGTGAAAATAAGAGCTCGGGGATAAACAAAAACCTGTATAGGTTGCGATGGTGTGCTTGTGCCCAGAGGGCTGTACAGCACAGGCTTTTAGCTCTCTTTTTCTGATGTATATGCTACTTACAGTGGCACAAGGAAGACTAATGAGCCCTGTTTGATTCTTGTGGCTGGCTAAGTTCTGCCACCTTGCATGTTTCGATTGATCTTGTAACTTACAATTTTGAACTTTAGGTTGCAGATGCTGCTAAAAATACAGAGATCTGTGACAAGCTGATGAGCCAGCACAGCATCTATGTCCAAGCAATCAACTACCCCACAGTTCCCCGTGGAGAGGAGCTGCTACGTATTGCCCCGACACCTCACCACACCCCTCAGATGATGAGTTATTTTCTTGGTGAGTGGATTCTTGCATCAGTGCAACGAAAATACTGGGTTGTCTATGTAGTCCTTATACTAAAGATGAGACTAGGAAACGCTTAAGTTTTAGATGCCCCTAGCTGGACACTGTCTTTCCACTTCTGCAGCATACATAGCACATGCTTCTGCACTTAACCTGCCTGGAACATGACATGTCACACGTGCAAGGCCAGTGCAGTCCTGTATCCAGCCAGTTCTGTCACAGCCACCTCCGCATGAGCAGAGCCCCAGCACTGTCCAAACCAATCTTCATTTGTTGCATGGGGTCCAAAGAAATCTGCTCTCCTCTACTGAGCCGTTAACATGGCTTAAACATGCACCTGTCCAGGGAAAAGTAGCTGCTTGATCCTGTCAAAAGAGGTAGTGTGAGGATAGCTGAGACTTAGTTGCAGCCCAGTCACCTCACTCAAGAGGTAAATTATGTCACAGTGAATTCCTGTTATCCCTCCTCACTTGCTAGGTAAAACAGGTATGCTGATACTGCTGCTGCTTCTCTAAAGCAATCCACTGTCTGAAGACTTGATCTTGATTGACTTTTCTGTTCCTAACAGAAAAACTGCTGGCCACATGGAAGGATGTGGGTCTGGAGCTGAAACCACATTCATCAGCTGAATGCAACTTCTGTAGAAGACCCCTGCATTTTGAAGTGATGAGTGAACGGGAAAGATCCTACTTCAGTGGCATGAGCAAACTAGTGTCTGTCAGTGCATGAAAGTATTGGTGTTAATTATATTCTTGTCAGTAGCATTTTTAAATTGCTTAATATGTATTTTAATCATAGTTAAGCACTAAGCTCTGAAAATAAATTTCTAGAGCCATTATGCCCAGTTGTGGTTTTGTTTGCTTTTCTGCTAATCTCCCGTAAGTGAAACTGAAGCATCATTTGGTGGAATAAAATTAACTGCTTCTCAGTGAGTGTATGCCAAAAGAACTTCAGTAGTGTTTCCTGGTGTACTACAAGGGATGCATTTATTTCTCATGAAAGTAAAAAACCCCTCTATACCTGAAAGCCTTTGAAAACATGCAGGTGCAGTAGTATTGCATGCTAAAACAAGGGTCTACTACATAAGAAATGCTGTGTAAGCCTGGGCCTGTTTATTTGGAGGCAGGCAGTTAGACTGGGTTCCGCTAGATGCTGTCTCCCTCTGCTGCTGTATTCTTTGTTGTTGTGCACACAAGCATTCCCCCTTTGGTGTTCAGCATGGTACTCACCATTAAGAGGAAAAGCAGTGCCAATGGGATTTAACGAGTGTGACAGAAAAACCAGGGTGGCTGGGTGGTGTAGTGGCTGGGAAAGGGAAGGCACATTAGCCACTGCAGGTGGTAGATGCAAGCTACTTCTGCCTGCCCCTGTCTCTTCAAGTCTGCTCTCCAGTGCACCCAGAGCCAAACTTCAGTGTAAAAACTGATTATCAGTAAGCAATCTAATAATTCAGGTCCCTGGACAGAAGTCATCATAAGAGAATACCAGTGCTGCTTTTGCAACCCCTCTGGAAACTTAGGCCTTTTGCTTAATTACCATGCTAGTTAATGCTTTCATGAATAGCAAGGGCATGCTTTGAACAGGGGGAAGTAATTTTGTGCATTTATACATGTACTCAAAGGTCAATATTAGCACAAAGTCTAGAGTAGAACACTGAACGGCTTCCTTCATGTACAGGCATGTCCAAGAACTGCTACAGTCTAGCTTTCACAAGCTGCTCTGGCTGGGTACTCTCATTTTCTGAGTGTGACAAGCCAACCTCCTGGCACTGCCTGTCGCTGTCACGCTCACAGGCATGCAATGAAACTCCCGTTACGGATCCATTGTAATGGCACAAACAGCCACATGTTGGGGAGGTGGAAGCCCAAGTTAAAGCAAATCATCAGCTCCCATCAACTGGAAGTCACCAGATATTTAAGCACATCCTGAACTGCTGTTCTCAGAAGAATTCTTATAAAAATACTTGAGTTCCCAAGCAGTCAAGCTACTTTTTAAAAAGCCATGTGCCAGCCAGGCAAGTGGTTGCTGCCTCCATCCCATGCAGGTGTTCTGCAGGAGGGAGGAAACTACCCACTATCAGGCTACAGGATGAACAGGGTGGTTTGTTGCTGAACAAGGCAGTTTATGAACTGGTGTGCTCCGACCCGCCGCCAGGTCATCCTCTGTGCAAGTAGCTGCATTGCTGTTCGAGAGGATTAGCTTTCACAGGTCGTGACACTACCTTGATCTCACCAAGGCAAGTTCAGTGCTACTCAAGGAAAAACACAGTGTCACACCCTGACTTCTTTGCCTTGTCATGAGCGACTAAGACAGAATGAATATGCATCTTCATTACAGAGCTTTTCTCATTGTATGTTGGGTTATATCAGTACATTAACTTGAGCCGTCAAGTAAAAAGCCACAGATCGTCCATCAGCCTCTCCTGGAGCAGCGCTCCCAACACCACAACGTGCCTTCAGTGCCATTCCGAACTGCTGGCATAGGCAATCAACGTGTGGGGGGACAACACATGATGCGTTGACTAATATATAGCCATGACCTGACAGTACAACATTACTTGCGTTTCTAGTTTCTTCACTGAAAGCATTCAGAATTGGCCCAATGCATTTTACATACCAGTTTATAAACCAAATTTTTCTTTTTATAGCATCTGCTCTACACTCTGTACTGCAGAGGAGAAGAAAGACGACACAGAACATGTATTGGCTACCAGGAGTCTCAAACATTATTCCAAATTAGTCACAGGAGAGGACCAAATCCTAAGATGCAAAGCTAGCAGCCTTTGAAATGACAGGAGCACGACTAACCTCAGCACGTGGCAGTCGGTACCTCTGCGCCCATTAACGTCCAACGTGACGAGTTACTTCAAGTTCAAGCGAGGGTGTGAAAGCGGAACCAGCGCACAGTAAGAGGCCGGCAGACGTCCATCACTTAACTGCAAAGGAAAGATAAAGACAAATCCAGTGACACATAGGAAGGATAAATTTTCCCCAATGAAAAGGCCAAAGAACGAAACCACAAACACGTATTGTTTCCCAGCAAACAGAACTTGAATGGCCGGTTGCATAACCAGGGGTGTTTGTGTAAGCTTTAGTTTGGTTTCTGGAAAATAATAGAGGAAGTAATCGGTAAAAGATGTTTAAAGTCTGAGACAAATGGCCCATGGCAGCAGCAGAGTAAGCAAGCACGAAGGCAGCCGTAAAGCGACCTCTGACATTTTTCTGGGGTGAAAATAATTCATCTAGTTGAACACTGCATAGCCCTAAATTCACAAACTCCTCCATTTCTCATCCTATTTACACAGCAGGGAAACCCCAGGTGGCACAGGGGCCATGAACACGTTCCCGGTGCAAAGAGGAGCACGCGTTCCCCCTCGCTGTGAGGGGGCATCAGGAGGATGCTCTTCCTACCACGGCCAGGAGCGGGTGCCAGGCTGGGCATGGTGGTGCCTTCCACCCCCTGGCTCCCTCCTCCTCCCCCCCACAGCCCCACTGGGCAGAGACAGCTCATTTCTAGAGCTGTTAACGTTCATGAAGCTTTTTGGGGGCTTCATTTTTCTGCTAAGCGTCTCGCTGCTTGCTGTAGGTGGTTGGAGATAACTCGTGGGTTCAGCCCAGGAGGAAGAACCCAGCATCACGAGCCCGTTCTTTAGGGAACTGGACTAAAAATAGCCTGTCAGGCTGGGGTCAGCTTCTCCCGCCGGCAGGACCTTGCCGCAGGAGGAGGAGGAGGAGGATGCTGTCACGGCTGCCGGACTGTGTGCTCATCCACCCTGCCCAGCCCCAGCCGCCCCTCGCTGAAACACGCTCCTGCCGGGAAATAAATGCCCTGACCACCTTTTCCAGCTCCTGCTCTCACTGCTGCTGCTTTCAGCCATTAAGTCCATGCTGTTTCCTGGACAGCTATTAGTCATTAATCATAACAATAATAGTAATTGAAGCATTATTAACACCACTAGACTCACGGCTCTTGTGCCCCTGGCGCCTTGCACCCGTTTATTTTAGGGCACATCTCACACTCCCTCAGCCCCTGCTCAGTCTCCCAGCACCCACATTCCCCAGGGTTTCCCTCCCGGCACGGGGAGGGCCACACAGCCCATCTCTGCCTCCGACGCCGGGGCTTTTAAAGCCCCATGAGCTCCCCGATGTCTGCAGCTGAGGGGAAGGGGCTCCTGTCTGCTGATGGGTGTTTTAGAGCCCGTGCTGGCGGCTCACAACGGGCACTTCCCTCAGGGTGTGTTGAGCCCCCAGAAGACCTTTCCTCTTTTGCTCCCAAAAAGCAAAACCATACTTTACTCCCCTTAAAAATCCAGGATGAATTTTGCTCCAGATAGACGCACACACCAGGTCTCAATCCAAACACCAGCAGCACAACCAAATAACTGCATCGTGGATCCAAACCTCCCGCTTTTCTTGTATTCAGATGGTCCAGCTAGCTACACATCACTCTGGGACTATGCCTTGAACCGACACTGGCTTTTAGATAATATTTATAACATTAGCTAAGCCTTAAATCATCGGGAATGACTGCTCATACCCCTGCCTAGAGGGACAGACAGGGTGCTTCAGGCACGAACAAGCTGGTAATGGAGGGAAACATCGAAGGGGTCAGGGATCTTAGGCCCTGGCCTTCTCCCAGGGTCATTGCATGGCGTAGAAGGCGGCAACCAATCCCCATCGCTTGGGGTTTTCCCTGACCCCCAGCAGAGCCTGATCTGCTGCTGCTGCTCCCCAGGGAGATGCCAGGGTGGGGAGGAACTGCCTTTCCCCACAGCACCCCCCCTTCTCCTCCTCCTCCTCCTCCAGCAAGAGCCATTCCCCCAGTTCTCCATCCCAGCGAGGGGTTGCAAAGGGATGCCGCAGCCACAGACCTCCCACCCCCCAGCATGGGGGACCCACTGGCCCCAACACAGGAGCCCCCCTGGGCTGCTTGGCTTGGCAGCCTGGGCACACAGACACCCCCATTCCTTGGCAGACAAGGGGTGGGCTGTACAGAAGGGAGAGAGGGGGCAATACTGGGCTCCTGGTTATTTAGGATGCTCCATGCCCCAGCCACTCTCCAACTTGATCCCAAACCCTCATCATCCCCCCCCTCCAGGCTCACACAGTCCTGGGGGGCTGATCCTGGATATACTTACCCCGCTTGGGTAAATATCCTTTCACTCCTTACTGCTCCTACACCCTCCTCCCTGCCAGCTCCATCCCCCAAGCAGGGTTTTGGGCAGGACACGGAGCTTTTGAGAGGGCGGGGGCTCGTCTCCTTTTCCCGCAGGCACCTGTGCTTTCCTGGCCCGGCCACCAAGCAGCTCCTTCAATTTGGGCTTACAACCAGGTGTAACTCCTCTGCAGCCCCCGCCCTGGCTCCAGCCCTCAGGGGAGCAGAAGCCAAAGGAGTTCTCTCCTCTGAGATTTTGCCCTTTGCCCTTTTCCACCTGGGAATCCCATAAGGAAAAACATCCCGGTCCCATCTTTTTCCTGTGGCTCGTTTGCCGTGAAGCCTGTGAACCCTCATTTGTGAGTCCTAAGAATCCCGAGCGCTAGGCCTGGCTGTGGGGACGCTCAGTGACATCCACCCGCAGCTGCCTCCTCTCTCTGAAGCTGCTGTTCCCTACCGCCCCCTCCCCGGCTGCACAAACACCCTGACGGGGTGGCCTTGTCCCCCGGCACACGTGCCCCAGGGTGGCACCAGCAGCTGCCGACCAAACCTGGGTTTCCCACGCACCAGCTCAAACCCAGAGCTTTGCATAGGCAGCAGGGGAGACTTTTTTAGCTCAAACCTCAAAAAGGAAGAGAGGGGTTGCTGCGCGTGTGAACCAGCATGTGTGCTGGGGGGGGGACACGTGGGGTCAGGCAGCAGCAGCCCAGTTAGTGAGTGCTTTAATTGCCCCCGGGATTTGCTCGGTGTCGAGCTGGCGTTGGCTTTGTAACCCACTTCCCGAAGGGAACCCAGCGCATGCGATCACTGGTGCTCTGCCTGCGAGCAATTCGGCTCCTCTCCTCCTCCTGCACCACTTTGGCACCCCCCGGCCCACTCTGTAGATTCTATTCCACTCATTTTCAACCCAAATTAACAGAGGCTGAGCTGCGACTCGATCTAAATCTTGACAAGCTTCACAAAAGCAAAGAGCTGCACGCATGTCCCTGCTGAGCTGTGCTGCGAGCGAGGCAGCAGTCTGCACTCAACCCTTGTATTAGACCCTAGAGACTCCACTGGCCACCATCACTGGGAGAACTGGTGGCCTCTCTGGCTCTGCAGCTGGGACAAGGAAGGTGTTGTGTGGCGTGGGACAGGCGAGCAGGAGGAAGAGGGGAACTCGAGCTCCACACGAGGTGGGGTGAGCAGAGCCAGGCTGCCCTTGGCACAGTGCTGCATCCCTGCCTGGAGCATTGGTACCTAAGCTTGGTGAGGGGATGGGATGGGATGGGATGGGATGGGGGGGACAATAGGGACAAACTGGGGTGAGGTGGAATGGGATGGGAGGGGATGGTGTTGGAACAGGATGGGATGGGATGGGATGGGACAGGGGGGACAGAAGGGGATGGGATTGGGCAGGATGGTATAGGAGGACAGGGGGGACAGGCTGGGGTGAGGTGTAATGGGATGTGGGGATAGTATTGGACAGGATGGGATGGGGCAAGATGGGACAGGAAGAACAGGAGGGATGGGATGGGGCGGGACAGGACAGGGGAGGCAGAAGGGGATGGTATTGGACAGGATGGGATGGGACAGTAGTGACGGGACAGGATGGGATGAGATGGGGCAGGGGAAGCAGAAGGGGATGGGACTGGACAGGACGGGATGGGATGGGATAGGATGGGATCCCAGCTGGGGATCTGCAGCCCTTGTGCTGCTCCTGGTCATCTCCCCCATGGCCACACATAGTTGTCCTTTGGCACGGGGTGGGGGGACTTTCAGCTGCGGATGGCTGGGGTCGGAGGCATTGAGGGGGAGCAGCAGGTGGGAAGTGTGGGACACCCCTCACTCCCTCTCAATTTTGGGGCAAGTTTAAAAATTACCGAGCACAGAAGGGGCGGAGGACCCAAAGGAGGAGGGTGAATGAGCTTGTCAAACGACTCTGGTGGTGTCAGCCCACGCTGTCACCAAAGCACCTGGCACCAGCCTTGGGATGGAGGACCAATGGGGCGACCTGCCTGCAGAGATGTGTCTTCTCCTTCCCCAGCTGTGCAGCCACCACCTCTGCCCCAGCCGAGGAGGGACTTGGCCGTCCCCCCCGCCTTGGGGGTCCCCACTGGGGCAGCCCCCTCCCGAGCATCCCGGGGAGCAGTTGGGGTCTCCCCACTGCAGCCGGGCCACTTCGCTCACCGGAAGGACGCCCACCAGCCCAGGGGAGGCTTTAGTCCTATTTATGGTGCAAATCCCTTCGACCAGGTTTTTCTCTCCCCATCCCAGTTTTTAACGCCCACCCACCTGGAGTGAGCTCTGTACAGGTTTTACCAGTGTTTTCAGTGAACCATGGTGTGTTTGAAGGATCATTAGTAATTATACACAGAGGGACCTCTCCTGCACCAAGGCTGCTCCACACATAGCAGCATTCTCCCTCCTCCTCCTCCTCTGCACCAAAGGGAAACTCATTTGGGGTTGGTTCTTTTTTTGTATCAAACTTTTTTTTTTCTTTTTCCTCCATTTTTCTGGGAATAGTGGTGTTTTATAGCCAGCTTCCCAAATCGTCCATCTCATCCTGGGCACGGCGAGTAAAGAGGAGACACGGCACAACTCTGACCTGGCGCAAACCCCACCAGGCTCATTGCAAACAGCTCCTTCTGCGGCTGTCCTGGCGTGGCACACAGGGAGCCTTCCCTCTGGGAAACCTGCTCAGGACAACATAATAAATAAATTTTAAAAATAAAAGGTTACATCCAAATTTCAGCTGAGGTCCTCTGGGGAAGAAGCAGGGAGGCAGCAGCTTTCGGTGGCTGCGTCGCAAGCTGGGACTTGCTTCCCTGCTTCTCCATCAGGACCTGCTGTTGCGAAATTCAGACCTCGCAGCCCAGCTGGGGTTAGGAGATTTTGGCTGTGGGTCATTCTTTGGAGCTGAAGAGTTCTGGCAGGGCAGCAGAGACGTGCAGGGTCTGTCTCCCACTCCAGGAGCCTGGGCGAGGAGCAGGAGGGATGGGGGCCTGGAATGGGGACAGACCCCATCGCCTTCCCAACCCTTCTCTTGGCTCAGCATCATCCCATGTTCTCTCCCCATCACCATGCAGGGATTCCCCCCCAGCCAAGAAAACAACAGCCCCAGGCAGCGGCGTCACAGCCTCACAAAATCATCACCCAGCCCTTAAAAGAAGGAAAGCCGGGCTGAGCAGGGATGGCACCTCCCGCAGCCGGCTCTGGCTCCGGGCATTGCTGGCGTTAAACCCCTGATGGGCATTAAAGGGTTGTTCCAGAGCTCTGGATTAAAGCATAAAGTCCTTGGGGGTGACGAGGTCTGGATGCGGCCACAGCGGGCGAGCTGCGATGGCTGCTGGCTAGCGAAATCCAAGCAATTTGCTTTGCGGATCCAGGACCTGCTAAATGCCCAAGCCTGGGGAAACCCTGGGGACCTCCAAAGAGCACTAGACTGTTTTAAAAATACTTTATTCTTTAGAAAATACAGCGTTCAGTACAGTGTGCTCTGCTCCCCCCAGCTTCGACCTCCCCCACCGCCCCACTCCTGCTCCCCCCAGGCCAAGGCAATGACGCCACATTCGCCAGGGCGGCAGAAAAGGGGAGGGCAGGTTTCACGGACCCCATTTCTATCTTCCCAGGGAGGCAGGTGGCTCTTGAGCCCTCGCTGGTACCCAGCAGCAAGGTGCTCTCACCATCAAAGCCCCCACTGAAGCCCCATTCTCAGCGCCAAGGTCATCCCCGAGAGCTGGTGATGGCCCTGGGTGGCTGGGGACGACCGTGAGGGGGCACATAAGGGCTGCCACACTTCCCCACACGAGGATTTGGGGTGGCCCACGTGATTTTTAAGACATGGGGCTGCCCCAGACCAGAGAGCCAGCAGCAAACCAGGGGGGTGACAGTAGGGACTGGGGCACAGGGCAGACCAGGGCTCAGGCCCCTCACAGCTCCCATCCTAAACAGGGATGGGGCTCCGTCAGGGCTGTAACAGCTCCCTCCCAGGGGAAAAGCCTTATTGGGGGGTGTCAAAAAGTAGATGCAAATATCACCAAAAGGCAGAGTGACCTTTTTCCAAGGCCAGAATGAGCTCAGGACTGGGGGGGACCTTCTGCTTCCCTCCTGCTGGCTCCCCCCAGGGACAAACTCCTGCCAGCAAAGCCCATGCCGCGGGGAGGGGTCCTGCCCGCACCCTGATGGGGTGCAGGATCGCTCCAGGCCTGGGGCAGAGGGGCCACGCACACCGAGAGAGGGACGGGGGGAGCAAAATCTGGGGGCTGGGGGAGCAGGGAAAGAAGCATTTTCTCTTTTCAAACAGGAATCCCCAACACCATCCCCTTCGCTTTGCATAGAGCAGCTTGCAGGCGAGTGCGTCCTTCAGTCACCCAGGGGACACCCAGAGCAGCGGCTGTGACCCGGGGTGGACAGGAGCAAGGCTGCGGGACACAACCCTGCTGCTCCCGTCCTCCTCCGGCAGCCCCGGGGCTCGCACAAGGACGCAGGGAAAAGAAACACCGACAACCCTGAACCCTCCCCATCGCTCTGCCCCCAGGTGCAACAAGCCATCCTGACGTTTAAAAAAAGGAATGAAATAGGAAAAAGAAGGGGAAAAAAAAAAATATAGGCTGACATGGAGGGGAAGATCCCCAGGTCAGCGGAAAGGAAGCCGGGAAGCGCCGCGGGGATGCTGTCCGTTCACCGCCCGGTCCTGCGGGATCTAACTGTCCTCGCCGTTCTCGTCCGGCCCCTTAATCAGCCGCTTCTGTCCCCGTTTCCCCACGGGCCCCTTGGGCTTGGCGAAGGCCTGCTTGAAGGCGTGCTGCTTGGGGTGCACCTCCTCGTAGAGGAACTCCGCCGTCAGCTCAGCTCCATCGTCGATCTCGATCTGCACCCAGGAGCGGCGAGGGGGGGTTAGCGGGGTCTCCACACCCACCTTTGGGGCACCCAATTCCCTTCCCCCCCGCGCCCACCAGTACAGCTGGACCAAGGCAGTGGCATGTTCCTTTGCCGATGCCTGGCATGGATCTCTGCTCCATCACCTCTGGGCAGGCTTGCACTTACCTTCTTGGCTATCTCCAGGCAAAACTCCTGCTCCACGGTGTCCAGCAACCGGCTCTTGCAGCTGGAGTAGAGCATGCGCTCCTTGATGCTGCATTTGTACCCGGGCATGGAGTAGATAAAGACTGCGAGAAGAGAGCAGGGCTTGTGGTGCTGCCCGGGCGCATGGCCATGGAGCACCCAGCAGCTGCATCCCAGCCCAATCATGGCTTTTCCAGCCCCGAGAGTCTACTCATCATCAGAAGGCGAAGCCATCCCCGTCCCACCACCCCTCCCCAAACCTCCCCCGGCTCTAGTATGCCTGGAACACAATGGCTGTACAGATTTGCCCATGGCAGCACCTGGAAAACCCTGCACCACACATAGGACCTTCTCTTGGCACCAAAGAGCCCCCACCACGGATGGACGGCAAGTGGGAACCGACTCAAGGTCCCCTGCCATACCATCCCCATCCCCGTTTGCTCCCCACACGAGCCGTGGTCCAGAGCGTGGGGACCAGTGTGGGCTCTACTCGCACCCCCCCGGTGCCAGGGCACTCACCGACGGACTCCAGGTAGTCTCCCTCGTGTGAGTGTTTGTACAGGAAGAAATGGTAGCGAGCAGAGTCCTGGGGGATCCTCTTGGGCAGGTCAGCGATCTCCGTGGGGCTCGTGTGCACCAGGTCGATGGTTTCCCGCTCCAGATCCAGCTTCTGATGGACAAGAGGGGGATGTGGGAGTGGACAGGAGTGAGAGGCGGCAGCAAGAGGCAGGGGCAGCGGGGTGCGGAGCCACCCGAGGGACCTACCAGCTGGATGTAGTTGATTTTCTTCTGCTTGAGCGCCTGGATGGCTTGCTGAGCATCCAGCTGCAAGGGGAAGGCCAGGCCCTGCAGGGTCTGGTGCTTGCTCTCCACGCTGATCTCCGTCTTCACCTGGGGATGGAGATCACCCGAAGTGTCAGGGCCGAGACCGGCAAAGGGTGGGAAAGGGAGGCAAAGGAAAACTGGCCAGTGCCACAGCAAAAGGCTTCTCAACCAAGGAGCCACCTGACACCCAGCTCACGGGAACTGCAGCATTAAACTACCAAAAGTCATCCAGGCTCGGGGCGGTGATGCTTGTCACCGTACCACTGCTCTGGGAGATCACCCAGCCCCAGCCACGCACCCCCGAGCCCCCCTGTTTCACTCCCAGCAAAGACCATCTCAAAACCGATGTTTCCCAGAGAGCCCCTGGCAGGGATGCTGTGACCAACGCTGGCGCACGTCCACCTCTGACCATCTCCAACCGCAACCTGCGGGTGACAGGGGGAGCCCTAAAATCACAGCGTTCAGCTGCAGGGTCCCCACCGGTGGGGATGGCAAGCCCCTCCTCGGTGGGTTTAATTGCAGCAGACAGGCAGCCGCTCCAGCGCTGGAGCTGTGAAATTGGAGATCCACAGCTCAGAAAGATCCCAGCTGATCTTTTCCCCGGCAGAGGCTGCCGCCTGTACCCCAAGCAAAAGCCCCTACTCCAGGAGACTGAGCCCCACAACAAAGAGGGAAGAGAAAGAGATTGCGGAGACATCGCACCGCCCTTGGTGCCATCCAGCCGCAGCGTGGGGGTCCCTGACCGGGACTGGAGGGTGCCATGAGCCGGTGGCGGGGAAGGGGGTGCGGGACGCGGCAGGCGCGGGGCATACCTCCTCAGGGCCAGGGTACTCTACCAGCGATGGGCAGCAGCAACAGCCCCCCACCATCTGCCACAGAATACAGGGAGACGGCGTCACCCCGACGGCGGAAGAGCCCATCCAACCTCAAGACCCCCCCCACCAGGTAAACAGTCTGGACACGCAAACCCAGGTGCTCTCCAGCAAGCGTGGGTCCCTTTGGGATCAGTTTGGGGGATTTTGGATAAAGACAGTCCAGCCTTTTTTTTTTTTTTTTTTTTTTTCTTTCTTTCTTTCTTTCTTTCTTTCTTCTTTTCCCTCCCCCCAGTAGAAAAAAGGAAGAAAAAAGGAAGAAAAAAAATCAAAAATCACGGCATGCCAAGAGAAATGTGGGAGTTTTAGCTCACATCTCAAGAACAGCCCAGCAGCACCAAAGTGCATCTCGTTACATGGCTGCCCCTCGTTACAGCAGCCCCACACGGTACCCACACCCCGGGGAGGTGATGGAGCCGGGGTGCCCGGAGCACAGCATGCAGAAAAACACCACCGGGAGAAGGGAAAACCGGGCATCAAGCGGGCAGAACGGCCTACCATCTCGGTGTTCGAGTCCTGGGAACAGGAATCCTGCGAGCATGGGGAGAGGAGACACACCATCAACAGCCCCCCGTGCGGGGACGGAGGGCAGGGGGGGTCTGTTGTGAAACGAGAAGGGGAGGGGGACACACGGACATGCCGGGAGGATGGAGGCATACCATCTCTCTGCTGGAGGCCAGGGAAGGCAGGTCCTGGCAGCGCGGGCAGAGAGAGCGGCAAAAAACGACAAGGGAGACATCAGTGCTGGGGAGGAACGAGAGGGAGAGCCCTGGCTCCGGGCCCTGGCAGCCCCGCACGCAACATCTCCACCAACATCCCCGCGTGGAGCCCGTCCCTGCCCCATCTCCTGTCAGCTCCACAGCCAGGGTGTCCCCAGCCCAGGGTCTGGAGGAGTTCCAGCAGCCACAGCAATAGATTTTTGGGCTAGCCCCCACCCAATAGCATATCCTACAGGTATGGGGGGAAAAAAGTACCCAAGCCTCTATCCATGCCAAGCATCCTGGAGGATGAACAGGGTGCGAATGCGCAGCTCTTGGGAAACAATTGCTCAAGGGTCACCCAGTGCTGGGTGGGCAAGAGGTCCAGCCGACCTCCAAGCTCTGCTGTCCCACTGTCCCCCGGGGTGCTGTGGCACCAGCAAGGGCCCAAGGGCAAGTGCGCAGGGGTTGAGAGGGCGCACACAAGCTCGCCTGGTCCTATGGAGAGGTGCAGCGTGAGGATGTTACCCCTGCCAGCACCTCCAGATCCTCACCTTTCGCCCCCATAAAGGCAAGGAGGCTGGGAGGATCATAGCGGGACTGGAGAGAGCTAAAGCACGCTGAAGTCCAAAAGTCTCAAGAGGTGGAAAGTTGTCCTAGCACCGACAACTCCCCCATGTACCTCTGTATTTTCTACTCCTTCTCTTTTCAAAAAACATTAAAAGCTGCCTCACTGAAACACTCCCCAGGGCACATCCCGGGAGCCGCGCATGGGACGTTCCCCTCAGCCCCAGCCTTGCCAGCAGCAGGTTTGGCTGGGTCGGCCCCTGCAGCAACACAGAGACCCTTCAGCACACCCATCTTCCCACCTTTACATCCACAGGCAAAAATATATCCACTTTGCTCTCTTTCTCAACGCCGGTGTGGCCCGGGCTGACACAGGTGACAGCATATCTTTAAAATAACCCATCACCAAACCAAACAGCAGCTTCACCCGTGAGCTGCGTCTCACAAAGGCGAGGGTGGGAAGCAGAGCACGGTAGAACAACCAGAAAACAGGCACCATGAGCACCACTTACCTGGGCACCTGACGCTGCAAGACACAGGCCCCCCCCAAAAAACCCAAAACTGCTTAATCATGCAGCACTGGCCAGCCAAGGCAATGGCACAGCCACCCAAAGATGCCAAAAAAGCTGCAGAGCCACCGTCAGCATCCACCTTCTTCTCCAAACATGGGCATCACTTTGGATCCTCCAGCATAAATCCTGCCCAGCCCCTCCGGGCTGGGAGCTGGAATAACCACACTGAGACCCGTTGGTGGCGTCTCCCAAAAGTCACTCAACTCCACCACCCCCAACCTGCTCTGGCCCCAGACCTCCTGCCTCGTCTTTTGCCTTTAACTAATGCCATCAGGCTGACTGGTGTCACGTCTCCCAGGCATGTCCTCATCCACCCATGAGCCCCAGAGCCCCAGCACAGGCGGAAGAGAGAGGGATGCTCCTCTAGAGAGGAAGGCTTTCCATGGCATCCAAGTGAAATCCCCTCACCCCAACAAAATCCTGCTTCCAGGTGGGGTGGTTTTCCCACCCGGTGAGGCCATTCCCTCCCCTGCCATGACATTTCGCAGCACCACAGAGGTTGGCACGAGTGCCATGAAATGCTGGCTGGGAGACGATGGCGTGGCAGCCAACCCTACCCCACGCCACTTCCACATCTTTTTCCAGCACATAAGCCCCCAAATTTAGGCTAAAGATCTGTATTTCTTGGGACAGCATCCCTCATATTTATAGCCACAGAGGAAGAGTATGGAAAAGGGGGCTGCTGCAGCCCAAAGACAAGCCTGAGGCTTCCTGCCTCCCCCAGGACTTCAAACTCAGCTCTGGCTTTTGCCCCAGTACCCAGAGGTTAGAGACTGCCGCCTGCTTTCAGCCTCAAACCACCTTCTGGCTGCCGATTACAGCGAGCAAAACACAGCCCTGAGCTCATGTCCTAGAGCAAGGGGAAAAGTATAGCCTGTAAATTCCTCTTTATGCCACCAATTTGACCGTGAGGATGCTCAGTCCAGCTCGGCAAGGGCAGGAATGGGTTAAACTGCAGAGGTGCAAGTGAGCGCAGTAAAAATGAGCCATCCCTTTTAGCTGGATGCTCGTTGCTCGCTCCCACACCTCCAGCAGCAAACACATCCCTGCATCCCGCATCCCTGCGTACCCCGAGGGTCTCGGGCTCCTTTTCCCAGGCCGGCGGACACCCACCTCGTTGATGCGGATCTGCTGGAGCTCCTGCTCGGCTGCGGTCAGTGGGGCCGGGGCAGAGCAGGAGGACACGTGCTTTTGGTAACCGCTCAGGGACACGTCCTCCTGCAGACAGAGGGAGAGGGAGAAGCATCAGGGGGTGGTTATCGCTGCGGGGCTGGATGCACCCCCAGCCTGGAGGCTGCGTCTGAGCAACCCAGTGGGTCCCAGGCTCGGTCCTCACCAGGAGGAGCAACCCGAGCAGTGCTCTTGGATGCCTCCATGCAAATCCCACGGTCGATTTTAAACAGTGCCCGTGACCACCAGTGCCCGTTGAGACCACCCTGCCCCTCCCCAGACACCCACGGCTGTGGCAGTGTGGCTCCTCCGGGTGATTAACGGAGCTCGTGAGCACTAAAGACAGAGACCGTGGCCCGGGAGCAGGAGGGCAGCAGCGGGGATGCTCCCTGGTCCCATCGGCGCCAGAAGCCCCAGAGCAGGGCTGATGCCCAGGAGGCCCTGGCTGTGGAGCTCCCTCTGTGAAAAGCCCATGGGAGAGAAGGAGAAACCTCCCACCAAGCGCCGATGGGGAAGCGCAGCCAGACGACCCCGGCGCGGCAGCAGCTCTCGCTGCTGGAGTGACACTGCCACCGCCTGGCGCTGCTCTTCCTGCTGAGAGTAAACCTCTGGATGTCTTCTGAGCCTTCCTCCCACCTCTTCCACGGTCCCCACCACAGACCGACCGCAGCCGTGCAGGCAGGAGAAACCGGCAGCGGCCACCGGGGAGACTAAAGCAGAGCGGGGGACAAGCCTCCACCCTGCCTGGCTTCCGTGCCAAGCCCAGGGTAGGGTGCCGAAGCTCAGGGTTGAGCCCAAAAGGCCGCCCAGGAACCACCACCGTACCTTCACCGTTCCAAACATCTCGTCCTTTATGTGGCCCCCGCCAAACTCCTTCTTCACGGTGGCTCTGGTGGCGGCGTACAGCATCTTCAGCCGGACCTGTGCGAGGAGGCGAGCATGGTCAGAGGGGATCGGAGAGCAGCACCTCCGCACAAGACGCTCCCACTCACTGTCCCACCACCGGCTCCGCAAACTTCAGCCCTCCCTGGGAGCAGCCACCTCCTGTCTATCCAGGCTGATTTCCACCCGCAGCGCCTCCGGGCCAGGAGAAGCCAGGGAAACCCCTCGGCACGGTGCAGCCTGCGATCGTCCAGCTGATTCTGTGCTTTGCTTTGCCACCCCCGAGCTGCAGCTCGTCACTTCTACCCGCGCCCGGGTACGAGGAGGCGCAAACACCGCCGGAGCTGCCTAAAAGGGACTTTTGCCTTTCGGCACTTCTTTTGCATCGTTCTTCTGCAAAACGCAGGGAAGCGTGCTCTTTGGCACACCGCCCTTGCAATAAGACCTTCCACACTTTGTTGAGATGCATAGATAAAAAATATCTATTATTATATGTATACACATCTATATGTACGTATGTATAAAGTTATATATATTACCTTATTATAATTGTGTATATGTGTGTGTGGGTATATGTACATGTACACACATATGTCTATACACACACAAAGTTATACATATTATACATATTATAATTGAATAATTATAATTGTATAGATATGTGTGTATACGTACGTGTGTATATACAATAATACGTATTTGTCAGCTGTATCTCAACAAACTGCAGAGGGTCTATTTTATATATGCATGTCATATACATGATAATGTATAATAAGAACAACTATTTGTTAGATATATAACAAATATTTACATTTTTTTATATATGACAAGTGCACATATTAACAAGGCAGTAAATCTATATAGCATATAGATTATATAAAATGTGTAACATACTTTTATACACGTACATATGTGTATATATACATGTGTATGTATACATGCGTGTATACACATATACGTGCATGTATACACATATATGTGTATATACATATATACGTGTACATACATATACGTGTATACACATGTGTGTGTATACACATATACGTGTGTGTGTATACACACACGTATAGAACACGTATACGTTAACACTGCAGTAAATCACGGACTCACTGAAAGCCCGTTACGGAGATGTGCTCAACAAGACGGCATTTCCCAAGCCGCAGGGCTGACATCCTCTGGACTACCATCCCACCCAGCCAGACCTTCAGCGCCCGCTCTCCGACGCCGTCCCCGTCCCCACGAGCCAGCCCAGCAAGTGTCGATGCCGGCCCGGCCACACGCGGCTCGGGTGGAAGCAGCCTGCCTGGCCCTTTTTAAGGCTGGTTTTGGATCCGGGCTCGGAGGTGGACCTGCAGCTGCTCGGCGTCACCCCTCCAGCGGCGCAGGGCCAGGCGGGTCGGTGCCAGCCCCAGCTCCCGCGATGCTTTTGGCCAGAGCTGCGGTGGGACATCTCCATCCCAGCCCCGCGGTCCACACCGCTCCCCCCGCTGCTACATCCCAGTCCCTCCACCTCCTCCCGCAGCGCTGCAAAGGGGACGGAGACGGCGTCCAGTGTATCTTACTGTGTTTTTAAAAAATCCCCCATCCCCAAAGCCTTCTCTGCTTCTTAACCAGGGCACGGGTGTGAATGCTCTTCCTCAGCCTCTGCTCAAAGTCAACTTGGCCAGCATCTCCTCTGTCCTCCACCTCCCAGAGCACGTCCCTGTCCCCACGCTGGGGTGTCACAGCCTGGCGCGGTGCTCACCGGGGAGCTGTCGGGGGACCAGGAGATGAAGAGCCACTCGTAGCCCTGGGCGTTCTGGCTGTCCAGGCGGTACAGCACGTAGCACGGCTGCTGCTCGTCCAGCAAGGGCAGCACAAAGGCATCGTAATCATTGTCCCAGCGCCGGGACAGCTCTTTGTGGGCTCCCAGCACGAGCTGTTCTGGAAGGAGAAGAGGGAAAAGGTGGTGTTAGGTGAAGGCAAGGCTTCACTCACCTTGCAGGACCATGGGATGGCTCATCTAAGGACTCGCTGCAGTTCCATCCCTGACAATGCCATCCTGCAGAAAAACAAATGAAGGTCTCAAACCACATGCATGAATGTACACCCCCACGGGTGACCCCCAGCAGATGCCATCAGGGCTGCAGCCACTGTGGAGCGGCATCCCACTGCCTCCTGTCCAACCATCTCCTCCCCTCCCACGGTCTCCTTTCTGGTGACCATCTATAGCCTCCTTCCGCTCTGCTCTCTCCAGCCATGTAGTCGCCAACCATCCCTCCTTGCGCACAGGGGAACATAAGAGCTCCTCCATCCCACCTGGACAAGCTCTAGTGGTTTGCACACTAGAAGACCTCACCAGGGACACGAAGAACCACCTAGATTTGGGATGCTGAGAAAAATGAAAGTCCCATAGCAAAAGCCAGGATGATGAGCCAACACTGCTCTTATCAGATTCCCTGTAACTGAAAAGGGGTCAAAATCAGAGCTGATACCCAAAGCCCATGTCCATGGGGACCGGACCTGCCCCAGAGGCCCCAGCCTGCGGGGGGGCCCATGCTGCCAGGAGAACCCCAGCTTCTGGAAGCGACCTACATATTTCACACACGTGGTTGCATCTCAAGTGTCTGGAGGGGATTTTTTTCAGCTGCTACGCAAGAGACGGAGGGGCTGGGAGCCCTGCAAGCTGGGCAGCGCTCGGCTGGGATGTGAACACTAGCGCAGGCATTCTAGGAACATGAAAAAAACCACAAGTTTTGAGACGGTTGGGTGGAAAAGCGATGGTGCTGGAGATGATCGGTGTATGTTGCTGGAAAACAGCCTGTGTTTTTATTCCATTTTTAGATGCAGAAAGGTCTGGGGGGAGATATCGGGACTCAGAACAAGACGTAGGAAAATCTGGAGGTGCCAAAGCAAAAGGAGTTTGGGCCTTGGACAGCTGGCACTCGAGGGGATGCTCAGCCTGGCACGTGCCCTGCCTGGACCTCTGCCCCTGGCCCCGCTGCCCATCGGGAGCGAGGGAAGCCCTCTGCTTCCCAACCCATCCAGGTCAGCAGCTCTGAACCCCGTGGCAGGAAAGCTTTTAAGGGAAAGAGTTGAGGAATAAAGGGTTTGGGATGAATTACTCTCACCCCCCGGGCATTCCCCCACCGACAGTGGCGTAGCCCTTCCCTGCCCAGCGCCACCCTGACACGGCATCTGCCACCACACGCTGAACCCATCATTATTTGTGTTTGAGGGGCACGTGCTACTGGTACGGTAACAAGGACAGCAGAGGAAAAGATGCTCAAAATGCTTTCCCTTCAGCAAAACTACCTGTTTTGTGGAAGAAAAGTGCAAAATTCTCAATGCACCCCTAACATAAAGAGAAAGTCCTGCAACTGGATTTGTGCTTTGCAAAGACCTGGGATCCCAAAGAGACTGCAAGGAATTTCGCCCGGCCAAACCCACTGGCAGCTCGCGGGTCTCTCCGTCTGCCAAACATCCTGACACCTCACGCGCGAGGCAATCGCTGCCGAGTCACCCCAGGCTATTCCTGGGCTGCGCCCAAGCTGGATCCCAGACGCAGCACCATGAGCCGGGAGCCTCCAACTTTCCCTTGGGCTGGGGGAGCCGCTTATTCCCTCCCATTGGGCTCTTCGCAGTTCAGCTCAACCCATTCGGGGCCAAATTTTCCTCCCCGGGAAGCATCGGGAAAGGGAAACCCGGAACAGCCGCCCTTCAGCAAAGCACCATCGCCAGCGCCGGCCACTTCAGGCTGCGTTTCTGCAGGGCGCTGCTGCTGGAGGCGGCACAGCCGGGAGCGTTTCTGGCCCTGGAGGTGCCCCCAGCACTCAGCTGCGGGCAGGCTGCCTTGCTCCGAAATGTCCCTACAAGGCAGCGCTGCCCGCAGCTCTGCCTGGCACGGCGGGGGGACAGCACAAGAGCTGGGAGTCTGCAAAGCTCAGCGCACAACATCACCCACGTGCAAAGAAACGCACCCAGCGGGGAAGACCACAAAGCCAACCTTGTCCAGAAACCTGCTGACAGCAAGGAGTAGAGCACCACCTAAAACCGCGTTGGACCACAAGTAGTTCTCATGCCAGGAAAGCATTGCTGAGCCTCAGCACACAACCTGCTCCTCCCCCACACACACCTTCTCCACCCAAACTTGGCTTCTCCTGGACAGCCCCCAAAGGCAACATCAGCTCAGGGAGTTCCCAAAGGGTTGCTCAGCCGTAGCTGGTGTTCTGGGGAAGACCAGACACAGAGCATCTGCCGTAATGCTCCTTGCACCATCTTCCTCTCCTTCCACCCACCCACACCTGCTCTGACATGCGCCAAGACTAATGCCCCGTAGGGCAGGAGGTCCTCTGCAAGTCATCGAGCAGGGCTGGAGGCTCCTCTTCCACATCCTCTGTGCAGGCAGGGCAGGTGACTTCTCCTCCCCAGCTGGCTCAGGACACATCCCCTCCAGGGTCAGCATACTCGGGTCCATCTGTCCAGCTGTGACATCCGCCTGGCTGTTCATTACTGCCCAAAGGTCCTTCTCTGGTGAGTGGCAGTAGGCTGATGTCCCTGTGTTACACAAGAGTGGTGGCCCAGAGAGGCCAAGTGCTTTGTCCTGAGTCATGCAGGCTGGCAGATGGGAGGTCCCTAAGCCAGGCTGGTGGGACCACCACTACCTTGCCCCCAGCAGACCAAGCCCTTCAGCGCAGAGATGCTCCTGGTTGTCCTCCTTCCACCTGCCTCCCCACAGGACGCTCAGACTCTGCCGCATCTCAGAGACTTCTGCAGACATCCAAGCTCCTCCAGAGCTACTCATGGCTGGTCCAGGAGAGGGGAAAGGAGCAGGCAGGTGGGAGAGACAGACTGGGAAGCACAAGGCCCTGCTGAGTGAGGTTGGTCCATGAAGCAGCTGCTGCCGCCAACACATCAACAGATAAATATACTCCACTCAGCCCGAGTGGAGACGGTGGGACGTGGTTTACATTCATGGTAAACAATCTCCCTTGCTGGTGTCACTGGCCACAATCCAGAGTTGGTGGCACAAGCCCTAGAACCTAAGTCCAGGCCTAGGGGTATCCATGATGTATCCTAACGCAAACCTGACTCCCACTTTTTAAAAAAAAAAAAAGGAGCCGACAGAGCAACATCATTGTCAAAGATGCTCTGAAGAAACAATGCAGATGTCACATCCCAACAAATGGGGACCTCACCGAGGACAAAGCCAACACCGACAAACCCCGCAGTGGCCCTGCTGATGTGTCCCACGTGTTTCAAGTCACGCTGTTCTTCCAAATGAGTTTCACAGCCCCTCCAAAGCCAGAATGAGTTCCTTATGACCGTGTCCACCTTGGTGTTAGCAGCATGGTCCTGGTGGCCCACCTGAGAGAGGTGGCAACAACAGCTTGGCAGGGCATTAACTTCCCTGCTGCCATGAGAAACAAGCCATTCATATGCAATTGTACGAGGCTGCGGTAGGAAAACCTACACCACGGAGGCTCCCCGCTGGGACGTTCAATCAGTGCTCTGCTCCGCTCGCTTGTTTGATAGATGTAGAGGCCACCCAAAGGCACCTTTTGGTGGGGCAAACGCAGGCCAGGTTGGGACCAGCCTGCAAACTGGGCAGGGGCAGCCCCGTGCACAGGAGCCGGGGCTGGGACGGGATGGGTTTTCGGTGTGTATCATCCCTCCTGGGATGCAATCGGGGCCCCTTGCTGAGCCCCACGCTGAGGAGCGCCCTCCTGCCCAGAGCGTCTCCTTGCCTGGTGTGGGATGCCACGTCCAGGGAGGAAGATGCTGCGCATCCCCCCCAACCACGGTCCCACGGCACCCGCAGCAGCTTCTCACGGAGCTCCCCGTAACAAAATTCAATGCAGCTGCAGTAAAAGCCACCCAGAGCCCAGCACCAATCCCAGAAATCAGCATCGGTCCGCCAGCAAAGTTGCTGCTCCTCCCTGGAGCCGCTCCGGGGCTCCCATAGCTGCTCACCAGCACACCCAGATTTTGGGCTTATATTTCAGCTCTGGGCTGCCGCGTGCCAGGGAGCCCCAGCAGGATTTTCCTTGGGGTTTCCAAACACACGAGCTGGCACAGCAGCAACAAAGAGGGAAGGAGGAGAGGCAAAACAGAACTGACACGGCGTAAATCAAAGCGCTTAAAAACAGGACTTACCGTCCTCAATGATGACCTTGATGAGCCGAACTGAACCGTTTCGGGCTTTGGCAAAAAAGTCCCTTAATTCCGTGGTGGCTGAAAGAACCAGAAACATGGTGATCAGATTTAGCAATCAAAGCAGGCGTTGGGCTGCTTGGCGACCGGCTGGGGAGAGGAACAACTTGACAGGATAGAAATTTAAAAATTAAAAAAAAAAAAAATAAATTCTGGTGCCAAAAAAATGATAATAAAAATAATAATACAAAACCCAAACAGCTGGGAGCGAAGTGCTGCGGCTCCCCGAGGCGTCAGAGTTAAATAGCAACTGGGAGCGCATGTGATCCAGAGAACTTGATACTTGGCCTGGGTGAACATAATCACCCAAATTTAGACGATGGCTGGGCCGGTGCAGGCGGGGAGAGCTCAAGTGACAAGTTTATTCGCTTTACAGAGCAGCAGGGTTTGCATACAGGGGGTGGCTGGAAGATGTCCCAACAGGCTGTGACATCCTGGGCTCGTGACACGCGTCAGGGATGCTGCTCCCAAGGCAGCTGGGGACCAGTGTGACTCCAAACTGGAGGCACTGGTTTGAAGCTGAGCCCCTGGAGAAGGGAAAGACAACAGCCCTGGGGTTTTGCTCCAGAGCCGGCGGGGCTTTGGTTGCGGGCGGCTTTTGGGAAGTGTTCTGGGGAGCCGCCTTCCTCCTCACCCCCCCTCCCTGAACACCAGGCACCAGTCACCAGTCTTTGGCATCCCACCAGGAGGGAACAGCGGGCAGTCGATGTTGACCCGCAGCCGGTGTTGGAGGCTTAATCTGCCCACCACAAAAGCATCACCAGCACAGAGCTCCCTGTCCCATCCAGGACATGCTACCTGTGAAGGCAATGCCCAAGAGATGCAGCTTGGAGGGGCCAAACCCCCCAACAAGGAGCATCTCCCAGCCCAGGGAGTGCCCAACATCTCCCAGTCTGACTCCCCACAAAAGCCCCTTTGATTACACACCCGAGCCCCTTCCTGGATGCAGCTGCGCAGCCAAGGGGGTCTTGTGAGTTTGAAGCCGCAGGCAGCTCTGCGCTTGTCAGAAATACTAAAGAAATGAGCATTAGAAAGATTAGAGATGCCCCTTAGTCCGCACCAGGATCTGTGCTCGGAGTCACCATCAGCAGCCCCTCGCTCCTGGCACTCTGCCGCACCGCCCGCCCGATACCGATCACCGTGCTGGAGCAGCCCGCAGCAGGAAGGAGCCCTGCTTTGGTCCCCGGAGCCTGAGAGCATCCACGGCCGAGGCACTTTGCAAAGAAAGCCGTCCCTACGCCAGCAGGAAAGGCGCGGTGGCCAGAGAAGCCATCCCCTGCCGGCAAGGGCCGTATCCATCCCGCTTCAGTCCCACTGGCGGCAGGTACCACCCTTCGGCGCAGCCCCCCAGCATCGCCGCAGGAGGATGTTACCCATCACTCACCCAAGGGACATGGGGGGCCACCAACTCTGCCACACAGGGGCTCTCCGTCCCCTGGAGGGGCTCTCCAGGCTGGGGCACTGCCCACAGCTCCCCCAGCCCCGAGGGAGAAGGAGCGGGCATGGATTTGTCCCCATGCACAAACGTGGATGATGATGCAGGCAGAGAGGCAGACAGGGATGTCCTGGGGAGCCCCCTGGGGAACTCCTCCCTGACCCCCCTCCAGGCTGTGGTACCTCTGAGATGCATCTGCCCCACCAGCACAAAGCCTGCCCTGATCAGAGGTTCGAAGAGGGACAGATGGGGAGGAGCTCCCAGGCTGGTACCTGCACACCGCAGCGCTCCCGAGGTGCCACCCCAGCAGGATCCCGCGGCAACTGGCACACAGACACCCCGGCGAAGGCACATCAGTCCTTTATGGAATTTTAGGGGACATGCAGAAGGTTTGCTGGCGTAATTCCACCATGAGCAAACCATCCTTCTTCCTCCATCAGCATCAAGACCCTCCCAGTTCCCAGAGCAGATCGTCACCCTCTCCCAGAGCCAGCTGGGAGCTCAGCCTGCTCCCGCTGTTCCCACCCAAGGATGAGCTGATATTTTTAGCCCTTTTCCCTGTTGAGAGCAGCTCTTTCCTTCCGGCAGCATCTGTGGTTATTGCAAACACATGAGGCGGAAGAGGAGGAGAAAAAGAGACATTTATACACCCAGGAAACCTCACGCAGGAGACAAAAACGCTCCTAATAAGCATTAAGCTTCACTGGTTCCCATTACACTGCCAAAATAGGGGAGAATAACATTGGTCTTGGATGTTTCTATAGCATCAGCTTTGGGGTAGAAAGAGGAAAGCTCTGCAGCGCTAACCGGATCCCTCCAGCCTGACCCCATCCTTCCCAGAGCCCAGGGGCATGCAGGGGTCTGGAAAATGAGGAGTCTGGGCAAACGCCACCCCCCGGCCCACCCGGGAATGCCAGGAGTGCCCAGAAGTATCGAATCGACAGCTGAGATGACTGACAGTTGAGTGACTGACAAGTGACGGCCAAGCGCCGGGACCTGTGTAGGTACAGAGGGCTTTAAGGGGATGGGGAAAAGCACAGATGCTGCCGGAGGAGCCGGGAGCACGACGGGAAACACCACAGGGTCTGCCAAGGAAGGAGATGCTTTCCAGAGGAGACAGCGGCAGAGCTTTCAAAAAAACCTCAGAAAGGGCTTCTGAGCTTTAATTCTGCTGAAATAAATAATAAAGTAAAAGCGATTTTCATTTAAATGAAAAAATCACCACGGTGTCTTCGACGTCCCCTTCCGTCTCTTGCAAGACAGCCAAGAACCAGCGAGGAGGGAGAGGAACAAGCTAGCAAAGGTTTTCAGCACAAGCTCAGCAACTGCTTCATTATGGCATGATTACAACTTAATTGGCACAGCAGACTTGATGAGACAGCTCGCGTGTCTGAAATATTAATATAAAAGTCCAGAGCCAGCTCTGGAAGAGAAGCAAGGAGGAGACCTTACCCCAGAGATGGTGGTATCTCCGCCCCAAGGCATCTCCATGCCAGGAAGTCTCTAGGACCCAACTCAAGGGCTGAAAAACCCGTGTGTGAAGAAACCACAAAAATCAGCTTCTTTTTCTGGTTTGTCTCCTTCTGCATTTGACAATGAGGCAAGGTGGGAAAAAAGATGCTGGGCACACATCAACACGGCCAACGCATGGGGCCAGCTCCGACCATCCTCAAGCCCAGATGGGGAAGGGAGGAGTGATGGGGCAGAGGACTGGAGGGGCACCCGCACGTCCAACTCACCCTCTTGATATGGGTTCCTGGAAAATCCTGGAACGAATAATGCAGAAACAAACCCAAGCTGGGCTACAGCCAGCAGGAACCTGCCGAGAACAAAGTTGTATGAGATCTACAGCTTCCTCCAGCAGAGCCACAGACCTGTGGGCTTCAAAGGTCTCAATCAGCTTGGCTTTCTAAGTGTCTCCAAGAGTTGGAAGCCAGTTTGGGAAACACAGTCGTCGTGAACTTCTACAGCACCAGCACAAAACTGCATGGACAACTCAGTCTGGGAGGCATCAAAGGCTGGATCAAGCAAGGTCTCCTTGGGGGCCTGTGGTGGGTCCAGGTTTAGTCCATATTTCCATAAACATCTCTGGCAACTGCAATAGTGTTTTCTGCAGCGCTAAGGTGGGAAGCTAGAGGAGATGCAAGTGCGCGCTAGAGAAGAATTCACCGTTCTCTCAGGAGACTGGAGAAACGGTCTAGAAAAAAAAGAAATAGGATGAAACTCAATAGGAGGCAAAGTACCGTAACTAGGAGAAGGACCAGCTACACCAATGCAGGGCAGGGTCCAGCAGCTCCAGAGAAGAGAAGTGGGTTGCAAGCCAAGTTACAGGTTAATCGCTTCATGTTGTTACAGGCAAAGTCATTCGTGAAGGCATGAACAAGACGACAACCACGTTAGTTGGTGGTGATGAGGCTTCAGGCACAGCACAAACAGCATGTCCAGGCTCAGCATCGTGCAAGGAACAACGCACAGGACAGATGGCACCTATGCCAGGAGGCACAGCGTGCAGGAGTGACCGAAGGAACCAGGGCTGGTCAGCCCAGAGGAGAAAAATATGAACATTTTGTACTGGCTTTCCAGCCAGAAACATCAGGTCCCACCTCGGCATTTGGGAAATCTCACGATGAGGGTAACCAAACACTGGGAAGGACACCATGCCTCCATCCCTGCCCTGAAAGGCCTCCAGAAATCCTCCTGGGATGCTGCTGCTTTGAGGCAGGGTGAGCTCGGTGGCATCTTGAGGAATCTTCCGGCCTTTCTACAAGGCAGCCCTGCTGCCAACCCTCCTGGCAGACACGGTGGGCGCAAGCACCCGTGCCTCCTCAGCCACCCTCCCGTGACAGCCCAAAAATCGCCTCCGGCCATCGAGTCGTGCAACACCTCCCTCTTCCGCCTGTTCGTGGGCCGCAGATGAGCTGTCCCCTATTCATGAGTCACCTCCATGAATTAAAATGCATTCAGCAGCCTGCTAACAGCGCGTCCCAGGTCCCCCTGCACCGCAAAACCTCCCTGCCCAGCAGTGCTGCGCACCCATTAGGGATGGAGGGCTGAGCAGAGCCGGCCATCGGCACCAGGGCACCCAGGTTGGGCAGCTCGCAGCATGGCAGGGAAGTGACATTTTGGCCAGCAGTGGCCTTCAGGTGGCCCTGACCATGCAGGCAAGCTGCCAGAGGGGAAGAGGAGCCGGTGGTGGGAAGGCACGGCGGTGGCTCCTCTCTTGGAAGCCCCAAGAGGACATGGACCAAAGGCTGAAGACTCCACGCCTCGGGGACCACAGGGCGGCCAGATCCTTCACCTACTGAAGGGACACGCTGTTTGCAGCCAGAGCAGGCAGCTGCCCTGCCCCAGGACATGGTGATTCGGATCAGTGCCTGGGAGATTTCCGTGCTGGGCTCAAAGCATCACACTTCCCCAAAACCGCTGCGAGATGGAGCTTGTGGGTACCATCCCGCCACAAAAGCCGAGCCTTTTTTTTTTTTTTGCTGTTTACATCCCCAATTAGCTTATCCGAGCAGAGGCGGGCTGCGATGAGGCCGGAGGGAGGCAGAGGCACGGCGCAGGGATGACAGCTGTAGCCACAGCAACGGGCCGGTCTCTCCCTGGGGGATGCCGGGGTGCCAGCGGAGCCGCCCGCGCAACCCCCGGGGAAGCACTGCAGGGACGGGAATGGAGGCGACAGCCACACCGCTGCCCTGGCACCTTTCCCTCCTCCATCCTCTCGCTCACTTTTTGGGGGAGAAATAGGTTTTTAACTCTTCGACCCTTCTCGATCTCCCCCCCGCCACCCCGGTGACAGCGCCCAGCTCCCAGATCAATAATACATGCTGCCTGAAACAGATGCCTCTCTCAATACATCAAAGTCACCTTGCCCTCCCGACGGGAAACCCGAGCCTCCGGCCATCAATCTTTCATTCCCTGGACATAATCTTCACGTTGATGCGACTCCCGAGCGGCTGCTTCCCTTTCACCACCCGGGGCACAGCGTGCCAGGGACGCCACAGGGAAACTCGGTCAAAATTCCAGCCACAGACCTGGACAAAACTTGTCCCAGCTCCAGGGATGCTCGGCCAGACAGTAGTGGAGATGCTGATGGAGAAGACACGGCTACACCCACACCACCCAGGCTCTCCCCGCACAGGCAGCTCTGCCGGCTCCTGCTGGGGCATCCTGGGAAGGGCACGACCGCGACAGGCGCAAAGTAGCTGTTGCTGCCACTAAAATTCCTTCTTTTCAGTCTATCCCAGTGTAACTCCGTCACGCAGCGCCCACTCAACCCGCTTGCTGCAGGGAGCTTTTCCGCTGAGGGATGTGGCCAGCCAGTATAAGAGGATTTTATTTCTCACTATGGAAAAAAAAAAAAAAAAAAAAAATGTCCTTGCAGGGAATCTGCTCTGGGGAAAAGCTACAAATGTCAGAAGAAAACAGAAAGAAAGGAATAAAAAAATAAAAAAACAGGGGAAGAGAGGACACAAGCAAAGCTTTTCTCCCAATTTTCCACGGGACTGGGCCATATCCCGCAGGATTTCACACAGACGACTCCTGGTCCGTATTACAAATCCTGCCCAGAGACTTTCAGGCACCCGCCTGACGCCAGCCCTTTGCTTCTCAACACCCCATTTTCCAGGTGCATGGCTGGGACCTGTCCTGTCTCCACTCTGCCACCTCGGATCGGAGCCATTCGGCCCTTCCCTTGCTCCGGGGGAGGCAGCGCCTGCCCTGCGGGCACCATCGGTCGGATCCAGCCGGCAACACAGCATCCCAGAGCAAAGCGGTGGTGCCAGCCCACACGGTCCTGCCTCGCCTGCAGAAGTTGCTGGTTGCTGTTCTGTTTCTCTGCCCAGTAAAGCCACCACTGGGAGCACTGGTTTGGGCATCAGGGTGGACAGGGACCCAGGGAAAGACCCTGGCATCGATCTTGTTGCATTTACAGCCTCCTGATGCATGTTTTCCGAGGGATTTCCTCTACCCCGCCATTTTAGGTGCTTAACTTCAAGGGGTTTGACACCTCAGAGCATTTATCTGGTCTTCCACCCACACTACTGGTCTGGTCACCCTGATGTGCCACCCACTAGCATATGAGCCATTGCTCCAGGTGGGTGTCAACCTCTGAGTTGGGTGCTGGCCCCAGGAAAGAGCTCACAAACAGGAACCAGCTCCTTAAAGCCATCCTTGCAGCAGCCTCATGCCCTCTGTCCCCTGGGGACACCATGGGCCACGGACCAGGGGCCATCCCTTCTCCTCCTCTGCTGATGGCACGGTGTGACATGTCCCCAGCATCCCAGCCATGAAGCCGCCCCCGAATTCAGGCAGTCAGGCACCTCGGGAGCCAGCGCTGCATCCCAGCGCGGCGGGAGGAGAGGGAACGAGGAAGCGGTGGGCAGGGAGAGAAGCTCCTTCTTTCTTCTCCAGCTTTCTTCTCGCTGAAGAGCTTTCGAAGGAGACCTTTGCAGACACAGCAGGTGTCCCCCCCCGGCCCTTTCTGCTCGTCTGTTCCCATCTGACGTCACTCCTGCCTGCGTGCATCCCGGTTACTCTTCTCCTCAAGCAAACGTCTGTTCCTTCCAGATGCTTTCCCAATGCAAGATCCAGTCCTGGGGCAAAGTGGAGGCTCAGCCATGGATGGGAGCAAAGGTCCTTCCCCAGCCCCACGTCTTGCCACCTCTCCCAGAAAAAGCCAACACCAAACTATTCTTTTGGTTGAAGAACCAACATGCATTTGATTTCTTTGCTTTCTAGATGAAAAAAAAAAAATAAATATCTCCTTTAAGAGACTTTTTTCTCTCTACCCAGAGGTCACGAAAGAGCACCCAGAGGCAACTGGGTGACCTCCCACCACCATCAAAGCCCTGGTTCAGCATCGCCTTCTTAAGGCACAGGCCTGGCACAGTGAATGCTGTCCCCATCTAAAGCAACTCAGGGCAGAACAGGGATTGCAAAAATACTCATTAAATCCTCCCAGCTGTAGTTAAAAAGCAGTTTTCCAGCCCCAGGAAGCCCACAGCAACCCTCGATAGCTTCCAACCACCTCCCCAGCCCAGCAGTCTCCATGGCAGCCCCGTTTTCTTGCCAGCACCTTCAAGGGAGCTGCCACAGCTGCCTAAAAAGACAATAATTAGCCTCTTGCCCCTGTGTGAAAGGCTCAGCCCTGATTAAACACCTCAAACCTGCAGCTCTGCACCCCCAGCAAGTGCCGCCATTGCTCCCCCTCCCCGGGGACCACCCGCTTCTTCCCCAAAGCCGGGATGACTCGGTGGCATCGCAGCGGGGGGCTGATCCGGGGGCTCCCCCATCACCACGTCACCCTGCTCTCGCGCTGATCTACCACAGCGGCAACCAAAATCTCTCGCCGGCTTGCCCACAACCTCCCCTAAAGCCGGCTGGCAGGTCCAATCGTAATTCCCCCGGGAGCAGATGCCTTCCTGCAAATGGGGGAGAAATGGGAATGAAAAAACACACAGCGATGCGCGCACACAAAAACAACGAGGCCCCAGACACCAGGAAGATGTGGAAAATCCCTCCTCCTCCTCGGCAAACACCAAACCTCAGCATCTCAGCACCGGGGATGAAAGTAGCAGCGGGATTGTTGCTCCTCATCCAATATCGAATCGGCTCTCTGCCGAGCAAAGGAATTAATTTGAACATCGTGCCGGGGTGGGGAGGACTGAAATATCCCCCCACACTCCTCCAGGGGGGTTCCCTTAAAGCATGGAGGGCCCCGGTTCAGCATGGCAGGTGTTGGAGGGGCAGATTTGCATTCAGGGAGGAAACAGCCGCTCCCCGGAAGAGGGACGGCGCAGCAGGGGATGGAGCAGCCCACACCACGAGATGAGCGACCCCGAGGTGCCCAGGGCGCTGGGAGAGCGAGACCACCCGACTCAAGTTCTTTTCCATAACCACGGGGAGGTTTTTACATGGGATTCTCTGCCTGGGCAGAGCCGCTGGGTCTCTCCCCGCCCTGCCCCGGCTGCAGCTCCTCGGGGGAAGTCTGAGTCCCTTCCCCTTTCCAGCAGAGTGCTGCTGACGGGGCACGTTACGTCCTACAGGCAACGGGTGACTTGCAGTGACTCACAGCTGGTCCCGGCAGGGCGTGCCAAGAGGTGGGCAACCAAGGTTGGCGAAGGTCGGTGCTCTCATCGGCTTCTCCGAGGCAGCGCATCCCACTGGCTGGCGCGGGGGTGCCGGGGAGGACGGCATGGGCAGCGTAGGATCAGATGGGCATGGAGGCAAGCAACAGGCAGCAGCCTCTTGGGGTGCTGGCAGCCCAACAGGCCTCGCCTGCACCAAACCCCAAGGGAGCTCTCTGCAGAGCGGGGCCGGCACACCGAGAGGCCAGGTGGGCGCTGGCATCCCTCCTGCTGATTATTTTTTTTGTAAATGATAATTATTTTTTTTTTTACAGTAGAGGGAACGTTCAGCTAAAACTTGAACTTCAGGGTCCCACCTTAAACCAGAAGCAACAAATCTGAACTCAAACGTTGTCAGCTACCAGCAGTCACCGGCAACGCAGGAGAGACATCTAAGCCCCATCGCTAACCGCTTCTCAACTACAGCTCCTCCAGGAGCACCTGCAGCGGAAGGATGGTCTTGACCAGGCAGTCAAGGAACAAGGATGCTCATGCCATGAAGGAACAGCAGCCACAAATTCAATGCCCTCATGCAAAGCTGCCGGCCGTGAGGAAGGGAGCTGGGAGGCCAACGTCCCAGCTCCCCTCCCAGGACACGCAGCGGCGCCGGACTGGCACCCGAGCGGCGCGGAGCAGGGCTTCAGGGGCGGCTGCTCCCACATCCCGGCTTGCATATTGATTCGGTGCCATAAATTATGCAGCACCTCTACTCCTGATTAATATCGTTAATTGAGCTGGCAGGCGAGGAGCTGGAGGGAAACACCGTGAGGACACAGAGCCATGCACCCAAGGCGCCTATCAACGCAAAAGCCATCATCTCGGGGTGCTGGCCGGGTCCCGTAGGGAGCGAGTGGAGAAAGCGCAGAGCTTCCCCCCCCCCCCCCCCCCAAAATCCAACAGCCAGGCCGGAATTTATGCAGGCTCCCTGCAGTCCCCCTGGGAGGGGGCGCAGCGGGGGGGCCCGAGCGTCACGGCAGGGTGGGGAGATGCGGCGGGGGCCGATGTGGGGCTGCGGCGAAGCGGATCTGTGCGGATTAGGGTGCCGCCGCAGCAGAAGGCGCCTCGGCGAGCCGTGTCAGGGCGGTTTACGGAGCATCAGCCCAGACAAAAGGATGCAGGAGAGCCCCTCACCGGCAGCATCCCCGGAGCCAGGCCCCCCCCCCTTCACCTCCTACGAGCACCCAGACGCTCTGAGCCTGGCTCAGCGCTCCCTCCCTACCCCCCCGCCCCCACCGCCCCCCCCGGCTACTCGCAGGAAAAACTGCCGGCTCTTTCGGGAAGCTTCATCTTATCGCTCCCATCATCGCGACACCGTCCGGCAGCCTCCCGCGGCGGGGCCGGGGGATGCTCGGGGCGCGTCCCCGCTGGCCGCCTCCCCAGAGGGGTGCGGAGGAGCAGCCCAGCCCGGGGAGGGGGCGGGGGTCCCAGCCCTGCCGAGCCCCGCACGGCGGCGCGGGCCACAGACACCCCGCAGGCAGGGGGCCGGCGGCTCGGCGGAGCGGCGCTTACCGTGGATGCCGGTCTGGTGAGTCATGGCTCCGCTCGGCTCCGCTCCCCCGCGCTCCGGCTCCGCCGCGTCCCGGGCAGGAAACGGCTCCGCAGGCAGCACCGCCCGCTTCCGGAGTCTGGAACCCGCCGCCGCCGCCGGGAGGAGCCGCCGCCGCCCCGGGGAGGAGCCACAGGCCCCGGGAGGAGCCACCGCCGCCCCGAGGAGGAGCCGCCGCCGCCGGAGGAGCCACAGGCCCCGGGAGGAGCCGCCGCCGGGAGGAGGCGCCGCGCTGGGGCCGCACTTTGGCGCCCCCTAGCGGAGCTGCGCGTGTCTGCGCGTCCCCGCGCCGGGCCCCGCCATGTCGGCCGAGTGGCTGCGGCGCTTGCGGCGGGGCGGCCCCGCGGAGCGTCCCGGCGGAGCCCAGGGGCCGGGGCCGGGCCCTCCGCCCGCCGCCCTCCTCTACCGCCGGCCGAAGTTCCTGCGGGGCGGCGGCGAGGAGAGCCCCCGAGACGGGCGGACCGTGCGGGGCACCGGGCCCGAGCGGGCCCTGCCCTGGGGTTCGGGCTACGCTGAGTGAGTGGGGGCCGGCAGCGGGGCCGCCCCGGGAGAACCGCGGGGGGTGGGGGGTAGAGGGGCTCCTGGGGTGCTTGTAGGGTGTTTATGGTGGGGGGGGGTAGCGCAGATCTGGGGGGACGCCCAGGGTGTGCGTGGGGTCGGGGGGGGTGTAGGGAGTGCGTGGGGGGGTCCCCGCCTGCCTTTGCCTGCCTGCACCCGGCCAGCCGCAGAGCAGGCCGCCATTCCTTGTGACAAGTGGCAGGGGCGGCCCTGAGGGCAGCGTCAGGCCGGCTCAAGTATCTCGTCCCCTAACGAATGGTGGTTTTGCCGCTGGGATGTCACCCTGTCACCACTCTCCCGCGGGGCTGCTGTGTGGGGCAGGGGCGGGCAGAGCGCCCTCCCTCACAGGGGGACGCGCTAGGGGAGCAGGGAGGATGTTTGGGGCTGGGGGTGTTTTTTGGGGCCAGCGGCAGCAGGTGTCTATCCCTTCACTCCTAGCAAAGTGCCTTAAAAACAAAGGGAGGGGGAAGACCAAGTTTTTCAAAATCTCAGAGTTTGCCTTTTTTAAGAGCAGAGCAGATGGATCAGGCGAAACGACTCCAGCCACAAACTGTCCCCACGCCCCAGCCAGACTATGTGACAACCCCATGTCTGTGGGATGGGCGGTGCAGGGAGAAGAGCAAACTCCCACCCAGGGACAAACATTAGCGAGGCTGGAAGGAAAAACAGCGATGGTGGCTTTGCCATTCACTGGGACGCCAAGGAAATCGCACAGCGTGGGCTGCGGACAAGGGCTGCTTGAGACCAGGGTGCTCCAAAACCACTCATCCCTGTGTCCGTGGCCAAGCTTTTTCCCCACTGCGCTTAAAAGACTTGTTATTTAGGCCCCCAGCAAAGAGATCCTTGAGTTTAGAAAGAGAGCTGGGAGTGTGGGACTGGGAGGAGGGAGCAAAGCACAGCCGTCCACTGTGGCTGTGGGCACCCAGCAGAGCTGGCTGGGAGCAGGCGAGGTGCAGCATGTCCACACACCTCACATGGCACATTTGCACCCCTAGGGTTATCAATGCCGAGAAGTCGGAGTTCAACGAGGACCAGGCGGCCTGCTGTCAGATCTCCATCCGGAGGAGAGAGCCGGGCCTGGAGGAGGACGAGGAATGGCTGATCCTGTGCTCCACGCAGGTATAGCCCACGGGCAGGCCGCGCTCACCCTGCTGCCGGCCCTGGTCCGCACCCAAGGGCCCAGGTACAAGAAACACAGGGTTCATGCCACATACCCACACGCTGAAACCCTTCCTTGGATGCATTTAGGGGACCTGTGTTCCCTGGCCCATGCCTGGCCAGCAAACACCCAACTCTGCCTGTACGTGCTATTTCTATTTCCTCGGCCCATGCCTTTCAGCATTTGAGGTTGTCCAAGCCCTTTACTCGGTGCCTTCACCTTTCCTTTACTGTCCTCGCTCTGCTTTCAAGGGCCGGTGTGCGTTGTCATCACCGGGGGACAGCAGCACGAACCGGGCACACGGGATGCGCTCACCTGATAACAACTCTGCCTCACTGCTTGTCAAATGGCCCCATCTCCCCTAAAGCCCAGAGGAATAGTGTGTGAAGGAGGTGGCTGCGAATCCAGCCATTCAGAGCTCTCAGGATGGGCCTGGGCAGAGCAGCACACGGGCATCACATGAGTTTGAGCTGGGCAGGGGATTAACTGGTGGCAAGGATAGGGTAGCTGGGGTGGAAGAGCCTGGCAAAACACATACAGCGACATCCTGGCTGCGAGCCTGCTGCCTGTACAACCTCTCCAGCCCGTCTTCTCCCTCTTCTTTGCTATCTTGTCCCTCTTCCCCACTGCAGTTTCTGACTGGTTACTACTGGGCACTGTTTGATGGGCATGGAGGCCCAGAAGCTGCCATCATCGCTTCCAACTATTTGCACTACTGCATCAAGCAGAAGCTGGAGGAGGTTGTGGGAGGCATCACAGAGGCCCGTCCCCCCATGCATCTGAGCGGGCGCTGTGTTTGCGACAGCGACCCCCAGTTCGTGGAGGAGAAGCACATCCACGCAGAAGACCTGGTGGTGGGAGCCCTGGAGAACGCCTTCCAGGAATGTGTGAGTACCCGGTGCAGGGCACCAGTCCTGATACCCCAAGCAGTCAGTCGGTCCCTCCCCGCCGCCTGGGGTGCGCCAGGTCTGCAGTTCTGCCTCTCATCAAGGAGACAGGAATATTCAGCCAAACCTTTAAGCGTGCTGAGATCACACTGGGTCTGCTCCCCAAGATCTGCCTTGGATCCATTGCACATTGGCAGTACTGACCCAGAGCAAAGCTACAGCATCTCTGCTAAACTGCACCCAGGGGATATGTTTCTTTAGTGCTAGACAGTGGCTATTACCAGACTTGTACAGCATGAACAAGTTCCCCGTCAAGCTCCTAAAGCAGTCCTCAGTTCAGTGGCAACAGCTTTGTTGGCTGTACCGAAGCAACATCATCTTTTGCCTTGCTGGTTTCCCATGGCCCATCTGCAATTGGTTTTGGCTCTAGATTTCTGCTGCAAGGCACGAGGCAGCTGCAGAAGGCAGCGGCCCGGTTCATATCACTCTCCAGACTTGTTTAAACCAACAGGATGAAGTCATCGGCCAGGAGATGGAAGCCACGAAGCAGACAGGAGGCTGCACTGCTCTGGCTGCCCTTTATTTCCAAGGAAAGCTGTATGTGGCTAATGCTGGGGACAGCAGGTGAGCCACAATAAAAGGGGGAAGTTGCTGGGGGATGAAAACTGGGAGATAAGCAGTTTCCAGCACGTTATTTAACCCCATGGAAGGTAAATGTGCAACCCAGACATTTCCTTCCCGCCTGCCATGGGACATGTTGGGTGGACGGATGCTCTCATGCCTCCTGGAAGGGTTTTGGGATTTCAAGGGACTAACCCTGCCCAGGCACAGGGCAGCGTTGGGAGGGTAGTGCAGCAGTAAGCTCAGCCTGGAAGGTGTTTAAAAGTGGCAGGTGATTTCAAAGCATTATAAACAGCTTCCTCATCTGGCTTTGTCCCACCGTTCCTGCAGGCTCAGTTCTCTGCTGCAACAGTGCAGTTGCAATGGAGTTATTTAAAATACACCGGCATTTTTAAACGTTCCTGGGTGCAGAGCTATTCTCTGGCATTGCTCTGCCACTGGTTACCCCCGGTCCCACACCTGGCTGACCCTTGGTAAGAGGAGGGCTGTGGTGATGGACACAGCTCAGCTCTTTGCCTCTTCCCCTTCATAGGGCAATTCTTGTTCTGAAAGACAACGTTGTGCCCATGAGCTGCGAGTTCACACCAGAGACAGAGAGGCAGCGGATCCAGCACTTGGTGAGTGACTCCTTCTGCACATCAGGCAATCCAGCTGCAAACACCCCATGGGGTCAGAGAGGGCTTGTCGCAGGAGCACCACCAGCTTTCCTCAAAGGCCTCAAATGTGATCTGGCACTAGCCAAGCAGGGCTGGGGGCAAGACTCAACCAACAACCTTTAGTACGGGGGATGCTCACATCCTCCTTGGGATGTACTTTCCTGCTTCTGTTCTCCATTCTGCTGCTGGGGGTGCCAGTCCTGAGGCAGAAGCAGTTCTGATGCCCTGCTCTGGTGAAGCAGAGCCTGTCCATCCTCACGCCTTCCTTCCCTCCTCCAGGCTTTTCTCTTCCCCAAGCTCCTGGATGGTGAGTTCACACGCTTTGAGTTTCCACGGAGGTTGAAGGGAGATGATGTGGGCCAGAAAGTCCTTTACCGGGATTACTTTATGGAGGGCTGGTGAGTCCTTTCTACCTGAGGATAAGGCTGCAGCACAGGGCAGCTTTACCTGCTTGTAGCGATGGGGAGGTGAAGGGAGAAGGGCCATGCCCCACTGGTGAGAGCAGTGGGCTTAATGGTGCAAAGCCATGCCAGAGCAAGTGAAGGATGCTGTGAGCAACCTCCCCCCTGACCGAAGGACTGGGGCTGGAACAAGGAGCCCCAGCCTGGTGCGGGTACAAGCTGGGGAGGAAGGGAAGAGAGAAAAACACCTGGCCATTCAGCAGAGGTCATTCTTCACTGCATCTGCTTCAGCAGGTCACCTTGACCCTGCTTAGTCAGCTGCCTGTGCATGAGGGCACCAGAAGGGTTGAATCACAGTTGAAATGCTCTGGCTGTGTGGTACCTTTAAGTCAGACAAATCCCAAATCGATGCTGAATCCTCTGTTCTAGGGGATACAAGACGGTGGAGAAAGCTGACCTCAAGTATCCTCTTGTCCATGGTCACGGGAAGCAGGTAGCTTAATGCTTTACGCACTGGGAAGGCAGAGGTAAATCTGCTGGGGGTCCTCAGTGTCCCTGTCGGTCACGCTCTGGGACACTATGGCAGACTGTGGCTGCAGAGCGCAGTCCCACAGCCCTGATACAGCAACTCCCTTCTGGCCATGCTGCTTACTTACCATAAACTAGAGCCCTCCAGAGCAGAGAGGTTGCATCCTTCTCCAGAGTACCTGCTAGCGGAGCAGACAGCAGCCCTGAGCCTGCCTGCCCTTTCCTCACTCCCCTTGCTCACAAGAATGCATTTGAGATGAGAACTTATTTAATCATCCCACTTTGGACTGCCTCCTCCAGCTCTAATGAGCACCTTTCCCACAAACCCTCTTCTTTGAGGAGAAGATGAGAAAAGGAGCCTGGAGAAGGAAGGAGGAGGCAGGGAGAAGAATGACTGCACACATCCAGCATCTGCTTGCTGGACTCGAGCAGAAGGAGCCCTGTCACCTCCCACAGCACTCCAACCCACTTGCCACCCCCATTGCAAGGAGTCAGTGCAGAACCTCCTATGCCAGGGGAAAGGAATTCCCCCTCCCCTTTCTTCTTCCCCCCCAAACCAACCCAATTTTCTCCCTCGCCAGCCCAAATCAAGAGCAGATGCCACCATGGGCTTCCTGAGGTCCACAGCATTACCCAGGGTACGTGCTATTAACTCCAGAGTACCCCGCAGGCCACCAGGAGCTGTCTGCATGCAGGCTGGCTGTCTCCATGCTCACGTCAGGTCACTTCTGATCACTCTTCCATCTCTCCGGTCTCCAGGGGATGCTCTGGGTGATGCTTGAAGGGTCCTAAAGGCAACACATAGGTCAGTCAGGACAAGCCACACATCAGCCTTGAAAGGTGCCACATTCTTACGTGTCAATACTGTTTTGCTTTGTTTGGGGCCAGGCTCGCTTGCTGGGGACTCTGGCTGTCTCTCGAGGTCTGGGGGATCATCAACTCAAAGTCATCGACACCAACATTGAAGTCAAACCTTTCCTCTCCTGCATTCCCAAGGTCAGTCATGGCACATGGGAACTGCAGGGTGGAATTAAACATCCGGCTTCCCCCCTCCACAGCAGCCACCTCTTACAGACCTGACAGGTCTTAGCTGTGTCCTTTTTGCATCCCCCATCTCTCTGCACGCTGCCCAGAGAATCCCCAAGACCGAGTAATCTAGAGGCATAGCAGCAAGGGGACATAAAAAATTCAAAGCACCCTGGTCCCACTTCAAGTCATCTCTCAGGAGAAGAATCATCTCCCTGACCCCTCCAGTACCTTGCAGGGATTGTCACTGATTTACTCCTGTGCTTTCCAGGTGAATGTATTTGACTTTGCTCTGCATGACATTAATGAAAATGATGTCCTCATCATGGGAACTGATGGCCTTTGGGATGTCCTGAGCAACAAAGAGGTGGCCCATGTGGTCAGGAGCTTCCTTGCAGAAAACAGGACTGATCCTCACAGGTAATACCAGCTTTGCCATCGTTTTCCCTTCCAGAGAACCTGGTCAGACCAAAAGCAGGCTGAGATCACTCTGCTTCTAGGTCAGCTCCAGCATGACCAAGCACTCTTCTGTGACTCTGGAAGCTGCCTCCGAATCTTTCCCCGCCCTAAAGAAACAATTATAAAGCTGTGGTCTACTGTTCTGACAATGCAAAGCCACATCTCAATGTTGCTGTTAAGCGATAGTGACACATTACACTAAGCCTTGCGTTTTTTCCACCCACAGATTTTCAGAACTGGCCAAGTGCTTGGTCTGCAGAGCAAGGGGAAAGCAGAGTGGCCACCAGTGGATGCTGGACGACAGCCACGAGGCATCCTACGATGACATCTCTGTATTTGTCATCCCACTACACAACAGGGATGAGGACTGACTGTTGGCATGGCACGCAGGATCTCGCTGTCCCCCTGCTGTACTGCTGTTCAGCATCAACCTGAGACTGAGGGATTTCTGCTGTGCAAGTATACTCTCTTCCAGCAAAACCGTCTGCAGTGGGACCTGAAAATGCACAACCAGCACTTATGCAGAAGATCAACAAGAACATTAGCTCCTTAAGAACATGCAACAGCGGGCAACAAATCATTCCCCTGACTCCTTTCTCTTTGCTGGGCCAAGGAGAAATTGCGAAGGGGGTACTGCAAGCTGAAGGGTGCTATTGCTAAGATCTTTGTGGTACAGTGAGCCTCAAATCCATGTTTCTAGTGACCCCTTCCCCCTTTTTAATATTGAAGAATGAGGATCAGTTAAGATCCAACCAGTCTCAAGAGCTGGATTTGAATCAGACTTGAACTAAGTTGTATAGAACTGGATGTATAAGCTAAACTGTCCCTTGAATCCATTTGCTGTAACACGAGATGTACCGAAAACCCGGGAGGTGCTGCTGAGGCAGGATTAGGCATGGCCGTGCCTAATTGCAGACGCTGAAGCAGTCGCCCAGACCTCTGGAGAAAGTTGCCATTTGTAGGCAGCACCACCTCAAAACAGACGACGTTAGCAGCTGGAGCTACACGTTGGTGTACAGGAGCCTCCTGTGTAAAGATACGTGCCTTACTGTTAATTAAGAGCATTTAAGTACATTAGCATGTAATGCAACTTACAGATTTCTAACAAACCTTAGTCCACAACACTTGCTAACGCGTTTTCTATTCATTCAGGCAATTTCTGACAGCGAAGCTGGTTTTGTAGCAGTAGCACTGACGAGAACGGCAGTGTTTAGGTACATCAGCTCATTTAGAACAGCTCCAAGTAAAATAAAACCGGTTTGTTCAAATTCGTCTGCAGTGCTGGATCACAGGCCCTTACACTCATTGCAACAGGGACACCAGTGCAGAAGACATGCCAAACCGAGTTGTGCCTTAAACTCTGAGGATCTGCTTCTCAACCACTTCGTTAGCCAGGCAAATTCAGATCTGGACAAGCTTCCGATCTCCCCAGATTCCCACTTCTCTTTTCATTATTCATTACACTAGTCATAATACTCCCTACTGGAGTGGACAGAGGCCAGTGTGCATTCAAGTTCCACAAGGATGAAAGTCCAAATAAAAATACTTTTTTCCATGTATCTTCCTGCAGTTTTATTCCTGTCACAGGTTTTACACAGACCTGGCATGGAGAAAAACAGTCTTAGAAAATTGCAGGGGAGTTTTTGCTTTGGATTTGTCTTTGCCAAGAACCAGTTTGTCACTGGAAGTATTCCCTTAGCAGTACTACCCCAAGGGCTGGGTGTCAAAAGATGATTTCCTGCAGTGGGAGGCCTGGACCGAGGAACGAGGCAGCCTTCTCAGCTATCTGCTCATGGTTTCAGCAAGGGATAGAACAAAAAAACCCCATTTCTCTCCAGCTTGGCTCTTCCCCAAGCCTCTCGAGTTTAACCTGAAAATGATGCACTTGGGGTTTTACCCACGTTAAGCCGACACTAGCTGCCATTCCCTACAGCAGCTGTAATGTTATATATACATGGACTTCAGTGATCCAAGTCTCCTGTTAGTCCAACCCAACAAGCTCTTTTTCCACCTTCCTGCTGAGAAAGGGCTCAGCTCTTCCGTCCAGACCACAGCTTCTGCGAACACCCCTCTGCCTGGGGCACCACACCTCGACAGGTAGCTGTCGCAAGGCTACTTCCCTATCCCAACACATTCCTAGGCAAGAAAAACCTCTTAAAATGGGTAATTTATGTAAGGATAGCTCAGAGCATCACCATTTCCACTACAGAGCTTTGGACTTTACAAAACAAAGGGGCCTTAAAAAAAGAGGATGATTTTCCCATTCCCCCTCTTAAGAAACCAGCGAGTTGCATCACACCAGACAAATGCAGAATTTACAGCGCTCGGTGATCTCTCTACAAAATATTTATTGTTAACAGCCACAACACTGAATTCTCCACATACGTAGTATTTTGTGACAAAGCATAATTTGACTTCATGTATTTACACTCATCTGGCAGATACCACCTAGGAGTAAAACTCCGCATACCAGCTCATGACCATAAAGACCAGTTTCTGAAAGGCTCGCCAGCATCCTAGCCCCTGACCCAAAACCAAGGTGAAGTCTCTTAAAGTGCAAATATAGTCAAGAGGCATTGGAAAAATATACACTGCTGCTTCCAAATTTGGTCACTCAATTGCTCCTGTGTCCCCCAGAGCAGGGGCTGGGACTTAACCAAGGACCTGGGTGCCTCAAAACTCTCAAAGACTAACTTGGAGAAGAGATTACACCCAAAGTCTCCTACAGCCCAGGCAGATGTGCTCCGCCACCACCACTGCTTAGAAAGGGGCTGTTGAGTCTCACTCCCCTCTTGTTTTGAAGGTCTTTACTTCATCCCAAAGAATATGGCGGGGGGGAATTCATCTTTTAAACGTCAAATTTGGGGAGGTAATGCTGTTTCCTGCTTGGTTTTACATAAGGTTGGACACGCTGTTAGACCTGGGAGTGCTGTTTTTAATGAGGTCCGTTTCTGGTTAGCTGCCTGCCTTGAAGAGCACAGGAATTGCAGTCCCAATACTTTTAGAGAAACACGTGAAAGCTGGAAGCTAAAAGTTTTATTCCCCTTTCCTTCCTAACCTTCTAGAAACACATGATACTCGTGTTTCTTGACAATACTTGGCACATTTCCCTCTCTTCAAGGCAGATGGAAAACACACAGCACTACATTAAGCAAGAAAGAAGTCGTTACCTGGGTGGGTGGCACTCAGCCCTGGGAAGGCATTCAGTTTTAATTCTGAACTGAGCATTAGTGCTGTCTTGCGCATGAACCTGTAAAGTTCTCCTCCCTCCAGAAAGCCACTGATGTTCTCAGTGTACGCATCCTTCCAGATCAGTCCTTTGGTCCTCTTTTTCTTAAACATTTCATGCTACAACGCACAATGTTTTACAAGACTGCATGTAGAAGAGAGCTGAACAACTGTCCTTAGACAAGCACTGGAACCACATTAGCAAAGAGCATTTTTAGAGTAAAAGACTTCCAAATGCTTCTCTGTGAAAAGTAACAAGAAGAATGTTCGCAGGGGCTCTCTGTTCACTTCCTCAGGCAACAGACTTGGTAAAACCCTGAATGATTTGCTACTGAATGCTGAAGTTTAACTGTTAAAATGCGCTACAAACCCCAAATACCTCTATGTTACAAAGCACTGCAAAATACGGCTGCTTACAGAAACACCAACAATGGTAAAATAGCACCAAGCAGCCTGAAATGCAACAATACCGAGTTGAAGAGGTGGCTGTGGAAACCTAGTCAACTGTGGGGACCGAGATAACCATCTCCCTTCACGATGGGCATTTATAGGTGACAGTGGGACAGTACACACCAGGAAGAGGGATGCTGCTGTAGTAGTACGAATTTTTCATCTGCGTCTCCACCAGCAGGCCTGTTTGTCAAGATCGAAAGCATCAGTCCACTGTTCCCTTCCCTCCTCCCTTCTAGGAGGGTGGCAAACTCACGCCACAGACCCATGCTGTTAGAAACGGCTCTAAACTCATGCAGTAGCATCAGCAGAGGCAACCCATGGGGCCTAAGGAGAAGCTTCAACCACAGCATCAGTCCAAACATCAAGCTTATCAGACTGCCTCGTGCACGGCAGTCCTCATGCCAACTGCCACAGGCAAATGCTGCGGCTCAGCATCAACAGTGGAGAAACGCTCATTCCCCATCCCCAGCCCTTTAGCACAGCACATTTCCACTGACAAGGGCTGTTAAAAAAAAAAAAAGGCAAGGAAAAGCAAAACAGAAGAAGCCATTCTACACGCTGATTTACTTTGCCAGGGAGACATACTCCGAAATATATACAGGGCACCACAGCTGAGAGAGCTGAGACGAACTTTGCTGTAATAAGGGATGTTCTAGACAACTGACCTAAGGGAAAGTCCTCGAGCACTGTTCTACAGTATGGACTTGCACTTGAGAGCAGACAGAACATGCCCACTGCTGTGCTTGTCACCTTACTGGCATTTTACATTTAGGAGAGGGGAAGCACATGTGACTGGGCAAAGGATAGAATGGACTTTCCAAGCTGTGACCCAGCACAAGAAGCCAAGTGTGTTTGGAAAGGCAAGAATACAATCAACGCCATATTTACGCCAAGCCTGTCCCAGCCTGCTGGTGGATGCATCTGATCAATGCAATGTTTCAGGAAAAAGAAACTGGAACCAGGCTTGAAGACCAGCTCGCCAGCCTTTGTGTGCCACTCACCCACAAGCCCCTCTGAGGCAGGAGAGCACATCCCTCCCGTCCTTTTGCAGGGGCGTTCCGTGCAGCAGGGCCACAGCAAAGCAGAGTCAGCACAGTCACATGTGAAGTTTTTAAAATTCAAGTTTGAAAACATCATCTGACAAAGGAAACGTAGTTGCTCTTTCAGGGCTATCACTGAAAACCTGCAAAACCTGTAACAAAATGCAAGATGAACTAACTGCAAGTCAGTTTTACCAGCAAGGGGATACAGGTCTAAGCCTGGTGTGGGGAGAATTTAATGGAGCTTATTTACAAACCAGGAAGAGAAAACTGCATCGGTGAAGGTAAACAGCCTAGACACCCCACAATACTGGCCCACATCATATTCTTTAATATCTAAAAGTAAAAAAATATGGCCCATTCCCACTGCCCTCCCCCCAACGCTATTTACAAGTAAAAGATCAGCCAAGATGATACATAAGGAAGGTACACAGGCAGACTGTGCTTTCAGTCCCGGTTTGGTTTCTCCATCTTCCTGCTGTCAGACTCCTTTATTGCTTGGGACACTGACCGCACCTCACCAGTACTGTCTGCGCCCTCCGGGATGCTGGCACAGCAAACAGCAGTGAGGCTTCGGCAAGCTCTGGCAGTGGACAAAACCTGCACAGTTTGTCGCACGCTAAATTGCCAAAAAAGGATGACAGGATGTATAATGAAAATTTACAGTCATCCACTCTTCAGTGCACGTTCCACTGCAAGAGAATCCAGCATCTGCTGTATCAGTTGGTCACTGTCAGTGTTCACATTTGGCACAGAAGTAACTTTGCATCTGTGGACTGCAGTGAAACCGGAGAGATCCCAGATGTGAAAAACATGCACTTATGGGAAGGAACTGCACGTTCCACCTTGGAACATCAATAGCCGTTTGCACTTACAGAAGGAAAACACACAATTACAGCTTAAAAAATGCCACAAACATTTTGTAAATAAAACAGACTTAATTGCTGTTAGAAATAATACTGTGTCAGTTCCAACTTCGGCTGAAGCCTGCTGGGCACGGACTGGAAGGTGAGAACGTGTAGCATGCCGCTTCTGAACATGCTAGGAGGCTGACTGGAAGAGTCCTCGCAAAGGAATGCAGCAAATAAAGGTAAGACATATGGAAACATACGCAGGAACAGGAACACAGTCTAGGAGACCTAGGCAATTCCAATACTATGCTTGCAATGATGTGCTGCTGTTAGCAGTATGGAAGTCATCTGACAACAGCTGCAGCGTAGGAATTAGTCATCGATAGTTGGCAACCAGAAGGCCTACAAAAGAGGAAAGAACGAACATCTTTTACAGAGCAGAACACAAATCTCTCCTACAGCACACTGCAGGAGCTTATCACTGCTACCTTCTATAAGCACACAGGCAGAGACTCCCTAAGAGGCAGCAACACCCTGCCAACAGTTTAAGGTTACAAGCCTTGCTTACGCTGCTTTGGTTTGCGTTGCACGTTCTCCAGAGCAAGCCAGTCTCACACAAACTGAAAATACCAGCCGCGTACAGTAACCTAAAGGACTCACACTCTACATGTGCATTCACTCACTACTCTGCTTTCACGTGTGTGTTCAAACGCTGGCTTGCCAGGTGAGCCGCCCACATATCTACCTGCCAGGTAAGGCGCAATCAAGGCACAACAGACAGGGGCCTGGCTTTCACCAAAGCCCAAGAAAATGCCCACCAGTAGCATTAAGCCTTCTCAGGTTTGTTTCTAAAAGGCTCAGCACCCCATTGAGCTAGGAGGAACTTAAAACACTTTCCTTACCATATTTGAACATGCGCTAGCGAAAGTCATGAATTTCGGGTTGAACTGCAGACAGGTTATAGGACCTGTATGTTTCCCATCCAGCACAGCCACCTTCATCCCACTTTCCCCATTCCAAACATGAATCTTCCCATCCTCCGAACCTGCAGGCAAGAATGGAAAACAGGACACTGGAGAGACCAACAGAGAAAATGAAGTACATAGTCTTTTCTGTCCAAGAACTGTAGGAACAAGTATGCCTCATGAACAGAAATAAGTGTTCTGGAACTTCTTCCACTATAGTTTTCATTTGGAAGGGCACAACAGGAAGGTAAATATGTGCAATAAAGTGCTCTCCAGAGACAGGCTAAACAAAGAACACACACACACACACCCCGCTTTCACTGCAATCAGGAAGTTCTCAGCCAGAACAACAACAACAAAAAGTTTTGCCAAGACCATCACTCGTCCAGGAAAAATGAGGATCGGGATACCAAATATCACAAAGTTAAACATATTTGTTGTATCAGCCATATAAATAAGAAGCAGACTTGGGCCAGAGGAATCATGCTGGGAGCCATTAGGCCGATGCCTACTGCTTCTATCAAGGGTTAAGCAGAGCTTCTTCCACAGACATGGGGATTTGTAAGAGCTACATGAATAAAATACAGCTGCCCCAGCATGTGACCAGTGCAGAAATGTCCCTGAGAGGTGTACAAACGCAGCAGGCTATGAGACCAAGGGCCCAAGTACAGACAGGTGCCTCGCTCATCAGAAAATGGAGGGCAGGCACAACATACAGCCCCGAAACGCTTTGAGGCAGCACATGAGCACATCCTAGCCATGGGGTGAGGATCACTGACATAAATTACGTGACAGGTCTCCGTGCATTACAACAGTTTGCCAGTTTCTTATCTTTTTGGGAATAACATTCATATATAAAGGAAAAAAAAAGTCTTCTTGCAGGCCCGTTTATGTTTCAGTCCATAAAATGCTGGGTAATCTAGCAAAATGGAAAATTCTCAATGCAAAAAAAGTTTACAGCTGCACTGTATTATTTAAATACATTCTGCTTCCCGACAGACACAACTTCAGCCCCGCATAACAGACTTAATTTCAGAGCACTGAAATTCTTTCCAAGAAGAATCATCTTACCTATCATGATGAACTGAGAGTCTGGTGTGAATGATGCCTCCAGCGTGACAGCCTTACTATTGTTATAACCCTATGGCACAAAACAGGAGAGCAGGTATTAGAGTGCATGTTCACAGTAATCTGGCAACCAAAGGGCACCTGCTCCCAAAACTAATACCAGTTTTCAGAGAGGTAACACGGGGAACATACTCACCCCAAACGTATGCAGGATAGCTCCTTTAAAGGCATCAATCAGTCGAATGAACCCTCCATTAGTTGATATGAGGATGAGTTTTCCATCGTTACTGAACTTCAGGCCTGTCCACTCACATGTTCGATCATACTGCATCTTAAACGTAGCAAATGGCCCCTTCAAAGAAAAAATGGGAAATACAATGTAGACTCTCTATGCATTGCTGCTAACAAGAGTTTGCTTTTAACCTTATCTCGGGAATAAGTTTAAGATTTTTCAAAACAAGTCCCAAGATACCAAAGGAAAGTGTCATGGCAAAAACATGTCACTGCATGTCTAAGTTTCAAAGTAGTAAGAATCCAGTTTCCATAGCAAAGGAGAGCCACAGAAGGGTGTTTCAATACCAAATAGTCTCTACCACACTCAGCAGCAGAAATTAATTTAAGGTAGGGAGAACTTTTCAAACAAGGCTGCTAATTGAAGTTGGAGCAACAGCTTGAGCCAGTGTTATTGTCATCTGACTTTTTGAGAACCATGGAACTAATTATGCTCCGTGCTTAGCCAGTTCAGCTGCTCATCCAATTACAGTTTCCTCGGAAATTTCCATCTTTCCTGACAACTCTGGCTCCATCTTTGCCAGTGTTCTTCCAGAAAAAGCAGCAAGGAAAAAAACCCACAACAACAGAAAGCCTAAAAAGGAGTTTGGAATAACTTGAAGAGTTAGCAGAAGTAAACTTTAATGGTGGTTCAAGAGTGGATTTCAGGATTTGGTGACAGCATGTACGCCTCTGTGTACTTACTGAAAACTCTCTAGGTGCAAAGTAGGCACCCCAGATAGTATATTGGAGTAAAGAAATCCAGTCTCTGAGTCTCTCTCTGAGCACTGAGTTTAGACTACTTCTTGCAAGCTAAAGTGTTTAAGAAGTGAAGTTAGGGTAGCTCACCTTGTCAAAAGAACGGAGATCGTAAAGCTTCACCATTTCAGAATTGACCCCAGCAGCAAAAATCAACCCTTCTGGGTCAAAAGAACACACAGGCTTCCCCTGGAGATGCATTAAACCCTAGAAAATAGAAGAAGCCCAAATTATTTTGCAAAACTGATGCTCGCATTTCTACCACCACCCTTTGAGCCCACTCTGAGCAGGACATCAGCCTACGGGCAGAATAACTGAATTACAATTGTAAATTTTGAAGGTTTACAAAGGTTCAGAACTCAGCTTCTCAAAGGCAACTCTGACTACTTCATGTCATCATACAGAGCTTCCAATTTGTTGCAAAGACAAAGTTTACATTAGAACAAACAAAGACCTCAATCGAGCTGCCATCCACTCAAAAAGTACCCAGAAAAGGAAGGATGATGTGGCTGTATTAATAACTAATACTCGGCTCTCGAAAGTGGGACATCTCTGGTTTCCCGGTAGTATTTCTAGGCAGTACGGCTGCCATCTCATGGGCAAATTGAAAATTACAAGTAACACTTCCTCAACCTGTTCCCTAAACTGCTGCATGCAGCTTCCAGTTACAAGTCCTAGTTTTACCATTCTTACAACTTCAGGCATTAGCAAAAAATCACAGAACTGCTACTGAAGTTATAACCCTATCTCATGCGTAGCAACTCTGAGACTGAGATTCATCCCAAGGAAAATTTACAAACTGGCAAAAGTACACTCCCAGAGAAAGGCAAAATTAAGACTTCTTGTCAGAAAAACCTTGGGTTTAAGACAGATAAAACCATTTTGTAAGAAATGTAACCTTTTCTTCCTTTTGCATTTACAGTTACATAATCTGGAATAAGTAAACAGCATAAGCAAATCCTCTCATAAGCAAAATGGTCCCAGTAAGATGGGAAAATATGAAACTACAACACTATGTGTCCAAGTACGGGGACAAAACAGCTCATCACCAATAAAAGGTGGAGATTCTACTCCTAGACTTCCATTCCTCCCCTGCTGTCAGCTCTGGTACTTTTCTCAGCCCACACAAGCCTGCTTCCACTAAAATAAACTAAACTATTCCAGTAAAATAAATAAATAAAAACAAATAGGGGTTTGCCTTGCTATAAAGTTAAATCTGCTCACAAACAGGTCTGATGAACAACAAAGGTGATGCAAGGAGGGGGCAGACCATATGGCTGCTATGTTACTTTAGATCATCAGTTTCTTCATCAAATTTAATTGCATCGAGGCATCAATTTTAAACACAAACACACTATAAATGCTCAGATAAAATGCATCTCCCAATGCCCCTTCTGCTGCCATTCCCATCTCAGGAGAGATGCCAGCTAAAAGACAACACTCTGCATGGGATAGCAGCCTGATGAAGCAGCTGATGGACAACACCCAGCTCTTCTCTTGTTTCATCAGCTGTGGGTGTTATTTCTTGCTCTTCCCAGCACCTCTCCAGCAGAGACATTGGTGAAAGTGAGTGGTGTTACACAATGCGACATACATATTTCACAGAGATTTGTGATTGAGGTTCCTTCAGCATTCCAGGAAGGTGTCAACACTAAATCAGCAGCACATGTTTCTGGCAGTATTTTTGTTTTATAACAAGCACGCATCCATTTTTCATCCTTCTAACTGAAAATGCAACACACTGTGCACATGAATATGATATCCTACCTGGCAATTTGGAGAGCGGAGATCCCAAAGTCGAATAGTTTTATCAAGGGATCCAGAAATAAAAGTATCATCCACTGGAGACATTGAAAGAGCAACAACTCTGCAACACAGAAGACAACATGCATCACAGACAAGTAAAAGAAGTGAATGGAGCAACACCCACCCCAGCAGTTGTGTACAAGCTTGTAATTGCCATGAACAGTTCTACAAAGCAAAAACCAGAGTGAATCAAGCGTAACGTAACTCAAGCTCATTACAATCAGTATTTTGATTTCTCCTGTACTGTCTCCAAGCCACACCTTACCTTTTTGTATGCCCCGGGAAATACCGAATGTATTTGTTGTCGTGCAGGGAGAGGTATCGAATTGTATCTGAAAACATAAACAAACCATAAGCTTTATTATACCATGAACCCAATGTTATTAAAAGTGGTCACACAGTAAACTTGCTCCCTACAGCAACAGCAATTTTGCCACACAAAGTCTCATTGTTTGATTTCAAGTCGATTTCAGACTTTGAAAAAGAATCAAGTTAGAAACAGACATAAAACAACTTGGTTTCCAAGGCAGAAACGGAAATCAGGCACCAGGAAAAGATACTTCCCACAGTCTGAAGTCATATTACAGCTTGAAGGCAAACTGTCATGTGATTTATTCAAGTTAGTTTCAAAGCTGCTAAAATTTAAGTACTAGTAGGTTTTATTCCATCTTTCTCACAAAATTGAGAGCATCAAATTTACAAAGTTGATACTACCACTTTTTTTTTTTTTGCTAAACAGCATGAGTCTTGCTGTCTTACCAATATATGTACCAAGCAAGTAAGTCTCCAACAAGACGGTAAGCATAGGAAATGTGTGAATTCTAGCATTTAGCCAAAGAGAAGACAAACCCATGAACACCAAAGCCAGGACAAGACCATTAAAAAGAAGCAAATCTTTTCTTTATTTCAATCTGACAATCAACAGCTTCACAAATTCTCTGCACTCAGAGCAGTTAAGCTTTAAAAAGAGGACAGAGGAGTAATCTAAAGCTTAGGCCACCTAGAGCAATCTTAAAAATATACTGAATAAATCAGAGCAGCAACACAACATTCCTCAAGTGGTAATTTTATTCTGAGTACAGATGAACATACCAAGAGCTGCCAGAATTTTGGGAGATGCTTTCTCCCATGATTAAAAGAAATCTTTGTAAGAGGAAACAATTATTAAAGCACAGAAGCCACTTTTTAATCTTTATGTGCAGATCCATCTGAGCAATGAAACGTGAAGAGCACAAGCTAAACCTCTGCTATCGGAGAGTAGCGGCAGCAAAATCCCTTCTCACACTAGTTAGAGGACACTAGTTTAAGTTATTGCTGACTGGAAGAGACTGGTATTATGCACCTGCACCTAGTGCCAAGAGACTCCATACTGCTGTAACACCAAGTCCTGCTGAGGTTCTAAAAATAAACTGAGGGAAAAGAACATTTTTACTTTTAACTCGGAAGAACAAGAGCCAACAAGATGCAATATGCACAGAGCATTTTAACACTCATAAGGGCTACTGTGTTCAGAGCTTTTTGAAAGGTTCATCAAGCAAAATTTAATTTCTGTGAAAAAATTATCAAGTTACCATTTTTGCCTGAGGTTTTGCATCAAGCTGAGATCCGTGTTCTAGATCACCCTCCAGTGTTTGACAAGAAAACTAAAGCTGACTGATCAAACTGGAAACATGATGCTGGTGACACACCATTCTGAAAGGCTCTAAGTGACCTGAGGTGACTGTCCAAAACATAAACCCCCACACCACTGTCACACGCCATCATGGCTAGAACCGACATGCTTCAAGCATGCTATTAAGACATATCTCGATTTTTCCTGCAAAAACTGTCGTTACCTGATTTCCGAAGTATCCACGCAGAATTTCATCTTCCTTTGCTAAATAGGAAGTGCTGGGGAACTGTAATCCTTTGTGATCCTTTTTGTTGGCAGTGCTCTGTCCCAGGCAAGGCAGTGGCCTGTACAGTTATCTCCTGTACCGGGTGGTATCATAGACCCTCAAACTGTACAAACTACTACCTCAGCCTGGAATCAGGCAAGAAGAGCTAGGTTCAAAGGTCCTGACGAAATCTTCAGAAGTGGACTGGTAGCAACTCAACACATAAAATGCCTGGGAGCAGGCGCCAGCACTCCTATAACATATTCCTGGGTTTATTTTCCCTCCCGATAACCATGTAACAGGTTAAATACAATGCACCTTGCCCAAGACTGCATGCATTAGGGACTACAGTAGCAGCATCTGGACCCCTACAGAACACACTGCTGGTTTTATTAGGCTTAAGGTTCATAACAGCAGCAAATACATTCACACTCTCATGTTTTCCTTTTCTTCTAATCAAGTTTTCATCACAATGCTACCCCACAGGATGACAACTCTTAAGTTTTGGTTCCTCAAAAGCTTACCAGTGCTTATAAACAAAAACTCACAACTCAAAATGGCATTAAAAACGCTTCACTAAATTGTTAATTAATTGTAAATTAAATAAATGTGACATAATAAACTAATAACTTAATAAAAAGTAGGCTGTGAAACAGACTAAAAAGGCAAGTGCTTCCCCTCACACTTTTAATCCTTTTACACTGTTAAATTCAAATCTGTTGGAAAGGTTCTTGCTCCTCTAGTTTCAGGCCCAGGTTGTTCTGCTTTAACCTGACTTCCTAACTTGTAACTTCCACCTGCTCTAAATTCATACTCTTTTAAATTCCCAAAGTAACCTAGAGCACACCACAAGGCACCAGTACCTCTACCATCAATCTCCACCTCTGCAGAGGAAAAAACAAACCAAAACCACTGTTGCAGAAATGGTTGAGTTTACAAATACAATGTTAAAACCCACTTATTGAGACAAACTTTGAAATTAACATTAGCTGTTTCCAACCTTTGGAAGTACTGCCTGATAGAAGAATTAATGTATCTATCTGTGCCAGTTCTTAAATTTGAATTTTAAATTAAACTCAAATACATTGATAGCCTGTCACGAAGCTCTAGAAGCCCTTCAATGTCATCGATTTACACAGCATAGCTATCGCAGACACTGACTGTGGAGAAATGGTATGAAAATGGGTTTTTTGTCTATTACATGGAAAAAACAGATTAACAGAAGCAAAGCTCATCTCAGAAGAGCTGTGAGACTTCCTCCAGGCTTGGCTAATGGTCTGATAAGTTACCTGAACTTCCTGCCCTCCCTGCTCTGTACGGAGAATGGAAAAACATTCCCTTCCTTTGCAGTTGACTCGTGTGTGTACGAGAGAGATACGGTGCTTAGCCCACCTTCTGGCCACATCTTCTTCCTACCTCATTTCACATGTAAGAAATTAAGGCACAGAGTCTGACTGGTGGCACTGGTATCAAACAGCAAGGTGACTGGCAGAATCAAGAACTGAACTTTTATCACACTAACAATGTTTAATCCCTTAGTTATTGCAGCAGTGACCAAAACTCACATCAGCGTGCACAAGGGAATATCACCAAGGTGTGTATTAGAGTTGAAAATTAATTCCTCTGTCTCTGACAGTGCATTTATCGCTGAAAAGTGTCTCTAATTTTTTCCTGGCTCTTAAGAGCTATTTGTCCAGGCATGTAGTTTTAAGTGTAAGGAGATTAAATACGCTCAAATCTAGCGGATCACTTACCATCTATTTTGTTGGAGCTGTACACGACAGTGTTGGCAGCATGTGTGTACCTGATGAGATCCACTCCATACTTCTTACTATATAGCGTTCTCTTTGGTCTGTCAGAAGGAAGCAGAAATAATTGCACTCACTGCAACAAAAAGCTCAAACTGAAACTCACCCCATTAACAAGGCCTGTTTTTATTGCGATATTACAAGATTGTTTCAAGTAGTCCAATGTTTTTATACAAAGAAATAAAAGTTTTCGTATTTGATTTTCAAACAAGCACCTTGGTGCTTTCTCTAAGACCATCCCTAGGCTTGAGGAGTTCCCCATAACACCTGCAAAACGCACTTGTCTCCTCCAAAAATTCTTTTTCCCATGTCTACTGTAAAAAGAATAAGAGGAGCTGGCATAACGAGTCCTTACTGTCAAGCAGCACTGCCTCACCGTTCCCTGGCCCATCCAAATCTCTAATTCATCTGCTGCTTATTTTAGATTGAGAATAATTTGTCTTTTTGTTCTACGTTACTTCAAAACCTAGAACTGGGTGTCTCATTCAGAATAGGGCTTCTCAGTATTAACACAAGCACATAGATATACCAGTAGTCTATAAAAGCAATGCCAGCACAGGGACTCAAACTACTGGAGAATTATACTCATATCCAATCTTAATTAAAGCATGAAACTCAAATGTAACATTCTGCAACAGAATTAAAGACATTCCAGTGACAGCAAAAACAATATACAGAACTGGATTGTTAGGGGTCTGGTAAGCAAGCGATGTACTGTGGTACTAGAAATTTAAACTGCAAAGTAAACTTATAAGTAGCTGGTATGGGGTATCTTGCAGCAGCACCTGTTTAAGCAGTACAAGGTCTCCACCACCTTCCTTCCTCTTTCTTACTAAACTGAGGTAGCACAGAGGTTTCAAAGCTGGGCAGTCAACCAATCAACACCAGAAATAATACAATCTCTTCCAGGAGTTATTTTTAAGCCAGAAATTCATAACTCTTGTTATTACACAGGCCCACAAAATATTTTACCAACACACACCAAAGATGATAGCATGGGAATGGACACAAACAGCAGGAGTGGTTCAAACCAATACTGCTGCCAAAAGAAAAGTTTATCAGACTACACCCTCAGACAAGGTATTTCTAAAATGCTTGACTTCTTCCTTGTTTTCATTAGCCTCAAATCGACACACCCTAACAAGAGCATGACTTGGAGATTTTTCATATCAGAACAAAAATAGATATTAATTTTTAAAGATTAACTCTCAAACAGCAGAAGCCATAGGGCTTTGACTTCAAGCGAACTTGCTGGGGCCAAGCTTGCATTAACTGAAAGCCAATACAGCAAGTGTAATTAAACCCATACACCACCTGTACCACTTAGACCAAATCTCAACAGATTCTTCCTCAGTTCCTCCAGTAGATTTTGAAATCAATTTTCAGAGGCAAACATGTTACAAACTGAAAACATCACATCAAATATTAAATTTAGGCACCAAAATTCTGTAACATTACACATATACTTCCCCATACTGCTCTCTGTAGTTACCTCAGCTATGATGTTGACCAAATTGGAAAAAAAAAAACCAACCAAAAAATAACCAACAAAAAAACCCCACCAACCTCAAAACATACCAAGACTCTCATGCCTAGCCTGGCTCTTCCTTATCTACGAAAAGTTTAAAGCTTAGAAGCTCTATTGAGAATAAATGAATATACACAGACACTAAAGATCGACAGATGGACAAAAGTACATTTACCAAAGAGGAGGAAAGAAAGTACTTCTGTGTTTTAAGAAAGGTGAAGTTTTCATGTAAGCTGACACATGCAGAAACATGTCATTTCATACAAGATCGACTGCCTGTTCCCGATTAAGTATTTAAAAAGACAAACAAGAAAACTGTTTCACATATTTTTTTAAACAAATCACAATCCCTAAACATAATTCCAAGTTTTAATTAATCTATCTAGCCCACTTGCAAATCAAGCGATGTCACTGAAGAAAAATGTTTTACGAGATCAAAGTCAAATCTGTTATAAAAATGAAACAAAACACAGGCAAGGTTTGTAATAATATCTGTGCCTTGGTTTGAATCACTCCTACTGTGGGTAAAACCATCATCCAGAACCAGGCTCACTGATTTGTCTGGTAAACACTATGGCTAAGCAGGAGCCCACATCCACCACTTCTTTATTTGTATAAATAATACACAATTGATATATATTGAAGTACAAGCTAAGCCTTTGCTAGACCACCATTGTATCATACCAGGGTTACAAACTCAGCCACAAGCCTCCTGTTCCCAGCCTCAAGGACTGCTGCACATCCCAACACACAACCGCGTTCTACAAGTTTTCAGAGTTCATTCTTAGGCCCCAAGAGACACAGGTAAGATTCTTCGTTATGCTTTTGAGCCAGCCTACTGTGGAGGTACTTGGTGATGCAGAACAGGTTAAAAAAAACAAGATTAACAATTTAATTGTTTACACATTTTGAAATTGAAGTGGAATCTCAGGTCCAAAATTATTGGATGCTCATGAAGAAGCAGGACAAATTTTTCAAGCTTCTTGCCTAAACTGTGTTTCAAGGAGATAATCTTGTCTTGTCAGCTCTTGGCTGTTTAAACCGTCCTGACACTTTTGGAAACTGAAGTTGACCGAGATGGGACTTGGTCACACTGGTACCAACTCTCACAGGTGTATGGCTCATTTTGGTACAGCAAACCAAAGCAAACTAGGCGAGGATGTACCTAACATATAACCAAACAGTTGCATTTTAATTCTACCAGCAGAACTGCTCATTAACAGTGGGGAAAAAAACCCAAATTTGCAACTTTTACATGGGGAAAAGTTTTAACATTCAGGCCATTTGATGAAGTAGGGTATCCTATACTGAAACCCAGCAAGCAGGACATTTCCTCCTGGCCATTGTATTCACTAGCAATGACACATACAAGAAGGTGAGAGTTCTAGGCCCTTGAAACTGTGGTTTAAGAAACAAAATAAACGATAGGCCTGAAACTGCCACATTCCACCATGTCACAACAGTCATTCACAGATTTGATTCATCATCTCCACATGAATCTCTAGTGACAACATAATTCACAGCCAAAACTTTCTAGGTGAGAGAAAAGCTGCACCCTGCATCCCTAGGTACCTCTAAAAATCACACGCTTTTACATCAATTGATAGCACATGAGAAACTTCCAAGTTAATTTTATAACCACTAGAGAAATCCATCCTGAAAAAGGGGTTACCTTGACAAAACTACTCTCATTGCCCTGTAGCACTGCAGTAGACAACCATCGATCTTCTACATTTAACTTAATTAAAGCAAATCCTCTGACTGTAAAGCATACGTCAGGGCTAGATGGAGACAGGGATGAAAGGACCAAATGCCTCCCAACCCATCAAACTATTCTTTACAAGTTTGAAAGGGGGGGAGCAATCAATACGATCTGCATTAACATCACTCAGCCCTTCCACTATTGTGTATAATTAGGATCTAGAATACAATCCATGCCAGGCACAGTATGTATAAAATTACCTATCCTTACCTAAAAAAAAATTAAATGATTTCAAATAAGAGTTCACTCTATCAGATGGGGAACCCCAACAACTTTAATGTGTAAAGTAAGCAAATTAAAGAGAAGTGTAAAATAACATGTAGTAAGTGGTCTACAAAATTAAGAGAATATGCAGGGTGCAATCTTTCAAACACAGCAAGAATGATGTCTTGGTCTGCTTGAAAAAGCAGGAGGACTAGGAATATCTGGTTTACCAGAAAATATACGTAACACTGACACATGTACCTCCTGGTACTTACAAATCATTTCTTTTTCATTCTTGCATTATCCTGTGCTTTTTATTCTCTCTCCTACAACACACATGCTCATTTTTCTTTCACTTTCTATATATATATATATATATATATATATGTGATGCTTTCTAAGTCTTGACTTTACAAAAAAAAAAGAAAAGAAAAAAAAGAAAAATCACCTCAGAATTACATCTCTACACCAAGAAGCACATGAAAATTAAAACTTAAAATTTAAATGAATTTAAAGCAGTCAAATACATACTTTTACCAACCAAGAAAGTTTTTAATGGAATAATGACATCATTTGGCTCAATTTTTTCCACTTCTCATAGAATACAAATGTCTTTTGCATACATTCCAACACATCAACTGCAAGTGTCACTGGTGGTCTTATTTGCATGCTTTTATCCTCTGAACAAGAGCACCATATCTCAAGTGCTGCACAAATTTCTAGGGTTTTATCCATAGGACAGGACAAGCACTGTATGATCAATGAAAAAAGAAAGATAAACTGGACAACTCTGTTCAGTGAGAAATACACACACCTTAATTCATTACCTATAAGTAACAGAAAACAATAAACACCTTGACTGATTAAATATAAATTAAGACAACGTTTGAAGATGCATGTAAATCGCACTTGTATTTAAATTGTGCTTTACAGACAAAAACGCAACTAGAAAAAAAGGATTTAAAGCACAGAGGACCACCTTTATCTGCAACGTTCTCAGGCACCACTGAAGAATAAAAATACCATCAAGTTTTTAGAAGTTATAATAAACGCACGCCACACCATCTTCGCCTTTTGGCTTAAAACATTTATCCAAGAAGTTACAGCCAAATTAGGCTGTTTAAGATTACATATTTGTAGCTGCTCATAGCAATTGCCTCTATTTTAATTAGTGAGACTTAAGCCCAGGGAAGCATGAGAAGTCAAATTTGTGTATCTGCAACCATCCCGAGGCCTGGAAACGTGATCAGACTCAACCCCTTAAGCTCAACAACTACTTAGTTCTCACAGCAGTGAACTCTCTCACACGTGGGAAATTACCATGGCTGGCTCCAGCCTACCAGACAAAACAAGCAGAGACACCCGTTAATGCGGACAAAACCATGCTGCTCCCATTTCTGCGCCCCACTTTAACTGTTTAGAATCCCCCACACCCCACCCTCCGGGTCAGACACCGCTACAGTTTCACTTACAAGCCTACGCTAAAAAACGAAGAAAGAAAAGCCAAAGCTCACCAGCCAAACCTGCTACCTCTTCAGCGCGCTCCCAACAGGCAGCAGCCAAACCGGCACCCCTCACGGCATCCCCCCCTCCACCCCAGAAACCCCCCCAGCCCTCCGGAAGGCAGGTAACCCCCTCAGGAACGGCCCAGGCCGGGCCCCCGCCACTCACTTGCCCTCTTGGCAGTCGTAGAGAACGATGGAGTCGTCGTCGCTGCTGGAGATGACGGTCTCGCCGTTGGGGCTGAAGTCGAAGCAGTTGATCTTGTCCGAGTTCTCGCGGAAGACCTTGGCCACGCGGAAGCTCCGCAGCACGTTGTCCGTCAGCTTCATCCCGCCGCCGGGCCGGGCCGGGCCGCGCCTGAGGGCGGCGGCGGGGCTGTGGGGAGCCGGGGCGGGGCTCCGGGCGGCGGCGGGAGCGGACGGGGGGGACCTCGCGGGGCGGCGGGGAGCGGCGGAGGGCGGGGAGGAGCGGCGGGCCGGGGCGGCCGGCGCCCTCCAGCTGGGCTGGGCCCACTCAGGCCGCGGAGAGGCGGCTCCTCCTCATTGTGTCCGCCATCTTGCTGCTCGGGGAACGGCGGGGGGCGGCGCGCGGGGCACACTGGGAAGGAGGGGGGAAACGGGATCTGCGCAAGGCCTGCTGGGACGGGGGAGGGCGCAGCGGGCCCGGGCGGCCATATTGAGTGTGGCAGGAAGGACTGCCCTCCCGCGGCGGCTGCCGGTGTCCCCCGCCACCCGCGGGGCCTGAGGTGAGGAAAGGGGCGATGCGATGCGATGCGAGGGGAGGGGAAGGCCGGGCTGGGCCGGGCCGCCATGCCGCCATGCCATTCCCCACCCGTCCTTCGTGGGAGTCGGGTTGAGGGTGTGACGTCATCCCGTAGAGCGGGCAACGGCTTCGCGCCGCTGCTGGGGAGGGGGCGGGAGGGGCGTCACTTCCGGTGCCGAGCGGGGCCTGGCGTCGGTCGGGGGCTGTGAGGTGCAGCCGCGGCGACCCCCGCGCCGGCTTTGGGCCGCGCGTAATAAACGCCATACGGAATTTAACGTGGTTTTTTCCGCCTTTCCCGTGGTAACCGGCGAGGAAGCGGCACTGGGGGATGCGCGGCCTGCGCCGGCCCCCCGGGGGTCCCGTCGGGGACCGGCGGTGACAGGGCCGGGAGGTCCCTGGCGGGACCCGCTGGGGACAGCCCCGGGCGCCGCTCCCCGGCGGCAGGAGGGCGTTCCCGGCTTTGAAACACGCAGCGATGGCTTTCCCATTCGTATTTTCCGCGACTCAGTTCAATCATCGCACGTTTTTATGTCCCAGTATTTTTTATTGTTCTAAAAACTGGCCTCCAAGGGGTACTACGGAAACCCCACAGCTATAGAACGACGGCCTCACACCACGTAAAGATGAGCAACGCACACTTCACCTTTGAGAGACACCTTGGCCTTTGAGGCTGGTGCTTCGTAACCTTGGAACTGTTATTTTTCTTTTCTATGCCGGATCCTGATGTCAGGCTCTGTGTTCGTGTTTCTGTCCATCTCTTCCCTTAAAAAATGTTACTCCTGGAGTATAACAGTAGCTGCAAGAATCTACACACACACACACAGAGCCCACCCCACAAAGATTTCCAGCATCCCACTGTTTTAATTTTAGAACGCCAGATCTTTCGTCATTTTGGTGCTCCAGAAACTCTGAATCAAAAGAAAAAAAAAAACCCACCCATAAATGCCTTCATAAATGTTAATTGCATTTTCTTTTCATAGTCTCAGCAACAGAGTTTGATTTTGCTTTTAGAATAATGTTGCCCTCCTGTGGTCAAAGAAAAGTAAGGGAACTATTGTCCAAGGTGTGCGTGCACATCATTCACACATGCTTAATTATTTTATGTGCATATACGATTTAGTGAAACAAAAGTATTTTCTGCAATTACTTGCTCTTTCTGTTTGCTTACTTCAGTACACCGTTACAGGTTTAGACATGATTCCCCATTTCATGCTGTGGTGGGATTGGCTCAGCAGAACCATTCACCAATTCTTACTTTGAAACGGAGACAAGGTTTTCACAGAGGAGTCTAGGGAGACTCAACAAAAGACGCCGCCTTTGCTTCCGAGGGCCTAAGGGTCAGCTACCCCACTGCGGGTCCGTTCAAAACCTACAATTGATTTTCAGGTGATAAGAGATATTACAGAAGCGCAGAACGGCAGAGTGCCTTTTGCACACTGTAAATTGCAGGATCAAAGCCTGGATTATCTCACACGGGACCTGAAGGTGACTCACCAATACCATCATAAGACAATTTACTTCAAAACACCTACAATACTTAGCTAAGTTTTAGAGTTGTGTAACACCGTGGGTTGTTGATTTGGTATTTTGTCACTCCCTTTTTATTCTTTCTTCTGCCTTTCTTCCTAATCGTTGGAACTTAGTTTGTCAGTTTATACCAAGCTGGAATTTATCTGGCAGGATAATTGGATCTCCTAGCAAAATGTCACATTAAGTAGGAATTATGGATAATGCCCCTGCAAAACCAGCTAATGAAAAAAATGTTTAATTGCTGCTTGAGTAATATTGATCAAATGCAGTCATTCTACCTATGCGTTTCTATATTAGATACTACCACAACCTGCACAATACAGACAGACCTGTGCTTGCTTCTGGATACAGCGCTGCTCAGGTGAATATATTTCTGTTGGACTCTGCTGGGAGTGATGATTCTTGATGGTTAATGGTTATTACTGAAGGCTTGTGTGGGGACTTGTATCCTAAAACTTGGCATCTCTTTGTGAGTTCTTGAAATTAAGCATGATGCTCTGGAGCATCGAACCCTGTCCCTGCTGTGACAACATGGGATCACAGACGTGTGGGGAGAAGGGACCTCTGGAGCTGCCTACTCCAGCCTCCTGCTCAGTGCAGGACTATCACCAGTACAAGAACAGCTTGGCTGTGGCTTTTTCTAGCCAAATCCTGAAAACTGCCTAGCGTGGAGACCATAGCTTCTCCGAGCAGCCTGATGCAGTGTTGTGCAACGCTCCCCATAAAGAACTTTTTGCTAATATCGAACGTGAACGTCCTGGCTTGCAAATTGTGGCCATTGCTCCTTCTTATACTTTCTGCCACTACCAAGAAGGGTTCATCTCCATTGTCTTTATAATCACCCTTCAAGTAGGTGGAGCTGCTATTAGGTTGCTCCTTAGTTGATTGCACTGCTTGTCTCCCAGCCCACCCTGATCCATGGGGATCCTGCCCCTGCAGCAAAACTTCACACTTCTCCCTGCTGAGCATCATGAGGTTTCTGTTCTGTTTGCTCTGACCTTGAGTTTATCACCGTTTCTCTGGAGGGTGGCTTCATCAGCACTTCCCCTAAATAAGGCACTCTGAGCTACCCTCCAGGTCACTAATGAAGCCGTAGGTGACACGAACCCCAACAGAGTCCCTGTTGATTACCCTGAGCCACTGATTTCTACCCTCTGAGCTCAGTGGTCAGACTGTTTTTCAGTGAGTCTTAACAGTGTGTTTGCCCAGCCCACAGTTCTTCAGCATGCTCATGAGAATGGTGTCAAAAACCTCACTAAAGTCAAGGTAGATTACATCTGCCACTTTCCACTTTCCCCGTAGCCTCTTGTCTCAGCCTAGAGGGCAGCTGTAATTGTCATCCTGTGACTGATTAATATGCCTGGTTCTTTCTCCTCTTAAGTTATTTCCAACGGAGGAGCTCATAATTTTTTGTTATTAATCCCAAAGAGCATGACCTTGTATTTTGCAATGCTGAATTTCGACCCTTTCTATTATTCCAGTCCTCAAGGCTGGCAACTTTTCATCTTCTCTAGAATACTATGATCCTTCCCTGTATTTTAAATTACTCTCAATTTTGATTGCAAGTTGACTCAGAATAGGGAGTTTGAGAAATTACATCATGAAAGGAAGTAGTCTTGGCACGGACTTGGCTTCAGGGTAGTAGTGTTCTGCGTTGAGCTACGGAAGGATTTTTTTAGTGAAAATTTTTTCTTCCCTGCAATCCCCAGTGCATGGGAAAATCATTTCCAAAAGGTATATAGGGAGTGAAGGGAGTGTGACCTAGAAAAACTAGTAAGATGCATATGTCAAATCCAGTTAATTTTTTTACTAATGATACTGATCTATATATATATAAAAAGCTGAACAGAACACTTATCTTCCCTGTGTTTGGCCTTAGGCTACATTCCCCATCAAAGGCAAAGAGACCCTGTTGACACTCTCCTGGTGAGTAAATCAGTCATGAGTGCAACATATTTCTTTTCCAAGAAACATATAGAAAGCCGTGTATTGGAAATTAGGACTCCCGGGTTTCCCAGAGCTCAGCATATTCTTGAAACAAAGGTATTTGGACTCCATCCTACTTTCTCCCTTGCCTGCCTAGCAAACCCTCTGTGCGGCTCTCCACTCTCGTCGTACTGCTTCTGTCCGCCATCATCCTCTTTCCCAGTTGTGGATGCAGGAGCACCACAGTGGGCACGGGCAAAAGGACTTTTCATCCTGTCCCTGCACACCCACTTATGTACCGGACCCTTCATAGCTGACCAGGGGTGAGTTGGTCCGTCCGAGATGCAGACATTTTCTCTTTTGCAAAATGTGAATGAGGCAGTGCGGTAATTTTATGCAAATCCATGTGCAGATTAAAAAATTAATCAAATTCTGAAATTTTCATTTAAAGAGATTAGTCTTGAAAAATCCCCCATCTAATCCTCCTAGAATAGTCACTTGGAACAAACCTTCACCGCTTTGTTTTCCTCTTGGGTTCAGTGCATCTCCTGGAAAATTTTCTCGTAATGCGTTTGGGACCATCTGGAGCAGCAAGTTTGAGTTTGAGCAGGGCTCACCAGGCGAATTAAATTTGATATATCAAATGATAGAAAAGATGTGTCAGTAAGTGGGAACATGGGAGTTTAAGGCAGTAAAATCTCTGCTCCGTTGTACTTCATAGGTAAACTCCCATGGTAATGCATGAAAAATGGAAGCGGTAAGCCTCGGTGAGTCTAACGGTAATTTATGTACCAAGAGGCCAGAAGAAAGTCATGTAGCAAGAAAAACGAGTAGCAAGAGACACTGTTAAAACTTGCTGTGTCTGGTAGTTTACTGCTGTAACAAAGATGTAATCTGTCTTTTAGAGCCTGAGCTCAAAATTATCCTCAAACAATTGGGGTTTGATCCAATGCCGTCTCAAATTTTTTCCAAGCCCCTCAGGGACTTTGGAGTTGACCCTGTATGCGGTGGGCCAGCCACCAATCACTGCCACACTGGGGGAAATCCAGAGAAGTCCTGATAATATTAAAAATAAACTACCTTTGACCCCTGAAGATCTCAGTTAAATTAGCCATCCCAGAGCATTAATACACAGCATCCTCCAATCTTGCAGCACCTGAAATGCCCAGGGTGTGTGACTGGGTTGGCCTGCAACAAGCCCGATTGCCCCAACTTCAAGAAAACCACAAGCCCGTGATGCAAACCCTCGAACAAACCTCCAACCACAGCATCTGGAATAGCTCAGCTCTGCCCAGCGATGGCAGACTGGCCCCTAGAAGGGAATATTTTTCTGGCTCCTGCCATGGAGCGAGGCGATGGCTCGTTTTTCTCACTGCACGGGCATGGCCAGCTCATTTGTTCACTGTTTTCCTCCCCAGTGTGATTCCAAGCTTATGGCTCAGACTATGCCCCCCTATGTCCTTGCTTTTGGTCTCATGCCACCATCCAATTTACCTGGCAGTTTACCACATGTCTGCCCCTAGTGCTGGATTGTTTCTGTTTCCCTCTGACTTTGGCTCCTTGCCTGCAGAACTGCTTTAATTAAAAAGTTAATGAAAGGTAATGCATATGAGCACTTTGCCTGTATTTTATCACAGTCCAGCTCCTCTCCCTCCCTCTTTCCCAGAGACGGTGAAAATGAGGAGCTGGGGTTTTGCTGCTTTTTGCTGTGAGAGTTTTAGCGGTCTAAGTTTCTGCAGGCTTAGGAGGAGCCCTATGAAGAATGAGCTTATAATGGTAATGCACGCCAACAAGCATGTAGACGGTGAGCATTATTCATCAGTGAAAGCTGAGGAAGTTTTCATTTAAAGGGGATTAATCTAAAGCCCTTTTGCTGTCCTCCTGCTCTCTTTGGAACATGCAATTCTTAGCATCATTTTCCTCCTAAGAGGAGTGCAAACTTCTAGAATACTTTCCAAAAGACTATGCCCAACTGAGAATTATCCCAAGTAGGGACAAAGGGAAGGTGTAGAACCCGACACTAGTGCCTATAGCATATCACCTTACATCCATATAGAAGAGGGCTCATTCTCATGTGATTTCCATGAGAAACTGGGGGACAAATTAGTGTGTGAAGCGACATGAGTCACATCATCAGCCCCTTCTCCCCCCAGCCAGCTGTGGGAAGAGGAAAGTGCAGGGACGTGAGGATGTGATTTCCCCATGTGCAAGACGCAGCAGCTAACTGGCAATTACATCATTTCTAGACCCACCATCCATGGAGGTCATCTGGGAGCTGCCATTTGGATTATTTTTCTTTCCAAGGCTGCCTATGCCTTGGTGTGGGGTAATGTTCAGTTCTCTTGATCTTGTTTTTAAAGCCCTACTAAAATGAGTAGGAGTTTTATTTTTTGTTAATATCTACAGTGGATTTCATAGCACTGATTTATAGCTGTTCCCTGATGACATTTCATACCCAGTGCCTGAGACTGTGTAAATAAATTACATTAAAATGGATTTGTGGCATCATTACCAGCACCCCCATTCCAAGCGGAGCCTCCAGTGAGCCTGCGTGTCTAATCAGAGCTGACAGGGAGCAGAGTTAGACACTGAGACCTCCAAAGCTAATGGGCCTGTGCCAAATTCAGGTTTTTGTTGCGTTGGTGTAAAGTTGGATAACCTCTGACTGCAAGGGGGTTCTACAACAGATTTACTCTGCGTTTACACCTGTGCACTGAGATCAGTGTCAGGCTGCGTGCCCTAAAATCCTTAGAAGCAACAGAAAGATGCGTGCCGACTTCAACAGATTCTGGATCAGGCCTCGATGGTTAAAATATAATCTGAGTTCAGAGTGCAGAAAACAGATTACATGCCTGCTATTGTAGCGAAATGCTTTCCAGAGCGAGCATTAGCAGTATGTACACAAGTGCTGGATGAATTAAGCTGCATTTATTTTTTTCAGGTCCAGTAGGAGAGGATTGCTTTTAAACAACTCACGCCTGCTGTGCCATGTCTGGAGTTGGAGCTGAGCGGAGCCTCCGGGAGGGCACATGTGACAGGAGCCACAGTTGCAGGTCTGGTTGTGCTCAATTCCCCTGGTCTTCTGGGTCAGCTGTGCACAGAAACATCAAGGCAAGAGACAGAGCCTGTTAAAAGCTTTGGGGCTTTATTTTCTTAAACTCCTTTGGCTCCATTTAAGCCTTTTTCTCCAACCACTCCCTCAAACCCTCTAGCGCAGCTCAGCCGAGGCGACCTGGGGCGTGATGCACCTCTGTTTTGTAACACCTTCCTCTGATTGTGCTGTGCTGCCAGGTGAATCGGAGACGCTAATCTCAGTTCCTGAGAAGTGTACTGCTGACTTGTTAGTACGCTTACTCTGGCCCTCGTTGTAAGAGGGCTGAGGCTCAGTGGTTTAAACTGCTGGCAGCACCAGCTCTCCTGAGTTTAGGAGTCTAGTAACAAAGTAGTTGGGACACTCTGTCTTTTATCTCTCCTTGTGATTGAAAAGCCAGTTCTGACCAGTACCTAAAGGGAGTGTAGGTAGGTAGTTTATCTGTCCTGTGTTTTGCCTTTAAAATCTGTTTCTCTCAAGCACTGAATCATTTTTTTCTCCGGCAAACCTATGATTCTCCATAAAGTTCTACCTGCAAGTCCTTTGTCCAATAGATTTCAGATTGTAACCAAGTTTCACGGCCTGAGAAGGTGCTTGTGTGGAGGTTTTCACAGAGCCTTTGGGTCCTTGCAGCAAAATAAGGCAGATTTAGGCCCAGAGGAGCTGTTGGAAAGCTCATGTGGCTTAATGATTAACACCTTGCAATGCTATGGGAGTGTTAGGACAGAGAGACCTCTGGACTGCTGCACTCTCCGAGAAGAAGCCAGCCACTGTCCTTGCACTGAAACAGATCCATTTACTAGGGAGAGGATTAACTCTTTCAGGTCATTTGAATGGGTCTGTGATCAAGTGTGTTGCTTGGGCTGCTTCAGCCTCCTTGCACCCTGCCTTAATTGCCTGCACTATAATTGCCACGGGCGGGAGAGATGCGGATCACAAGGATCTTTGATCCTGAGAAACCAGCAGTGAACTTGCTGCCAGTTAACGGAGGGAAGGAGAAATGCTGGGAGGGAATAGATGTGTGCATGTTGGCAGGAGCTGCCTTTCCTCTGTCAGGACAAGTGTCTGCCCTTGAGCAGTTGAGATCCTTTGGTCCACACTCATCTCTGTTGCATATAATGCTAATACTCAATGGAGACTGAGTCAAATGGGCTTTCACAGATATGTCTGGCAACTTTGCCTGGATCTGAAGTCCTATTTGGGCTCTAAATGTGATTTTAATGGATGATGAGAGGACTAAAAAATAAAGGCGAATGAAGCCTTGTGTTCATTTGCTGTTTGGTGGGAAAACCTTCTTACTGGTCTCTACGTAGGCACCAGCAGCAAAGGATCAGGCAGCCAGCAAGCGTGTTGTTTCTCCCAAGTCCGTGCATGATGCTACAGGGACACATGGGGCAACGCGCAGCCAGAGAATGAGATCAGCATTTGGCTAGCATGAGGAAGGGAGTTAATGTAGTGAAAAGCTGTTCCACCCAGATACCCTGCTCTCTCCAGGACAGAGAGCAGCTTCCACAGTTTGGAAAGGCGTCAAATGCTGAGCAAATAGAAATGATGGCTTGCAAGTGGCAAATCTAGTGATGGAGAAGCTGGCTGCCAGGGCTCACCTTCCCTGCAGGAGGTGATGGGATTGCAGGGGAACACAAGCTAACATATAGTTTGAGCGTGACACGGTTCTTCCCTCCCTCCTGCCTGGGCAGAGGTTTGAAAATGCTGCTGATTTGGCATCTTTATCTAGAGAAAACAGGAACTAGAGCTCCATGGTTCATGTTCTGGCCTCCCTACTCTCCCTGTGACGGCCCTGTCTCTTCTGCTAGTGTTCATTTTCCCTTGCAGGTTGGAGGCTGCCGGCTGACCCAGCTCTCGAGGCCTTGTCAGTGTCAGCGGAGTGTGTACAAGCCCACCCCACCGAGCAGATTGACTCAGCCCAGCCACCCTGTGCAGCATGTCCCTTTGTGAGCACGCACTGTCCCTCTTCCGCAGTGCGGTGGGCACCGTCCGTCCAGCTCCGATGCTGAAGAAGGCTGTGAAGCTCCAGGGAGACGGGTGCCCTCAGCTGCTGGTGAAGGGCAGGGCTTTTCCAGTTAAGAGGGACCTGTACCTGGTGGGTTTCGGCAAAGCTGTGTTGGGAATGGCTGCGGCAGCAGAAGAGATCCTGGGAGACCACCTCATCCGGGGGATCATCAATGTGCCACTAGGCATCCAGGAGAGCCTGCAGCGAGCAGGAATGCAGTAAGGGCGGCTGTGTCTGGACAGTTTTGGGGGAGTAGACTACCAGATTTATCCTCTGTGGGATGTTGCTGTGAACCCCTTCAGTCCTTTCCAGTTGCCCTCACTCTGGTGCCCACCCCGTCCACCACACTGCCCTGGAATTCAACCTCCATCGTGTCCCAGTGGCACCAGTGACACAGCCCATCTCTTGCACTGGATGTGCTGCCTCCCCAGCCCTGGGGAAGATGCACTTAGCAAAGGCCACTTTCCTGTCCTGGTCACTCGCCATGCACCTCTGGTACACCAGGCCCATTTGTCTACTGAGCTGTGTAGCTGCACATGTCAATGGTGTGATTGCCTTTCTTACCTCACCAGGGAGATGCTCCTGAAGCCGCGCAGCAAAATCCAGGTCATCGAAGGTGCCAAGAACAACCTCCCGGACCCAGAGGCTCTGAAGGGAGCAGTTGCCATCCAGGAGCTGGCTAGGGGCCTGACTGCAGACGACCTGCTCCTCGTGCTCATCTCAGGTAGTGTGGGGATCCCAGGGAATGGTCTCTGCCGAGGGCCCTCCAGCTGCCTGCCCACGTGTGGCCGTGCAGTGGGGGAGAACTGTGCTGTGACAGCTCTTTCAGCACTGGCACTTGCACCTCTGCGACTTTTCCTCTCCCTTCTCCTGCCAGCCTTTCTCCAGGGAAGCAGAAAGGGAGGGCATAGAGCTGCCTGCTGCTGCAGTGGACACGCTGCCTCCCAGCGCTGAGGAGAGGCTGAGCTGTAAAGGCTGGATCCTGCAGTTGCGCCACCACTGTGAGATGGCACCTCTGGGTGCAGCCTGCCAGCTGCTCTCACCCCTTGGCAAGGAGATGCCTTCTTCCTGCCCCTTCCTTACATTTGGGGATGCAGACTTGGAGAAGCAAGCACTTGGTGGACTTGCATGCTCCAAATTTGTGCAGGGGTGTGAGTCTGTAAGCTGAGATCCAGGACTGACCATTCCCAGGGCTTTGCTGCTTCCCAGACAGTGAAAATGAGGCCCCTAGGTTCCAAAACAGTGAGCTGTATGCCTTGCAGGGTCAGCCCCAAACACCCCCAGCCCCTGTCTGCTGGGACCCTGGGCTGTCCCCAGACCCAGGGCTGTGTAAGGAAGGTCGATATTGTGCATCAGAAGGATGCAGTGACATCACCCCAGCCTGAGCTCGGCTGGGTGATGGGTGTCACAGGCCAGAAGCATGTAGGGGCTTGGAGCAGCTCTGTAGAAACCCTTTGGTCTCCTCAGCTCAGTGATTGTTTCTCTGTGGATGCTGGAGTCTGATCTTGGTGCAGAGAGAGTAGTACCATTAGGCAAACACCCAAGCAATTGGAATCTAGCTGCGCTTGCTGGGGATTCCCCTGGGCTTCCTCCTGTCCTTTGGCTACGAGGATCTCCAAGAGACTCCTCAGCCCTCCAGGGAGCCTGTACAGGATATCCCCGCGGCTGCGGCTCCCTGTGCATGTGCACTCCCACACAGCAGCCGGTTCCCAACTGCTCCTGCCTCTCAGCTAGATCCCTGGCTATTGACTGAAACACAGGCATTTGCATTTGTTTTTCTTGCTCTTCATGTTTTATTGATGCTGATTCGTCTCAAACCTCTGAGCAGGCTTTGCCTTTTGACAGTAGCTTTCAGCTGTACTTCTGTGCACGTTCACTCTCTGCTGAGATCTAGCTTCTTTCTACTCTGTATTTTCCATCCATTCCACTTTTCCATTAGAACCTTCTTTCTTTGCCTTCTTTTCCACATTTCCAATGCCCGCTTGTATCAGACAGGATTCCCATCAATGAGGCTATCACTCTGGACTCTGGGTGTGCTTTGTCCTTTGCGTTACTCTCTCCCCTTTTCCTTTCCTCCCAGGCCTAGATGAGTGCAGTTCAGCAGTTTCCAATCTTGCTGCAGCCATGGCTGGTGTTTTTACACGCTGTCCTGAATAAATGGAGCAGCAGGCAGTCTCTCCATCTGCTTAGCACTGACTGTTGTGTGAGTCGTGGAGCCTGTGCTCCCTGCTTACCCATCCAGGTAGTCCTTGAAAAATAGTATGGCGACACACCAGTAGGCTGATGTAGTGGGGATAGTGATTGCTGGCTCTTCTCTCTCATCCCCGCAACGCTGCAGGCATGTGGTACCCAAGTCCGGTGAGGTTTACACTGCCTGGGTGAAGCGTAGCTGACTCCAGACAGCGTGGGGCAGCAGTGGTTAACACCCATTAGTGAAGAAGACTGAATTCTCCAGAGATATTAGCATAGTTCCCCAACACCTTTGCCTTCCCACTGCACACTGGTGAGGGAAGAGGAAAGGCTCCAGCATTGAACAGCCTTGCTTTCCTCCTGTCCTTCTTTTCCTGCTGTCCTGATGTTCTTAATATCTCTTCTGCATCCTAGGGGGTGGATCAGCCCTACTGCCTGCTCCCATCCCTCCCATCCTCCTCAAAGAGAAAGAGAAACTTACTAAGATGCTGGCGTCCCGAGGAGCTGCCATACAGGAGCTGAATATTGTTCGGAAGACTCTGTCCTTGCTGAAGGGTGGAGGGCTGGCCCGGCTTGCATATCCTGCACAGGTAACCCAGGGGAAGGCCCTGCTTGCCCAGACATCACCCATCTGCCCTCAAAATAGGGGTTTAATCTAAATGTGCTTGCAGGGTTTTTTTTCCTCACTGAGTGAACAACCTCTGCACACTGTTTTGGGACTCTGTTGCTCAGATTTCATTGAGGAGCCAAACTCTCAGGGAGACAGAGGTGGAGAAAGGGGAATTCAGACTCTGCAAATATCAGCCGTCCCATCACACCACTCTCAGGAGACCCCAGCCCTCACCCAGCAGGCACTTCCAACGTGCTCGTGCTCCACCACGACGCTTTTGAGGCTGGGTCCGATCCTTGACTCCCCAGGGACTGCTGTCAGTGTGTGCCATTGCTGAACCTACACTAGGTTACCAGCCTGACAAGTGCAGCGGCACGGGTTACATCTTCCAATGTGATGGTCAGCATCAAAGATGTTTTAGATCTGTGAGTTCAAGAAGGGCAAGGTGGCTCTTATGGGACCTTAAAACAAAAATGTGCCAAGATCTGCCCCTGTTTCCATCTGCTTTGACATGGGCATGGCACAAGTGTAACTCAGAGCAGTGCTTATGCCAGGGTTCTTGCGTGGCCACCTTCCTCTGCCTCCCACGATGATCTGCAGGTGTTTCTCTCGGTAGGTGGTGAGCCTCATCCTTTCTGATGTGATTGGTGACCCCCTGGACATCATAGCGAGTGGGCCCACTGTTGCCAGCTCCCACAGCGTCCAAGACTGCCTTCAGATACTCGCCAAATACAACCTGCTGCACAACCTGCCCAAGTCAGTAGAAACGGTTCTGTCCAGCTCTCCCACCAAGCCCACTGCTTCAGAAGACTACTCCCACGTTTGCAACATCATCATCGGATCAAACACGCTGGCTTTAGATGAGGCCAAACGCCAAGCTGAGGGCCTGGGCTATGCGACTCTGATTCTGAGCGCAGCGATCTGCGGGGAAGTCAGCTGTGTCGCTGCGCTGTACTGCCAGCTGATCCAGCTGGTCTGCCTGGGCTTTGCCAGCCTCGGAGAAGGGCCACTGGGTGATGAGGTGAGACGGAATCTCCTGCAGCTGGCGGCAGAGCTAGAGATCCCGGGTTTGAACCTCGCTGAGTTTCTACAGGCCCTGCAAGGATTAGGGCGCGAAAGACCTGTCTGCATCCTGGCTGGCGGAGAAACCACGGTTCAGCTTCAAGGAACTGGCAAGGGAGGGAGGAACCAGGAGCTGGCCTTGCGCGTGGGGCTGGGGCTGCACAGGGCACAGGCTACAGAGACCGGCAGCTTCCTGGGGAGGTGCGAGATCGTCTTCCTCAGCGGGGGAACGGATGGGCAGGATGGGCCCACGGAGGCGGCGGGGGCCTTCTGCAGCCCGGAGCTGGTGGACGAGGCGCTGCAGGAGGGCCTCGATGTGGAGGCCTTTCTCAGCAACAACGACTCCTATACCTTCTTCAGCCAGTTCCAGGGTGGGCATCACCTCCTGGTGACAGGCTTGACGGGCACCAACGTCATGGACATCCAGGCCATTTTAATTGGAGCCACAGAGAGATCATGAGAGCTCCCTCTGCAGATATCCAGATGCATTTAATTAGGACTGGGGGTAAATGAAGGCATCAACACTGCAGACTAATGCAAACTACTCGAATTAGGGCTTGGTGTCATGGCTGCTAATATCTTTGACAGAGAGAATCCACTAATTAAACACGTGAGTGGATGTCCACAGCAAAAGCAAGCGCTTGTAATTGGGATCAGAGGAAGGTAAGAGGTCACATTATGGACACAGAGGCCGCATTTAATGCTTCTGCTGAGAGCCACCACTCCTGTGTCTGCTTCAACTATAGTTAAAAGACGTGGGGAAAGCGAGGCCATGGTACAGCTGCCAGGGAGAGCCCTCACTGCAGCTGTCGCACCTCCAGTGACCCCAGCTCAAAAGCAGCTCATCGGGGGGCTTTGCAGGTTCACAGAAGTGCGTTACAGTGACTGAAGGACATAAAAGCAATAGCAAGGCCTGTCCAGCTGGAGGCACGGAGGTACTGGGGGGACACAGTGGGAAGGGGACACCCAGCACCAGTGCCCTGCAGCTCCTCCGGCACCAGGATGCCCGAGGCGACAGACCCTGAGCCCAGCACAATGCACACCCAGCAGCGCAGCTAATGAGCACATTGGCCGAGAGCAGCGTTGTGTCTCAGACAGGTGACACAAAAGCAGTGCGCAGTGACAAAAGGTGGCATACCTTCGCAGTGCAGCATAGGAAAGGGTCGATTGAGGTGCAGCAGCAAGCCAGCTGAATGGAGTCCTCCTCCAGACACCTTCCCCACTGATCCCTTCAGGAGAGCCTCCGTGCCAGCAGCATGTATGCTATGAGCTGTCATGGTGTTGTTTTCCAACTGCCTAGAAAACAGTTGCGCATCCAGCCTGAGCCACTGACCTTTCTTCTGCGCTGAGGCAGAAGTCGCTGTCACTCTGATTAACTCCGCTAATTCTGCAGAACAAAAGGCAAGGAAACCTTCATGCTCAGCTCTCCTGACCCATGCTGCTGAGCTGATCAAAGGGCAAAGCTGCCAGAGCCGTGCTTTGACAGGGAGCTGCTTCCCCGCATGCATAAGGACATGGTGGTTATCACAGTTTCGTCACCTACTGCAGTGCAATATGTGGGAGGGCAGGGATGAGCTGGGTTTCCCAGGATGTGGAGCCCACTGTGGGGCTGGATTTCAGAAGGGCTCTGCCTGTAGCAGCAGGCACGGCGATGGTTTTGGCTGGATATTCAAAGGACTTCAGCTCAGCAGCCAGTATGACCCAACACGTCCGACTCCTTTTGAATATCTGCCTGTTTGTTACAGAGCCTAAGCGGGAGCTGAACTCCTTTGAAAATCCAGCCCTAATTTAATAGGACACGCTTGACTCAGACTCTTTCCAGACAGACAGACCTACTCCGTGTGGCTGATCTCATCTCGTGACATAAATACACCATCCTGCCAACACCACGAGTCACGGTGTATCACTGAAGAGTCGTTCTGCACCCCGCTCCAAGATGGATCGGAGGGTGGATTTTTGAGGAGGATGCGACACCTCCTGCTTTGGTTTTGAAGCCAATATTTAACAAGTAGAGATATCAACAGGACCATCACGGGGCCTGGTATTGATGCCAGGCTGGCAGCTGGACAGTTTGGGCCACAGCCCAGGCGTAGTGTCAAGGCACAAGCCTGGGGATTTCAAAACCCTGGTCTTACCCCGGTGGTTTAAACTCATCCACGCATCTCATTTGTCCTCTGAGTCTGAAGGTCTTCTGTAACGTGCCTGAACTTGCTCACGCTGCCAAGCAGCTTTGAGATCTGCTGGGAGAAACCTGCCAAGCGGTATAAAGTTCGCTGTGCCCCCGTAATGTCAGGTGGTGGTCGTGCAGGAGAAGCTGCTTTGCGCTGCGTGTTTTTCTCCAGAGGTCGCCAGCAGGTTTCAGAGCATTTGGCTTTTGCTGCATGCCCGGCATGCCAGCACCGCGGGGGCACTAACACAAGCAGTGATACAGCCAAAAAGTATGGGCTGCGGCCAGGATAACTGGCTAAATCTGGCTTCAAAACATTGTTAAATGGTTCCTGTCCAATTCTGCGCCGGTGACATCCAGAGTGACTCTGGTTTCGGGCTGGGCTGCCTGGCAGAAGGGTCACTGTCATCTTCAGCAGCAGATCCAGCGTGCCAGCCTGGGCATGCCATTACAGGCCTGCCGTAGCCCTGCGCTGTGCCCACAGCCCTGCCACGCTGTGGAGCGCCGCGCTAATCCTTGGAGCTGCTGCTTGTGCTGCGGCACAGCCAAGTTCAGAAGACCTTGGGCTAGGGCTTGCTGGCTTCTCCTGGGAAATGCCTGCGCTGGTAATACCACATGTACCCTGAGCAGTGTCCTTGCTTTCTAAACAGCAACTTTTCACTAGTGATTAAAAGGAGTTTGTATTGGGGAGGAGAGAAGGCTGATAAAAGGTTTGTTGAAAGGATGGAGCTGTTTGAAGTGCACTTCACATCTACATTCGCTTGGCCTCCGTATATGGGTTTTGTTCTTGTCCCTTCTTTTCTAATGAGGAGATAACAGGACAGGAGGAGGTTGACCAAGGACACCTAGGTTACAGAAACGCTTTTCCTCTTCTGATGCTTCTACCTGGATAGAGTGAAACTCCGTTTCTGGTGGATTGCTTGGGTGGACCTCATGCATCTTCTGCCTAGGGAGGAAAGGCACTTTGGAGCGTGTGCAGCCCTTACGAACAAAGCACCATCATATTGCTCTGGATGATGCTCAGCACAGAATTGCACGTTACTGCTCCAGCCCAAAGCCAGCTCCCCCGACCTGCAGTCCCTTCGCTGACAGTGGAAGACCCCACACATGAGCCAGCATACGTTCGGGCTGCGCTGGTCAGGTTTCACAAGGATTTGTGAGATAACAGTTGCATCTAAAGACATAACAGCATCGCTTACCTGCCAAGTACCAGTTTGCTTCTGGGCTGTCAGAGCCTGCCAGGAGCAATGGCCTTCCCACCGGGAACTTGAGTGAGTCACCACAGCCAAGCAGGGCTTTGCAGCTTGCCCGAACTCTGCTGGATGGCGTTGAGTGTACCCAGGCAAATGAAGAAACCCAAAACGGGACTGTGGTCACACCGAGTGACCCTAGTGTGCAGGCCATACTGGGACCATGCCATCCTGGCTTCGGGGCACTTGCACCTAAGGAGACAAGTCACAGAAAGAGCAAGGACAACGAGAGCTGCTTGGGCTTGGTGCTCCTAGTCCCTGCCCTTTTTATTGGAAAAGCGAAAACTCTTTCTACACCAGCCAGCCTCCAGGAAGGAGATGGCCAGCAGCTCCCTGGCCACATCCCTGTACATGGGCAGGAAACACAGGAACAGCTGTTGGGAAAAGCATGCCCAGCCGCTGGGCAGGGAGCGGGCAAGCAAAGCCCAGGCGTGTTCGGGGTCGATTTGCTCTCCTAAGCCAGCTGCTCGTAGCCAAACAGCGCTAATGGCCAGGAGAAGTAACTGCGTTATTAACAGCACGAGCTTTTGGCAGTAAATTAAAAATCTTGGCTGCCGCCCTTGGCTCTGCTCTTGCCTCTTAGGAGACATTAATATCACAGCTCCCCAGCATTCCCATTATCACTTCATTAAGGATCCAATAATGATAAATGTGGATGGTTTTATTTTGCACAGAGCCTGATTAATGGCTAATATTTCACTAGGTGTTAATGGGGCCCTTCCTTTACGGAGGGATTGGAAGGGGGCTGCCTTTCATCTCCTCCTCAAGCTGGGTAATTTTCACTATTTTTACTAATGTGACAGATTTAACGCAAACCTTGAAAGAGCGGCTGAAGCCTCTTGAGAAACTTTGAAGAGTGTCATGCTTGGGGCAGCCCTTGCTGCTGCGGCCATTCCCCAGCTCCTTCCTCCTCTTCCTCCTCCTCGTCCGCTGTCCTGCTGGCAGTGCCTCCTTCCAGTGCCCTCACTGGGAGGCTGACACCCATCTCCTGGGATAGCAGGGGGCAAAAGCAAGGCAAGGGGCTGCCCAGGGACCTCCCCACCTTGGAGCTGAGCCCATCCACACAGCTGCCGGGGTTCTCCTCAGCAGACATGCTGCAGAATCAGGCCCACCCTTGCAAGGGGATGCAAAGCAAGGGGTGGGCTTACGATGGCGTCACCACAAAGCAGCTTGGCACCCCTCACTTGCTCCCTGAGGGGGGAGCCTGGGCTGAGGCCAGTAGCCCTCCTCCAGCACCCTGGGGGCTCGCTTTTGTGACTCCTCCAAGGCTGGCTCCCGTGGCACAGGGGCTGTTCTCCGCCGTAGGACCCCAGCGTATTGCACGGCTTCAATCCCTATATGAAGTGGGATGTATAATCACATAGGAATAAAAAGCCATACAAGACGGCAGGCTGCGAGTTGCTCCATGCTGACAGCGTGACAGACCAGTCCCTCTGCAGCAGCTGCCATGGCCCCCGCTGGGATGGGGATGGGCCCCAGGGAGCCCCCAGGAGCCTCTCCCCAGCCCCTTTGTGGGGTCCATGGAGAGACAGAGGAGCCCTGCATCAAACAGAGAAGAGAGGCAATGTTTCAGCCAGGAGAAAGCATGGGAGGTCCCAAAGCCGCTGGAGAGGAAGTCCTGTGGGGACTTGCTCCCAGCTCTCCCAGCTAATGGGGACTCCTCAACCCAGGTCTCCCTTTGGAGCTGAGACAAGACTCACCCTATGGTACACCCAGACCTCCCTTCTGCGCATTCCTGTCCCAGAGCATCGCCCTCCAGGGGGTCCACCAGCCGCAGGGATCCTCTGCTTTATCATCACCACCGAGGCAATGGATACCACAACCTCCAGCACCATCACAAACACCTGGTAAGGGCAGAAAAAGGAGTCAGCCCCCTCCCCGTGGTGGTCGGAGCATCCTCCACCATCTGACCAAGAAGAGGAGAGCCCAATGGGTGGAGCGAGCGGTTGCAGGGAGCTGTCAGAGCACAAATCCCCCAGCAGCCCATTAGGAGCAGCTCTCGGCTGCCTGCAGGAGCCCTTGACAGGGGACCAGGCACCGGCACGAACGAGTGTGGATCCTTGGCTAAGAAGGTGGACGTGGGTGGAATGAAACTATTGCCCTGGAATGAAGCTATTGCCCAGCACGGCCACCGCAGGCAGCCCCATTTGCCAGGGTGTGACTAGGCAGGCTCCCGTGGGAGCCCACCCAAGTGATGCTGGGGATAAAGCCAAGTGGTGGCCAGCAGAAAGGGGGTTTTGTGCTGTCTCCTCTCCTCCTGCCTTTCTCTGGAAGCTCCTCACATCCTGGCAGCGATTCTGGCATCCACGGGATGGGAGACCTGGAGCAATGCCTGCAGCAGGAGGGGACAGGCTCATCTAATGAAGCCCAGACACTCACCAAGAAGGGAAGAGCTTCTTTTAGCTAAAAGAAGAGCAAAGCAGCAATGTACAGCCATGCTCTGCTTGCTGAGGGCATCGAAAAACCTCTTTTTGCTGGCCCAAGAGACCACAGCTGATCACCAACCTCTAGCCGAGCGCCACAACGTTGCCTCAGGCAGTGCTGGAGGGGCTGAGTCACCCCAGAGCCATCACCCCTGGCTTCTCTTAATCCACGAGGAGGAACTTCAAGCTCCAGGCTACCTTTCCAAGCCACGTGGCAGCACTGGGAAGCATCGACACCCTTCAAAACACTCCCAGAAACCTTCCTCTATCCCCAGGGTCAGGGTTTCTCCGGGGGCTGGAGCAGCTCAGCAGGGTGGATTCTGCATGTCATCCCTTGTGGGATGCTCCTGCCCAGACAGACCCTGCACTATAGATGGGCAGGGGTCCCCACATGTCCCTTCCCTGGGGTGGGAGGGACATCCCTCACAGCTGCCCCACACTGAGTAATTTGGAGCAAGGGGCCTTTTTTTGGTGCAAAACCTGGAGGGTTTGGCTTTCCACATCAGTATTTCATGAGCTCTCACCCACCTGCTCCAAGAGCTGTGAAGAGGCGAGGGTCAAGCCACACTGCTGCCAAGTTTTGGGAGGATGGAGTGGTCATTCCCACCCTGGAAGGGGGCAGCTCTGATGGGGGCAGCCCCATCTCTCCCTCTGCTGGGCTGTGCCATGGCGATCGCTGGATCATGCACTGCAGCTCTTCAAAAAGCACAAATCCCACAGCTCGAGGGGCTCGACCCAACCAAAATCCCGAGCAGAACCCACGCAGGAGGTGAGTGGTGACAGCCATCAGCGCGGCAGGGGGGAGGCACACATGGGACCACACCACTGGAGGGAACTGGGCACAGTGATGGTGCCACCGGGGTCCTCGATCGCCTCTTAACCGCCTCCAAACCAAATCAGCAATTAAGGGATCGTCATTTGATGAATTGTACAAAAAGCAACGTTTGTGAATCACTGTACCCAGGCTGGGTAAGAACACCGCTGGTGCTGTATTTGGGAGTAATTTCTCTCCACGAGCATGTGAATCATTAGGTATAATTACCCTAATAAATAAAAGGAAGATAACTCCAGTCTCTAGCCTAATCTAGCACAAGCAATTTTCGGGGTGAGCTGTGTGAAAAGAAAACCAGGAGCTTGAGGAAGAGCAGAAAGAGGAGAGCTTCAAAACCTGGATGTGCCATTAATCCCTCCCACAGCGGTCGAAGCCGGCTGGTGGTGATGGGGTCTCTCCCGCAGGTCCCTGCTGGGGTTTGGTGGCAGAGGATTTGCCATAGAGGGCTCGGGTTTGGCTGCAACGGGGCTGTCCCTGCCCAGGGCAGCATCCCACCGGAGCAACTGGCTTAAAAAAAAAAAAATTATTTTGGAGGTGATGGGGTGGGGGGCAACAGTTACTTGAGTCTAATGAAACAATTTAGCTTTTCTCCTGGGAAATGCTGAAATTAAAAAAAAAAAAAACACACAACAAAAACCAAACCTGAACCCACCCCACTCGAAGTTGACATTTTGAAACGAAGCAGCAATTTTCTTCTCCACTTAAAATGTCATCACAGACTTGTGCTTTAAAAAAAAGCAGCCTTCCCTGAGTGACATTTTAAGGGGAAGTGTTGACTTAAAAGCAGAAGGAAACCCCCCAACCCATGCAATGAAATGTTTCGAGCTGCAGTTGAGACTTCTTGCAGGGAAATCGGTATTTTTGCAGAAGAAAAAAAAATAAATTTCAAGTAACTGCAGATCTTTTCTAGATTGAATTTCCCATGGGACAAATCCTTGAGGAAGCAAGACATTGGGCTGCTCTTTGCCAAATCTGCGTGGAAAAGGATGGAGCAACATCACTGCCCCTGTCCCGGAGGAAACAGCGTCCTAAATTCTGGGCAAGTTTTCTCGAAAGCAAAGCAAAAAATTGGAAGCAGGGGCTGGTTTTGTCCTAGAGGGGTGGTAGGCGAGCAGTGCTGGCTCCATGGTGTCCCCAGGAGATGCCAGCGCAGGACCTGCCCCTGCCCAGCCCCAGGGAAGATGCGGAGGACGGGGGATGCCAGCACCGGAGAGCAATAACCGGGTTTA